>NC_080761.1:33815452-34472327 GCF_020826845.1 Diceros bicornis minor | reverse complement strand
ATTTAGTTTCTGATTTAGTTATTGGACAGTTTGATTAGATTAATAGACATTATCTTTCATTGCTCCACACGTTAATTATGTTTACCACTGCACAATGAATACGTGGAGAAAATACTGTGTTTTTTTCTTACATCAATAGAAATAAAAATTCACCCCTGACTTTGCTTCAACCTGCACTCCTCCCCTGAGTTAATTATGGTTTGTTATGTAGCTTTTTAAGACCCTTTTGAATACATTCATATACTTGTGAATATTTGAAACATCATTTTGTTTTATTGAGGTGGGCCTTGCCATATGTATGGGTACTATATGTATTTCTGGAAACTTTTGGACACACTTTTAGTCTCAGATTTATTGAATTTTAATCATTGCAAAAAAAACATTGCAAGATTCTAAAGAACGATTATGAATAACAATAAAGAACAACATGTATACTCACATATTTTTGTTTGGTTTTTTAATTGAATTTTTTTTTATGTAAAAGTGATTCCCATAGTCACTTAAAAATGTTAGTGCCAGTTAGTGCTAACTTCTGATGGACAATTGGATTAATGCAAGCACTGATGTCCGGATGCTATACTTCTCAAAATCCTTGTTGCTTTGTCAATGTTTGCACTTTATTAGCTTGATGATAAGATAAACTGTTATCACTGTATATTATTACACAGATATATTATTGATTTTATTACTCTGCTATTAATAGTAGAATTGGCATTTTCCTTTAAATATGATAGAGATTCATGTTCAATTATAAGAATTTTCTTCTGGAAGCAACGCCTTTGAGGCAAATTAGGTTATAGAGAGAAATTATGTAAATCATTATACACCATCTTAGAAAGAGGATATTGAGGTGCTGAAAGGTGATTTTATTTACAATACTGTTGTAAATAAAACCATTCTCTCTGTTTCTCTGATTTGGACACATTTTTCTATATTACTGTGTAGTTATTTTATTTGTCTTGTGTAGATAGCATCTTCCTAACAGCCTGTAAACTTCTTGAGAGAGGAATCTTATTTATTATTTCTCTAATATACCCAAGAGTGAATTCCAAGCACTGCACTTAGTCTACAATGGCTGTAGAAAATGCAGAGTGATTTTTCTATGAAGTGCCTTTTATTTGTAAGGTTCTTAACACTCAATCCTCAGTGGGCCTGTTGAATGCTACTTGTGCCATTTAGAAATCTCTCACACCAGATAATATTAATATCTCATTTGCAGACTAACTTTGTACACTTAGCACTTTCCAGTGTGCAAAAGACTTTCAAACACTGTATCATTGTTTAATGTTCCTTATTTTCTGTGTAACTTATACTCTGTTTGTTATTAGCAATTGTTCCCCTGCACCTCACCCTAATCGGTGCCAGCCCTGCTTTTCCCACTACACTGCCTCATATAATCCTCTCTTGGACTCTGTTCAGAGCATTTAGAGTAGAACATCCTATATGAAGATAAAGCTAGTGACCATCCTCAGAATAGAGTGTATTTTTACTTTTTGGTTTCCAGCCAACTCCTCTTATTATCTGTGTTTAACTTAAGCCATCCAATTTCCAAGTTGGAAATTATGGAAATAACAAATGTCCATTTGGACTGAGACATTCCATTTGGAATGAGTCTTTCCCTGATAAGTGTGATAATGAGGTGATTTTGTGCTTTAGGTAAAACAATAAGGAAACTCACTCCAGAAAAGTCTTAAGGGTGCTTTTCTTTGTAGGTGTGTTTTTGTATCTCCAAGCATGTACCTAGCATCAGATAATGTTTGAACAAGAAAGCACCTTATTGTAAATCCCTTTTCGGGTAAGGAACCTGCGGGTTACTGATGTTCATCAGATTCGCTAAAGTTAGCATACAAATAATGTTTTAGCTTTATCCTGTTTCCCATAAATGTCAGGAATAGCTTTTTTCCATTTCTATGTGGTGATAGATAAGTCACCCTTTCTAAGATTAATAACCTTTGCCAAGATTGGAGTTGATTTATGCTCTGGCTCTGTTGGCAACAGAGGCCTCCCTACCCCAGCGCTCATCAGCTACATTGATTGGGCACCAGAGCTTCCCCCAGCCTGCTGCTTAAGCAGATGCTAATGGGCAAATGAGCAACAGCAGGGGGGCAGGCTGGGGTGATCTTCATTCATTAGCAACTGTTCAAGCAGCAGGCTGAGGGAATCTGCAGATGCTGAGAAAGACACTAGGATGAACATTGACCTCAAAGGTACTTGTGAACAAAACTTGAATTTTCTACCGGAAGGTCAGGTTGCTGTGTTTACCAAAACTCATATCCTGTGATACATGGTATTTAATGGGTCTACATTCTTTTTTTAAGTCCCTGCTTTCTTATATGGATGTCAATGCATGTATCAAAGTCAATCAAGGTCAGATTTTTGGTTCTAAGGTGGTGTCTTGTGAAATTGCCTAATCATAATAATCACATCAGATCTTACAAACCTCAGATTCTAATTCAGTGGGTCAGGAGCAAGAATTGGAGAATCTGTATTTTTAACAAGTGTCCCATAAATATGGGATATTTTATGATGGAACTTAACGTCTCTCCAGCCCTACTAAATGAAAATCTCTGGGGAAAAACCCAGGAATCTAAGTTTTAAGCAAGGATTTTTAGGTTCAAGTTTGAGAAATGTGGGTGAATAAAACGTAAAAATCTGGTCAAAAAGGCCAAATTTTTTCCGAATTATTTGAAAGCACCAAGAATTTCTTCTTTGAAATGAGTTCCTTCTTCCAAAAGGATCAAAGGCAGATTTATAACACTACCTGTTAAATTACCCACTTGCCTTCTGAACGATGAATGCCTGTAGAATTGTGTTTATCCTTCTCCACTTACCTGAGTCTGCTTTTTTCTGAAATATTTACAGTGCAGTCTTTGCATTTTTTCAGGAAACATCCTCTGTCTTCACCTCTGCAGTCCAAGTATGCATACTTTAGGAGATGGTTCTTGTTGGATTATTTGGATTGTTATATACAATTAGCCTTGATGTTTGAGATTTCAGGGAGCTGATTAAAATCATGATCAGATGTCTTTCATTTAGTGCTAGATCACTGTAATAGTTTCCTAGGGCTGCAGTAGTAACAAGTTACCACAAACTTGGTGACTTAATCAACAGAAATTTATTCTCTCACAGCCTGAAGGCCAGAAATCTGAAATCTAGTTGTCAGCAGGGCTGCTTCCTTCTGGAGGATTTGAGGGAGAATCTGTTCAACGCTTCACTTCTAGCTTCTGGGGGTACTGGCAGTCTTTGATGTTCCTTGGCTTGTAGATGTATCACTCCAATTTCTACCTCTGTCTTCACATGGCTTTCCTGCTGTCTCTGTGTCTCCAGTCTCTCCCTCTTTTTTCTTACAAGGACATTAGTCATCGGATTTAGGGCCCACCCTAAATCCAGGATGACCTCATCCCAAGATCCAAGTAAATTCACATTCTCAGGTATCTGAGGTTAGTACTCAGACATATCTTTGGAGGGACACTATACAATCTACTAAAATCCCTGAAAACTAAAGATATATATCTAAACTATGATACATATACATTATTTAACACAGACATGTAACTATGTTAATTATTTGTCTTATGCATATTTTTCCTGTCTTTCCTTTAAGGCAAAGCCAAAACAAAATTGTATGTCTATGCTTTTTTTTGAAAGAGTTTAAATGTTCCTCTAACTTTAAAGACGTTAACCACCTTCACACCTATGTGTGATATACGCATGAATTACAAATTAAGCTGGAATTTTAGAATTGAAATAAATTTAGCATGTGCATTTCCTGTTAGGTACATCTAATTATCAAATTCCATCACCCACTATACTGAATTTTGGTGCCGTCCAGATGTGTTCCTGTCTTGTCAGCTTTTCAGAAGTGAATATTATTCTAATTTATTTTTATGTGAACTTAGAGGGAAATGTTTTGAGCAATATATCCGATGTTTGTTCAAATCCATGTTAGCCTTTGCTATTCAAAGTACTCAACACCAAGAAACAATCCTGATAATTATTTCAAGAATGACAATGACTGTGTAGGTTGAGATGAGTATACAACCAACGATTTTGGTTTTTGTTTTTAATTTTTTAGTTAATGTAATTCTACAGTGAGCAGAAAATGTCAAGGCAACCATTAACCATTAATATGTACTTGTAGTCTCATCTCCCACCCCCACACCCCCCCCCGCCCCAGTATTAGAACCTTTGTGTGGCGTCTCTTGTTAAATTCTCAGTTCACTTGCTGAAGAGAGAAAACAAGTCTGCAGCACACTCCTTGCCAAGCACTGGGAGTATAGCTTTCCCCTTTTAGATTCACAAAGTGTAGTCCTTCTGGCCCCCAGAGGCTTGGGCTGCTTTACCTTGCTGCTGTAATGAGAATATACTGACACATTTTCATTATTAGATCAAAGGAGAAGGACATTACTTGAAGTTACTTGCAAGCGAAATATCAAAATTGGCTGGAGTATACACTTTCATTCTAATCAAATACCATTCTCTTTTTCCAGAATCAATAGAGGAAACCAAAGAAAAGAGACACGTCGTCAAAAATTAATACAGCTGGTGAAATCAGACTTAAAGCAGGTCTATGTATTCACAGTGGACTTGAATAACTGAAACATGAATTTCACAATTAGAATGTCTTGGAAAAAGCAACTTAATTTATAGGAGGGACACAAAAAAGTAACATGTAGGCTTTATTATTTTTAGTGTTGAGTTGTATTATATTCTTGATTTGGTATTTCAAGGTGAAATAAGTAAAACAGATTATTTCAAATGATCATTTTCTTCCAAAATATAACAGCATCTTTTTCAATTACATATGCATTTAATCTAAGTAATTATCTTTTAAAACATTGCTCTATCTTCAGTGAGCCTAATTAAAAGTCAACTAAATTCTCAGTCATTATGACTATAATTGGTTCATGACTAGTGTCACCAACTATGACAAATCAACAAAATGTTTTAGTAGACAAAGGTGAGACTTGCGTTTGTCATACTGTTCAGGGTTAATAAGAAGATATCAGTTCTCTCAAATTTATGTGACAAATCCTTGATGCCTTTAGGGTATGTTCTCTGAAAAACTGCTTTATATTGTAGCAAATTGAGAAGTCTATAATTTGCTCAAGATATTTTTTTTTCACCAAATTGCAAAATCTAAATGATGTTAGATTTGAATGCTTGGAATGTACAAAAATAGTGTGTGGCATATGTGTGGGAATACACTTACCCATTTACTTTCTTGGCAATACATTTTTAAAAACACATATATCTAAATAAGTATAATGTGTACCACTTAATATTTGAGCATAATTGTTATGCATTTATGGGTGTAAATAATCAAGTTCGTGGGAAAAGAAATGCTTATGGTTGTGATTGTCCTATTTTTCAGCTCAAATGGGTATAAATTTCCTCCCAGGATCTTTTTCTCTTAAACCTGACCTAGAGTCACCAGCCTTTCCAATTGAAAGTCAGTGGACAGATAATTATATTCAGTAGTTACAGGCGCTCTGCCATATCCACGGCCTTGCCAAGATATTGCTATAGTCACTAAATTTGTAGAAAATTGTAAACAATATGAAAGGCTGGCAACCACAGTTTCTCTCTGTAGCATTCTTTTCTGTATTAGTAGGTTTTATTTCACAGTTATAGCAGTCTTCATGTAAAGCTCACAAGTTCCCATAATTTCAGAGAGGAATATTAAGGTAAGCAGCAGTGTCATAAAGGCCATTTTCCTAACAAAGAAATTCTTTTTCAATGGGAAGAGGAGAAGGGAGTCAGAAGTAATGCCCACGACTTGGCCTGTATGTTTCCAAGCATCTTAGCAAAGTGTGAACCGCACCCAAAATAGTTAATTTGTACATTTGAGGTTGAATCAAGACCCTATGATTTTTTATGGTTTCTGTTCAGCGTTGAGAGGATAACAGTGTAACTGATATGTGGATTACATTCAATAAATGGAAAATAAACAGAGACTCCCTAAATCTATATTTTCTAAAGAAAATGTTGAGCAGATATTTTTAAAAAGAAAAAAATAGTTCATAGTCTCTGCGTATATTGTTGGAGGAAAAAATAGATCTAAATTAATGAACAATGAGGACACTGGAAGATCCAATAAAATTACAGTTCAATTGTCTCCTCTGGAATTCTGCTTCTCATCAAAAATTATTTTAAATTACCATGGCCCCAAAATGATGTGGCAAAGACACTTGTATGTAGAATATTCTATTAAAGAACATTTACCCTATGGCTAATTACTAAAAGCAGGGAATGATAATAGCTACTCAGCTACACTGGAATAGCTTCTCATAATATAATCTTCATTAAAGTAATATTATGGGGACTATTTTCAATGTGGAATGAAGGGATTTCACCATATGATTCATTTTATTCTTAATTGTAATCATATGCCTCTAGTCATAGGCAACGTAAAGAAAATGTACGCCCAAGGGTTTGACTATATTCTTAAAACCAAAGTATTATGAACTGTGTCATTACTCTATTGCTTTTTCTCGTTTGGAGTAGACATTATGACGATTCAATAATTATGCATCTGATAATACTCCACAATACCTAAGAACTAAATTCTCCTGTGTTTTATTTGGGACCATTTGAAATTTATATTAGTTCTTTAAAGACACTTCACCAGGATGCACTGAATTTCATGTGACAGACCCTTGAGCAATCTTTTTCAGGAGCCCGAAAACCAGAAAGAGTCCATGTAAATTGCACAAATATTTCTTGGCTCAACAGTACCCTGGCTGCCGTTGAATGCTTCAGCTTCTGACCCTGTGTTTGTTTAAAATGCCAACCTAGCATGGGTGGCTCGCCTGGTATGGCTGTGAGATCACTTAACCCGAATATAAATCCTGAGTCATTTGGTTTTCTAGAGTTGACTGAGAATTTAGATGAGATCTTGCCACTATTGGAGAAGCCAAGGGAAATTTTAGATTTCAATGCTTTCTTCTACTGAATGAATTTTATGGAATTTTACTTCTCCAAAATTTGAAATTACAGGATAATTCAGTTAGATTTGAACTTTAAACAATTTCCACAAATGGAACAAAAAACTCTAATATCCACAAGGTTCCTCAACGTGAAGCTACCTGTGCTAGCTCTTCAGGCTCACCCTGATCATCACTTCACATTTTAAAACAAATTTGAAAAAGAAGAACAAAACTGAAAGACTATCATTACCTAGTTTCAAGACTTATTATAAAGCTTTAGTAATCAAGACAATTTGATACTGGTGTAAAGATAGACTAATATATCAAACAATAAGCTGGACTCTATCCAAATTAAAAACTTCTGTTCTTCAAAAGACATAGGTCAGGAAACGAAGAGTCAAGCCACAACTTAGGAGAAAATATTTGCAAATCATATATCTTATAAAGGATTATATCCAATACTTATAGATAATCCTGTAACTCAATAATAAGAAAACGAACAACCTGATAAGTAAATGAGCAAAAGATTTGAACAGATGCTTTACCGAAGATACAGGAATGGAAATAAGCACATGAAGATTTTCAACATCATTAGTCATTAGGAAAATGGAAATCAATACCATAGTAAGTTATCACTACACACCTCTTGGACTGGCTAAAATGAAAAAGACAAATCATACCAAGTGTTGGCAGAAATGTGGAATGACTGGAAGTCTCATATACTTCTTGTGGAAAGGTCAAATATATAACCCCTTTGGAAAAAAGTTTTGCAGTTACTTAAAATGATTAACATATATCTGTCATATGATTTAGCCATTTTATTTCTAGATAGTTACTGCCCACTAATGAAAACATAGGTCTTTACACAGATTTATACCTGAATGCTCATAGTAGTTCTATTAGTAATAGCCAAAAACTGGAAACAACCCACATGTCCAATAAACAGGTGAATCAATAAACATCTGTGAATCAATAAACAGTGTAATCGGTCAACATCTATGCTGTGTCCTTATAATAGAATACTACTCTGCAATAAAAAGGAAGGAACTGTTGGTACCTACCTCAATATGGATAAATCTCAAAAGAATTGTGCTGTGTAAAAGAAGTCAGATAAAAAAGAGTACACATTATCTGATTTTATTTACATAAAATTATTAGAAATGCAAAATGATGTATAGTGATAGAAAACAGGTCATCTGAAGTTTGGGGGGTTGGGATGAAGGGAAGGACTACAAAAGGGTATGAGGAAACTTTGGAAAGGGGAGGAAATGTTAATTTTCTTTACATATTGCTGATTTCACAGGTTTATTCATGTTACAAATCTTATCAAGTTGTATACTTTAAATATATCCAATTTATTATATGTCTGCTATAATTAAACCCATGAGAAAATCATAAGATTTTTCTATGGATGAACATAAGCAACAGAGCTTGTTATAAGGGAGTCAAATAAACCTGGGATTAATACAGGCTCCAGAATTTATTAGCCACATAGCTATGACAAAGTTAAGATCCTTTCTCTCCTCACCTATAAAATGGGAAAATAATACTTACCTAAGAGGCCTAGCTTAGGATTTAAATGTGATATTGTATATAAATGCATTACATAACATCTAGTGCACATTCAATTGTCAATAAATATGAATTCCCTTCCCCATAGTATTTGCCATCTCTAATGGTCATATTGTGCCACAAGTTAAAAACACTGGGAAAATTGCTAAGTGAAGAATGTACAAATTATAATTTTCCCCAGAAATATCATAAACCACAAAGTGCATGGCACTAGGCATGTACATGACAGACACTACTTAGCAGGCAAGTTTGAAAAATCATCACTTTCATTTAAAATCATACCCTGAAAGAAAGAGAAGTCTCAGGACTAGCACCCTAATAAGAAACACCTACATGGCCAGATGAAAAGACAAGGTCTAAAACAGGCAACAGACCCTGTCATGAACAGGATGAATTAGGTTATGACTAGAGACAGTAATAGTCCTTCCCTACCACCTAAGAGTTGGAAAAGTTTAAGCACTCTAAAACTGAATATGTGACTGAAAGTTCAGGAATGAAAAATGGCTGAGTCATGGATTTTGAGAGTTAATGACAGAACTAGATCAACTGAAAATTCAGCCTGGCCCATTATGTAAAGGTGGATCATTAAAATATCGGGAGAAAAGTGACCAAACTTCTTGACCCTAAAACTGTGACTTAAATAGAATGTGTCAAGACAAAGCTGCCATTTATAGCATATGCACTAGCATTTTTAGAACTAACCAATTGCCTTAGTTATTCAGAAAATTGAAGTTAATAGATCATAAAAGTGTTTTCATTATACAAAGCTTTAAAATATATAGCAAAACCCTATAGGTAACTATTCAGATGGTATGAAGAAAAATAATTATGTGAGAATAGTTAAAGATAAGTTCCTGCATTACTTCATGTAAAATATAAGTTTCTGCATCTGTTTTTGTAATGGAAGTTTCTCTTCAAAAGAAAGCAAATTAGATTTTAGAAATAAAATCCTTCTTCCAAAACAATCTAGCTGATCACCATTTGCTGGGATCTTATACTCGATCATGCTTTACAAAACTAAGAACTTTTTTGTGAAGAAAGTAATCACCTCTGAGTCATCTTTTGTGTTAATCTAGATTTCTGTACAATTCTCCTCATTTTTTTTTTTTGTTTTTTTGGTGAGGAAGATTGGCCCTGAGCTAACATCTGTGCCCATCTTCCTCCATTTTATGTGGGATGCCTGCCAGAACATGGCTTGATAAGCAGTGTGTAGGTCCGTGCCCGGGATCCGAACCTGCAAACCCTGGGCCACCAAAGCAGAGTGTGCAAACATAACCACTATGCCACCAGGCCAGCCCCTCTATACAATTTCTTACATTCATACAAGATTTTGCAAATTATAAACTTCTTTCACATACATTGTCTCATTTAATTGATTTTGCTTTGGAAAAGGTAAAATGTCCAACACAAAGAACTTTTAAAACTCAACGATAGGAAAACGAGCAGCTCAGTTAAAAAATGGACCAAAGACCTTAACAGAGACCTCACCAGAGAAGATACACAGATGGAAAATAAGCATATGAAAAGATGCTCCACATCATATGTCATCAGGGAAATGCAAACTAACAACAATGAGATCCCGCTCTGCACCTATCAGAGTGGCTAAAATCCGGAACACAGATGACACCGAATGCTGACAGAGATGTGGAGTAACAGGAGCTCTCATTTATTGCTGGTGGGAATGCAAAATACTGCTGCCACTTTGGAGGACAGGTTAGCAGTTTCTTACAAAACTAAACATATTCTTACTACACGACTCAGCAGTTTCACTCCTTGGTGTTTACTCAAATGAATTGAAAACTTATGTTCACAGAAAACCTGCACATGGATGCTTATAGCAGCTTTATTTATAATTGCCAAAACCTGGAAGCAATCAAGATGTCCTTCAGTAGGTGAATGGATAGATAAACTGTAGTACATCTAATGATGGAATATTATTCAGCACTAAAAAGAAATGAGCTATTAAGCAATGAAAAGATATAGAGGAAAATTAAATGCATACTATTAAGGGAAAGAAGCCAACCCGAAAAGGCTATATACTGTATAATTCCAAATATATGACATTCTGGAAGAGGCAAAACTATGGAGACAGTGAAAAGATAAGTGGTTGCCCAGAGTTAGTGAGAAGAGAGGAATAAATAGGTGAAGCACAGAGGCTTTTTAGGGCAGTGAAACTATTCTGTATGATAGTATAATGGTGAATACATGTAATTATACATTTGTCCAAACCCACAGAACATACAACACCAAGAGTCAACCCTAACGTAAACTATGGACTCCATGATTATGATGTGTCAGCGTAGGTTCATCAATTGTAACAAATGTACCAACTGGTAGGGGGATGCTGAGAATAGAGGAGCCCTGCATGTGTGTAGGGAGTGTATGGGAAATCTCTGTACCTTCCACTCAGTTTTGCTGTGAACCTAAAACTGCTCTGAAAAATAAAGTCTATTAAATTTTAAAAGGTAAAATGTAGACTTCTGAGATAGTAGTATAAACAGATCTCTCTAAATTAATTTGACTGCTAATAAAACCCTCTAGAAAAATAAGAAAAATACTAATTATATTATTGTGTAAGAAAATATAAGGGGATACTCTATAATACAGATCATAAGACAGATATGTATATAAAGATAAAATCTATAGATTTATGTGTACTTGTAAGCATAGTTATGTGTTAAGTATGGATTTGGCGGGTGAGGAGAAAAAACATTAAAAATATAAAGGGGTAAGGATTAAAAGCTGATTATATGCAGGCATATTTCAGTAGCCAGTAGGAATATTGACTCTTTTTGAGCCTGGGAAACTAAATATCAGTGGTTTACTGCTGATCCAATCAGAGAATGGCCTGGTTCATTTTCCTAGGTGGTTTAGCAGAAATTTGCCTACCAAAAGGGAAAGGAGAATTCCAAGCACAATATTAGCTTTTAACTGGTGCTACAGAGAAAGCTTATTCTCCCTGCACTGGCAAAGTTAAAGCTGTTCTTTTCAGAAACTCTGGGAAATATATTATCCCTTTTGTAGGAAATAGATACTGTACCCACAGCAGAAGGACGTGCTAATACAGTAGTCTGTCCAGTGTACAAAGACTTTGCCTTATGCGTTCCTCCCTTGATGTTAGTCAATCTCAACACGCTTAGAACATTCTCTGGATAAGGTTATGTTCTATGGCCAGTTTTTTGTTTTGTTTTTTACTCTAAGCAAACCTAACTGAATAAAACAGTATTGATCTCATGACTTCACCTCATTAACACCACATTCTAAACAAGTAAATTAAGTGATTCCAATAAAGTAATTCAGAACATAGACTGGAATGGAAAAAGGGGTCTTCACACTAATGGTTAGTAAACCCAGTCCCTGTTCTGAGTTCTATAACCAAATATGTGAATTATTTTACAAAATGGAGAGCTTAAGGTTCACCTACATATTGAACACAAAAGAATTGATTCAGTGACTTCCACATACACTTATAGCAATATTAATACTGTGCAAGAATTGCAAGTCAGTACACAAAGGAGACCCCTCTCCATCTGAAAAATGATACATTTTAGCCAACTATCTTTTCTGAACCTTTAGAAAAAAATTTGATGAAAAATATTGAATTATTCTACCATAGTTTGTTTTCCTTTTGTAGTCAATTATATTGTGAGGAAAGGGCATATATACATTTATGTTAAATTTAATTTAATTGAAGAAGTAGCATTGTAATAGCTTATACTGAAATTTATTGAATTATCAAGAATTTGTTAAGAAGTGGTGAATCAGGGGCTGGCCCAGCAGCATAGTGATTAAGTTTGTGCTATCTGCTTCAGCGGCCCAGAGTTCACAGGTTTGGATCCTGGATGTGGACCTACACACTGCTCATCAAGCCACGCTGTGGCAGTGTCCCACACACAAAAAATAGAGGAAGATTGGCACAGATGTTAGCTCACGGCCAATCTTCCTTACCAAAAAAACAACAAAAAGAAGAAGCTTAGTGAATCCAGCTGGGGGAAAATATTTGCAAATTATATATCCAACAAGGGGCTAATCTCCATAATATATAAAGAATTCACACAACTGAACAACAAAAAAACAAACAACCCAATCAAAAAATGGGCAGAGGAAATGAACAGACACTTCTCCAAAGAAGATATACAGATGGCCAATAGACACATGAAAAGATGTTCAACATCACTAATCATCAGAGAAATGCAAATTAAAACTACCCTAAGATATCACCTTACACTTGTTAGAATGGCTATAATCACCAAGACAAAAAACAACAAACTTTGGAGAGGTTATGGAGAAACAGGAATCCACATTCAGCGCTGGGGGGAATGAAAACTGGTGCAGCCTCTGTGGAAAACAGAATGGAGATTCCTCCAAAAATTAAAAATAGAAATACCCTATGATCCAGCTATCCCACTACTGGGAATCTATCCAACAAACCTGAAATCAACAATCCAAAGAGGCTTAGACACCCCTATGTTCATTGCAACATTATTCACTATAGCCAAGAAGTGGAAGCAACCCAAGTGTCCCTCAACTGATGACTGGATCAAGAAGATGTGTTATATATATACAATGGAATACTACTCAGGCATAAAAAAAGACAAAATTGTCCCGTTTGCAAAAACATGGATGGACCTGGAGGATATTATGTTAAACAAAATAAGCCAGAGAGAGAAAGACAAACACCGCATGATTTCATTCATATGTGGAATATAAACCAGCACACAGACAGAGAGAACTGTGTGGTGGTTACTAGTGGCAAGGGGGTTGGGGGATAAGCACAAGGAGTGAAGGGAGGCATTTGTATGGTGACTGACAAACAATGTACAACCAAAATTTCACAGTTATAAACTATTAAGACATAAATAGAAAAAAAGAAAAGAAGTGGCGAATCAGTCAGGGTACAACCAGAGAACCATAACAGGTATATAAATATTTACATAATTTACACATTCAGTAAATAATTCTAGTTCGGAGTTTTTATTAATTGCTCATACCCAGTTTTAGCATTTATCATCTCTGAAAATATCATTTTAACTTACTTGTTTATTTATTCACTATCTTCCTTCCTCTGCTAGACTGCAAGGTCCAGGAAAGCAGAAATTATTTAACAATTGCAGTATTCCAAGTGCTTAGGGTGTGTCTAGCGCATATAGAATGACTGAAAAAATAAGTATTACATATATTTGCCTAAATACAACATGAAGAATGGATTTAGATCCTTTGGCCCTTTGACGTGAATATATTATTTAGGTTTTAGTTGTTTCCTTCTGTATTTTTTCTCTCTATTTTGCAGGATTATATAGATCAAGGGGAATGAAATTACTATACACCTTAGAAGTGATTAAGTTCTAAATTGGTAAATGTGCCCCAAGACTGTGATTTAATGCAGTTACTGCTCTGCAGGTAGCTTTTAATGGCTTCCATTCTGTAACTATTAAAGATCATTACTTTGCTGTTTACATATTCCTTTCTAACCACTGAAACTTACAGTTTCTGCTTCCTATTCAAGGCATGTGTGTGTGTACAAACATTCGTGTGTGGAATACAGACCCCATTTAGAAAACATTTTCAGATTTAACAGGAGAATTTTTGATATATATTGAATTAATTTAAGCCGAGTCCTTGTTCTTGATTAGTTCTTTTGTTATGATATTTATGTTGTATATTGATTTATTTAAATAACTTAAAGTGATTTACTAAATAAGAGGATTGAACTGTGTTCCTTGAAAAAATATGAGAAATTAGGCATTTATACAAAGTATAAACAGCTATTGTTAAATCTTATTGAACACATAATTGAAATTGTTTCAGTGTGTACGCCCTGCATGTAAAAATTATTATGTTGCTAGTTTGTTTAAATAAGAAAATAATCTTATATAATGGAAAGAATATGAAATAGCTTCCATGTTTAGTTTGTTTTAGCTATCTAAATGCTTTTAGACACGTTATGGATTTAATAATCTCTAGTATGTTATTTTATGAAATGATTCTAATCTTAGTCAGCAGAGCAAAAAAGCAAAGACACTACTGAAAACATTTTCCTCATTTAGCAATCTGAGTTGTGACAAGACTTTGCTAATCTAGAAGCTCTACTTGTAAATTTCTAAATTGAGATGACTGTGAAATTAACTGTGCACTGGAAAGGGTGAACTATTTTGGAAATTTACACTGATCATAGTCACTTTTTTTTTCTTTATACATTCAAAATTGATGTTGCTCTCCCAAAGATATTTCCCCCTTGGGTAGAAGAAACCACCTGATTCTACTTTTAAAATTACAAAAACAAGCTTATGTAGCATTCTTAATTAAAAGTAAAGATGAAAGGGAAAGACCATAAAGTGTTGTTTGCTGTTACATGCATCAATGTGTTTAAGGGTTAGCAAGCCAATAATAATACCAAAAAGTGAAAAAAAAAAAAATTAACAAAGAAAATTTACCCAAAGAGTATGTTTCAGCATGGAAGGTATGGAAAACAATACCAAGCTTTTGGTAATTCTTGAACTAACAGCATTTTACTGAAGCACACATTTTGAGATTACAAATTCTCCACTGGCAGGATTCTTCATAAACTAGACATAGGTGAAAGAAAGGGTATAATCTGGACGGAATTCATGTGAGGACATGTAAATATCTTCATGATATAACTGACTGTGGACAAAGTAAGTCAAACTTTGAGCTTTGCAATGGTTTATAGTGTGCCAAATATGAAAAACTAGTATATAGATTACACAGGTACACAAAAGCTGGTGGACTTGAAGGGAGATGTAAGAGTAAATTCTGAGAAGAAGGATGTTAAAAACATAGTTGCTGGGGCTGGCCCTGTGGCATAGTGGTTAAATTTGGCACGCTCCACTTCGGCAGCCTGGCTTCACAGATTTAGATCTGGGCGCAGATCTACACCACTTATCAGCCATGCTGTGGTGGTGACCTCATATAAAGTAGAGGGAAGTTGGCACACGTGTTAGCTCAGGGCTAAATCTTCCTCAGCGAAAAAAACAAAACAAACAAAAACAAAAATCAAAACATAGTTGCTGTATCTCTCCATTTTCCCCCTTCAAAATACACAGAGCAGCTTTAGAGAACAATTATCAGGTATCCATTGATAGAACTTCTACTTCCAGCCAAGACAAAGTAATAGAACTTGGATTCCCTCCCCAAAAAGTGAAACCTAAGCTAAATATGATGAAACGCTGTTTAAGTATAATGAAACAATGTTTTCAGAATTTAAACCATAGGCAATATAGAACCATGATCGCTAAGAGAAGGGAAAACAAAGTGAGCCCAACAATTGTCTCAATTTGCTTTCTACAGAGAGTTTCCAGGTTGCATCATGGGGAGAGGGAATGAGGCAAAATACTGAAGTTTCTCTAAGTTGCAGAGAACAAACTTGGAGCCCAGGTAGACCAATATGGCTAGTATTTACAGGGCAGAATATTGTAGAAAAAAATTATAGAAAAAGAGAGCTCCAGAGTTCTGCAGAAGGTTCCCCTTGATATTTAAAAGAGTGCTGATTAGCATGTGTGTGAGGAAACTACCTAAGACAGTAAATGAATCTATTAAAACCGGCAGAGGGAACAATTCCTGGAGCCTCCACAGGGCTGGGAATTTATGTTCCCACCAGCCAGACTGGAAAATCTCATAATACACAGAACATTGAGTGGAGTCATCAGAAGGGTAGACCTCATTTAGGGGGACAAAATTTGCTTTAGACCACAAGTTGCCCTGGTCCCCTCTAACAAAGCTTAAAAGAAAGACTCAAGAGAGTCTGGCCCCATGGCCTAGTGGTTAAATTCAGTGTACTCTGCTTCAGCAGCCCAGATTCGTGGGTTCATATCCTGGGAATGGACCTACACCACTCATTAGCCATGCTGTGGTGGCAACCCACATACATAACAGAGGAAGATTGGCACAGATGTTATCTCAGGGCTAATCTTTCTGAAGCAAATAAAAAAAAAAAAGAAAGAAAGACTCAAGAGAAAGACACTGTTTCCAGGTAACTTAACTGTGTCCCAGAACAAGACTCAAGAATATGAATAGGAATAATAATGAATAACGAAGTTTCAAACATTCAAACAAGGTAAAATGTACAATGTCCAGCATCCAATAAAAAATTACCAGTCATGCAAAGAAGCAAGAAAATTTGATTTATAACGAGGATAAGATTTAATCCATGGAAACAAACTGCAAAATGACACCCCTGATAGAATTAGTAGGCAAGGACATTAAACAGTAGGTATAACTCTACTACTTCTCCATGCGTTCCAAAAGTATAGGGAAGATTAAGTATGCTAAATAGAGACACGAAATATTTTAGAAAGACTCAAGTCAAACCTCTAGAGATGAAAAATGCAAGTTTGCATTGAAAATTTAATAGAATATTAGACACTGTAGAAGAAAAGATTAGTGAACATGAAGACTCGGGGAAAGAAACTATCTACAATGAAACAGAAAAAAAAAAAAGGAACCTGAAGTAAATGAAAGAACCATCAGTGAGCTGTGGGAAAATGTCAAGAAGATTAATATGTGTAATCAGAGTCCCTAAAGGAGAGGTGGGGGTAGGATGAAAGGCAAAGAATATGAAGAAGTAATAATTGAAATTTTTCTAAATTTGACAATAATTGTTAACTGACAAACCCTAGCAACTCAATAAACCCTAATACAATAAATACAAAGTATACCAAGTTACTTCATAATCAAATTGCTAAAATGAATGACTAAAGAGAAAAATCTTAAAAACAGCCGGGAAACCGAAAGACACCTTACATACCAGGAAAAAATTAACGGTAACAGGAGACTTCAAAGACAGTACAAGGACTGACAAGAGAAACCTTGCAAACTAGAATATTATAACCATTTAAAATATCTTTCAAACTCAAAATAAAGACTTTTTCATACATACAAAAACAAAAACAAAAAATCAGCAGTGAAAACTGCACTTAGAAGTAATGTTAGAGGAAGTCCTTTGGGCAGAAGGAAAATAACACTTGATGAAAATCTGGATTGCACAAAGAAATGAAAAGCAGAGGAAATAGTAATCATATGGGTAACCATAAAAGACTTCTTTTTCTTTAAATGTCTTTACAGTGTAATTGACCATTTAAAGAAGAAAAAAATATGTTCTGATTTCGATAACACATCTAGAAGTAAAATGTATGATAACAATAGGACAAAAGTAAGAAGGGAAAAATGGAAGTATTCTCTATGGTTCTTGTACAATATGTGAAGTGGTATATTCTCCAGTGAAAATAAACTATGGTAAATTACATGATTATACTACAAACTGTAAAGCAATCACAAAAAATTATTATAGGTAAAAACTAACATAGAAGATAAGATTTGAATTTCAAAAGAATGAGAAATAGAGTATCAAAGATTCAAAAGAAAAAACCAAGAATTTGTTAGGTTTAAACCCAACAATGTCAATGATTATGTTAATGTAAAAGGCCAAAATACTCCATATAAATGGCAGAAATTGTGAGGTTGTAAAAAAATAGGTTAAAAGTAATGAATGTAAAAAGATATACCACGTTAATGCTAGTTAAAATAAAGATGGAGTGGCTATATTAATATCAGATGAAGTAGATTTCAGAGCAAAGTACATTACCAGGGATAAAGAGGGTCATTTAATAATCATAAAGTGGACATAAAAATCATAAACATTTATGCACTTATTAAATAAATTTATTGAATACATGAAGCAAAATTTGCTTGAACATACTTAACGGTGAAAGACTGAATGTACTTTTCCTAACATCGTGTGTAAGGTAAGGTTGTCTGCTCTCATCACTTCTATTGCACATTTTTCTAGAGGTTATAGTGAGTGGTATAAGGCAAGAAAAAGAAATAAATATTATTCACATAAGAAAGGAAGAAGTGAAACTCCCCATGTTCACAGACCAGTCTATATAGAAAAGTCTATAGCATCTAGAGAAATGCTACTAAAGGCAATAAGCAAATTTGAATCAATATAAAAATCACTTGCATTTCTATATACAAAAAAAAAATTTAAACATAGAAAAAGCATAGTTCATAAGAGAAGAAAATATATAATCTGGGTTTCATCTAAATTAAAAACTTCTGCTCTTTGGAAGTCACTGTAAAGCAATGAAAATACAAGCCACAGACTGGAAGAAAATATTTACAAACCGTATATCTGACAGCAAACTTGTATCCAGAATATATTAACAACTCTGAAGACTCAATAGTGAGAAAACAAACAATTCAATTTTTTTTTTTTTTTTTTAACAAGGTAGTGTTATTTTGTGGGTAGAGGGACTAGGATTCAAGCACTTGGAGGCCTCGAGAGCTCTGCCAGGCAGCTTGAAGGAGCTTCTGCTCCTGCTGCTTCCATATCCTCTCTTTGAAGTCTTCCAGCTCTTGGGACTAGCCCTCCTTCTCAGGTGGTCGCAGCTCCCTCTTGCACTGTATAACATGGTCCTCAAACCGTTCAACCTGATTAGCAATCCAGAACACAGCCAAAAGGAAGATGAGGTAGACAGTTACCCGAAACATCTCCAGCTTCAGGCCCTCAACGCAGGAACCACCAGATGCTTTACATCTCAAAAGTATCTCAAGGCAGCTTTACCTTTGGATCCTGTAGAGTTAGAGTAATTTTTTTTTTTGCAGGAAGGAAAAAAGATTTTGATGAAAGATGAATTTGGATATTTATGTCCTGTTCTTTTCGGAAAATTAGAGGTTACAACCAAGACAGCTGAAGGAAAAGCAAATGCACACATCACTGAAACAAAGTCAGCCAGGGTCCTCTGAACCTCTGCTGTTTGCAGTGACTTCTGTGGACAGGCAACGGGATTTGATAGGTTGAGGAGGAAGACGACATCCACAATACCAAGGCTGTCATTAGTTTTTCTCTGAAGTGACTGAAGGTAGAAATGGGCCAGTGGTCAGGACCAACTGGGCCCTTCCCTGGCCACTCTCATACTGCTGCTGGGGCTTCCTCCTTTCTTAGTCGTTGTAAATACCTCATCGTTTCTCCTTACTTTTTCTCAACCATCAGCTGCTATCACACAGGTACTGTAGCTGCCAGTGTTTTGTACCCTCTATCTCAGACGTTGTGCTTCATTGAATACCTTTTCATTTAATTTTGCTTTAGAACTTGTCCATGTTTTCTTCTGGGGGGTGATGAGGCAGTACATTTTGCCACGTCATAAGCTAACAGTCAGCAAGTAAGTCTTGGTCACTCAGATGTCACATCTGTGAAATGGAAGCATAATATATGACCAAGTGTTGTGCAGATTAAATGAAAATAGTGTATATAATACAGTTCTTATTATGGATGTATATAGAAGATCTCTGCTTGTTCCAACTTATTATCTAAAAGGAAAGTTGACTTGGTCCTATAGGTTAAGATCAGTAGACCCATTCAGAAAATACTTCACAAAATTTGTTGCCTGAAACAATAGTTTAAAAGACCAACCACTACAAGAGGAATGATTTATCAAATAAAGCTGGGGACGCTCCTTTTGGTATATGGTTCAGGGAATCACAGTGTGTGTGGGCATTTTAAAAGACTTCTGCTCTTCTCTAAATAAACTCATTTGATTTTGTTAGAGCCAGTGTTTGCCAAATTTATATGACCTTTGAATGTATTTTTCACATAACATCTTTTAACGTCACTACAAATTGGGAACATTTATTAAGAAATGCACCATTGGAAATTCCTTTTGATTTATGAGATATTATAAGGAAAAAAGAAGGAAAAGAGAGAAATACGTCAGAAAGTTTTCTGAATAGTTTTTCATATTTCTAACCTAAAATATTCTTTGTGCCTTTGGAAAAATAACCTTACATTTCTGGTCCTGAGTGTCAGTTCTAAATTAACACCAACTTGATCACCTTGAGGTAAATCTAAGTTTTCAACTACCTAGTGTTATATGGTTCTGTGCCCTGTATGACGTTGAGCTTAGAGATTTTAAAAGCCATCATGGAGAAGATGAATACCAAAAAAATGCAAACTATAAAATATTTATATTTATCTAAAAACTAGTTTGAGGAAAAAAAGATAAAGACACACTAATCTCCCAGGTAAAGGTGTAGATAAGAAGAACCAAATAAAAGGGTTTTATTGAAGGTGACAAAAATAGCATGATTTAGTAACTGAATCATAAAACCTTGAGACGAAGTCACTATGGCTTTCCACTTCCCCACTGAAAAAGTATCCTAGAGGTAAAAGTGTGAACCTTGGAGTTTATATTCTGATTTTGTCACTTATTGGCTGCTTGACTCTGTTTAATGATTGTAGTCTGAAATGTCTCTTGCACAAGATGGTAATAATAACACCACACTTTGGGGGCAGGTCAAGACTCAAGTACAGTGTCTGACCCAGGGTAGGACTTGATAAATGCCAGTTGGTTTCCCTTCCTAATGATGTTCAAAATTGCAGCATTATACTAATTGCAAATTTTCAATCTAGTCGTAAAATATCAAACCATGACAATATATTTTGAAAGACTATACATAAAACATAACATTTCTCTGATGGGCTTTAGCTAAGCAAAACAAATGTGAAAGGAAAAAATGTTTTTAAAGCTCATGGAATTTAAAACAGCATTTAGACAACTGACAAAAATGATAGATATTTCAAAACACAAATTTTCTTTAAAAATGTAGGAAAATAGAGATGACTCAGATGCAATGGGATCACTAGAGTTATCTGTGTATTTGGTGAGGTTTAAAAAGGCAACAGTAAATATCTAAATCTGGTTACTTTTGATTTTTGTAAATAAAAGACATATATCTAGTAGACTATACTTACATGTAAAGACAGAATCATCTTCTGTTCTAGAACAAAATAAAGGATTTTATAGATTTAGATACACAAAAGATAAATTTTTATGAAATGACGTATTCCAAGTTTGAAAACCTAGCATTGTGCAATTCATCTTTCTAAATAACTATTGGCTAAATAACTAACAGCTGCAGTGAATTCTTCTTCCTATCATCTCCAAACCAGACAAAACTCTTTAAACCACTTTTTAAATTGCATGAAACATAGGCAAATTTTGTGTTAGATTTTCATATTTAGAACTGGACATCCTGTAGCAACCTACAGATGGCAGGTTATTTTAGCATATTATTGCCATTAAGCTAACATGGACATAGCAGTTCAGAGATGAGCTCTTAAGTCAGACCTCCAAATATCATCCTACAGGTCACTAAATCACTCTTCATTATCTTCAGTTTTTCATATACTTTCTTTTCTTCAGTGTGGAGTATTTTTATTGACTTTTTTCAAATTCTTATATCCCTTCTTCTGGAGTGTTTAAATTACTGTTGAATTACTATTAACCCCATCCCTTCATTTATCATTTCAGATTTTGTGTTTTCCAGATCTTGAATTTCTGTTTGGTTTTTTCTCTTACTTTCCATCTGTATACCCAATTTATATTTGATTTTTATTTGCATTTCCTGATTGTTCACCCATTATGTTTTTTTTCTAATTTTCTTTTAGATGATTGAATGTATTTTTTAATGTTTTCATTGCTACTTCGAATTCCTTATCCTCTAATTCCAATGTCTCTGTCATCACTGCCTCTGTTTCTGTTAATTGCTTATTATCTTGGTTATCAGTCACCTTTCCTGCTTAGCCTCATGTTTGGTAACTTTTTATTGTATACTGGACCCTACGCCTGCTATTTTATTGTGTCTGGATTTTGTTTTCTTCCATATAAGAGTGTTAATTTATCTTTTCTTTCTGGCATTTAATTTTCTGAAGGATCAGCTTTATTCTGTCAAGGCTTGTTTTTAGGTTTGGTTATGGTAGCTCTGGAGTAGTCCCACTCCTAAGTATAGTTGTTTTTGAGGGAGAGGGAGGTCTTGACTATGTGCTTCATATATTTACCAGGGTCTGTTGACCTTGGCTACTCTGACTGTTCAGAACTTCCGTTTCTCCCCGTGCTGTATGACCTCAGAATCTCTTGTCAGCTCCCAGTCCTCTCTCCTTCCAGGAGCTGATTTCTTCCAGGTCTCATGGCATCTTGTTCTAAGCATCATACGTATATGGTAAAAGACTCAAAGGGATCCTTATGCAGAGTTCTAGAGTGGCTTGCTTAGTCACTTCTTTCCTTTTTGTTATCACTATACCTCAAATTGTCAGCAGCCCCAAACTGTCAGTTTAGTCTACTCTGCCTAGTGGGATCACCTGTCTGTAAAGTGCTCCAAGGTCAAAACAAAAAAAAAAACAGGGTGAATATGGACCTCTTCTCATATGTTTGCCATCTCTCCAGGATCACAGCCTTGGGCTAGCTATTGTCTAATGCCTGAAAATAGGTGCTTCATCTATTTTATAATAATTATTTATGTTGGGTAGATATCAGAAGTCCCTCAAAATTCTTGCAAGATTGCTAATTTGATATTTTTGTAGAAGAGAAAAGCGGGAAACGAAAAACAATATGAAGTTTCCAATGCCAAAGTGAAACCAGGTGTCCTAACAGGATTTGGAATGAGGTTCCATCGTTAAATAGCTCAAGAAGAAAGCACAGTGCCCTAGACTGAACCTTGTCCTCTCAGCAAAGTTAAAGAATGGTTCCTCCAAGTGTTTCCTTTTATTAGAGTAACTGGCGCAAATGTACCACTGACCTAGGCAATAGGATTGACAAAAAGAGATAAATTATGGAAACTTGTATTTTTATCTAAAATTTTTGAAGAGAGCGTGTAAGTCTTAAAGGAGTAAACAATACAATTATAATATTTTCACCCTACAACATTAGCACCTATTAATATTTTTATGATTGACCTACTGCTTTGCATGTATACGCCTATCCCCCTAGCTGTCCGTAAATTCTTGGAGGGCATTTGCATTTTTTAATTCATCTAAATATTCCTAATACCTAGTCCATAGCCTGGTATACCAAATGCTTTTTAAATGAAAGAATGATTGCATTTAGATTTACTTTGTTTCAAGAGAGATGTTAATTTTGTATTTGATGTGAATAACTAATAATGGCTAACATACAGTGAATGCTAATAATGTGCTTGTCACTTTTCTAAGTATTTGTATTTAATTTATATTTAAACCTTATAATAATATTATTAGAAGGGCACACAAGCATAGAACAGTTAAGTGACTTGCCCAATGTCATGCAACTAGTGAATAATGGAGATGAGATGCAAACTCAAATAGTCTGACACAAAGCTCTTTACCAGTGTGGTATGCTGTGTCTCAAGCAAGAGAACAGGATATAGTCATTAAAGAATTCCCATGATAAAAGTGCACTAAAATACTGCTCCTTCTGTGTTGAATACTAAAAGTTCCTAAAGGAGATTTTAATGGGGGTAAATATGGAACATTAAAATCCGTTTTTCAGTAACTTGGCAATAAACCTATCAAAAAGCAGAGGCTGGTGTATGTTCAGAGAACTTTGCATTATGACTGAAATCTGCGGACTAAAGTGGAAAATGTTTTTGTAGGCAAGAGAGAAGTTTTGTAAAACCTAACAATTTGACATGAGTTGGGAGAGGTGGGCAGTAAGGGGCAGAGGAAAACTTCAGAGTTTATGCCACCTACGCATCTATTAAGAAAGCAGGCGTCTTTGGTGTTTGGAAGTTATCAGTACGTATTTGAAAAATGAATGGGTGTTGTTTCTTCACAGTTATTTTATTTTTACTCTAAAAGTTTGAGTCCTTCAGTATTTCTGTTACAATAATATCTACTTAGAATGGTTTTCTAATGACATCAATAAGTAAGTGCCCTTCCTGACTTTGGACCCAGTGTGTGGAAATACAGAAGCTTGTGTAGCTTCAAAAATTAAAGTGAAGAATTTTACAAATAAACTTTCATCATTCCTGTCATTTTTATGGAACCTAATCTGGTAAAGGAGGATATTGCAGCTAAATGACTGACAGGGATAGTGTCTTTTTTAATTGGCACTGGGCAATTTATCAGACTCTGATGTCAGGGACACTCCATTAGGCTGTGAGAAAGTGATTGGTGGGATAACATTCAACTGAAAATCTCTGTGGATGGTAGTTCATGCCACCATTACATCAACTTAATGAATGAGGCCCAGTAGCGTCCTCCTCTTCCTTGAAGGAACACATCCATCATGGAACAAAAGATTCCCCAGTGCCAATACGATGTCATGTTTTTTCTTCTTAGTCTGTGTGAGGAGAAAAAGATTTCAGAGCCCAAACTGAGAAAAGTACAGACATCCTCATCCCATGGAAAATAATTGCCTGGACCATATCAGCTCATTACTTTTATTATATCTAGAAGATTATTTACATGGAAATAACCATACCTTAGCCAAATGCTAGACTGTTTCATGTCTTGTTCTTGGAATAGATGAACAATAGTGAGGTTTGAAAAACTGTATAAACTTAATTGGTGTCATTGCTATGCCTCTTAGTATAGTATCTGAATGTAGCCAGTAAAATCTTGAAAATGTAATAACCAACCAAACTCAGCAAAGGTATTTCCTGCTATTTTCACAAACTTCTGTGTCTAGTTCTACATTTCTAAGAAAAACAAAAGAAAGGATGGGCTGGAGTTTCCTTTCCATCTGTATTTTTTATTCTATTTTTTCTTTCTTTTACTTTCTTATTCCTCCTTTCTCTCTTTGATTTTTTTTTTTTCATCTCCTTCACAGGGCTTAAGAAAACCTCCCAGAGATTACAGGCTTTGAGCACAATGTGAATGAAAGGCCTGACTTGAAACTGACATGGCAAATCTTTATTGAGGGAAACTGCTCACCATAAAAAGGGGATGTGTAAGTATGCTTTATTTTGGAAAAGAAAAAAAGTGCCACTTATTCCTGACGAAGTGTGATCCATACATTATTACCTTGGCATCTTGATCTGGCCCAGATGAATTCTTTCAACTCTTGCACTCCAGATCACATATTTTACATTAGCAGTTTTAACTCACCACACCATCTGTTTTTATCAACATCCAGCTACACAGATGTACAGTTGATGCGAAAATGTTCAAAATCAGCTTATTCTGTATCATATTCACCTATTAATACCAATGAATATTATATTAATGTTTACTTTTCCTTTGGTTTTAATCTTTAAATATTTTATTGTTATTACTATCATCTTGGTTTAAATGTTACTAGATTCAAATTATCCTGGCAGTTATCTCAGTATTAAAAAGATTCACTCCAAATCCAAAATTCATGCATTCTATATGGTATTCAAAATTATTTTTGGATAGCAACTATTCAGTAATAGGAAAAAAAAAGATTTGAAAGTATGTTTTTAATCTTCTATCAGAAATGGTTCTACCTTGGATAGCTCAAGGTTATTTTTTCCATATTTCATTTTATTTATTTTTTTTAAATTTTTACTGCTGGTAAGTTCTTCTATCAAGAATCAGTGGTTAATGAAAAATAAACCACCAATGGAGTCTTGCCAGAAAAATTGATGCTAGTTTCTTAGAATGGATGTGAGCTACTGTTGTTCAAGCCAAGGTGATTTCTTTTTCTTTTTATTCTTTTTTCCTTTCACTATCCACACAGCACATACTAGTCACATAGTCAAAGTAGAAATTTCATGTTCAGATAAAATAAGTTAAAAGGGAAAGTTATGAATTTTTGGTGGACTTATTTAATTATGATAAACAACACTCATTTTCTATTAATTTTGCTTCCAAATTTTGTATTCTCTCAATGACATCATGTAAAACCTTTATTTAGAATTTACTGTATTAATATGTAATGACTTCAGGCACTTAGAATTACAAAAGATACAATTCCAGCCTTTTGCAGTTCATAGAGTCTAAAATACATAATACTGAGTGCAGATTTCAAGCTTATCGTGATCTTTCTCAATAATTTCGACCGTTTTTGTAATAATTTTCCTTGCCTGAAGGACTGGCTGGGCCTGATATTTTTTCTATGCTGGCCATTACCATTTGTCACATTAGGGAGAAAAAATTAAATAGACTAAAGCAAGGGTTGGTAAACTACAGCCCAGAGGTGAAATCCTGGCAGCCACCTGTTTTATTTTTCCAGTTTTATTGAAATATAATTGACCTGAAACATTGTGTAAGTTTAAGGTGCACAGTATGATGATTTGATACATGTATACATTGCAATGTGATTACCGCAGCAAGGTTAGTTAACATCTCCATCACCTCATCTAATTTTTTTGTTTTTAAATTTGTAGTGAGAACATTTGACATCCATACTCTTAGCAACTTTCAACTATGTAATAGAGGATTATTAAATATAGTTTCCATGCTGTATATTAGATCCCCGGAACTTAGTCATTTTATAACTGAAAGTTTGTACCCTTTGACCAACATGTCTCCATTTCTCCCACCCCCTAGCCCCTGGGAACCACCATTCTACTCCCTGTTTCTATGAGTTTGACTTTTTTAGATTCCACGTGTAATGGAGATCTGCAGTATTTGTCTTTGTCTGATTTATTCCACTTAGCATAATGCCATCATGGTCCATCCATGTTGCCACATGTCACAAGATTTCCATTGTTTTTACGGTTGAACAATAATCCATTGTATGTGTGTGTGCATGTGTGTGTATCACATTTTCTTTCTCCTTTCATCCACCAACGGACACTTAGGTTTTTTTTGTGGCTTGGGTATTGTGACTAAAGCTTCAATGAATGTGAGAGTGCAGACATCTCATTGAGATAATGATCTTGTTACTGACCTTAGAGGAAAGATTTAAAGCTTTCACCATCGCGTATGTGAAGTGACATATATGGCTTTTATTATATTGAGCTATGCTCCTTCTATACGCAATTTGTTGAGAGTTTTTATCATGAAAGGGTGCTGAATATTGTCAAATGTTTTTTCTGCTTCTATTGAGATGATTGCATGATTTTTATCTTTTATTCTGTTAATGTGGTGTATCACAGTTATTGATATGCATATTTTGAGAGATCCTTGCATCTCAAGAATAAATCCCACTTGATCATGGTGTATAATCCTTTTCATGTGCTATTGAATTTGGTTTGCTAGTATTTTGTTAAGGATATTTGTATCTATATTTATCAGGGATATTGGCCCATAATTTTCTTTTTTTTTTAGTGTGCTTGTGGCTTTGCTATCAGAGTATGCTGGCCTTGTGAAATGAGTTTGGGAATGTTGCCTCCTCTTCAGTTTTTGGAAGAGTTTGAGAAGGATTGGTGTTACTTCTTTCAATGTTGATAGAATTCACCAGTGAAACCATCCGGTCCTGGGGTTTTCTTTGTTGGGAATTTTTTGATTAATGATTCAATGTCCTTCCTTGTTATTGCTTTGTTCAGAGTTTCTATTTCTTCATGAGTCTGTCTTGGTAGGTTGTATGTTTCTAGGAATTTATTTATTTCTTCAAGGTTATCTAGTTTGTTGGCATGTAATTATTTATAACGGTCTCTTATGATCCTTTATATTTTTATTGTATCAGATGTAAAGTCTCCTCTTTCATTTCTGATTTTACTTTTTGAGTCATTTCTCCTTTTTCCTAGTCTAGCTAAAGGCTTGTGAATATTTTTTATCTTTCCAAAAAAAGCCAACTCTTAGTTTCATCCATCTTTTCTATTGGTTTTCTGGTCTCTATTTTATTTATTTCTGCTCTGGTCTTTGTGACTTCCTTTCTTCTTTTGTTACTTCCTGCTAACTTCTGGCTTAGTTGGACTTCTTTTTTTAGTTGTAAATTAAGGTTGTTTATTTGAGATCTTTCTTTTCTTGTGTACGCATTTAGAACTAGAAGATTTTTCTTGGAACTGTGTTTGTTGCATCTCATATGTTTGATGTGTTTGTTTCCATTTGAATTTCTTTCAAGATATTTTTTTGAATATTATTTTGTTTTCTTCTTTGACTCATTGGTTGTTCAAGAGTATATTGTTTATATAATTGAGAAAGAAAAGTCTCTTCAACAAATGGTGTTGGGAAACTGGACAGCCACATGCAAATAAATGAAAGTAGACCATTACCTTACACCATACACAAAAATTAACTCCAAATGGATTAAAGACTTGAATGTAAGACCTGAAACTGTGAAACTTCTAGAAGAAAGCATAGGCAGTATGCTCTTCGACATGGGTCTTAGCAACATATTTTCAAGCACCATGTCTGACCAGGCAAGAGAAACAATAGAAAAAATAAACAAATGGGACTACATCAAACTAAAAAGCTTCTGCACAGCAAAGAAAACCATCAACAAAACGAAAAGACAACCTAACAATTGGGAGAAGATATTTGCAAACCATACGTCTGATAAGGGCTTGATCTCCAAAATATATAAAGAACTCATGCATCTCAACAACAAAGAAACTACCAACCCAGTTAAAAAATGGGCAAAAGACCTGAACAGACATTTCTCCAAAGAAGATATACAGATGGCCAACAGGCACATGAAAAGATATTCAACATCATTAACTATCAGGGAAATGCAAATCAAAACTACAATGAGATATCACCTCACACCTGCCAGAATGGCTATAATTAGCAAGACAGGAAACAGCAAGTGTTGGAGAGGATGTGGAGAGAAGGGAACTCTCATACACTGCTGGTGGGAGTGCAACCTGGTACAGCCACTATGGAAAACAGTATGGAGATTCCTCAAAAAATTAAGGACAGAACTACCATACGATCCAGCTATTCCACTGCTGGGTATCTATCCAAAGAACGTGAAAACACCAATGAGTAAGATACACGCACCCTTGTGTTCATTGCAGCATTATTCACATTAACCAAGACGTGGAAGCAGATGTGGTATATATACACAATGGAATACTACTCAGCTATAAGAAATGATGAAATCCAGCCATTTGTGACAACATGGATGGACATTGAAGGTATTAGGCAAAGTGAAATAAGTCAGAGAGAGAAGGTCAAATACCGTATGATCTCACTCATTAAGTAGTAGATAATAACAACAACAGACAAACACATAGAGACAGAGATCAGATTGGTGGTTACCAGAGGGGAACGGGGGAGGGAGGAAGGTGAACGTGATAATTAGGCACGTGTGTGGTGATGGATTGTAATTAGTATTTGGGTGGTGAACATGAGAACATGATGTAATCCATGCAGAAATAGAAGTATAATGATGTACACCCGAAATTTATACAATGTTGTAAACCAATGATACCACAATAAAAACAACAAAAAAGAGTATATTTTTTAATTTCCATATATCTGTGAATTTTCTAGTTTTCCTCCTGTTATTGATCTCTAATTTCATACTTTTGTAGTGGAAAAGATAAGTGGTATGATTTTAGTCTTCTCACATACACTAAGACTTGTTTTGTGATATAACATATGAACTATCCTGGAGAATGTTCCATGCATGCTTGAGAGAATGTGTGTTTTGCTGTTATCGGATAGAATGTTTGGTATATGTCTGTTAGCTCTATTTGGTCTAAAGTATAGTTCAAGTCCAGTGTTTCCTTGTTGATTTTCTTTCTGGATGATTTATCCATTGCTGAAAGTGGAGTATTGAAGTCCCCTACTATTACTGTATTGTTGTCTAACACTCCCTTCAGATCTGTTAGTATTTGCTTAATACATTTCAGTACTCTAATGTTAGTTGCATATATATTTACAATTGTTATAGCCTCTTGATGAATTGACCACTTTATCATTATATAATGACCTTCTTTGTCTCTTTTTACAGTGTTTGATGTAAAGTCTATTTGGCTGATGTAAGTAAACCTACTCCTACTCTCTTTTGGTTTCCATTTACATGCTATATCTTTTTCTATACATTCACTTCGTCCTATGTGTGTCCTTAAAACTGAAGTGAGTCTTGTAGGCAGCATATAGTTGAGACTGCTGTTGAGTCTGTTGCTCTATGCCTTTTGATTAGAGAATTTGATCTATTTCTATTTGGAGTAATTATTGCTTGGATAAGGGCTTACTAATGCCATCTTACTAATTGTTTTCTGGCTATTTTGTAGTTCCCTGTCCCTTTGTTCCTCTCATGCTGCCTTCCTTTGTGAATTGATGATTTTCTACAGCGGTGTGCTTTGATTCCCTTCTTTGTATCTTTTGTGTATGTACTGTAGGTTTTTGCTTTGTGGTTACCATGAGGCTTATATATAACATCTTACAGATATAACAGTCTATTTTAAGCTGATAACAATTTAACTTCAATTGCACACCAACATTACACTTTACTCCCTTCCATTGTATATTTTGATGTACAATTTACATCTTTTTATATTGTATGTCCATACACAAATTATTGTACATATACTTATTTTTTTTTACTTTTGTTCTTTAACCTTATACTAGAGTTAAGTGGTTAATACACTGCCATATTACAGTATTAGAATATTTTTTATTTTACTATTTACTTTCATATGTTTTTATGTTTTTGTATTCCGAGTTAGCCTCCTTTTATTTCAGCTTGAAGAACTCCTTTCAGCATTTCTTGTAAGGCAAGTCTTGTGGTGATGAACTCCCTCCTCTTTTGTTTGTTTCGGAAAGTCTTTGTCTTTATCTCGCCTTCATTTCTATTGGACAACTTTGCTGGGTGAAGTATATTCATTGGCAGTTTTTTTTTATTTCAGCACTTTGAATATATCATTCCACTTTCTCCTGGCCCGCAAGGTTTCTTCTGGGAAATCCACTGATAGCCTTATGAGGATTCCCTTATGTGGGTGGAATTTTTTTTTTCTCTTGTTGCCTTTAAAATTCTTTTTGGCTTTATAACAGTTTTATTATGTGTCTTGGAGAAGATCATTTTGGGTTGAAATTTGGTGGGGGACTTATGAGCTTCATGGACTTGAATATTCAAATCTCCCTCCAAATTTGAGAAATTTTCAGCCATTATTTCTTTAAATAAACTTTCTGCCCCTTTCTCCCTCTCTTCTCCTTCTGGGACTCCAGTAATGCATATATTGTTTTTATTAATGATATCTCATAATTCATGGAGGCTTTCTTTGCTCCTTTTCATTTTGACCCTGACTGGATAATTTCATTCTCCTCTGACTGGGTAATTTCAGAGGATCCATCTTCTACTTTATAGATTCGTTCTTCTACTTGATCCAGGCTGATGTTAATGCTCTCTCATGCATTTTTCATTTCATTCATTATATTTTTCAGCTCAATTTTTTCTGTTGGTTCTTTTCCATGATTTCTATCTCTGTTAAACTTCTCATTTTTTTGTGTATTGTTTTTGTGATTTCATTGCATTGTCTTTTTATGTTTTCTTGTAGTTCACTGAGCTTCCTTAAAACTGCTATTTTAAATTCTTTATTGGTGAAATTGTTGATCTCTATTTCCTTGGGGTCGGTTACTGGAAAATTATTGTGTTCCTTTGGTGGTGTCAAGTTTTCTTGATTTTTTAATGTCCTTTGAAATCTTGTGTTGCTGTCTTTGCATCTTAAGAAGGATTCACCTCCTCCAGTCTCTATTGACTGGCTTTGGGAGGGAAATATCTTCTTTCAGCCCTTTCAGAGATTCTGCAGCTTTCTCAAAAGTTTTTTATGGATACACCTGCTGCATACTCTTCTTCCTTCTTGTATGGGAATTTTTAAGATTGTATGCTTTCTTTCAATCCTACAAAATGAGATCAAATGCTGACAGCCTCCCTTTTGCTTTCCCTAGGTTGGTGCTGAATGCTTAAGTTTGAGTGGTTTCTCCCAGTCCCACAGCGTTAGGCTGGCTTTCTGTTTATGCTCACTAGCCAATCTGCAAAAGCTCATTCTTACTGCCTTCAGGATTCTGCAGAGGGCGTCAGCCATGGGGTGAGTATGTGCATGTGGCATGTAGAACACTGGGGTGGCAATAGGCTGGTTGGGGTGATCTACAGGTGAGGCATCCCCAGTGACTTATGGATGGGCTTCCTGATGGATTCTGTGACCCAGTTAGAAGGATCCATGTCCTTTTGATGCCCTATGAGATCCCTATCTGCTGTTATCTCGCTCACTCCCTGCCCTCAAGTCGCACAGTACACTTCCGTATTCTGGATGTAGAAAGAAAGAAGTAAGTCTCTTTGGCAGCACCCTACATAACTGAGGAAGCTGGGCACTCAGTCACATGCTCTCATTTTCCCCCACAGGAAAAATCATGGGCCAACTTCTCTCCTAACACCGAGCTGTGCCACATTGTGGAAGGGGTTACATGGGTAAGGTGAAACTGATCCTCTTTCCCTCTTTAATGCATCCAGTCTCAAATTGTTTTGCTCCGGTGGTGTGCTGGAACTTCTCCACCTGACTCTGGTCTTTTGTAAAGGCTCTCTCATCTGTGGTTGATTGTCTAAATTGGTGTTCTTTGGAGAAGAAATGGTAGAAAACTCCTATTCCTCCATGAGGATGATGTCACTCTTCTTTGGCACCCACCAACTTTAGTAAATAATGTTTCTTTAGGACACAGCCAGCCCATTCATTTGTGTATTGTCTATGGCTTTTTTGTGCTACAACAGTAGAATTGACTGTTTTCTACAGCGTCTATATACCCTCGAGGCCTCAAATATTTAAAGAAAAGTTTGCTGAACCCTAGAATAAAGTATGTCAAAATCAAAGAATTTTGCCAATAAACCTGTGCTAGATAAAAATGCTGTACACTTTAAGAGAAAAAAAATAAGGCCTCTTAATGGTGTTAAAAATACATTCCATTGCTTTTACAGTGAAAATTATTTATGAATAATATCAAAGAGAGAGAAATTTTTCTACCCAAAAATAAACCAAAATCACTCATGTTACTGGAGCCTGGCAAAACAAACATGAAATATTCACTTAATATCATTGTATATGTATTTTTAACCATATGATTTAGATCTAAGCTACAGTAATAAGTGTTTTCAGTCACCATGAGTGAATTTTGAAGTATTGGTAAGTAACCAATCTATGGAACGTATAACACATATGACATATAAATGTTTTGAAATTGGATATGTTGTATATAACTATCATGTTTATATAAACTTAAGAAGTAGATGGTATTCCTATCCCCAACTTTGCCAACAAAATAACAAAGGATGAGATTGACTTGAGAAAACTTACAAATTCTCACAGCCAATGAATTGATTAAAGAGTTTGTATTAATGAGTAATATTTAAAAGACTTTCTATTTGCTATTTTCTCTCTGCTTGGAATGATCTTCCTCATCTTGACATTTTTAAGGTACAGCTCTTTTAGCACCACTGTTGTGAATTCTGGCCTAATGCCCACAGGAAGAGGTCCCTAATCACTCTCTTTTGGGTGTAATCAGAAGCTTATAATTCCATCATTGCATTTATCATACTGTGTTGATATTACTTGTTGCATATTTGACTCTTTTAATAATATATAATATGCTTAAGATGGTGAACCATGACATTTTATTTTATATCATTAGCATGTACCAGAATGCTTTCCACTAAATATTTACCCATTAACTATGTGAATACGGAGCAAATGAGGAAAGTTCTTTCAGATGGTTTATATCTCCTTTCAAAGCTGTTTTTTGTGTGTGTGTGTGAGGAGGACTAGCCCTGAGCTAACATCCGATGCCAATCCTGCCCTTTTTTTCTTGAGGAAGAGTGGCCCTGAGCTAACATCTGTGCCCATCTTCCTCTACTTTATATGGGATGCCGCCACAGTGTGGCTTACCAAGTGGTGCATCGGTGCGCACCCGGGATCTGAACCTGCGAACCCTGGGCCGCTGCAGAGGAGCATGCGCACTTAACCACTTGCTCCACCGCGCTGGCCCTCAAAGCTGTTGTTTTAGTTGTAATTATCATTTCAATCTATATCACAATTATACTGGCTGAGGAATTCATTTATTCATTGGAAATTGTCTGTGCCCTTGGGTCTCCCTTCCTTTATATAACGTTATTATGTGGGAAAGAACACCAATTTTGGTCTGAGACAGTGATAGAGTCCTTTGTGAGAGAGTGGATCTCTGAGCTATCAACACTAGCTAAAATACACGAGAATCTTGGAAGAACTTTAATTCTGGAATTTTCAACATGTTGAGGAAACTAAGACAGGGCTCCTCACTTGGTTAGGGATAAAAAGAGAAAATTACATAATGATAGAGGGATCAATTCTCCAAGAAAACAATAATCCTTAATGCGTATGCACTAAACAACAGAGCATCTAATTATGTGAGGCAAAAAGTAATAAACTATAAAGAGAAAGAGACAAATCCACCATTAGACTTTGACACCCTTCTATCAGTAATTGACAGATCCAGCAGGCAGGAAATCAGTAAAAATATAGTGAAACTGAACAATTGGATCTAATTGATATTTATAAAATACTTCATCCAGCAGCAGCAGAATACACCTTCTTCTCAAGCTCACATGGAACATTCACCAAGATAGAGCACATTCTGATCCGTAAAACACACCCTAATGTATTTAAAAGAATAGATATCGTACAAAGTATACTTTTTGACCAGAATGAAATTAAACTAGACATCAGTAACAGAAAGATCAAAAGTCCAAAAATATTTGGAGATTATACAACACATTTCCAAATCCCATGTGGGTAAATGAAGAATTCTCAAGAGAAATTAAAAAATATTTAGAACTAAATGAAAATGAAAATACAACCTATCAAAATTTGTGGATGCAGCAAAACCAGTGCTTAGAGGAAAATTTATAACATTGAGTATATATTAAAAATATGAAGACATCTGAAAGTAATAATCTAAGATTCCACTTAGGAAATTGTAGCAGCTGTATTTTTTGTTTGTTTGTTTTAAGTTTATACCAATATATATATTTGAGACAAAGAATGTTGACACCCAAGAAATCACTTCTATATATATATATGTTCAAACAATATATAAACAGTGTGTGTGTGTGTGCTTTCAACTATTTTTAATTTATTTCTGCACAAAGAACTTTAAAATTTCAGACCTAAGAATGACATAAGATAGCATATAACCAACTCATTTTTTGTAGATGAGGAAATTAGTCTAGAGATTTGAAATGAATTATGCAAGGACAAATTCAGTCAAGAAGTCATCTAGATAGCTTGACTTAATTAAATATCTATTATATTATATTTCTTCTTAGATTACCTTCAGTTAACTCTGGCTACCATACAATGTGGAATGAGTTTAGTAAGATCTCATTTTCCTAATTTCGTAATTGAATTAAAAATAATGCTGAGTTTTACTCTTAAAATAGGGAAAGTGTACATTTCATTTAGGCACATCTGGCTTAGCTGGAAGGAGGGGAAGTGTGATGCTCACTCATTGATTTCCATTGAGTTCTCGTTAATTTCTCAATGACATAATTGTGATATTAATAATATTAATATTAAATATTAATATTAAGCATTGTATATGTTATAGAGGCCAGATTCTTTTTTTTTTGGAGTGTTACAATCCAAAACAAAACAGTAATAGAAGCTAAATATGAACAACATTGAATAATAGCAAAATATCAGTATTACTAAGAATTAACATTTCTGCTTACTATATCTCTCCTATATCTGCTTACTATATCTGCTTACTACATAAGATAGAAGGTGAGATCATGAGGTGGAAAGATGGCTAAGTTAGAAGGCCTGGGTTTAAATTTCAATCTACTGCTTAACTGTGGCCTTGAACAAGTAACTTGCCCTCTCTGAGAATCAAACACCAGCTGTGAAATGAGCCTCCATTTGCTTCTCATGATTATTAAGAAGCATATATGAAATCATATATAAGACTCTTCATATATAAAAATCACTATATAAAGCACTTTTCAAATACATAGAAATGCTATGATGCACTTGATTTAGGGAGTTGATTGAGGAAGGCCCTTTAAGGGGAAAATCAAAAATAAAAGCAAACCTTTCCAGAAGACTGCTAGATTCTGAGGGCTCATTAAAAGATAAGATTCCATATTTTACCCTTTAAAATACAATCCCTGTAACTCCAAGGAAAGGAAGCATTGCAGATTAGGCTGTTATAGAGCATTCTTAAATTACTCAAATCTGCAATCATTTGCATGCCACCTTTATAATTTTTCTGTGTCTGCATAGCACCCATGCTCTTATTTTCTTGTTACTTTTTAAAAGTAACATTAAATAAACATTTTAACTTAACCATATCCTGAGAAGTAGTATTGTGAAACCATTCATTAAATATGCTAGTTATATTTTCAACCATGTAATAACATAAAAAAAATTGGTGCTCTAGTGGTTAAGATTCAGCGCTCTCACCACCACAGCTTTAGTTCTATCCCAGTCAGGGAACCACACCACCCGTGTGTGAGTTGTCATACTGTGGCAGCTGCGTGTTGCTGTGATGCTGAAAGTTGTACCACCAGTATTTCAAATACCAGGAATGTAAGTTATGTTTTGGAAAGGTTATTTCCAAAAGGTAATACCTGTAGGGTCACCCATGGTGGACAGGTTTCAGCAGAGCATCCAGACTAAGACAGACTAGGAAGAAGAAAAAATTGGCCATGAAAACCCTATGAATAGCAGCAGAGCATTGTCTGATATAGCACCGGAAGGTGAGAGGATGGCACAAAAAGACTGGGAAGAGTTGTGCTCTGCTGTACACAGGGGAACTCTGAGTAGGAATCAACTCAACGGCACTAACAACAACAAATAACGTAAAATAGAGGAATATACACACTTACTTGTTTCATTTTATTATGTTTCATCACGTTAATGTTTTCCTCTTTTAAAGTAGACTATTCATATAATTAGTACACATTTAACAATAAACAAACACATAGAGACAGAGATTGGATTGGTGGTTACCAGAGGGGAAGGGGGGAGGGAGGAGGGTGAAAGGGATAATTCGGCACATGTGAGTGGTGATCGGTTGTAATTAGTATTTGGGTGGTGAACATGATGTAATCTATGCAGAAATAGAAGTATAATGATGTACACCTGAAATTTATACAATGTTATAAACTAATGTTACTGCAATAAATAAAAAATAAAAAATAAAAAAGGTACAAAATGTTATATAATAAGAACAAATTCCTTTCCCTTTGCTGTCCTCCTGCCACCTATATCCTCTCCCCAAAGGCAAGTACTGTCAAAGTGTCTGTTTATCCTTGTGGATACACTCTAGATATGGAAACTTTTCGTTTAAAGTCCTCAATCAAATAACCTTTCCAAAATGTAGCTTATATTCCTGCCATCAGTGGGTGTAAATACCTGTTTGACACTCTCTCACTGAAGTCTGATATTAACAATCTTTTTAAAACTGTTCTTCTAGCTTCTGGGTGAATATAGATGTCAAACCTTTGGATGTTATATTACTTGCAAATATTTTCATGTTGTCTTTTAAATTAGTTCATTAGCATTTTTTTATTACCAATTTCCGAAAATTTTATCCAATTTAAATGGGATATTGTGTCCTGATGGCTTTTGAATTTTATACTTATTACAAGTTGTATTTCCTGAATTTCTTAAATAGCAATTTTAAAAATAATTATTTAGGGGCCGGCTCGGTGGCGCAAGCAGTTGTGTGCCCGTGCTCCGCTACGGCGGCCCGGGGTTTGCCGGTTCGGATCCCGGGCGCACACGGATACACTGCTTGGCAGGCCATGCTGTGGGGGCGTCCCATGTAAAGTGGAGGAAGATGGGCACAGATGTTGGCCCAGGGCCAGTCTTCCTCAGCAAAAAAAGAGGAAGATTGGCAAATGTTAGCACAGGGCTGATAGCCTCACACACAAAAAAAATAAATAATTATTTAACTTGCTTTATTTGCCTAATACTATATGTTTGACATTTACACTTCTTGATGAAACATATAGTATAGTCATTAAATTTAAACCCTGCATAATATTTCTTTTTATGAATATAGCACAACGTATCCATTTTCCTGTTGACATACATCTTTATTATTGCTTATATGTACTGTATATATACCAAATGATGTTTAAAACATACATAAATTGTATATTAATTAAATTGATATTATCAAATTAATTTCTTTAATTATTATATTAATTGAAGATCCATTTGAAGCACAACAACAAATTAATAGATGGAACATTACAGGTAACTTTGAAGTTCTTTGTTTTCCCTTCTCTGCACGTGTCCTCTTCTTAGTCATCAAAAGTATCCCCTATTTTTTTAGGGAACCCTTGTACAATGCTGGTGGGAATGAAAACTGGTGCAGCCACTGTGGAAAACAGTATGGAGATTTCTCAAAAAATTAAAAATAGAAATACCATATGACCCAGCTATCCCACTACTGAGTATTTATCCAAAGAACTTGAAATCAACAATTCAAAGAGACTTATGCACCCCTGTGTTCATTGCAGCATTATTCACTATAGCCAAGATGTGAAAGCCACACAAGTGTCCATTGACTGATGAATGGCTAAAGAAGATGTGGTATATATATACAACGGAATACTACTCAGACATAAAAAAAAAATCGTCCCATTTGCAACAACATGGATGGAATTTGAGAGTATTAGGTTAAGTGAGATAAGCCAGACAAAGAAAGACAAACACCATATGATTTCACTCACATGTGGAAGATAAACAAACACATGGATAAATAGAACAGATTAGTGGTTACCAGAGGGGGAGGGGGTTGGAGGGTGGGCATAAGGGGTAAAGGGGCACATATATACGATGATTGACAAATAATAATGTACAACTGAAATTTCACAATGTTATAAACTATTATGACCTCAATAAAATAAAAATAAAATAAGTAACTCCTTCTTGGAATTTTGGTATAATCATGTCCTTGCTTTTTTATAGTTTTAAACCCTATATTCCTGTATGTGTATACCTAAACGGAGTATTATTCACCTCCAGCTGCCTTTGGACAATACACAATGCACACTCCTTTGATATGTGTCAGCATAATATTTTTGAGCTTCTTCCTTGTATGTTCATTCATTCACTCTCAATACTGAATGATTTCCCACTTCGTGTGCATATCAGAATGATTTATCCAATAATTTGATTGATATTTGTTCTGACTTCTACATTTCAGCCACTCTTGATCATTTTTGGTTATATAGTTCGAGCAATGCTCTTGTGGAATGCCCATCTATATTTTCCCTTAGGAAGATCCTGGCCTGTTAACTATTTTCTCAATGCCTGTAGATTAGAGCCATTTTGTCGCCATTAGGAATTTGCTGTTTTTACAGCAATCGTGTTCACTGTGCCTCATACACTTGAGTGCTGCCATTTGGCCTCTGTTTTTCCAGAATCCTATCATTCCCACTAACATCAGAAAGCCCATTTCTATGGAATCCTTCCCTTCTGCCAACTATATTCTACAAAAGACTACAGCCACCACCGGTACCAGTAGTCCCTTGACTAGAAAATTCCTTTTTGAGTTCTAAATGGAGTGTCTTCTAATAACCAGTCCTTACATTACAAATCTGTTCTAACATGTCTAATTCTTTTAGCTTTGTGATCTTCTCTGTGATACCCTGTCAATTCCGGCTCCTAGCACAATTATGGTAAGCCACTTTTCTCTGTGCTTCAAGGAGGAAGGCAAGCAGCATATTGGGACCAGTTCCAGAGGTTCTTGCAGGATAACTCCTGAGTCAAGGGAAAGTGCCCTGGTATCAACTAACTCTCTCTTATCCGGATTTGTATTCTATATCCTCCCTGGTTTAACACCCTCAAGATCCATTACCAGAAATATTCTCCCATTTCCTATTTGTACATATTAGTAACGATCTGCAACTCTTTTTCCCCCAAAGTAACATAAGCCTTCTTGAGACTTGATCTTATTTATGAGCCTAGAAGCCATGAAAACAGCTTAGGGCAAATCTGGAATAGGGCAAATATTTCTTAATTTCCAGGAGAGCCTTCCCGTGGGGGTGGGGGGTGGGGTTAATACTTTCAAGCTTTGTTGCTTAGTGGCTATACAGTGTTCTTTGTAATATTTCTGCTTTATGGAATCTGATGTTTTCCTGTAGCCTAATATGTGACCAAATTTTGTGACTATGCCATAGATACTTAGAAGCTATTTTCTGTTTTTAGTTTATGCAGTTTGATAAAATCCATTGTCAGCCTGATTATGTTATTTAGATCTTAAATCTCCTTAAATTTTTTTTGTTCCATTGATCTATCTTGTTCTGGAAATGGTGTACTAAGGTCTCTGATTATTAGGATGTTTCTTTTTACGTCTCTGTATATCATAAAATACTTACTCCATACAAGTGGTTGCTATGTGAATTGGTGCATATTGGTAAGAGCTTTATATTTCTTGTGACTTTGGCATTTAGCATTGAAAGGTACCCTTCTTCTTCACAATTGTCCGTTTTAGCTTGAATTTTATGTATGATGTCAGGTTCACTGCCTCTTTGTACTTATTGTTTCTATTTGCTTGGCAAACTTTTACTCATGCCTTTATTCTAGACTTTCATAACAACTTTGTTTTAGGTGTTTCGCTTGTGCGTAGCATGAATTTTGCTTTATACGCCAAACAGAAATTTGTTTACTTTTAACAAAAAGAAAAGTGAGTTGAGTGCATTCACATTTACTGATATGATTGAAAATTTGGTGCCTACTCTGTAATAATATTTCGTAATTATGTGATATGTTTATTTGCTGCGTTTCTTTCTCTACAAACTGTGTGTTCTTTTCTTTTTAATTATATTTTTATGTTTATGGAAAATATAAATTACTTATGTTTTTAATACAAATATAGATATGTTTAAGATTTATATGTATACTTTATAATTTATATGTTTTGTTTTGATGGTAATTTTTTTACATTCAAGTTTGCCATATTTTGATGATATCTTTTAAATTCCACCCATTGTCTCTATAAACATCAATAATTGTTCTGTTTTTCTATTTCTTTCTTCTCTGCCTCCCATTTTCTATTGCATTATTTTTTTACTTTGTGAGAATATGTAATATTTGGACATTGGAACAAGATAGGACAAGCTTCCCACCTGTTCCTATCTTTGTTTTGGTCTTCAATCTGTATTTACATGAATTAAAATGCTCATCATCAGTCCTTTTACTGATGTTTTCTCTGTCATAATTGGTTGGATCAATCTCCTTTTCTAGTAGATTCCATAAGAAGGGCTCATGTGTGCAGCATTGCCTAATTTCTTGCCTTTTAAAACTTGTTTTATGTAGCCTTGATAGTTAAAGGACAGCTTGGCTGGATAAATAGTACTTAATTTCTTCCATGATTTTTTTTTAAATCTTACTTTATTGTAGCTTTACTTGGTGTGTTGTTATGAACAGTCTGGGATCAGTCTAATTTTTCTTTACATTTGGTAAGTTACTTGATCATTTTTCCTGGAGGCCTTAAGGAACGTTTTCCCTTTATATATTTTGTGTGTGTGTGTGAGGAAGATTAGCTCTGAGCTAACATCCGTTGCCAATCCTCCTCTTTTGCTGAGGAAGATTGGCCCTGGGCTAACGTCCGTGCCCATCTTCCTCTACATTATATAGGATGCTGCCACAGCACGGCTCAATAAGTGGTGCGTTGGTCTGCGCCCGAGATCTGAACCTGCGAACCCTGAGCCGCCGAAGTGGAGTGCACGAACTTAACCACTACGCCGCCAGGCTGGCCCCCCTTTATATTTGAAATCAAATAAATTATTTGTATATGTCTTGGATTTGCTCTTTCTGATATAATTTTTTCAGGTACCCTCTAGATCCTTTTAGTATGTAGATTTAGGTCTTTATTTTTTTCAGGAAAGTTTTGTCAGATTATCATTAATTAGTTTTCTTTCGCTTTGCACGATATGAGTTTTTTTTTTTCAGGAAATGAAATAATATGAAAGCTTTTTCCTCTTTGCTTTCCTTCTATTTCCACCATATTCTTTCCAAATCTTTTTACTTCTTTACCCAATTTTAATTCTCTTGATTGTTTTGATGCCTCACTTCAATGCCTCTTACTAAATTTTATTTGAATCTACTCACTTTTCAGAACTGTTAGTTCATTCTTTATTTCTGTTACTTTTTCTTCCATTTCTTTCTTGATTTCAATCAATATTTATATTTTTCTATTTTCCCATATTTAAAATTTATTTTCATAAGTTTTGAATCTTTGATTCAGGATGTTTTTTATATCTCAGAGTGCTTATTTGAATATATTCGGTTTGAAGTATTGTCTTACAGCTTTCTTTTGCTTAATTGGCTTAAATGGCTTCTTTGGTAGGTGATTAGGTCATTAGGTCGTAAGCCCTCATGAATGGGATTAGTGCCCTTATAAAAGTGACCCCAGAAAGCTCCCCTGCCCCTTTTACCATGTGAGGACACAGCAAAAAGACAACCATCTGTGAACCAGGCAATGGTCTTTCATCAGACATTGAATCTGCTGGTGCCTTGATCTTAGACTTCCCAACCTCCAGAACTGTCAGAAATAAATTTCTGTTGTTTATAAGGCACACAGTATGGTATCTTTTTATAGCAGCCCAAACTGACTAAGATAGAGAGGCAGCTATCTGTGCAAAGTGAGAGAAGAGATCATTAGGGAGTGCATCTCTTCTTAAAATGACATACCAAAATCCTTCTGGTTCCATTGTCATCTTTACCCCTGTGTCGCTCAGGACATACCTGATGTCACCAATTACTGATTACTTTGGGGATTCTGCAGTGCAATTTGGATGCTTTCTTGCTATCAAATAGTTGTCTCAGGATTCAGTTTTTTCAGGTCTGTTGTCTAGCTGTTGCTTTTTAATTTTTTTTCTTTTACTGTAGTCTCCTCTCCCATTCTTTTTGCCTTTGTCTTTTTATACCTTTAGAAATACTGAAATATTGTATTAAAATATACATATGTTTGGAGTATGGGGTGTGTTTTCTTTCAGCTTTGTTGAGTTATAACTGACAAATAAAACTTTTTTGTATTTAAGGTGTACAACTTGATGTTTTGATATGTATATATATACATTGTGAAATGATCACCACAATCAAACTAATTATATACCCCCCACCCATCACCTAAGATAGTTAACATTTTCTTTTTTTTTTGTGGTGAGAATGCTTAAGGTCTACCCTTTTAGCAGATTTCAAGTATACCATTCATTATTGTTAAGTATATTCACCGTGCTCTACATTAGATCTCCAGAACTTATTCATCTTGCATAGCTGAAACTTTGTACCCTCTGACCAACATCTCCCCATCCCTGCCCACTCCCTGGTCCCCAGAATCTACCATTCCACTCTCTGCTTCCATGAGTTTGACTATTTTAGATTCCACATATAAGTAAGATCATGCAGCATTTGTCTTTCTGTGTCTGGGACGTATTTTAAAATATGAATTCATAACATTACCCTACTGAATTTCAAAACCTTTCTTTTTGTCCCTCCTCTTATGTCCAAGGTCTTTACCACCATTACCTCTATGGGGAAAAGCAATAACAGTACTGCAGCATTAATCCTAAGTACATCAAGGAATCATTTAGACACATATCTATGTTTCATCTGTACTACATATGTGACATTGAGCAAGATACTTAAAACGGAGAAAACTAAGCCTCAGTTATTCACTTGTGCAATTAGGTTAATAATATCTATTACTCAGCATTGTTCTGGAGATAAAATTAGGTAATACATCCATGAGCGATGGATGTACACCAGTTCCCCAGCTAATATTTGCACTTGATACATTTAGTTCTGTCCTGATTAGAGATTGAAGTTTATCCTTTAGCCTTGATCCCTACACAAAGTGTGTAAAAACTGACTCTCTGTTTTTGGACTTCCAAAGGTAAAGGACAGGTAAATGTTGGGTTATTCACAGATGGTGCATTGGCAGGAGGTACACACTCAAAATTAATTTGGTGCTGATTCTCTCTATAGGACATGGACCTCACCACAGGTGGCTCTTCTTCCTTTTCCCATAATTTGGCTCCCTCCATACTGTGTACTCTATGTCCATTTACCCTTCCTGTTTCCCCCTTCCCTAGTCTAACAGTTTCAAGAAATAAAAAAAAAATACTGCTAAGAATAAATGCATTCACTTATTTCTCCTGACAGATATTTAGCTATTTCTTTGAGTCTTTGTGTATGGTTTTATTTAACTAAGACATGCTTTAAATTAATAATAACAGATCAGATAGAAAAGAATATGCATAAAAATAAAAAAGCTAATAATTATGATATAACAATACCACATTTACAAATTGCCCAATAGAATGTCTGACAAATAGTGTGCACTCTAGAAATTTCCATTTTTTGCCCCATGTTCCCATTTTAAAATATTATAATTATAATGATAATTATGTTGTTAGTTAACATGTACTGAGGGACTGTGCATTGTCCCACTTAATCCTCAGAGCCACCCCATACATGGGTGCTTTAATTTTTCCCATTTTCTGAATCTTAAGAAGGTTAAGTAAATTCCCCGACATTATATGTACTTTCCCCAACTGGCAATTTCTAAGCCAACTGGTTTTAAGATCCGTGTGTTTCGTTACTATACCAGGATGCGCAGTTCTGGAGCCCTTTTCTTTTACAACTCACGTTGATATGCTTGATCCCTATATACCATTGTGACTAATGACATCATGTAACTACCCATACCACAGGGGAATGGAAAACCTCCTATGTGATGTGGTCCATGGATAGTGGATAAGTAAATGATCCCCAAAAATGTTTTTCAAATGTTATGTAAAAAATGCATGTATGATATTATGAAGGGGAAGTTGACACTAATTTTTTAACATAGATCTTTTTTTTTTTTTTTTTTTTACCTTGGGAAAGCAGACAGATGACTGGACACTGGAAAGATAACTTCTGATCTGGAGAAGAGCTGGGGAAATGTCGAGAAACAGGGAACTGAGGATTGTCAGTCCAAACTGAGAGTTTTTGCCGGGGTATAGCTTTTGGGGATCAGATAACAGAGCTGGGGAGGAGTAGCCCTGGAGTGTGGAGGGCATCTCTGAAGACAGACTTCATCATTCCGCCTAAGGTCAGTTCCAATCTGAGAGTGAAATCCACAGCTAAGACAATTATTTTGATGGCTTCATGTCCTTAGCCACCATAATTTAATGAAATAGCATTGGTTTGTGCCTATACTCTATTGTCTTACGATTGTAGAATAATTTGTATAATGAAAATTAATACAATTTTGAAATTCTATGAATTTCTGGTGCAGGGCTAGAATCTTAAATAGCATTATTTCTCACCAAAAAGGCAAAAAACAATTAAATCTAACCTCCAGTGAATGTCCTTGTTTTGTTACTTTGTTTTATACCTCTTCAAAAAAAAAACACCTAAACTGGAACTATTGCTACTAGATGTAATAAGATGGAATAATGAGTTTATCTACTTTATTTGATATGAGCCAGATGGTAAAGCTTTGAAGCTAAAATATGATTCTAGTGTGTGTGTGTGCACACGTGCATGAGCATGCATGTGTCTGTATTGCTTGGAAATGGGAATAAAAGAAAGCTGTGAATATGTGAGGTTGCATTTGGTAGGTCTCCTCTAATAACTTGTGTCATTATGTTCTGTATTATCTGCTAATGATTACATATAAATTCAGTGCATAGAAATAAACAGACATCAGAGAGGTTAGGAAAAAAGGTGTAAGAGAAATTGAACTCAGTGGGCAGGCAGTTATGTAGTGCAGAATGGGGCACTGATGAGCCATTGGACACTAACCTAAATAGGGAGAATCAGAGATCATAATCCAAAATGAGCCCAGACCTCAGTGTACAGGCAGCTGTGCATAGTTAAGAATAGCATCCTAATTTCCTTTAATAAAAAATCCAAATATGATAACAAGAATGTTAAGGAGGTCACCTTTTCTGTGTGTTTACCAAATGTCAGACAAGATTGCTAATATGACCCCTTCTATAATATTTCCATTTAGTATTTACAAAGTTGTGTGGTAGATTAGTTTTGTTTTGCTTCGATTTAATCAGTTTTAGCAGTTGATATTCTGAGAATCCAGCCACCTGACTTCAAGTACTGCATTCTTTGTACAATATAAATATGATGCAATTTTGCATTAGGGCAATCAATCCCTCCATTCGAGAAGCACAATTAAAATATGTTTGAAAGATACCAAGAGATCTGCTCTGCTGCCTCTCTCCTCACTCTCCTTCATCAGTATATTGATGTTAGAAATTCCCACTCAGCTGCTACATATCTGCCTTGGCAAGACAAGAGTCTTGCCGAAATAAAATCTCCCTCTTAGTTTGTAATAGTTGAAGGCGTAATTTAGTCACTTACATTGTTGTATAAATGAGTTTGATACGAGTGTAAGTGGAGAAGAAAAAGAACACTAGGCTTCTAGGCTTCTGTGGTGGTAGCAGATCAATGATAGGACAGAAAGCGAAATTATCATTTTGAGTGATGCTCGAGGCCAAGAGTTGTTTTAGGTGTTGAGTCCTCTCAACAGTCTTGTGAAACACTATGTTAAGTTTACAAATCAGGAAAGCTAGGCTCTCTAAACCTAAAGTTCATGTTTTCACTAACGTATCATGAAAGAACAAAAAACGTACGGCAAAGAGGCTGGGACACCAAAAGTTATATTTTATTTACTTTAAAAATTTCCGTGGAAAAAGGGACACTATCTACCAGAACCTATATTTGTGCATTGCAAGCTAGGTCCTCATTTGTTATTTGTATGAAGAGCAATGAGTTACTTTTTGCCCTGCTATTCATGCCTTCTTTGCCAGTGTTTTGAAATAAAAGAGGGCTTTGCAGTAATATGTCTTAGTTGTCAGAGGGACATTGGGCTTCCCTGCAATTCAGACTTGGCTTCTACTTCTTCAAGACCATCCAGATTTGAACAAGGCAAAAGTCGAATGTAGGCCCCAATTACTTGAATCGTTTGTAAACTTTTCCTCAGAGATTCTTTTGGTAACTTCCTAACTTAAATTTTGTTCCACTTGGAAGTTCAAAGCAATTTTATCAGCAAGTTTATTCAATATTACTTTTTTGCAATCAATCTTTTTGCTTTTGGTATAAGTTAAAACAGAAACAAATACATAATATATTAAGATGTGAATGACGGATAATACTAATAATGCAATAATTATTTATTTCCTGATTAATATGTTTCGTTGTTAAAAATAAGTTTATACCTTAATGAGTGCCCCTGCTACTTCAGTCTCCACACAATACCAACTCAAATAAGATCCTAAATGTTGGCTTTCAGTTCACTCCCAAGTGCAACTAACAATATGACTTGAAGCTATATCAGAATGTAAGTCTATCTTTGGGTCTATAATTCCACCTTCTTTTATTTATTTAACTCAATCATCTTTCTTGGCTCATTTCAAGTATTACTCCCTCCCGGCAAACTTGAACCCTAACCTAGGAGAAGCACTTTATCCATGTTTTATTTACAAGTCTACTGTTCCATTAACTTAGTGTATAGTATTGGAATTTTCTTTACAAGGTTGTTTTCTTAGACGCTAAGATCTTTGAAGGCAGAAACTACCTTTTACTTTTCTTTGCACCCACAACTTGTAGTGCTTGACATGCATAGTACATGTGTTCCTTTAAATAAAGTATTAAATTGATTAAAGGGCATATAGCAACCTGAAGTGATTGTAATACAATCTTGACTTTGGAGAAAGGAATGCTTATGATGGGTCACAGTTACTAATTTTATACTTGTTTCATTTGACCTTTATTGCTTTCTTTGAAGCTTTCTATAAAGAGATTTAAAAGATTTTAGAGATAAAAGACAATAAGTACATGAATCATGAGGAGAAATCCTATATTTTAAAGAGGACAGTTATTAAAAGAATGATAAAATATTTTGAATGTTTTTGTAGTAATTGTCTATTGTATGAAGTCCTCCCATATTATTAAACATCAGTGTTTGTGTTTTAATTCTTTATGCAGAAATATTCAATGTAATAGGCCTTCTGTTAATCAAATTTTAAAAGATTACAATTTAGTTTTTAATGCATTGACAATACTGTATACAATGTTACAATTTCTCTTATCCTATTAATAAAATGAGTTCTGATATTGATAATTGGCTTCTGCAGGCAAATAATTTTGCCAAATGACTCATAAAAATATCCAATAGGTTATTTTTGCAGCTCCAAGAAAACATGAATGTAAAACAGGTAAATACTCAAATCATAGTTGTATGATGCAGAAAGCAGTAGGACCTGTTAAGGGAGAGTATATCATTAAATCTTGTTTCCTGTGGAGGGAACAAGATATGGAAAGAGATAATAAAATTGCACCACAACTTGGCCTGGCAGCGCAACAGACATCTTACATATCAGCTAGGACAGAATTGAACCCTATAGGTATCATTTTTTTACTGGTTACTGTTTACCTGATGACCAGAGTTTGACACTCAAATTGTAATACCAAAATTCCTCTTGACACCAAAACAGCGATTATGTCTTTTGACTCAGAATATCTAGTTCAAGGAGTTCAAATTCTCTATTTGATTACCCTTAAAGAGATCTTAACTAGAGATTAAAAAAATAAAAAAAAATTTGTTGAGAACAACTAAATTTACCTTATATAATTATCTATATATCATTAACTAATAAGATACGTTCTGCCTAAAATTATATAACAAAAACAATACACAGGCATAATTAAAATGTGGGTTTTTCTTGGCACCAATTATTTTTTATTGTATAAATTCAGACAGCCTTAGCATATCTGTTGCCATATTCCTCTCTGTATTATTATCTTTTGTTGTCTGGTTCTCTATCTACTAGCTTATTTATTCTCAACCATTAAGGCTTAACACTGATGTGATCTGTTTGAGGTATCATGAAATTTTCTTTCTGTTACAAATAACTAATACATTTCATTATTAACTAATTTTTACCATAAAAATGGATTGAAAATCAGTTTTTAGTGATATTGCCCTCACCTTCCTTCAGATATGTGTTTCTGAGTGTGAAAGAGAGAGGTGAGGGTATAGCTAGTATATAGGAAATGGTTTGTGACATGAAACTGATCATATATCTAGTAGGGAGCAACCTTACATGACTTAATATTCATAGTCATGGAATTTATAAATTATTGAGATGCTGTGGTACAAACATCCTGCATTAGTTTGCAAGGGCTGCCATAGCAAGGTACCACAGAATGGACAGCTTAAATAGCAGAAATTTATTTTATCTCATTTCTGGAGGTCAGAAGTCCAAGATCAAGGTGCCATCAAGGTTGGTTCATTCAGGCTGGTTTCAAGGTGAGGCTTCTCTCCTTGGCTTGCAGATAGCCACCTCCTCACCGTGTGCTCATGTGGTCTTTTCTCTGTTTGCAAGTGGAGCAAGAAAACTCATGCTCTGGTGTCTTTTCTTCTTATAAGGATACCTGTCCTATTGGATTAGGGCCCCACCTTCATGGCCTCATTTAATCTTAATGACCACCTTACAGGCCTTATCTCTAGCTATAGTCATATTGAGGATTAGGGCTTCAACATATGCATTGTGTGTGTGTGTGTGTGTGCGTTTGTGTGCGTGCGTGTGTGTGTGTGTGTGTGTGTGTGTGAGAGGAAGATTAGCCCTGAGCTAACCTCTGTTGCCAATCCCCCTCTTTTTGCTAAGGAAGATTGGCCGTGGCTAACATCCGTGCCCATCTTCCCCTACCTTATATGTAGGATGCCTGCCACAGCATGGCTCGACATGCAGTGTGTAGGTCCACGCCCAGAATCCGAACCTTCGAACCCCAGGCCACCAAAGCAGAGCGCGTGAACTTAACCACTACACCACCAGACGGGCCCCACAATATACACATTGTGAAGAGACACAGTTCAGTCCATAGCACATCCCTACCCAATCCTGTCAGATTATAGCCAATTTGGCTATACACACAGTCATGGATTAACACATGTGAGCATTACTTCTCGCTGAAGAAAAGATGGGAACCACTGCCCATTGTTAAAAACTCCTTGAGAAGAGGAACTATGTCTTTTATTTGCCTCAGTATTCCTAGTGCAAATGAAGTACTAAGCCCACGGTGGTGCTTTTAAAATGTCTATTTAATGAATAACTCCAGTGAGCTAATTTTATGGTCCATATTGATCCACACTGGTCTGTGTCAGACTAAATATTTCCTCATTTATCTTGGAATACTAATTGCAACAAGTTCTCAGTTTCTTGATACTTTTGCTTAACAAAAGTTAACAAAATGCTTAACAGCATTTTAACTCCGTTTCTATCAGTAAATTTTACTCAGACCTTCACAAACACTGTGAATACTTCTCTTCCTCAAGTCTCTTGACAAAATGCAGCATATGGAAAAGGATATACAGATTCTCTTGGCTTTTGGCAATGTGAGGCCAAGCTCCTGTCAATTGCTGGCTAAAAGTACTTATGACAAAATTTATTTTTAGGATAGGTTTTCCAAATATCCCCTATACTGCTAGGAGCTTAAAAACACATAAACACACACACACATATATACACACACAATTGACTTTTCAGTTTTATTGTTGTTATATGTATCAGACTTAAACTTCAAAATGATGACTCAGCAAATATATTATATATATTTATATGGCTTTCATTTCATGTTACAAAGAACACTGAAATAGGGTTGGGATAGCATTAGTATCTACATTGCTATAGCATTTAATAGAACATTGGATGAAGGAAAAGAATAAACATACCAAAAATAAGTTTTTTTCCATCTTCTTAAGGTTAAAACATTTATTTTTTACTTGTGATTACTACAATGTAATTCAGTTTGAAAAAGAATCACCTAGAAGATATTTTGTTCTTTCTAGCCAATTTCCTTTTGTTCTCCATGTTTAAACCATCTTGTGGTTTTTTTGAGGAAAAATAAGGATAAATATTCATAATTGGAATTTTTGGCAAGATTTCTTTCAAGAACATAACCTGATTCCTATTGACAATATCCACTCTAAAGGAAAATTGCAGATATCTCTTCGAGATCTTGATTTCAATTCCTTTGGATATATACCCAGATGTGGGATTGCTGATTTATATGGTAGGTCTATTTTTAATATTTTGCAAAACTTCCATACTCCTTTTCATTATGCTTGTGACAATTTACATTCCCACCAATAGTGTATAAGGATTTCCATTTCTCCACATCCTTGCCAACACTTGTTGCTTCTTTGATGATAGCCATCCTAACAGGTGTGAGGTGATATCTCATTGTGGTCTTGATTTGCATTTCCCTGATGATTAGAGATGTCGAGCACCTCTTCATATACTTGCTGGCCATTTGTATGTATTCTTCAAATAAATGTCTGTTCAAGTCTCTTGCCCATTTTTTTCATTGGACTATTTGTTTTTTTCTTTTTGCTATTGAGTTGTGGGAGTTCCTTATATATATTGGATATTAACACTTTATCACATACATAGTTTACAAATATTTTCTCCCACTCCATAGGTTGACTTTTCATTTTGTCATTTGTTTCCTGTGCTGTGCAAAAGCTTTTTAGTTTGATATAGTCCCACTTGTCTATTCTTGCTTTTGATGATTGAGCTTTTGGTGTCATATCCAAGAAATCATTGCCAAGACCAATGTCAAGAAGGTTTTTCTCTATGTTTCCTTCTAGGAGTTTTACAGTGTCAGGTCTTACATTTAAGTCTTTAATCCATTTTGTGTTCATGTTATGAATGATGTGAGATGTGTCCAATTTAATTCTCTTGCATGTGGATATACAGTTTTCCCTGCACCATTTGTTGAAGAGACTATCCTTTTCCCATGGTGTATTCTTCACACCCTTATTGAGGATCAGTTGACCCTATATGTATAGGTGTATTTCCGGGCTATTCTATTCTATTCATCTATCTATCTATATTTATGTTTACCTCACTCTCATGAGGTGGCAGCAGAAAGCCATGCCACTTTGTCAGCAACGGAAACTGGAAGGTCAGCCCTGCCGCTCTGTGGGGCTAACGAGATTGGAATAGAGGGAACTGAGACTCAATGATGTGGGCTCTCCTGCAATGGGTCAGAAGTACTCTACACCAAGTATTCCATTGGTCTATATGTCTGTCTTTATGTCAGCACCATACTGTTTTATTTTCTGCAACTTTGTAATATGTTTTTAAATCAGGAAGTAAATGCCTTCAGCTTTATTTTTCTTTCTCATGATTGCTTTGGCTATTTGAGGTCTTTTGTGGTTCCATATGAATTTTGGAATTGTTTTCCTAATTCTGTAACAAATTCCATTGGGATTTTGATGGGGATTGCATTGAATTTGTTGATTGATTTGGGTAGTGTGGACATCTTAATAATATTGTCTTCCAATCCATGAACATGGGATGTTTTTCCATCTATTTGTGTCTTCTTTCATTTCATCTATCACTATTTTATAGTTTTCAGTGTACAAGTCCCTCACCTCCTTGGTTAAGTTTATTCCTAAGTATTTTATTTTTTTGATGCTATTTTAAATGGGATAGTTTTCTTAATTTCCTTTGCAGAGAGTTTATGTTAGTGTATAAAAAAGCAAATGATGTAATCAAGATCTTGAAAAGATATTCACATACTCATGTTCATTGCAGCATTATTCACAATAGTTAACCTATGGAATCAACCTAAATGTCCATCAACGGATGGATAAAGACAATGATATAGACAAGACAAGATATACATACAATAGAATGTTATTTAGCCTAAAAAAAGAAGGAAATACTGCCGTATGTAACAACACGGATGAACCTGGGTGACATTAAGCTAATTGAAATAAACCAATCACAAAAAGGCAAATACTGCATGATTCCACTTAAAGGAAGGATCTAAAATAGTTAAGCTCATAGAAACAGAGAGTAGAATAGTGGTTGCTGGAGGATGAGGAGAGGTAAATGGAGAGTTGCTTTTCAATGAGTATAAAGTTTCATCTATGCAAGATGAATAAATGCTAGAGATCTGCTGTACAACATTGTGCCTATGGTTAACAATACTGTATCGTGCACTTAAAAATAAAAGAGGGTAGATCTCATATTAAGTGTTTTTACCACAGTATAAAAAAAATAGAGGGGAGAGCAGAAGGAGACTTTTGGAGGTGATGGATATGTTTATTTCCCTTTCATGAGTGTATACATATGTCAAAACTCATCAAAAAATATTTAAATATGTGCAGTTGCTGTTATATCAGTTATATCTTAATTTTAAAAAATGAAAAGAAATAAAGGAAAATTGGTACTTAGTTCTAAATGGTTGAATTTGCAAGCACACTTTTGAAATACAACCTTTTTATACAGGAAGCTTCTTGTTTACTTTGGCAAACTCACAGTTTAATCAAAATCACCTTTTTTCGCTTTGCATGTGATACCTACTCCTCAACCTATATTTTTTGTCTTTTTTTCCTTTATATTCAGTTGTTTAGTTTCTGTAACTGAAATCCTTTTCAGTTAAACTTTCCCAAAGCCATCATTTCATTAAGTTCTTCCCTAAACATTCCATATAATAGTACATTAGAAAAAAGTTCTGCTGTAAAAAGGCTTATTATTATTAACATTGTTAGAGTCGTGTTCTAAGCATGCTGCCTCTCTGAGAGATGGGATTGTGTTTAGGAAAAAAAAAAGATGCAAGCTCATATTAAACCTGGGTTGAAATCTAGTTTTGAGCAAGTTGAACACTGTTTTTCACCTTGCTTTCATATTATGACGACATTAGCAAACTCTGCAAGTTAGGCTGATCTCTCTCTTCCCCACGTTACTCCAAAAGGCGGGTGAGAGAGAGATAAAAGCTCAACGTATATGTCATTATTATGTAGCCAGGACTACATATTATGGAGTATGGGCTTCATAACATGTAGACACTGGGCATCCCAATCTTCACATATTAAATCTTTTACTGAGAAATATAAAGTGTAGTAAATTTTAAGAACAAATTATAAAATTAAAAACGTTGAAAAAATAATAAAACTGCCATCTAGGAAACAAAAAATTATGTATATTTACATAAGGAAAATGTAATTCCATATATTTTGAGAAAATATAAATATATGTAAAATACATTAATTTTAATCTTAATCTTATATTTGTATTATTGAATTATTTATTTTACTATTTATTAATATTGCCCAATATTAATATTATCAATCCCCCAACAAATATTTGTTGACCATATGTGTGTAAACTTATTTCTGGGCTCTTGTTTATATTGCATTAGTGTATATGAATGTTATGCCAGTAGCACGCTATTTTGATTACTACAGCTTTGTAATATGTCTTGCGATCAGGAAGTGTGATGCCTCCAGCTTTCATCCTTTTTCTCAAGCTGGCTTTGGCTGGGGCCGGCCCCATGGCTTAGCAGTTAAGTGCGCACGCTCCGCTACTGGTGGCCCTGGTTTGGATCCCAGGCGCGCACCGACGCACTGCTTGTCCGGCCATGCTGAGGCCGCATCCCACATACAGCAACTAGCAGGATGTGCAACTATGACATACAACTATCTACTGAGGCTTTGGGGAAAAAAAACGGAGGAGGATTGGCAATAGATGTTAGCTCAGAGCCGGTCTTCCTCAGCAAAAAAAAAGAGGAAGATTGACATGGATGTTAGCTCAGGGCTGATCTGCCTCACCAAAAAAAAAAAAAAGATTGCTTTGGCTATTGAGTCTTTTGTGGATCCATACAAATTTTAGGACTTTTTTTTCCTATACCTGTGAAAAACATCATTGGGGTTTTGATAGGGATTGCATTGAGTGTATAGAGGGCTGGGGTAATGCAGACATTTAAACGATATTGTTCTGATCCATGAACATGAATATCTTTCGATTTATTTGTAACTTCTTCAATGTCTTTCCTTAATTTTACAGTGTTCAATGTATAGAATTTTTACCTTCTTGGTTAAATTTATTCCTAAGTATTTTATTGATTTTGATGCTATTGTAAATGATATTTTTAAATTTCTTTTTCATAGTTTGTTGTTAGTGTATAGAAACACAACTGGTTTTTGCATGTTGCTTTTATATCCTGCAACTTAACTGAAATTGTTCTTTAATACTAACAGTTTTTTGGTAGCGTCTTTAGGGTTTTCTGTATATAAGATTATAGTATCTGCAAACAGAAACAAGTTTATTTCTTCCTTTCTGATTTAGATGCCTATTACTTTTTCTTGCCTAATTGCTCTGGCTAGTACTTCCAGTACTATGTTGAATAGGAAAAGAGAGAGAGATCAAAAGAATAAAATTATTTATGGAAGAGGAGATAGTACAACTGATACTACAGAAATAAAAAGATCATAAGATACTACTATGAACAATTATATACCGACAAATTGGACAACCTAGAGGAAAGGGATGATTTCCTACAAACATATAACCTACCAAGACTGAATCATGTAGAAATAGAAAATCTTAACAGATCAATAATGATTAATGAGATTGAATCTGTAATCAAAAATTTCCTAACAAAGAAAAGCCTAGGACCAGTATTGCTTCACTGGTGAATTCTATCAAACATTTAAAGAATTAATGCCAATCTTTTTCCAGCTCTTCCACAAAATTAAAGAGGAGGCAACACTCCCAAATTCATTTTACAAGGCCAGCATTACCCTGATACAAAAGTCATATAAGGACACCACAGGGAAAGATTATTATAGGCCAATATTCCTGATGAATATAGATGCAAAAATTTTTGACAAAATACTAGCATAACAAATTTTACAGCAGATTAAAGTTATCATACACATAGGCCTAGCCCCATGGCTGAGTGGTTAAAGTTCTGCGCACCCCACTTTGGTGGCCTGGGTTCACAGGTTTGGATCCTGGGCGTGGACCCACTCCACTCACCAGCCATGCTGTGGTAGTGTCCCACATACAAAATAGAGGAAGATTGGCACAGATGTTAGCTCAGCGCTAATCTTCTTCAAGCAAAATAAGAGGAGGATTGGCAATGGATGTTAGCTCAGGGCAAGTCTTCCTCAGGAAAAAAAAAAGCATTGTACACATGAGCAAGTGGGATTTATCCCTGGGATGCAAGGATGGTTCAATATATGTAAATCAATAAATGTGATACATCACATTAATAGAATGAAGGATAAAAATTACATGATCATCTCAATAGGTGCAGAAAAAACATTTGACAAAATTCAACATCATTTTCATGATAAAAACTCTCAACAAATTTGGTGTGGAAAGAATGTACTGCAACATGATAAAGACACTGAAACTTATTCTTTAAAATATTAAATTGTTTTTTTATGTAATTTTCAATATAAAACCAAATTTAGGGACCCTAACTTCCCACTGTTTCCCACCTCTTTGGCTCTGTGGTTTTTCTATTCCAAAACAATGAACTACAAAAGAACCAGTATTGAGGAAAAAAATAAGTAATAATAAATAATAACCTGTAGAAAAATGACCCTGCATAGTGAGATTGCTTTGCAATTTCTACATGCATTTTTTTAATAACCCTCCCTTCTCTGGATTTTCATCAAATATTGCATGCATTGCATAATTCTGTGGAAAAATTCTATAGCTGCATATAATAAAAGTAGCTCCCTGGGCAGGTATGGCTATTGAGCACTTAAAATATGAATAGTGTGACTGAGGAACAAAATTTTTAATTTAATTTTAATTGATTTAACTTTAATTTAAACATTGAGACACTGTGAAATATTTTCCCACTAAACAACGCTTTGTTTTAGTAGGATTACATTTCACTTTATCCATTGTATCACATTTTAGTGTTGTGTATTTGGGATAACTGCATCTTTTCTAAAGTGACATGTAAATACATCATTGATATAGTAAAACAGTTTGATTCAGTTCAAATGATTTTTTTTCCAGCACAGATGTAACATTGTAATGTGTTTATTTGAATATTCTAGAAGTCAGTATGAGTTGCTGTGACACCTATGTAAATTATAATTGATAATTAAATTGAATATGTATTCTTATTTCAATTATTATATGATAAAATGATTTTTCTAGTTAAAAAATAAGAAAGGAAATTTTTAAAAATTAAAATGAAGGCATGATACTAATGAAGAATTTAGTGGAGTTGCAGAAACTAGTATGATGACTAGAACAGTTAAGAAAAGACAAAGGATGAAGGCGCAAACTTTATGATAAGTAAAACGCAGTTTGCCACAGCAGAACAAATCAAAACAACATCCTGATGTTTTTGTATAAAATAAGTTAAAGATAATAAAGTGGGGAATATTAAGAGATACCTTCAACAGTTATGTGAATTTGATAAATTTTCTCTCAAGTCAAAATAAAAATCAATGAAATTTGTTTCCTGAAATCATTATTACATGGAGAGATGGTAAAATAAATTATTAACTCAGGCATGGAAATTTTTTTAGAAAATTATGAGAAAAAAGTCCAAAAAATGTTAGAGCCAGCCCTGATGGCCTAGTGGTTCAAGTTCAGTACTCTCGGTGCTTCAGCTACCCAGGTTCTGTTCTTGGTTGTGGAACCACATAACTTGTCTGTCAGTAGCCATGCTGTGGCGGTGGCTCAGACACAAGAACTAGGAGGACTAACAGCTAAAAAATACAACTACGTACTGGGGCTTTGGAGGTGTAAAAGAAAAAAAAAAAAGAAGATTGCTAACAGATGTTAGCTCAGGGTGAATCTTTCCCAGCAAAAAACAAACAAAAAAACAGTCTTCAGTGCTTCTCCTTTAGAAAAAAACAAAAAATGTTATTTTTCAAAAAGTAAAAATTCTTCAGTTTAATCGTAAAGCAAATGCCCATAGAATTTCAGATCTTTCTAACCATGTCAATGATCAATTGATTCAAAATTTTAAAAATTGAAAATATAATTCTTTAACTTTGAGTGTAAGATGCAATATAAAAGACACCAACAGTTATACTATGGATACATTTTGTGTCAAAAAGCTTCCAAATTTACAAAGAAATATTGTCAAACTTTAGCCCAACATGTGACAGTTGTGATGTAGATATTTTTCAATTTCTTATATCAGTCAATGGAGAATTCAGATAGCTATGAAAAATTAGTTTCTATCATGATAGATGCTGCTTCTAGTTATGTTAGGTGAAAGTTCTATATGAATGGGAATTTTAAAACCAGAGACTGATAATTTCCTTCTTGCTTTTTTCCACTGTAGGATACATGTTGAAAATATTTTACAGTTTTCTGAGGCAGACTGTAAGAAAAGTGTCATGGATATAGTTGTTAATCATTTATTATATGCATGCAGATGCTATGAAACATTATCAGTTTATGGAACTACCGAAAGAAATAGAAGAGAATGAATTTAATGATCATTAATGATCCTTTGTAATCACTGTTTTGCATCATGGAAAAGGAATCTTTTCAAAGATTTACTGTAGATTTTCTTGAAACAAAAGGTGTGCTTCTCAGAATATTCAATAGTCAAAGACAAAAAATGGTCTTGTGATTTATATTTCCCTCACCCATATCATAGTGCATATGAATGAGGTAAATTTGAATCTCTAAGCAAAGGAAGTTTATTTGTGACTTAGTTATACAGGTAAAATAACCTGTGTTGAAATGGAAACTTTCCATAATCCAAATCAATAGTACTGATTTTACGTATTTGCCTACCTAAATCAACATGGAGATTAATCACAATTGACAGTATAATACAAATTGGCTACAAAGTCTATAAGAAAAATTTGAAGAGCTTTGTTGATGTTGATAAATTTAGAATTGCTTTTCAATATATGCAGTGTTCTTTTGAATTCTGTGGTAATTAAAACAAGAGTTAGTGAATTTACTTAATTTGGACAGATGTAATCTTAAAAGTAATATGCTTTTGCTTCAAATTTAAATCAATTTTTCTAAAAACTGTTAACCTGTTTTGTCAATGAGGATATAAATATTAAAGGAAAATGATTTTTTAGTTCTCAAGTTATTAAAAAATACTTAAGTATGTTTGGAACAACTTGTGTATATAAGGATACTTTTTTATCTGTGAATTTTATGAAATCTGAGTACAGATCAAATATATCCAATGAAAATTGTGTCTGAATTGACGTGCTGTAACTGTAAAATACATATCAGATTTTGAAGAATTAGTATAAAAAAACATTAAAATATCTCATAATTTATTTTTAGATATATTACATTTTGAGTTTCTAATGTTTTATATGTGTATGTTTTACATATCTATACCCATACAAATATAGTGTCGTATATGTAGTATTAAATTTAATTTTTCATTTCTTTTTTTAATGTGGATGCTAGAATATTTAATATTAATATGTGACACACATTGAATTTCTACTGTACAGTGCTGTTCTATAACTTTCATGTTCTCAAAGGAATCATGTCTTCAAAGGACTTGAGAACCACTGCTTTTGAGGAAAAATGCTAAAATCACAAATCCTCTACTAGGATTAGCCTATGAGCATTTGACCATTATTTATTGTGTTCTATCCACTATACTTTCTTTGGTGATGTTTCCACCAGAATGTAGAAAGTGATTACATGTAGAAAGTGATTTGATATAGCCAAGACTGAAAGAATAGTGACACTCAAAGATCAAAGTCAGCACTTAAACTTTCACTTAGAACCAATTTTCAACCTGAGCAAATGTCAGAGCCCAGATGTTATCTGATCCACATGGCTAATATCCTTTGGAAAATAAGCAACTAATTTCAGCACTTGAGTCTGCCAAGAGGCAAGACACTTCGTCAGTGCAAAGACAGCAGCTTCGGTCTCTCCTGCCTCTCACTTTGCCAGTGTACTTTATAATTGTCAAAAGAACACACTAAACCAAAAAAAAACAAATCTTCTTTTCAAAAACTAGAATACTGAAATGGACTAAATTGTGTATGTACATTATCTTCAAAATGCTGTTACCACAGCCTCCAGTTCTAATCTGGACAAAGAGCTGGAGCAAACATCTTTTTTTGTAGTAAATTTAACCTTTCAAGAGATTGCATGTAAATACATCCCTAATTGTTTCTAAGAACCCTCAATTGTTCTCTCTAATCTCACAAATACAAACAGTCCATTTATCACATAAACTATAGGAAACAAACAGCTAGATTTAAATGTCAGCAAGGTATTAAAGACAACGTAATGAAAATCATATGCTTTGAAATACTAAAATAATAATAATACATATTAATTTACCTTACATTGCCATTTTAGTATAACTGTTTTATATCTGACCTATATGTTTTACCTTTGTTGGAAATACTCTCACTTCAGTGTAAGCCCACAAAGATACTGTATAAGCAAATATTGTAGACAAATCTATAGGAACATTTTCAACACAGAGAATATGAGATGTAGTTTTAGCACATTATGATTAAACCTAAATCTTTTCAAGAGCAATAAAACAGAAAACTAGACTGGAAAGATGAAACAACCAAAAAAGAAATGGCAGTTCAGGAAACTGACATGCATTGGCCATTGCTGGAAGAATGGGGAGATGCTTAAAAGCAAATCCTAGAAACACACCATATGCTATATAGTTGAACTACCAGTTTTCACAACTTATAAGACTATAATTTGTGTAATACATATTCAATTGACTAATTTAACCTCTTTCATATGATTCAGCACATGATTCAGGAAATCAATCTCTCTGGTCCGTTATTATCAGACAGTATCATAAAAGAATGATGAACAAATAATATTTTATTTTATAAAAGCAAATAGGTGATGATAGAATGTTGGGGAAAGTGAAATACTAGAATTTCATAGGTTGTAAAAGACTTTATGGAGATTTTTGCCATTTATTTTTGTTATACTTCCCAGAATATTAAAAACTATAAATCACCCTTTGGCCATTTCACTGTTTGGCCCCTGATTTGTCCTCTAAAATACTCACCAGATGTTTTCTTCAGCTGGATATTTTCCCACAGAAAAGAAAAACAAAACTAAAAATTAGGCCAAAAGAATCTCTTCTGGAGTGGCAGTTGTGAAACAATGATTCATCAATTAGTGCTGCTACTGAATGACTAATTATTTAGTTAGCAAATTAAGATGTTATACGTTAAAATAGTAATCCTATAATATGCTCATAATTTTGAAAATGCTTTCTTTTCTGTCTTCCAGAGTTACACAATATAATTTGTAATCAGAAAGCCTTTTCATAGCAACTTATCATTTTCCAACTCAAACTTAAGTCCAATAGACTACCTGCTGCAGAAGATGAACACATAAACTCAACAAAAAAAGCAAAGATAATTAAATCTTTCATTTTGGGTGAGTGCATACAGAAAATGTTAATTTAACAAGTAGTTCATGTGCCAGTATTGAAGAAATAGCTTTTACCTTCAACTGGCTTAGAACAGAGGAGTAGTGGCAATTAGTTATGTAAAATGATGTCACAAGTGGCAAATCTAAATGTGGTAGCATGTGCTCTCTTCCTTTTTAGCAGCAAATAATGCAGTGTGGATTCTCTGGGCAAGTGTAAATTTCTCAGACAAATAATAACCTCCAGTTTTCGTATCTCCACTCTACCTGGCTAGAGCAATGGCATTGATAATTTGTTATTGACGCTGTTGAAACTTTATTTGCATCTGAGTTTTATAAGTAGAACTGCCAAAGTCGAATCTCTCATAATTATAAAGCTGTGCGTTTGCTCATGTGAAAATTAGTTACAATTTAGAGCATCTTAGAAACAGCGTGTCTCTGAAGGTTGACTTTACGAAACTGCAAAATGTTTGGAGTGATTATAGGTGGACATGGGTTTGAATTCCTACTTTAACAATTTCCATTTGAGGGACTTCTGGCAAATTTCTTTCATCATCTGAATGTCTGGTGTTGAAATAATGTTCTAGGCCCAAGATGGAGCTGCTCCTCCCCGGGGTGCCACATCAGCAAACTGAAACTTAGACACCTTTTGTGTCCCTGTAAATACTCTGCTTGACCAGAAACACAGTATGTGCAATTAGCCAATCCCCAAACGTCAAGTCAACTCTGGGTCTTCTCACCCCAGACAAGATTGACTCTGTGGCCCCAATCAATCAGATGTTTTCTATTTGTCTCTTCCTTGTTCTGTATTCTTTATCTTCTAAAATCTTCTTGCCTTCTGCCCCATTTTGCCGTTATCCAAAAGGAGATTTTCCACTTTATGAAATGTTAAATAAAGTTTGTTTGTATCACCTAAATTGTCTTCTTTAATTTTTTTTAACAGTTTTTGGTGACGAGGATATGATCTGAAGCTGACTGCTAATGGTCTGTGGAACAAGGAGATGCACAAGTGAAGCACCCACTGAACCCTTTGAGTTCACTATCCCTCTTGTTACCGAGGGCTGTGGGTAAATCACTCTCAGATTTGAGCTCCGCTCCCTTGCATGCAGCTCTCTGATTCAAACAAACTGTATTTAAAAATATATACTTTTTATATAAATATTTAATATGTATATATATGTGTGTATAGATATATATATATTTTTTTCTGTTCCTAAAAAAGTTCTGGGGCCTTGGAAATGTTCCACGGTGGATTAAAATTCCAAGAAAGATTCTGGGTGACAGAAAGATTCTGGGGTTTATTGAAGGTGCCAGAAATGTCCTGGGATCCTGGAGAAGTTCCAGGGTAGTTATACTGGGAGTCTGCAATGGGTGGCAGCCATTAGGGGACTTACAAATCCTCTGGGTAAGGCCACAGCATAAACCCCTGGGGACTTGAGAAAAATAAATTAAGACAAACAACTCTAAATTTAGAACATGGGAATCTTTGATTGCTGTCTTAGCTGAAGATCTTCTCCGTGATATGAAGAAGTAAACTGAAGACAATGTCGTTGAATGGGTGGGTCAGTGCCTTGATGTCATTCAGGTTACAACCCAATTCTTTGAGGAAAACAACTGTCCTACAAATTGAGGACAATTTGTACAACTTGTCTTACAAATTGAGTCTCTACAAGAACCGAAAAACACACCTATCCTTTTTACCCATCCCAAAACTTCCCTTATTCATCTCAAAAGGCTTGTAGGTATTATAAAAATTCTGACCTTTGGAAAAAAAGCCTTTCTTGGAAGAACTTGCATTCTTTCTCTGTGCCTTTGAGATATAAATGTTCTACCGGGTCTTCTCCAGGAACTGAGAGCCACTTCTTTGAAATGCAAACCTCAGGGAGGTAATTCTTATTAGAGAGAAAAAAAAGGGCGGAGGGAGGGGAAGGCTATTTGGAAACTAGGAGGAATGAAAAATCTTTAGAGTCTTCTCCACAAATATTAGTAAAAAGTTTAAGCTATCCCAGCAGGTAACCTTAACTTTATTCCCTCCCGCCAGAAACATGATTTGGATCCAACTGTTCTTTTATAAGCTAGTGAGTTGTGCATTATTATTCCTGTCTGATGGCTAAAATTTTAAAATGAAAGCTATGAGATCTCTGTTTGCAACTGTTTGTATATTTACGTATGTCTATCTATGTATGTTATAGCTGTGTGATATTTTTCTGCCTCAGGATGGTATTGCCAAATAATTTGAAAAGAATTTTATTTAATTGGCTTAAAGAAAGTTGAGCATTTCTATAAATCAAGCATAGTCTCAGAAATATAAAAAAAAAACTAACTCAAATGTTTTTCAAGTTCACAGGATCTAGGCTAATCTTTGGCAAATGAAAGCTAGTTTAAGTTTTTTGGTTTAATTAATATAGGCATGCCTTTAGAGCTATCAATATTGAGTATAATGCAGACATACAACTTTTATTCTACCTAGATTTACTAAAAGTCAAATACGCTCATGTCTTCTCTGTTACAGAATTTATCACTAAGAAGAATAACTTAAGACGATGGTTAGCTGTTTAGTGTCTCATGAAATTTGCATGAGTAATCTAAACATAATTGTTAAAAATAAATTAAATAGATATAAGATAAAAGTTCCTAATTGGACTTTTCAACCATAGTTATACTTTATGGTATGTTTACTTAAAAATAGTTTCCAAAATCTGTTTTGGTAACTTGAAATCTTAAGTTATACTGAGATAAGTTAAATGATAGACAGTCATTGACTACCTAGATTATTTCCAAATGGGATAAAATACTGAAACACTGATTACAGAACATGGATTTATCTACTTTTGACTTCCTTTTACAGAAGAATTAGAGATATTTGGGTCTATTAGTAAACATGTTTTGTGCCGCAATGAAAAATTTACTATGAGAAAAAATATTCTTCTAGAAATTATGAAATATATTTATAAATTTGCCAATCCGCATAATGCTAGTCTAATAGTCCACAAATTGCTTACTTCTTAGTTTTCACTAGGAATTAAGGATTCTAAGAGTGAAGATTTCTAATTAACATTTACAATTAAAACTATTAAAAATAATAAGGGCAATATCCCTATGCAAGTAAAGGAGGATGCGTTTTTGGTAAGAAAAGGTATGAGGTATGGAGATGTGTTTTTGTTAAGAGGAAAAAGAAAGTAATTTTTCCCTAAAGTAAAACAACCGATCCAGGACGAGAAAGAGGAAGAAAAACAGGAGAAAATCTGAATAGATATAATAAGTTGTAGGTTCATAGAAAAGAAATTTTGGAAAATGAATTTTATATGTGATCAACCTGGCTAAGATTGGAATGGGATTATTTAAGTTTAAAAAAATGAGTTTTAATACCAAAAGTACACTGGTGCAAAATTAGTTTTCTGCTTGCCAAAAGGACAATGTTTTCTTACATTATTGATCTGCTGTTAATAAGAAATTGTAAACAAAGTACTTTCTTTACCTTTTAAGCAATCTACTTAGAAAGCAAAGATTTTGCATCTCACCAAAATAATTTACTGTGCTTTGCATTGTCTTTATCAGGTCTTTGATTACTTAAGAAAAAATAGTTTTCACACGATTAAAAGAGCTAATGGTTTTTCCAAGTGTGTAATTTTCTGTATTTGCCTTTGAAGTTTTTAACTGTCGCTTTAGTTAAATGGATATTTTTTGACAAACTTCCCCCAAATTGAATTGTAAATGAAGTCTTTTTCGACCTCAAATTAACTTCCCAGAGGGCCCCTAGAAAATCTCAAAGGATTTGTCTCTCACCTGGTAAGATGTTAAACTACTTAGGTTAATTTGATATGTTAAATTACATGGGAAGCATTATCAAATAAGAAGTGATGCTAAACATTTTAGGTTATGTTTTTATGGATGTGAGATATTAATATAAGTGTTCTAGAAATTGTATGAAATTCCTAGAAACCCAATATGTCCTGGTGTAATGTTATCAGTCATAATTTTAGTGTTATCTTAAAATGTTGTATCATAAAATCAACCAAATTTCCTTGTCAGTTCCATGATAATGAAATCTCATCCGATCCTTAACCATGGGGATTTTTAAGCGTTTTGTCATTTACAGACAATTTTTGTTTTACTCTGATGCTTTTGCAAAAGTGAGATTTATGGAAAGGACCCTCCCAAGCACTCTTGACCACTGACACCATTGCCAAATTGCAAAGTACAGTACAGGAGCATATTTCACAATTGAAGAAGACTCCACCTGAAATCTGTCCTGTACAAATGCAGGAGATTTCAAAATCAATTTGACTAGGAAGAGAAGTAGCCAACATCGAGGTAGACTTCTTCCTCCCAAGATGTCAGAGAATCAAGAATGTTTCTTTCCATTCCTCCTTTCCTCTATGACCATCCTTTTCCTAATTCCTACACCATGAAGGGGTTTATGATTCTTTTGTCCACCTTTTTACTTACTCTGACCTGAAAAGGTGATGCTGTTTTTCACACATCTCAGGCCATTGCAAAGGAGGGTAATTCAACCTCCTATTGACTATTGGATTTGCTACGATGCTGGTGATCCTGCAGTTCTTTCTGCTTGTCACAAACTTCTCCCTGATTTCCAATGCCTCAGTTTCTCTGGAACAAGCTTGCTGGATAAACACTTCTGGGAAAGTGGAGACACAGTTACATGAAATACGTAAACAGGGGAACCGGCTCATAGACGTATCTCTGTCACTGGGATCATTTCTTGACTTAACTTAATTCTAGTTGGTTTGGGTCATAGGGACCCTGGTTCAGGAGTATGTCCAAACTATGGGCATTGTTTTGTTGCTAATAATTATTGTTGTTTCCCTAATATGCTGCATTCTCTCAGAAGTTTTAAATGCATGTGGGCTGCCATTGACCAGCCAACAGATGGTCTCTCTCTGACTGGAACAACAAAAGAGAACAGAAGAATGTAACCAGCTCCAAGAATAGGAGCCTGACATCATCTCTGTGAATACTACACTGAGACCTGAAAAGGCAATGGTAGCTGAAAGTCACACTAAGACCAATATTTTTTATCAAACTTTTTGAATGATCAATAGGATAATCAAAAGGGGGAACAGCTGAAATAACTTTCTAGGCTCAAGATGGAGCCACTCCTGCCTGGGGCTCGAGTCAGCAAACCGAAACTTGGATAACTTTTGTATCCCTATAAGTGCCCTGCTTGACCAGAAATGCAGCGTAGTCAGTCATCCAATCCCTAAACACGAAGCCAACTCTGGGCTTCTCACCCAACTGAGGTTGACTATGTGGTCCCAATCAATCAGATATTTTCTATTTGTCTCTTCCTTGTTTTTTATTCTTTATTTTATAAAAGCTTCTTGCCTTTTGCCCCATTTCACAGTTCTCCAAAAAGAGACTGTCCCTTCGTGACATAAGTAAAATTTGTTTGTATCACCTAAATTGTCTTCTTTAATCATTTTCTTTAACACTGATGACTTCTTTGTATATGATTGTCATAAAGATTAAATGAGATTATTAAATGTAAGGGCTCAACACACTGCCTGGCACATAACGCATAATTCAATAAAAAGCAGCTACCATTTTTATTGACAAAATATGAAAAGTGCCTAGTACTAATTGAGCACTCAATAAATAACGAACACAAAATGAACACTATTGTGATTTAATAAATATAATTTGATTGCTGAAATCAATATAAAAAATAAAATGTTAATGACTAACACGTGGAAAATGTTGACCATATTGTTAGAAAATTTTGCTCAGCACTGTGATCTCAAATCAAGGTAGCTAGAGATGATACTCTCCCATATCACTATGAAAAGCCAGACTACTCTTGAATAACTGTTTGAAAGTTAACAAATATTTTTAGATAAACCCATTACCTTTATTATGCCTCATAGCTTGAAATGAAACATATACTAATTGTAAAACAAATGCTTTATTTTGGTACCTCAAGAATAAGTTTCGTTTTCACGTCAACACAACAAAGATATCATCTTTAAAGATATAAAACTTTGGTACTTCCATCAAGTTGATTTGAAGCTTCTACATATCTTTATGAATTTTCCATATAGAATGACAGGATGTATTAAAAGGATTGCGTTAGCTTTCCATGGAATTAATCACTCTTTCAATTTTCATTAAAATGCAATCTGTTTTGTTTGTTAAAAATAAATCATTTGCTTACAACCAACTTATCCATGTTTTATATTATCATCCACAGCACCCTCCCAATTACCCAGACTTAACAGATCTAAATGAAATTAATGTCTATTAAAGGTAATCCTCAGCTAATTACCTTCACTGTTCTGTTCATTCCTAATAACACTTTTTGATTAGTCTCATAAGGGCAGTGTTCCAAACATTATGTAGCTCTAATGTAATGTTATTAACTTTGTTCACTATCTCCCTCTTTATGGTGCAAATATCAGTACATAGGAAGAAAATAACATAAGAATTACTAAACGTTTTGTTTTAACAATGTTCTATTCTCCTCCCATTCTGTTTGGTTACACATGAACTAAAATGTTTGTCTCCAGTTTTTTTATTTGTTCATTCCTTTGTGTTTAGTGGATATGTGGTAGTTATTCTTTTTAGGATACATGAGTCAGAGACTCTTTTAGACTATCTGTAATATGGGGTTATTATCAGGCAGCTTTTGTCAATTAAAAAAACTAGAAAATCACAAGACCCAGAAATGGCCAGAGACTCAGGCCACCAAAATGGGAACATACTCATGGCTTTGAAGAGAGTTCAAGATCTAAGGCAGTTTGGGTGGCTGCACTATGAGGGTCCCCTAATCACAGCAGGAGTTCTGGAGTCTTTGCTTTAGTGTAGTACATTAATGTGATGTAACAATTTTCTCTATCTGCTTTTCTTTGAATCTTTTACTCTGTCCCTACTCCTAACTGAATGATCTTCTAGGCATATCTCTAATTTAAATTCCAAGGGAGAATCTACTGATCCAAACTACTCTCTTTTTCCTATTTAGAAAGTGCTTTCATTTAAAGCTGATTGTCACTGATAAACTTACATTTTGGCTTCGTGAGGTCAGATGCTAACCCAGCCCTAAAGATGTTGCCAGTCTCACTTGGTAGCGAATAGGTAATCTCTGCCTAGGATCACTTTCTCAGCAGGGGTTTGGAAAAGTATTGGTTCCCCTCAGAAAAGGGCAGTAAGAGTTGTAGGCATCATAATTAGCTTCTTTAAATCTGCTTTACAGAATTTGAGCCAGAGAAGGTTAGGAATTACCACGTATTTCAATGTCTGTTCAGTGTTCACCTGACCACCGGCTATTTTCAGAGTATAAAATTCCATATATCAATAACTACCAATGCTACAAAGTAGAGCAGGAAGAGGAACCAAAAATAAATAAATGTATAAGGTTACTGGGTAGTCTGAGTTTCTAGGAATAGTGTATTAGTGTTCTCCAGAGAGAACCAATTGAGGAGTGGTTTGGGGAGTATACACATTGGGTTTACATGTGTATATATGTATATACACATATATACATGATATTGGCTCACACAATTATGGAGGCTGAGAAATCCCACAATCTGCCCTCTGTAAGCTGGAGACACAAGGAAGTCAGTGGTGTAGTTTGAAGATTCCAGTCTGACTCTGAAGGCCTGAGAACCAGGAGAGCTGAGGATAGAAGGAGATTGATGTCCCAGTTCAAGTGGATAGGAAGAGAGCGAGCAAACCCACCCTTCCTCCACTCTTTAGTTCTATTCAGGCCCTCAACCTACTGGATCATGCCCACTCACAATTGGGGAAGGCAATCCACTTTACTCTGTCTTCTGACTCAAATGCTTACATCTTCCAGAAATACTCTCACAGACACACCCAGAAATAATATTTAACCAGGTTTCTTAGTATCTCATGATTCAGTCAAGTTGACACAAAATTAATTATCACAGATGGCCTAGAAAGAGAAGATAATAGAACAGTGAACAAATCAATGAACCAACCAATCTCCTAAACTGAGGGTTAGAGACAGTATTTAGATGGCAATCCAGAAAGCATCGAGGAATTATGGACTGGATAGGTCTTCCATGTTGGAAGAAAGCAGGATGTCAGGAATTTCTGGGCAAGAGAAAGGTTTATTTGCAAGAAGCGTCACCCAGCAGGTAGAAATATCTGAGCGGAAGAAATGAGTTTTAATCTAGATCAAGCTTTTAATTCAAATCAATTGCTGCTTTATTGCTTTCTAGGAAAGTCAAGAAGAAATGAGAATTGTATAACAACTAAGGCAGTAGTTGAGCCCTCACAGGATTTTGACATTATCATACATCAAAGTAGAAAAAAAAATCCATAGCACTTTAAGTAAGTCTTATCTTTATTGTCTCTCTGTTGATTGAGAACAGCTGGTATAAAGACCAAAGTGACGTTTAAAGGGGTATATAGTTCAGATTTGATGGGTTACGGGTCAAACTAATCCCTAACCATAATCTGCCACAAGTAATCTTGATGAGCCACCTAAAGCAATTGAGTCCATAGTGAAAAAAAGAACACTAGGAAAGATGATGTAGACGGTTTAGCCTAGCCCAGGAACTGGCAAACTATGGCCTGTAGGTTGAACCCAGGTCTTCCCTGCTTATGTAAATAGATTTATGGAACAAAGCCACACTTATTCATTTATGTAGTATCTATGACTATTTTTTCACTATAATCACAGAGTTGAACAGTCACAACAGTGACAACATAGCCTGAAAAGACTAAAACATTTGCTATCTGGCCTTTTACAGAAAATGTTTCCTGACCCTGGCCTAACATATCAACGAGCAAAAATATTTTTGTATAAGAATTTATTTCCTGTACTTGGAAAAATGGAGATCAGTGTTCTAGTTGGTGATGGTATTTGGTGGTACAAATCCTAAGTATAGAGTATTATGTTTACCATAAAAGAGCAAAATATATGTACGGAGAGAAAGAGGGAGGGAGGGAGGGAAGGGAGGTAATAAGAACGAAAGAAGGGAGAGGGGAAGAAAGAGGAGGGAACTGAGCGTCCATAGGCGTGGAGATGAGCCAGGGCTTTAGAATCTGTAGTTTCTAAAGTATATCTGTAGTCACTAGTCCCATTTGCTCCTGATGGCCAGCTTTGGTTTTATGATCTTGGTTCTGTAGGACATGCCATTACCCTTACAGGAAATTCCTCTTTTCATAAACTAGTTGAAGCCAGATTTTGCTTGTGTGCAACTAAAAAGTTCCTAATCAATTCAGGGAAGACAGCATATCTGATGACTCAAAGTAGAAGCAGCACACCCAGCAATAGACCTTTAACTCAGTATGAAAGCATAGTCCACATTCTCATTGCCAAAAATAACAGCAAGAGAATTCCCAAGAAGGCCCAAAGTCACGGTCAATAGTGCTGTTGGTAGGAGGCCCCTTTAACAGTGCAGTAAGTCAGTCTTAATGGAGTAAGACCTAGCAGTGGACTGCCACTTCTCCTTATTGTAAGAAATATTACATATTTATACTAAACTAGTAGACTTGTAATTTATTAAGCAAGTTTACACTGTTTTTCCGCTATTGGAGTTTTAGTTGAAATTGATTGAAGGGAGTTATTAGTAAAGCTTCAATAATATACCCTGCATTATATTTGCTATCAAATTTCCATTTCTATTAGAAATAACAATGTCTGAATTTAGTACATTAAAAATAAAAGTTTGTTAAATGTGTAGAACAATTTTATTACATATACTTCTGCACATATTTATGATGTTCTTTTCGTTTGTTAAAACACTTGGCAATCAAAAGACTGCAATCAAATGGGCTCCTTTTTATCCTAAAGCATTACCACTTTACACTAGAAAGTAATAAAGCTGGTTAAATGAAACTGAAACTGTCTCCTTGAGGTTATTCCATTTTATATAAAACACACTAATAGGTACTTAGCTGGGCTAACATAATAGTTTCTGTGGAAACTAATTAAAACCTAAGCAAAGAAATATATTGGCTTTGCAATGACTCTAAATTTAACTGAAATAAGCAAAATGAGTGCTTACTACATGCCAAGCACTATGCAAGTCACTGAAAAAAATAAAGAAATAAAACATAAACTTTTCCTCCAGCAACATGTAACAGTTCTGGAGAAGAATCAGACCAAGAGTATTCTAAATATCACATATAATCTTAAATGAAACAATGATAAGAACAAAGTATTATGGGAACAAAAGTAGACTATGACACCTTAATTTGGCTGAAACCTGAATTTCCTAGAAATTGCGCCTATTTACATTTCAGTCTTTGCTTTTCTAATAATATTTACTATAGTGATAGGTGTTCATATAAAAAAATTCGTATGATATAGGCACTCCAGATACTTCAATGAAACAACTATTTTTCAAAGTTTTGGAAAAAAGGAATTTCTAAGCACTAAAAATCTACACAATATCTTATATTCCAAAAATAGTTTAGGATAATAGTGGCATCATATATGAATATTTGGGGGAAAAAACCTGAAAAGAACGACTATGTTGAGGAAATCATGTTCTTTGAACTTGAAAAAAATATATTAAATGCTTACAATTAAGCTAAATTATTTACTTTTTTAAGCCACAAATTCTTGTTGTCCAAAAATGTGAGTGATTTTCCTTGACTTTCACTTAAATATTTTCTTACTTGACTTTAATTCTTCTGTCCTCTTCAATACCTAGTAAGGCTGGCAAAATAATGTCCCACCACTATGATGTCCATGTCCTGATCTCTGGAATCTATGAATATATCACATTACATGGAAAAAGAGTCTTTAATGATTAAGATCAAGGACCCTGAAATTGGGGGATTATTCCAGAATATCTGAGTGTGCCTAATTTAATCAAATGAATGGTAAAAGTGGAAGAGGAAGGCAGAGGAATAGATCAGAGACAGGAGCCATGAGAAGGACTCAATCCACCATTATTGGCTTTGAAAATGGAGAGAGGGGGACATGAGCTAAGAAATGCAGATAGCCTCTAGAAACTGGGAATGGCATCAGCTGACAATTATCCGGAAAATGAGGCCTCAGCCCTACAACCACAAGGAAACAAATTCTCCCCTAGGGCCTCCAATAAGGAACACAGTCTTACTGACTCATTGATTTTATCCTAGAGAAACCTGTGCCAAACTTCTGACCTAGAGAACTGTAAGGTAATAAATTTATGTTATTTTAAGCCACTAAAGTGAAAAATTTTTACAGCAGCCATGGGAGACTAATGTACCTAGTCATTGATGACGAAATTTTTTTCCCTCTAAAACAAGATACATCCTGATCAGGTTCTCCATCAAACTCTGACAAACAAGCTAAACCCTAAGTCAAATGTTTTAAAATAGTTTTTTTAACATTGAAGTAATATCGAGTGAAGGGAGCTTCTCGTACACAAGCTATTTTCATAATGGATTTGTCTCTATCTCTAGACCTAGCTACAGGGACCAGCAGATATTAGGTGATAAATATTCTTGACTAACTTACATAATCACTGATTGATGAGCTAAAATAAATTCTTGAGATCCATTCTAAAGTGCTCAGGGAATATAACTGACTGCCCATTTGTTTTTATGTTTTAAACTAAGTTTTGACCAGTCTTGGACCAAAGTCTTGAACAGATGGTAGAGATGGTATGAGAGGCCATTCTGGCCTCACTAAGAAATTGTCTGAGAATTCTACATAGTCCTTTGATATCTACTTTCTACAAAGATTACCAATGTTCACCAATTGCTTTTATAATGTAAATTTCAGCTCTTGACTTCACTACTTCTGCATCCATTAAGCCTCAAACACAGAACTGTCCTGTCTGGACCATGTTCAAAATCTTTACAGTTTTTATTCTAACCATCAAAAGTGCCCAACTTTTTCTCTAAGATCAGGAGCAAGGCAAGATGTCACCTCTCAACACCCATATTCAACATTATACTAGATGTTCTAGCCAATGCAATAAAACAAGAAAAGGAAATAAATGGTATAAATATTGAGAAGTAAGAAACAAAGCTATCTTTGTTCACATGTGACATGATGTCTATGTAGAAAATGCCAAAGAATCAAAAACGACAAAAACTCCTGGAACTAATAAGTGATTTTAGTAAGGTTACAAGGTTAATATATAAAAGTCAATTGGTTTCCTATATATCACCTATAAACAATTGGAATTTGAAATTAAACATATGACACGATTTACATTAGCACCAAAAAATTGAAATACTTAGGTATACATCTAACAAAACACATACAAGATCTATATGAGGAAAACTACAATTCTCATGAACAAAATCAAAAAACTAAATAAATAGAGAGATATTCCCTATTTATGAAAGACTCTATACAGTTAATATGTCAATTCTTCCCAACTCGATCTATAGATTCAATGAAATTCTTATCAAACTCCTAGCAAGTTATTTTGTGAATATTGACAAACTGATTCTAATATTTATGTGGAAAGGGAAAAGAGCCAGAATAATCAACACAATTTTGAAGAAGAACAAAGTTAGAGGATTGACATCAACTGACTTGAAGACATTATAAAGCTACAGAAATCAAAACAGTGTGATATTGGTGAAACAGCAAACTGCTAGATCAGTGGATCACAATTGAGAGCTCAGTAATAGATCCACACATATAGTTAACTTACCTTTGACAGAGGAGCAAAGGCAATTCAAGAAAGATAATCTTTCAACAAATGGTTCTTGAACAACTGGATATCCACATGCAAAAAAAAAAAATGAATCTAGACACACCTTATACCTTTTGTAAAAATTTATTGATAAATTTATGAATAAACAAACTGTGGTACATCCACACAATAGAATCTTATTCAGCAATAAGAAGAAATGAACTATCAAGCCATGAAAAACATGAAGGAACCGTAAATGTATATTGCTAAGTGAAAGAAATCAGTCTAAAAAAGCCACACACTACATGATTTCAACTATATGATATTATGGAAAAGACAAAACTTTAGAGATAGTAAAAACAGCTGTGGCTTCTGGAATTTTGGGAGAAGGAAGGAGAGATGAATAGGTGGAGCACAGGGGATTTTTAGTGCAGTGAAACTTTTATATTATGCTATAATGGTAGATACATGACATTATATATTTTTTAAAATGCATAGAACTGCACAACACAAAAAGCATATTATAATGTAAACTATGGCATTTAGTTAATAATGTATCAATATTGGTTCATTAATTGTAACATATGTACTATACTAATGCAGGAAATTAATAATTAGTGAAACTGTATGGGGATGCGGGGAGTGGAGTGTGGTGTATGGAACTCTCTGTACTTTCTGCTCAATTTTTCTGTAAACCTAAAACTTTTCCAAAAAATAAAGTCTATTAAAAAGTGTCTGTCATCCGTTTTCTCACAGTTAGGCTCTCTGATTGGAGACGGTCAGTTAATTGAAAATAATATAAGTTCTGCCCTGTTGTTCAAGTGCAGCCTTGTTGAATGAAATGTACATTTTCTATTGACTTCTAAAAGCAATATTGTACATGTTTTCCTTCTCTTGCTTGATGAAGAGAAAAGAAATATGTTTCAATGTCCACTGTACTCTTTGTCAGACAAATTTTTCTGGTAGAATTAACTCCTATCTTTGTCATTACTTTGTTATTATAATTTTATTCTTAAATGATTTTTTATAGCAATATTTCCTAGGGTAAACATTTCATTTTTTTTTGGAAATAAAAACACTCTAAATAATCAATAAAATAATCTGATACATTTAAAAACAATATTTCTCACGATAGATGTTTTGGCCACCCTCAAAGGCACTATCAAGTGTTAGTTACATTGAAGCAGACGGTACCTTTTGATTCCACTCAATTCATACGGTAAATAGGTAAATGCTTTCCATATCTCACATACCTCTCTCCCCCTTATTTCCTTCTATTGTTTTATCTATCATGCAATCTACTTGTATTTCTTAAACTCCTTCTATCATGAAATACTATGAACTCTAAAGTATCTATCAGCTCGAAAAGTTTTTATGTGCTATGTGCTAGGGTCTGACGAGGATAGCTAGATTAGTAATTCCTAGCAATGACTCTCAAAGATCTGATGGATTTATGAGGGACATGAAGCATATGCACAAATAATTCTAACACCTAACAGCACGTAGCAAGTGTCATAATTTGCAAAAGTAAATGCCAATGGGATTCAAAAAAATGAGAACTCAATTCAAAAGAGGGATATAAGACTTTGAGTGGAATTCAAGTTAGGCCTTAAAATGAGTATGGTTTCTGATGTTGACAAAGGGAAGATGTTCATTGATATAAAGGCTATTTGTGTATGCAGAAAAGAAAGGAAATGGAATAATTTTAGGCTCCAAAACGTGATCCATTTTGATAGGATTTTAAGACATATGAAGGAGACAAAAGAAAAATTAAATTGAAATGGAAGTTTCGATGTAGAACATAGGTTAGCCAACTTTTTTGTAAATAGCCAGAGAGTAAATATTTTAGATTTTGAGGACCATACAGTCCCTATCACAATGACTTAACACTGCCATTACAGCAAGTAAGCAGCCCCATAGGTAAAGCATAACCAAATGGGCATGGATGCGTTCCAATACAACTTTATTTATAAAAACTGGTTGAATTTGGTCTACATGGCATAGTTTACTGATTCTTGGCCTAGATCATAAAAGGGACTTATGTGCCATTATAAAAATTTTGATGTATATACAAGAAGATATGCACAGTCTGGGTGGGGGTAGTAGATGGCACTTTGATTGTGACACTTGGCTGAGAATCAGAGATTTAAAAAAAGCCATTTTCTTTCATAAACCATGTGACAAAGATTCTCTCCTTGACCAAGCTCTCATCAGGTTCTTCTGAGCTCTTTTTCAGCTAGACCTTGATTTTTGGATTTCCATGTTCATCTCTGCATTGTCTAATTTTAGCAAGAATCCTGCTAAATCAGTTTAGACAGAATTCCCCATTCTCAATATCTGACCACCCTCGATATCTAATCAGGTTCCTCATTCTTCACCACCGCCCAAATAATGTCTAATCACCCTGGCCTGCCTTCAGCAAGAATCCAGTTAGGTCGGTTTAGCAAGAATTCGTTTTTACCCAGATGATTCCTCTTAGTAATTTTCCAATCACTGATCCCTATCCTGCTCTTTGGCTTTAAATTTCCACTTTTCCTTGTTATATTCAGAGTTGAACCCAATCTCTCTTCCCCACTGCAAAACCTCATTGCCTCTCCTGCCTTGAATAAAGTCTGCCTTACTGTTCTTCAACAGGTGAATGAATAATTTTTAACATATGTGAGTAATAAAAGTTATAAATTTTTAATCTATATTTACAGACTTTATATTTTATAGGCGCAAAATAGTCACTTAACTGATAAAATCAGTCAAAATCATGTTTCACTTATTACACTAGTTATTACACTAGTCTGAAACCAATTGATTTTTATTTTTAGATATATCAAATTATTTAATTGAATTTTCAAACTGAAATGGAATATCAAAACAATCCTTAAATATTTTGTAATACTTTCTAAGAAGGGCAAACTTGTGATTTTATGGCAGTGACTATATTTGCTCTCTGTGGTTTATGCCATTGTTATTCTAAAAGCCATATTCATTATACCATACAAAATTATTGTTCTTTCCTTAAAGCAATATATTTGTTGTTATGGCCATGCAAATAATCCCTAAAATATCTTTTACACAAAATATTTTACTTATTGATTTAGTGTATACGTATCTGAAGTTGGACTCCAGTTTTAAGGACAGATTTCAGATATGTGCGTTTATGTATAGACATTCTTGCCAATGACGTATTTCAAATACCTATAGTCAGTCCTGAATGTTTTAAATGTTTGTGGAAGTGGGGATGGTTTTAATATAAATCCATAAACCAGCAATTAAAATATGTGAGAATGCCTTTACTCTAACCTTTTTGGAAGCTATGACATACCAATTAGCTTCTGTATGACACATCCTTCAAAAGAAACCTATGTAGAGAATCCCTTTTTAAATTGACTGTGTAGGAGGTAGGAGAATGAGAGGCATTATGTTGTACCTTTTCAGGGTAGAAAATGAAAATTGGTCTTTCCTAACATGTGCTATATACCAATATAGTACAACGTGTTACGTGTTCATATATATATAGGAAAACTGAGGCTGATCAATAAATATATATGTTTTCTTTGACTTGTTACATATGATTTCAAAGATTTTTTTCTGGCATATCCAATCATTGGATATCAGAACAAGGAGTCTGTTACTTTAAAACACGGAAACAGAATTTCAGTGAATTTCAGTGAGGTTAAATGACCTAAGAAGCATATCAGATAAGAAAGGTTTGAGTTATCTTGACTCCAAGTCAAGTGCTCTATTTGAGAGAATTAATTTTCTTCGTCATTCAGAGAGAGTTTAGCAGACATATCCAATAGAACCAGCATCCTTCCTTTCTGCTTTTAACCTTGCCAATATAACATTTAAAAAAATGTTGGATAGAGGGCTATTAACCCACAAACATGCATCATATAGTAATAATATCAAGGCTCTCTGTTTTGCTCAGCAGTAATCTGATTCTCTAGCTGTGATAAACTGCTCTGCCTTTGGCCTTCTTAGTTTAGCCATTTAGGAATTGGATTATTGTCTCATAAAACAGAGGGGCAAAGATATCATTGCTTAATTATAATCATCATTAAAAGTTCTGAATCATGCTATTATCAGGAAAAGGGCAACTGATGGTACTTGAATGAACAACTCACAAAGAACATTTCAATTTATTTTGTGTCAGGAAAAATAAAAACACGTTTGGAGTGTCATACGCAAAGTGGAAGACAATACTAGACACTGTTCAGAGCCTGACGTTTTGAAAGAGATAGAGATGTTTGAATCCCTACTACAACAGTTACTCATTGTATGACTTTAGATATTTTACCTGTAAAATATGAACAGAACATTGTGTCTACTAATATTCTGTAATTCCTGTGAAAATGAAATGAGATTATGCATGTTTCATGTTTAACATAGTGGTGCCTGACATTTAGTAAGCACCAATAAATTGTAGCAATTTAAAATAATATTCACAATAATGATGATGTTGATCTTAGTTATTTCAAAGTGTCTTTAAATCCACTTAAAAATTCAAAATCCTTATGGTCCCAGTCATGCTATTTTTTTACACATAAATATGCAGCATTTTGGGTTTGGTATTATATCATGTAATACACTGTATTTGACATCAAGTTGACATACGCAGATCCTATGTACAAAGCTCTGAGTTAGTTTCTAGTGATTATGACAAATTCATTCATTTAACAAATATTTGGGAATTGTTTATTTAGTGCCAGGCAAGATGTTAGAAATGAAACACAGTTCCTAACTTAAGTAAGCCATTAAAGTGTGATTAGTGCAGTGATAAGAATAAGATGAGCAAGACAGGTCTCAAATATCAGTGACATTAAAATAAGGAAAGGCACTTGGGTGATTTACTATAAAACAAATGAAGTGATGCAAGTGTTAGAGTTAAAAGGAAGCTATTGCTGGAACTTAGAGGCTGGAGAAATTCTGACTGAAGGAATCAGAGACAACAGACAGAGCTATGTCTTTAAAGTTGTGAAAAGTTTCAACAGGTAAAGACCGAGGGAAGAGCATTTCAGATAGATTAGTAATGAGCAAATATAAAGAGTTATAAAACTTTGTAAGTTTATTTATAGACTAATGTTATACTATGTAAATTTAGAGCAAGCAGAAATTATAAATGTTGAATTAAATTAGGAGATAATATAAATTACAAATAGATAAAATCTACAGTGAAACAAGATATGAACTAGGTAGTACAGAAGTGGAAAATAGAAAATCAAAGATCAAAAACACACCTGTTGGAAAGAACCTTATAGAAGTGAGAAACTGTATCAGAAGCATGTGACAGAAAGGAATGTCAACGTATCTGTGTTCCAAGTCCATATTGCAGTGAAGACAATAATGCAGCATCATTAATTGAAATATGCAAGGAGAAAGATAGTATATATGACATAGGAAAAGATGACATTTCTTAATTCAGAAATGTTGAACATCAGACACCAAGAGGATATCTAAGAAGACATGAGCAACAAGTATAGAATAAAGACATAGATTTTTATGCCCTCCATGTTATAGGGAAACTAAGTGAGATCAGATGTTGTGAATATTGAGATAAACATAAAGAAGACACAAACTGGAAAATATCCTATTGGTGATAGAGAGATGAAGAGGAACACAGAAGTCAGAGAAATAATTAGAAAACCAGGACAGCATGAAATCTCAAAGACATAAGATTAAAAGTCCAAGGAGAGAGAATGGTTAACGACTATCAAATGTTACGTTAAGTTCTAGCAAAGTGAGAAATGAGAAAATATTTTGAATTAGGAAGTCACTCATGACTTTCAGAGAAGTAATTCAGCCCAGATGATAAGATAAAAATATATTTCAAGGACTAATGAGTGAATGAGGAGTAAGGCAAAAGAGTCAGTAATGTTAAACTCTTATTTTCAGAAATATGATAGTTCAAAGATTTAAGAGTGTGTTTTGTTTTGTTTTGTTTTAAAGTATAGAGGAAATCTACAGCCAAGAGGAAACTGCAATTATGAGACAGCAATAATAATTGATGGAACCAGTTCATAGAGGAAGCAAGAAAGGATTCAATCATGAAAATATTCTACGAGCATTCATTGAGCGCCTAATGTGCTTCAGAGATTGTGCTCAATGCTGAATATACAATTTTATGATGAGTATACAATCTACCTGAAGAGAGAGAAACAAAAGAAATAATAATAGTACAAGATGATCTATCTCAAATATGTATACATATATATAAATATTATATACAATAAATCATGAATATCAAAAAGAAATTGTCTCCAAGTCTGCTTGGAGTAGAAGAGAGAATTGGCAAGGAAGGCTTCCAGATGAGGCTGCAGTTGAGCTAAGTCATAAAGGATAAATAGATATTCATGAGTTAGAGTCAAGAATGGAGGTAATCTAAGTATAGGGAAGAGCTTCTGCTGTAGCTTCAGTATTAATGGAGAATGCAAATTGAGAAGTTCTAAGTTTCCCAATATTAGAATAGAGTTTGGTAAATTAAACAGGGATTACCAAGTATTTTTTTTTTACAGCTTTTTGAAGTATAATTGACAAATAAAGTTGTAATATATTTAAAGTGTACAATGTGATTATTTGATATATGTATACATTGTGAAAGGATTTACAAAATAAAGTTAATATACACATCCATCACCTCACATAGTTACCTTTTATTTTGCTTTTTATGAAAACATTTAAGATCTATTCTCTTAACAAATTTCAAGTATACAGTGCAGTATTTTCAACTACAGTCGCCATGCTATACATTAGATTGCCAGAACTTATTCATTTTATAAATGAAAGTTTGTACCCTTTAACCAACCTCTCCCCATTTCCTCTACCTGCCAGCCTCTGGCAACTACCATCCTACTCTGTTTCTATATGTTTGACTATTTTTTCTTTTTAGATTCTGCATATAAATTATACCATGCAGTATTGTCTTTTTCTGCCTTCCAAGTTCATCCATGTTATCACAAATGGCTAGATTTAATTCTTTTTTAAGGCTGAATAATATTCCATTGTGTATAAACACTACATTGATTATATCCATTCATCTGTTAATGGACATTTAGGTTGTTTTCATATCTTGGCTATTGCGATAATAGCCAAATAGCCAACAGTAGCCAATTGTTAATAGCCTAACAATTCAAATTGTTTGAATATTTTGCTTCAAACAATATGGGAGGGATTGCTGGATCATATTGTAGTTCTATTTTTAATTTCTCGAGGAACCTCCATACTGTTTTCCATAGTGGCTGTACCGATTTACATCCCCGACAACAGTGAACAATGGTTCCCTTTTCTCCACATCTTCACCAGCATTTGTTAACACTTGTCTTCTTGATAATAGACATCCTAGAACGTGTGAGGTGATATCTCACTGTGGTTTAGGTTTGCGTTGCCCTGATGATTGGTGATGTTGAGCATCTTTTCATATATCTGTTGGTTATTTGTATGTCTTCTTTGAAAACATGTATATTCAGGTACTTTGCCCATATTTTTTTTGGGTTGTTTGAGGGTTTTTCTTCATTGAGTTCTATGAGTTTCTTATCCAAAATAGGATATCAACCCATTATTAGATATGTGGATTGCAAATATTTTCTTCCATTCCATGGGTTGCCTTTTCATTTTGTTGATGATTTCCTTTGCTACGCAGAAACTTTTTAGTTTGATGTATTTCCCCTTGTTTATTTTTGCTTTTGTTGCCTATACTTTTGGTGTCAAATCCAAATAATCATTGCCAAGACCAATGTCAAGGAGCTTATCCTCTATGTTTTCTGATATAGTGGTCTTATAGTCAACTCTTTAATCCATTTTGAGTTGATTTTTGTGCATGGTGTAAGATATTGGTCCAATTTCATTCTTTTGCATGTGGATATCTAGTTTTTCCAACAACGTTTTTTGAAGAAACTGTCCTATCCCCATGGTGTATTCATGGTGTGCTTGTTGAAAATAATTGACCGTATATGTTTGGGTTCATTCCTGAGCTCTCTATTCTTTTCCATTGATCTATGTGTCTCTTTTTATGCCAATACCATACTGTTTTGTGATGCCACCTTTGCTCTTCTTGGTCAAAATTGCTTTGGCTCTTTGGGGTCCTTTGGTTCCATAGAAATTTTAGTATTTTTCTTTCTATTTCTGTGAAAAATGCTATTGAAATATTGATGCAGATTGCATTGAATCTGTAAATTGCTTTGGGCAGTATAGACTTTTAACAATATCAATTCTTCCAAGCCATGAACATGGCATATCTGCCAATTTATCTGTGTCTTCTTCATTTTCTTTCATCAGTCTTATAGTTTTTGGTGTAAAGATCTTTCACTTTCTTAAATTTATTTCTGATTATTTTATTGTTTCTGATGCTATTGTCAATGGGATTGTTTTCTTAATTTCTTTTCAATAGTTTGTTGTTAGTACATAAACAAAACTGATTTTTGTATATTTATTTTGAATCCTGCAACTTTACTGAACTTGTGTATTAGTTCTAACAATTTTTTGGTGGAGTCTTTAGGGTTTTCTATACATAAGAACATGTCATCTGCAAACAGACACAATTTTACTTCTTCCTATTTGGATGCCTTTATTTCTTTTTCTTGTGTAATTGCTCTGGCTAGTACTTTTAGGACTTTATTGAATAGAAGTAGAGAGAGAGGATATTCTTGTCTTGTTCCTGATCTCAGAGAAAAGCTTTCAGCATTTCACCTCTAAGTGTGACATTACTGTGAGTTTATCGTATATGACCTTTATGATATTGAGGTACATTCCATCAATACCTAATTTATTGAGAATTTATCATGAAAGGATTTGAATTTTGTCAAATAAAATTTTTCTGCAACTATTGTGATGATTATGTGACTTTTATCTGTCGTTCTATCAACATGGTATATCACATTTATTGATTTGCATATGTTGATCCATCCCTGCATCCCAGGGAATGAATTCCACTTCACTAAGGTGTATATCATTTTAATATGCTGATGAATTTGGTTTGCTAATATTTTGATGAGGATTTTTACATCAAGGTTCATCAAGGATATTGGCCTGTAACTTTCTTTTCTTGCAGTGTCCTTATCTAGCTTTGGCATCAGGGTAATTCTGGCCTAGTAAAATGAGTTTAGAAGTGTTTCTTCCTTTTCAATTTTTTGGAAGAGTTTGAAAAGAATTGGCATTAATTCTTCTTAAATGTTTGGTAGAATTCACCATTGAAGCCATCTGGTACTGGAATTTTCTTTGTTGGGAGATTTTTGATTCCTGATTCAATCTCCTTACTCAAATTGGGCTGTTCAGATGTTCTATTTCTTCATAATTCAGTTTGGTAGGTTGTCTGTTTCTAGGAATTTACCCATCTGGTATTTCTAGGTTATTCAATTTGTTGGTATAATTGTTCATAATAATTTCTCATAATCTTTAGTATTTCTCTGTTATCAGTTGTAATGTCTCTTCTTTCATTTGTGATTTTATTTGTTTGCGTCTTCTCTCTTTTAATCTTAATCAAGCTGAAGGTTTACCAATATTGTTTATCTTTAAAAAAATAACTCTTATTTTTATTGATCTTTCCATTGTCTTTTTAATCTATATTTCATTTATTTCCTCTCTGATCATTTTTATTTCCTTCCTTTTAGTAACTTGGGCTTAGTTTGTTCTTCTTTTCCTAGTTCTTACCTAGGGGTAAAGTTAGGTTGTTTATTTGAGACATTTCTTTTTTCATCATGTAGATGTTTATTGCTATAAACTTTCCTGCTTTTGCTGCATTCCATAATTTTTGATATATTGTGTTTCCACTTTTGTTTATTTTAAGACATTTTTTGATTTCCTTTTTAATTTCTTCTTTGATCCATTGGTTGTTCAGGAGTGTGTTTAATTTCCATGTATTTGTGAATTTTCCAGTTTTCCTCTTGTTATTGATTTTCAATTTCATACTATTGTGGTCAAAAATGATGCCTGATATGATTTCAATCCTTTTAAATTTGTTAAGACTTGTTTTGTGTAAGACTAGTACAATCTGGGTATAAAATATGGCATACGGCTTCTCTGTATCACTGTCAGAACCATGCTATTTGTCTGCAAGAGAAAGACCAGCTGTATTTCCTTGCTAACGCAGCATGTCAGGCTGTGTGGCCTCATTACCCTTAAACAACCAATTAAGGGAATATATTAAAAAAAGAAAAACCATCTGTTTTTATATGATAAACAGAAATACATGTCTAGCAAAATTTTAATTTAGGATTTGAGTTCTGTAAAAAATTGGTTAATAAGTGTGTATCATTTGATGTTATATATTACTTATATTTGATCATACAATGCAACTAGGAGGCTAAGTCTAAGACCTGGTCAGGGAATACTTTTTATGATATTGCATGATTACTCACTGTAGTCGTGGCAATTGTAACACTTTTTTTTCTCTGTTTTTATTTCACAGTCCATCAAAATCTATTTCAAATGGCTTATTTCTTTATTCTACCAAGCTCCTACCTTTCTATCTATCTATCTGTCTGTCTATCTATCTATCTATCTATCTATCTATCTATCTATCTATCTACCTACCTTCCTACCTACTTACGTACCTATTTATCATCTAACATTTATCTATTTTTGATATTCTATTCTGTAGACACTAAATATAACTTTTTTTCTTTCTGGAATCCAGGCATTCATCTAGGATTAACTGGGAATGGTGAATTAAACATTTGTTTAGAACAATTTTAAGATGTTTATAGCTAAAAAAATAAAATATTTTTAGGAATCAGAGAGAAATATTTTGTTGGTGAATGATTCTGCATATTGAAAATATTTACTCTAAAAATCCACAGAAAACTATTCTAACTCAATGTGCTTTTAAATCTGGCATGTGCATTGATGTATGTGTGTCTGTGTAATTGTGCCTCTGTCTAAATTAATATATATAAGTGTATATATATATGTGTGTACATATGTATATATATGTGTGTGTGTGTGTATACATATATACTCACATTGGCATCAAAGCAATCTAGCTTTGTTTTCTTCCCCTGATGGAAAATAAAGAATTCTAGATTTGGTAAATATCCAAAATTTTTTGTTTATTCAAAGGCATGAAAAGTCTTAAAATGAACTCAGGGTTTACTTTAGAATAAAAACCTACAGTATTAAGCCAGTAATGAAACAGTGCAGCTAATTATAAACACCTGAAAGAGTATTAGAAATCCTATAGAATATATTGTATAAACCCATAATAACCTGCATAAAACTCATCCTAGTGAAACTCATATGAAGAGGTTAAATTTGCTATTATCTAATTGAGTCTCTTTATTTTGAAGTAAATATTCTGATAATTTTTTTTTAATTCTGTTTCAGCAAATAATTTTCAGAAATTTCATGTAATTGTTGATCAAGAAGGTTTTCTCTGCAAAGAGCCTCATCTCTGGATTTTATTTTGAATGGCTAGACAATGGCATTAATTGTATTACACTTAAGACACTTTCTTTAGAGGAAGCTAAACACTCTTTACTAGGATGATCCCATTTTGGCTCAGTGAAGTCACTTGTATCTGTGAACTCATGAACTTGCTCATTTGTCTAGGGAATCCTCCTACAATCCTCACATAATTTGTCTTTGACAAATTCTTAAGAAATAGGTTCATGGGAGTTACTAAATCTTCCAGCAAATTTAGTTTACATCTAATGTTGTTCTGATGTTAATTTTTGAAACTTTAGCCAAGGAGGACCTATTTTTTTTCTTGGCCCTAACAAGGTCATTTTCTTCTCAGCTCTAGGAAATACTTGCCTTGTTCTCTGATTTCTCTTATGCTGTCTTTTCCACAACAGTTCCTTCTTTTTTCCAGGCACTTCATTGGCTCCATTTCTGTGGCTCTAGCTACTGATATGTGTCTTTGCACAGATCTTTGGAGTGGTGACATTTAAGAAATGTTCACAAGATCTGCCATGTGCTACTCAGAGAATAGTATTTCCCATTTGTACCTACTGGCATTCTTTGTGCCATCTGCCATCTACCTCTACCAGCGTTAGATCACCAGTGGCTTTTGGCAAGAAAAAGCCATTTTTAGGTTCAACCCAACTTAAATATTTCTTCATATTAAAAGGTAATACGTTTCAATAATACTATTTAAGACTTTCAAATACTTTCTTTTGACCATAATACATCAAGATTATCATTCATCTATTTCATGTAGACAATAACAATATTGTTTTTGAGATGGCATTTTTTAAGTCAGTGTTTATATAATTGTATCATTGGGCGCAAAATATGTGATCTCCTTGGTTGCTCCATGATTATTTGTATATTTTTTTTTTACTTGTAGCTGGTATTTATTTATTCATTCTAAAATATTGCTTCCAGGGGCTGGCCCGGTGGCATAGCGGTTAAGTGCGCTCGCTCCCACGCAGCAACCCGGGTTCGGATCCCAGGCGCGCACTGACGTACCGCTTGTCACAGTCATGCTGTGGTGGCGTCCCATATAAAGTAGAGGATGATGGGCACAGATGTTAGCCCAGGGCCAATTTTCTTCAGCAAAAAGTGGAGGATTGGCCACAGATGTTAGCTCAGGGCTGATCTTCCACACAAAAAATAAATAAATAAATGAAATGAAATGAAAATATTGCTTCCATGTTGTAACCCTGTCTAGACACTGGCGATGTAGCGACTATCAAGAAATGCATACTCTCAAACTTCATCTAGCATACACATTAATTTAATATAGGAGAGACAATGCTGTGTTTTCACCAATTCCATGATTTTCCTCTTGGCACACAAGAAGACTACATTTATCAGACTCCCTTGTAGTTATGCTGAGGTCAAGTGATGGAGTTGTAGCCAAAGTTATGTTGGTCAAAATAATGTACATCACATCCAAGCCCATCCATGAAAACCTTGCTTGATATCTGACATTCTATCATCCTATCCACGTAGACCTTGAAAGCCACATGATGAAGATGGCAACATTATAAAATGGAAGCATCCTGGATCCCTGAGTCTCCCATTCCAAGAAAGCTTCCAGACACACACTGTGATGCAAACAGGAAAAAAAACCCCAAACATTAATTATGTTAAGCCAATGAGATTGGGGGTTGCTTGTTACAGCAGTTAGCAAATACTGACTAATTCACCTAGTATGGTTATAAGAGGAAGACACCAAGTCTCCTTCCTTGTAAAAGGTAGTAAAGTCCAAAGGTCAGAGGCTGCTGCCAGCACTGGTAAGATAGGTCCGTAAAGGAAAAACAAGTATAATGACCTCTTTAGGTAGCTCATCTTGAACGATATGTATTTCATCATTATATTTACTTGGTTTTTATTCCACTGAGAAATAAGATGCTGCATCTGACCATAAATGGATAGTCCCCTGGGGATTACACTTCCCCCATGGGTGTGTGCTCTGAAAATACAAAAAGGTATAATAGAAAATAAGTGTGAATGGACATCAGTGGGCCCTTTATTTGTGAAAGCACAATATTCTGAGTGTTCAGAGAGAAGGCCTGGTGGTCTAGTTTTTAAGATTCGGTACTCTAACCACCATGGTCCGGGCTCCTTTCCCAGTCAGGGAACCACACCACCAGTCTGTTGGCTGTCACACTGTGGCGGCAGCATGTTGCTGTGATGCTGAAAGCTATTCCACTGATATTCAAATACCATCAGGGTCACCCATGGTGGACAGGTTCAGCAGAGCTTCCAGACTCAGACAGACTAGGCAGAAGACCTGGACATCCATTTGCCAAAAAATTGGCCATGAAAACCCCATGAATAGCAGTGTCTGATATAGCACTAGAAGGTGAGAGGATGGTGCAAAAAGACCAGGCATGGTTCTGCTCTGCTGTCCACAGGGTCGCTAGGAGTCAGAACGACTGGTCGGCACTAACAACAACAGAGAGAAGGAATACAAAAATATGAATAAAGTTTTATGAGTATTTTTCCCAAGCATAACATAAATTTGTATCCTGCAAAATATAGTCATAACACTTTTATTCTGAAATAAAGGAAAGAAACTAATGTTTATACATTTATACTTAAGTTTATAATGTATAAACTATAATGTCATTTACACACATTATGGCATGTAAGGCTCAAAGAAACTTACACTTTATTATTCCCACAGAAGAGGAAATAGATCAGAGAGGTTAAATAATTTACTGGAGATTACGTAATTTGTAAGCAAGAGTTAAATCCAAATTGGTCTGAATTCTAATCTCATGAATTTCTAATTATACGCGTATTCCTTGTTAGTGTCAAGCAACCTTTGAAATTCACTAACTAGTTAGAACGTTTTACTATACAGGTGGATGTAATGCTACTGCCTATATTTTGTTCATTGACTTTTTTTTTTCATTTTAGATTGTAAGATTGTAGGTACAAGAGACAAATTCCATTTAAATAGTGTGCTAATTATGAAATACATTAGTAGATGCTGATCTTTATCTTTAATTTTGTATTGGACTAGTCAGAACATTGGTATACAATTAATATTTGATTCTCAGAATTGGTTCAAGAATTTTCAGTTTGACAGACATTTTTTTTAGTCATGTACTGCCTGCAAGATTATTTCAAAATAAGAGAATTATTTTATTTGCCAATTACAGATGTACCACAGATATCCTGCATTGTTTTTCGGTTTTGTTTTAGTAAAAATTTCCCGGGTATTTTCAAGCTTCTAGTGCTTAAAATACATACCTAGTTCTTTTTTGTTTGAAAATACTTGATGCCCAGGAATACACGAAGCCAATGCTCATTTTTCCCGGGATAACAGAAGATGGTGAGAACATGGAAAAACAAAGACCCAGATCTTCATTTTAATGGACTCTTACTTCTTTCCCATGATTCGTTAGTCGAAATAGGAAACACGTAGAATAGGTAGACTTAACATGAATGGTGTTTCTTTTCACTGTAAATGTACTCTTTTGTAAAAGTGTGGAAACAAAGAGTGAATAGCTAAATGTGTGTAGGAAGAGAAAGAAGTAGAAACAAGACACCTAGAGTATCCTTCAACTGAATATGTCCCTGAAGAACAGTTGGCTGATCACGCATTTCTTGTATCATTTGAACAAAGGAGATCCCTATAAAACACATTTTCACAAACGAACCTACCTTCTTTTCTTCTGTATGCAATATTTTTCTTACTGATGTTAAATGTAAAACTTTAAATACATTTTATACTGTCAATTTGAAGATTATAAGATTTTAGTGTATTTGCCTAGCCCAGTATAAGCACTATGCTTTTCTTTACCTATATATCTCCTTGTCAAAAGCAGCTATTTATAGAATCACATGGTTAAACGTGACGCCTCCTTTGCTTTTGAAAATTTGACAATATTTCTTATGGAAATGATGAAGAATGAAGCCTCACCAGTGATGCTTATTAAAAAGGAAAACAAAGCTCTCCTGGTATGAGAATTATCTTAAAAATCTCTCTGTGAGTAGACTTAGAGCGGCACCGTCACAGGACAGCAATGTTAGATCACATAGCTCTGCTCAAAAACCTTGAATAACTTCCAGAGTAAAGTCCTAGCTTCTTAGAATGTCACTCATATTCCTTTAAGATATGGTCTCCTCCTACTTCTTCACACTCAGCTCTTTCTCCCTCCATCCGTTACTTGTTTCTGCAGCTGTTGTGGAAATATCTGCCAATTCATAAACTGAAAGCATAGTTGAATGACACTGTGCCAAGTCTTAATCTAAAGTGCACACTCTTAGCCTCATCTCTTAGCTCAAATCTGGATTAGACCAAGTGAGGCTAGTGTGGAAGGGTAATTTTCTTAGCCAACAAGAGAGTAACTACGGCCAGCTGCTCCTTCCTCATTTTAACTAAAGGCATCTGAAAATGGACAGCACAAGAATTTCAATCCTTTATAAAATCAAGGCTCTATAATAGAAATATAAAATTCATATTTCAAGACTATTAGTCATTAGATTTCTCTTATAACATTGTAGTTATTGTTTTAAAAAATATAATTTCCAGATATGCATTGTTGAAAATAAAAATTCAGTTTATTCGTAATTTTATAAATTCCTATTCTGTGGAATTAAAATTTCAAAAATTTTGTTATTTCCATCCCTGAATTGTGTGTATGTATCTGCTATGGAACTCTTATACAATACCTAGTATTTTGCTACTAATTACTCTCAAGGTGACATTAGCAGCCCTGACTAGCTGAGAAAAAATAAATATTATTTTCCAGTCGTTATGGAAATGACTGCGTTTAAATACAAAATATTTTGGAAAACAAAGTTTATTTCCAATTATAAAAAACTTTTGAGGGAAAAATGTAATTTTCTACTTTAAAGGAACTTTTAAAATGTCTCTATTTGAGAAGTGCTTTGTGCAATTTAATGACTCTTAGGTAACTCCAAGGAATTAACTACTATTATGTATTTTGTGTGAATAAGAGTTACAGTGCTTGAGTATAGCTGTAGTTAATCATGATTTATGTAGATTTGTGAATTATCCCTGGCTTTTTTTCTTAAAAGAGATAATATTAATTTCTATTTTTAAAAGGACATTTATTTCTGAACAAATTTTCTAGACTTTGCAATTATAAATTTTATAAAGTTTATAAGCTTTTTGACATTGCTTTATAAACAAAACATATGAGAGAAAACTCTTAGTTTCCTGTATGAAAGTTAGAGCACTATATACATTAAGACGTTGATTTCACCTGTTCCCAGACCACAAAGTGGCTGGCTCTCTCCCGAACAATGGTTAGCTCATTAACTATAAGGAAAATTTAACTGTATTTTCTTCTTCACATTGGCTTCTTGGAAATTTTGGTCACAATGTACTTTATATTAAGTAAGGGCTTAGAATCTCATTGTAAAGACTTTGTGTACTTATATCATAAAAGGTGATGCAATCACCATGATATAGGACTTAAGGAAAGGCAATATGGAAGACCCAACAATTGAACCAATCTTGAAGAAAAGATAGATTCTAAAATCTATCTTTGATGATTTAATGATGAAATAAAGTGTATTTTAGGCAGGCTAAATGGTAATAAACCGTGTCTTGGATTTTAAAACATATCTTGTTATTACTATTTTAGTCATAAAGCACTAAAAACTAATTATAAGGCAGATTTTTCTTTTTTGTGTGTTTGACATGGACGATTTGGGAGCATAGTTGCTTATACATGAAGCAATGTTTTTAGATTAATCAGGTAACAACCTTTAAGATAATTTCACAAATGAGGAGTAAGCCAAGAATCAGAGAAACTACTTTTTAAATAATTCAATACTCTAAGCCTAAAACAATGACCTAAGTAGTGGCAGCAGATGTGGAGATCAACACAGGGATTCAAGTGGCATTTAAAAGAAGAATTGACAGAACTTAGTGATTCATTCACTGTGGGTTGCAAGTTTTACTCTAAATGCCTAGACAAATTGTTATTTTGACGGAAGTCAGGAGGTCAAAGTGAAATGTATGGGTGAGACAGCTAAGCTGAAGAAATAGAAGATTTTAGTTGGGGATCACACAAATGAGAAGAAAAATATGTCTTCAAATGTAAGAGGGGAGCCAGCCCTGATGGCCTAGAGGTTAAAGTTCCACGCACTCTGCTTCAGCAACCCAGGTTCAGTTCCAGGGTGCGGAACCACACCACTCATCTGTCAATAGCCATGCTGTGGTGGCAGCTCACATAGAAGAACTAGTAGGACTTACAGCTGGAATATACAACTATGTACTGGGGCTTTGGGGAGGGGAAAAAATGTAAGAGGGACTTCTATATAAAAGAGCAATTATACTGGCCCAAAAAGACAGAACCAGAATCAATCACTGGGAGTTACAGATGAACTCTTAGAATAAAAAATAAATTTCTAGCAAACGGTGAAATGGGATGTCAGATGATTGAAACTATAGATGTTCCTGAAGATGATAACAAATGTAGTTGGTAAGATTGTACACATGATGAGAGCTTTGCAAGGCCTATTATCTTATATGACCTTAAATACTTTTTGGCTCTTTAATGTTTTGATTTTGTGCTGAGTACATGCTTACCAATTTCAGGCCTTGTTTATATTTGTGTGGGTTATGGAAATGAAGTTAACAGACAACTCAAAATAATGTATTTTTGCTTACATATCTCAATTTTCCCTTATGTGTTATTTTTATCTTACAATATCTTGGATATTCTCTTTTTTAAATTTCTTGCCCTTCAAAATGTTATGTTCTGGAGAAAATTTTTCAGTCTTCAGACTGAACAGCTTGCAATTCATAATCAGGAAAATATTTGTTAATCCATTGGGTTACTAAACAACCCTCCCAGCGTTCATAAATCTTAGAAAACATGTGTTCCTTCCTCTTATCTATTTCTTAATACTATAATTCTTTATGTAAATAGCTAGGGCTCTTTGTAGAAAGTTTGGCAAGTAGGAAAATATATGTAAAAGATAAAATTAATTTTAATCATAGCAACAACCATCCTTGGGAATATTTTTCAGTATGTTTTTCTTTTTTTTAATTTGTGTGCTCAAAGTTGTGTTTACATATGACTCGATTTGCATAAGACATGACTTATCACTGTGGCTTAAATAGGCATGTTATTCATTTCCCTGCTTGATTCACATTTCTTTTCTGAGTCTGCTCCTTCAACATCTATTGAGGGGACACTGGGCCATGTGATCTTGAAACCCTAATGAGCATTGATTTGACCAAAGGTAGATCATGATGACCAAACCTGGGCAACCTGTTTCTTTATTGAGTACAGAAAAAGAAAAGAAAATTATTCTACGTTGGGGAAAAAATGAAATAGGAAATCAATCAATTCTGGAGAAAAGAGAGAGGAGAGGAGGCAGCGAGTGAGACAGAGAGAGTCAGAGTCGTTGAGAGAGACATGAGAAGCTGCATTGCTTCCCGTGGAATTTCCAGATCCTTTTCCTAGTCTTTTCTGATACCTTGAAGTATCTAAGACACCTTGTTAGAGTTGACAGATTTAGCAAATACAGGACACCCGGTGCGTTTGAAACTCAGATGAATCACAAATCAAGTTTTACTATAAATATAGCATAAGAGTGCACTATTTGGGACATAGTTATGCTAGAAAATTATTTGTTGTTTATTTGAAATTCAAAACTATCGGATGTCCTGCATTTTATCTGATAACACTTCATCTAGTCCTTCCTAAAAGGCAATTCTCATTTTAGGTGGAGGTGCCTTGAGAGGTTCTCGTTACGTATAACCAAACAAACCATGGCTAGAACAGCAGCACCCATCTCACTGAATGGCTACATCAGGGTTTCTAACTGTTTCAAAGTCATTATAAATTTAGGATTTTTCGCTGATAATTTCTGTGATCTTCTTAATTCCAAGAACATGACTACATGACAAGAAATTTCCTTTTCCTTTTTGGAGCTGTCTTAAAAAATACAATATAAAACAAAACAAAACTTTGATTCATTTATTTCTTGGCATTTTCTGTAGGTTACAATTCTATGATCTCCTAGGCCACCTTCTGAAAAACATAACTCAACAATATATGTTATAGATGTTATAACTTTGTAAGAAGAGAAATAAACAGGATGTCAAAAACCTGAAAATAAGTGTTTTGCTCATTTTTAGAAATTATGGAGTTTTTTCTTTACTGTTTTCTCCTCAGCACCTGCTTGACTTCTCACAGTTCCCAGTCTGTTAAGAATGTGGACATTTCTGACTGCACAGGTGGTATTTGCTTTCATGTTGAAATGAAAAATAAAGACTTTGGTACTTTTCTTTACATTTTTTTCTTGTCATGTGTTCATATGTCTTGACTCTTTTCTGTAACTATTCATAGCCATACAATGGAGGTTTTAAATTTTTTAAGTTATATGCTTGGAATTCTGTATAAATTGAGGGAAGAACACGCTGCCAATGGGTTTCACTGCTATAAGACTAGAGGAATTGAGGGCCGGCCCGTGGCTTAGCGGTTAAGTGCGCAGCGCTCTGCTGCTGGCGGCCCAGGTTCGGATCCCGGGCGCGCACCGACACACCGCTTCTCCGGCCATGCTGAGGCCGCGTCCCACATACAGCAACTAGAAGGATGTGCAACTATGACATACAACTATCTACTGGGGCTTTGGGGGAAAAAAATAAATAAAATTATTTAAAAAAAAAAAAGACTAGAGGAATTGAGCCTTCAACCTTGCTTATGATGACAGACCTGCACTTTCTGTGTTTCTCTGAACTATATCAAAGAAAAGGCTCTCAACAAAGATTGTACATATGGCGCTTACACAAACGGAAAGGTGTTAACACATACGTGTTCTGCAACATATTGGAGACATGTAGTGTATATGTGAAAATATGAAATATTATCTGCCTGGTGCTTAACTATATTGTCAACCCTCTTCTCTTGAGACTGTCCATTTCAGGTGAATCTTCTTTTTCAAGAAGCCTGGAGCATATAATTCCTCTTAAGTTGTGAGTACTTAAGTGCGAAGAGGAGATTGTTTTACTTAGTCTACTACAGTGTCTGTTAAGTCTAAATACACCCAGAAATGGAGAGGAAAAAAAAATATCTCTCAAAAGGTCACTTTCTTAACTTCCCTTCCATTTTATCTAAAGTGATATAGTTAAGGAGAAGTTAGAATTTATCAGGACAATATTTCTTAATTTGATTTACTTTGATGATCAAAAGTAAAAATCCTCTTTTTCTGCCTCTAAACAAAGGTGTAATACTTATGTACATATGGATATGTACATATCCATACACATATACATCTGTGTGTATATTTATATATTTATCCAGGAAGTGCATTTGACTACTGCTCTACTTAAAGAAAGTTCATGAAGTGGTTCCACTCATTCTCACCCACATTCAGATATTTAGCAATTTCTTTTTTACTCAACCACTCCACTAGATTTCAGGGCTCAACCTTGTATCTCAGGATACCAACAAAAGGAATGCTCATGTAGCAAAAGCAAGGTAGGAGCTGTATTAGTTTCCTGTAGATGCTGTAATAAATTACCACAAATCTGATGGCTTAAAACGACAGAAATATATTCTTACAGTTCTGGAGGCCAGAAGTTCAAAATCAAGATGTCAATAGGACCACAATCCTTCTAAAGGATCTGCAAAAGAATCCATCCCTTACTTTTTCCATCTTCTGGGGTAGCATTCCTGGGCTTGTGGCCACGTCAATCCAGTCTCTACCTCAGTCTTTACATTGCCATCTTCTCTGTGTGTCTACCTAATCTCCTTCCACCTCTCTCTTATAAGGATACTTGTGATGTCATTTAGAGCTCACAGGGATAATCCAGAATTATCTCTCCATCTAAATATCCTTAACTGAACCACCTTGGCAAACACTCTATTTCCAAATAAGATAACACTCACAGGATTAAGGGATTAGAATGTGGACATATCTTTGGGAGCATTGTTCTGCCTACCACAGGGGCCTACTTAAATCTAAGGCTACAAACAAGCATCAGTCTAACAAAGCAATAAATAACGTGTGACTTTTGGGCTCTTATTGAAGGGATTTCTCATGAGGCCACCTAGAAAGAAAACCAGGGGGCCGGCCCTGTGGCTTGGTGGTTAAGTGCGCGCGCTGCGATGTTGGTGGCCCGGTTCGGATCCCGGGTGCGCATGGAGGCACCACTTCTCCGTCCATCCTGAGGCTGAGTCCCACATACAGCAACTAGAAGGATGTGCAGCTATGACATACAACTATCTACTGGGGCTTTGGGGGGAAAAATAAAATAAATAAAATCTTAGAAGGAAAACCAGGGGTTCGTTGGCACACACATTATATGGCCCAATCAAGTGAGGGCTGAATGGTTTGTGGGTTCTAACTGAGGTCTTATGAAGGACCTATGTGTGGTGATTGATACAACCCACAAGGGTAGAGCTTGAGACTTTGTGGATATTGACTAACAGCGGTCCACCTAGAAAACTAAATCGTGTCCCTCATCAACTTCTTTCTCATATTATCTCCACTTTCACTTTCTGTTTGTTCGAGAATCTCTAACTTACGTTGAGAATTAGGGGTTAGGTGAAATTTACTCGTACTCATCATATGTTCCTCAAATTTTTATGCATCTGACTCCTATGAGTAAGAAGCAAATCCTAGAAAACTCTGGTTAATATGTAATATTTTATAAAAATTATTAAACATATTAATCCAACTATATAAACAAACTCCACAAAATAACTATAAGATTGAAAGAAGGTTGCTAATAACACATTGATTATATTTAAACAAATAAAAACAAATATAAATATTTTGTGTGTTGATGATCATGATTACTTCATGATAATAACCCTTCCAAAGAAGACTATAATATTTCTTAGATTACCTTTTGACAGATAGTCTTGAAAAACATATTCTAGTGAACATAGTTGAAATTATCTGTGAGCATTGATGATTTTGCAGTATTCCAGACTTATTGTTTAGATTTTAAAACATTAATGGAGATTTGAAAATATGTGAGAATATGGAACTGACTCAGGAAAACTGTGGAACTCCTTTCATGAACAAAACCTTTATATCAATTCAGTTCACCTTCTCTTATAAATAACTTTGTTTACATCTCCAGTTAACTTTATTATGGTTAGGCATGATTATAATACGTATAGGTAAAAAGAACAAATGATGTCACACTTTGTGTAACTTTCCAGATTCGTCATGGGCTAATTTCACTACAACCTTTAGTTTATATTGGAAATAGGTTCTATTTACAGTCTTTGAGGGTGACAGTTGTGGATTTTTTTTATATGTTATCCAACATAGATATTTTTCATTTAAAATGAATTTATTAACATGACTGTCTCATCAATGTAATCAGGCATGTTCAGTATGCACCATGCCTGCGGAAAATAATTTTACAGCCTGTACAGAGTAGAGATGTAACTAAGACACAAATTAACATAGGAAAACAACCATTTCTTTGTTAGGAGAGAGATTGGAAGTACCTAAAGAACCCATTATTTGGTCTGAGAATTTTTATATTCAGGTTTCCTTTCTAATTGTGGAAGTTCTACTCTCATGGTTGGCAAGTGGGAGAAATTCACCTTGATTTTGCTTAAGACAGTAAGGGGAATTTATCACAGGTATACAAATGTATCTTGAAGAACCTATAGGATAACCTTCTTATAGATGGGTTCCTCTGATGCCCCCTCTGCTGGGCTGTCCATGCCACCCAAACCACACAAGCTGCCCTTCCTCCTATGCCTTCCTTCTCTTTGTCATGGCCTGTTTGGCATAGCATGGGTTCCTATCATCAGCAGTAATGTCTCTCTTTTTCTTATGAGCCCACTTTTTTCATTTCAAATATGCATGTGGCCAAAAACAGGTTTCATCTTTTATTATAAACACCCAAAGGGGGAAAATAGCTTTATATCCAAATTCTAATCATCAGGGAAGATCTTGTCCAAACTTGGTCAAGCCATCCTTGAACATATCCAATGTGGTCATATGTGTAAGGTCTTATTGTTCAGAGATGGTAGCTACACAGTGATGATGTGGGTCAGGTGAGAGAGGGGTTATTCTGAAAAGAAGGTCGCTAGACAGACATTCCCATATGTTTCCATCATTCTGCTCATTAGCACTACTCCTGTTGGTCCATAAAGTCTTGGCTCCCTGCTCAAGCATATCATCACATCTACTCTTACGCCTCCTAAGGAGTTTTGCCTTTGGATGAGAAGGACTGTATAAGGAAGAAGGAGCATAATAACTCCACTTCATATATATTATTCAAATCAATCCCAATACATTCTTCTCTCTCCCTGCTATACGCTTTTATTCATTTACTTATTTTCTTCTGCTACTATCGCAATAGACTCTAAATGGGATGCATCCTTCTGATTGAAGTCTTCCTCAATATAGATGCCAGCATTTTTTCACATAGATCAAATGTGGGTATTTCAAGTCCTTAGTCTTAAGCCTTCTATAGTTCTCCATGCCAACCAACATATAGTAAATGTTGAGCAATTTTCAGTTAACACTAATGGATAGAATTCTTCGTAAAAAATACATAAAAGCCTAATAAATCAAATAGTTTAGTAAACAGGAGATTCAGAAGTTATGATTTAAAAGGTTGGAAAAGGGTGGTTTGTATATGGGAAATTCTTCATCAGTAATTTTCTCGTGGCATTTATCACTTATAATGTGTATTATATTTAATTTATGTGTATGCCATCTGTCTTACCAGACAGTAAGTACCTCAAGGGCAGAATCCATGTAAATTGACATTGGCGCGTCTCAAAGTTTACCATCAGGATTTACACTAAAGAATTTTCTAACATATAGTGGTAAAAGGAAAGAAAAAATGAGGGTGAGAGGAAGGTGAATGGCCAACAGAGAGAAAGAGAAGAGAAAGAAAGAAAAACAAGACATAAAAAGAGAGGAAAAAAATAGTAGAAGTAAGATTTTGAAAGCATGTGGAAGAGAATAGCTGAATAAAAGAGTTAGCATTTTTTGGCAGCACTTACGTATAACAGTTTGGAGAGAGGCCACATGTTAAGATGTGAGATAAAAACTATGAGCAGTAATGAAGGAAGAGGATTGAGTGTGCAGAAAGTTAGCCATAAGCTTTCAGTCGGAATTTCGATGTTATCCATGGCATCAATCATTCAGCTATTTTAATCTAACACTACCCACAAGATTAGAGCACGCTTCTTTTTTGTTTTTCCATTTACTGGGCAAATATCTAGCAGTTAGTATAAAAAGCAGAGAGAAGAAGGAAGTCTCTTTTTCCTTTACACTTTCTCCCTTTGTAGGTGGAAAGGAAGCTCGTTGTTATTAAGTTTAATCATCAGAAGTTAGCCCCAGTATGTTAGGGTTTCTTATGTGATGACGGCACAGATGTCTACAATTTTGCAAGGGGATTTTCCCAACTGCACCTTGTGATTGAGTGTGAAATTTCTTAAGATTTCATGGCCGAATGCAAGTTATTAGCATACTGCTAACACAATTAGTTGAAATATGAAATGTATGCACAGAGATACTTATCAGACAATCAGTAATCATTCAAACATTTTATTGTTTCCTATCTTCCATGTGGTCATCACTCTGTGAGACACTATTGGAAGACACAAAAGATATATGTGACATATCCCATTTCCCTAAAAACTTAATATCTATTTGGAAATGACATGACAAATAATGAGGCTATACATAAACAAATGCAATGTAGTATAATTAGTAGAGAAATTGAAAGAATAATCCGAGATACAAGATGGCTGGAAAAAGTTGTCCTGGGTAGAGGGGGATCCATCAAATAGTAGGATAGAAACCAGGTCTTGAGATAACATGTAGGCTTGGATAGCTCATTTGGATTTTGGAAGAAATTTCATGATTTCAGAGCAATTGAAACAACGAAAGAGAAAGCATAAGTGGGAATGAGAAGACTGTGCTTGTACAGGTATTAGAAAATTGGCCTAACTACAGTACAGTTTTTATGTCAAAGAGCACTATATCAAACAAAGAACAAAATTAAATAACTAAATACAAAGATTATTAAAGACTTTGAAAGGCAAGTAAAGAATTACCCTTCCAAGGCTAGCCAGGGTAGGTCATAAGTTATAACTTAATCAAAATAAACATTTAGGATTTGTGTACATGTTTGTATCTCTGTGTGTGTGTGTGTGTGCCCGCGCGCGCATGTGTTGTGGTGGTGGCAGTGTAGTCATTGTATGTATTTTATGTTCACCCTTTTCTTTAACCTGCCAAGTAACCTGGATAATGATTATTGTTTAATAACCAAATTGATGGTTTCTTTTTTTTGCTTTGTGTTAAATCATTCTCAGAGGCCACCATCATATCTTGCCATGTTTAGTTCTTTAACCGAATTCTAATTTAAAAATAAAAGCACCAAAACTCATCAGATACTGGCAGGTCAAATGAAATCAGCCTACTCAGAATTATTCCATCATCTGAAGATACTATCAAAACTGAGCCCTTCGAAAGTAGACGATTAGCAACTTTACTTAAGGCGTTTCTGCCTACTAACCAGGATTTCCACTTACTTAAATTTACTATGTGATATGGGTGTTAGTACCAAATTTTCTTGTGATTTCAAACCATTTCACTTGCCTAGGTCTATCAATGTAATTGGTTCTAGCAATTATTTCTATGTTCCAAAATGCATTAGATAATGAATCTAAAAGATAATTTTTTAACCAGTCTATTTATTGATTCAAAAATCTCATAATCCTATCTATTCAAATTTTGTTGGATGGCTTAAAGTAGACATTAGTAAAATCATAAAAACTACTCCTTAATCCAAAATGCCATAATGTCCTAAATAGATATTAGCCCAACTAGACTCAGTGTTTCTGCCCCCAGAGTTGTATTTATACTTTATTTAAGACATATCATGCTCAGTAGCTAATCTACATTAAGTGAGAGCTATTGTTTATCAGGTTTCTTGGTGTTCTCTCTGGTGATACTACAACTTAATGGCAAGGTTTTTCAAATCCCACCGTCTCCATATCTTTCCATAATTTAACATCGTTTCACATATTGAATGTCAAAGACATATTCAGCAGCGCTTGTGAGTAGCTAGACACAGATGCCTGGCACCTGTTGGCTGCAGGGCTCTGTGAGGCAAAGTAGGTCGGGAGCACAGATGTCTAGCAGGCAAAATGCATGAGCTCAGGAATTTACCAGGGATTGCAGATTGTCAATGTCACTCAACTTTTAAATCTTAGATATTTAATGAAACTATTGAAAAGAACTCTAATCGCTGAATAAAAACAGAAAACAATATTGGAAAACAAAATTGCACTTATTCTTTTAAAAAGAAGCACAGAGAAAATTTAAGCAAGGATGAATCTGATTGGATCCTAAACATACTGGTAATAGAGAACTATGAGTTTATTAATATGTGAGAAGCAGAAGAAAATTGGTTCCCAAGAACCAGGAAAATAATAAATACCAAAATTAAAAAAACAACAAAACATCAAAACTTCTTATTTACAGAAAATATTCAAAGGTATTTGAATTAGGGATGATATATTCATCTTTCTATTTATGCACCCAAAGATTAGGGGAAAAGGGCCAAGTATGTCTGTATATTCCTCAAAAATGTAAATTTGAATATAGATGTGTTGATTTTTCCATTGTAAGTTATGGTGTAGATTTTCATTAACCATCTATAAAACAATAATGCTGGTATTTTTCTTGGAAATCATATAGTTGCCTGCATGTAACTTCAAATTATTTCATTCTTGGTTGATCTGTCTCTAGCCAAAGTACTTGAAAACACCAAAGAGGCACATTTCCAATGAAATGAGAAATACTGGTCTGGAAATCACTGGCATGCAAACCCCCACATCTCCTAAAGAACTAAAAACACTCAGCTTTGAACCACATAGATGACAACAAAAATGGTGGGCAGGGTGATGACAGTTACACATTGTATGGAAACAAGCCATTTATTTCCCATGGGAGCTGACAGACGAGGCTATAAAGCAGGCTGTTAACAGAAGCAGCCACCTTGTAAAATGTTTTATAAATGCCAGAAAGAACAGTTGGAATCACAGCCACCTTTCCAAGTTAGTCACAAGTACAGCCATTTCCTAGTATAGTGTGAGAGAAACAGAAGGGATTAGTCTACCTTGAAGCTCCAGTGCTTCACTTCAAGAGCTAGGAACAGGAAGGTACAGGTCCCCTTATATACTACTAATTTCCATATCCAGCATATGGCTCGACACAGTTAAGAGTAGAGACAGAATGTTAACCCTGGTCCCTACACATAACATTGCCTGTCAAAGTGCATGTTGTTAGATGTTTGCTAACACACCACAACCTTACCATGTGAGGATAATTGTGCATATTAAGAATTCTTGTACCCATTGAATTAACAAATGCTTAAATTTTCTGTATCTCTTTTAATCTCCAATATATGAGGCTTTGATTGGATAATTGTGTGCTGTTCATTGTGTGAGTAACAGAAGAAGGTTATTATACCCATTCTTTAAAAAATAGTATTCCTCACTGAATTATTATGACATTTTTCCAATCCCCAGGCTCTTCTCTTGTAAATATAAATAATATGAATTTTCTGCTTGAATTTTGGCGTGATTTTAAGTTCTTATAGGTAGTTAAATCATTTTGAAAAAATGAAAGAGTCTAATGGTTGCTAAATGGTTTGTTGTTGATTTCTGTTGTTGCATGTTTTTAATCATGAGGCACTAGTGCTTAGAATTATATGGTTTCCCTAAAGCCAAAAGTGGACTATTTTTGTGCCAGACTGCAAAAGTGGAGTTTTCAGTCTTTAATAAAATTTACTATTTTAAGAAAAAAATCAAGCAAAACCTATTATGAAGATATTTCTTTCTGCAGTGACTCAAAATATTTATTTTTGAGTATAAAAATAAGTAAAATAAAAGGCAGGTATTCAAATGACTAACAAATAAGTGAGATTCCCGAAATAGAATATCAACCTACATCTACAAATCCTGAAAATTACACAGGTGATCTTGCCATTTGGTCTATTTTGATAATTTAAATATATCTAGAAACCAGATGACTGGTGTAGAAATCTGTTCAAATTTTCACATGGCTCCAATGATTAAATAAGATTACTGCAGTCTGGTCATTTGGCATCTAGACTCCTAGCCTTTGGATATTGGAACAGTGGAGTTTTTTAAAAAGTGGAGAATATTAAATGAACTACTGTATTTTTTCATGAACTAAAAAGATTGAAAAAAATCAGAGAGATTAACTTTTATCCTTTAGCTATTTTTTAGTAAATACAGAAATAAATTTTCTATTGATGCCTGGCATTTGTTGATACGTATTGTCACTTCTTGGGGGCCTAAAGATATTTAAGAGACTATTATATAGAATATAACTCTGATAATGTCTATAGTGTTGGAAGACTTGACACGCATGCTCAAGGCAACTGCAAACGGGTCAGCACTGAGAGCAGTCATCTTGTTTGAGATAATGGATGTGAAAGTATTTTGTAAACAACTTATTATTCTCATCCCAATAATATTCTGCATCCCTCTCCTTTATTTAGCTGACTTATGCTTTGGGAATTGTCTCAAGCCTGAGAGATGAGTTGTGATTAGACCTAAGCGATCATGGTCTGTCATCTCCTTTGTTGATGATTTGCCAAAAACCCAGCCTTAAGCCTAGTGGGTGAGGTCATAAATGAGTTCACAGATGATACAATTGGGGTCAATGCCAGTTCAGCGGAAGCGTACTAGGGATTTACGGATAAAAATTCTCACTGATAAATAAAGTCAGGAAGCAGAAGTTGGTCTTAATTTGCCTTATGCAAATGAAAACCTTAGAAAAGCTGGAGACATTTTACTACTAGAATGATTAAGAGGTGATGCACAGAACGGAGATGCCCAGAAAATTACAAAGAAATGAAATCACACTGGCTGGATTAAGTTCAAAGAGAGCCTGCGCTACATCTGAATTCCAATTGTGTAAGCTAATCAAGTTCCTTATTTTTAATTCATTTTGAGTTTTCTGTAACTATTGACAAAGCAGTTGAAGTAATCAATGCTATAAAAAATGTCATGAATAAATATGTAGGAGCAATATAACACATCACTGTGATGTTGAAATGATACTGGCCCAATTCACATTTGAAATAGTCTAAAAGTATGATGACATACGGGAAAAATATTCAAGGATATTAACAGAAGCTCCATCTCAAATCTCCATCCTCAAATATTCCCTTCTCTGGAAAAAAATTGTGTTATATATTATTCGAAGAGAGGATACGGAAAAAGTAACTCATTGTCACATTAACGCTACATCTGTAGATTCTAAACCTATCTTTCTAAAAAAGTGTGTTAAAAGCCCCCTCTTTTACCTTTAATCAATATTGTAATAAAACTGTAATTATTTATGTGCAAATAATAATTACTGGCAAACTGATTTTAACATTTTAATAAGGTAAAATTCTCAAATATTGAAACTTCTAGCAGGATCTGTCTGCAAATTTCTCTTGAAATTACATAAGTATAAATTCACTTATTAATTTCCATCCCTCTTTTCAAATATTTAAGTTTTCTAATTAGACTATTGTTATCTAGTAGACAGCATGAAAATATGAGCATGATAAGTATCTTCAAGAATAAAGAAAATGACAGGATAAAATTATTTTGGAATTCATATTTTCATTTGCAAGGAAGAAATTGGAGAAAATATTAAAAGATCAGTTATTATAATTATTAGAAATACATACTAGACTGAAACAGAATTTAGAGACATTTCCAAAACACCTGTCATCTTTATAAAAACAACAAAAATATACTGAAACTAAATTACCTAAATTGCCAATCATGATTATTGAGATATGAGCATAAAATAATAGTAATAATACTAATATAACATTTAAAAAATAGTACATATATGCATTCAATGCTAAAAGTAGCCCTGGAAATTGATAGGAAGAGTAAGAGAAACTCAGAGAGTTCTTTGACTTCTCTGATAATGTGTAATTACTAAATAGTTAAGACTCAACTGAGGCGGATCTAAAATTCAAAAAGGAAAATATTCTGTATTTACATGACTATATAAAATGTTTTTTCTTACCAATTTGTATGTAAGTCATATATATGTACATATATTATTTGTGTAGCTCAAATTAAAATAATTTTTAGACAAATAAAGATATTTATAAAGCAATAATAAGCAACTAGGAATTAAATATGTCTTTTTAAAAAATAAAGTCCCAAGGCTATACTTGCTTAAAATTATTTTATAAATATTGAAATGTATACTTGCCTTGTAAATTCTATTTGAATATAGTGTTTACTTCATTACTTTTAAGACATTTTTTTCTATATGAGATTTTCACTTATCTTACAGTTAATCCCATCACTACCTAAGTTATGATTATATGCATACTAATTTTTAAGTGCCAAACCAATCAAAATCAGTATTTGGTTTGATTTCAATGGGCAACAGATCCTTTTTAAATTACTATTTAGTCAACTCTGAATATATAGCTAAACCTCAACCAAAATGTCACTGCCTATTGGTCATAAAGATTGGGTCAAACAGAAAGGATATGTTTCATGACTTATCTCTCTATTAGTAACAGTCTACTGTGCCAGTAACCATGCTGTGGATGTAACATTGGAGGAAATGATCTTTGTCTTCAAAGGCCATTTTTCTCCTGCAGAGACATTTATGCTTAGCTGGGGACAAAAAGGAAAGAGTGATCAATTTTGCCTGAGGGAGAGAATTTTTTTTATATTGCTGTAACATTGGTTTATAACATTATATAAATTTCAGGTGTATATCATTACATTTCAATTTCTGTATAGATTACCTTATGTTCACCACCCAATCTGAGTGTCAAAAGCTAATTAGATATTTTCTAAGCTGACTAGAATGAAAAGGAAATTTTGAGTAAATGGAGCAAAAGAGACAGCATTGATATTCATAATACAATTAATCATGTCTAATAAACACCCACTAAGCATTTAGGACAGTGTTATGTCCTTTGCAGAATAGAAAGCATATATAAAGCATCATCAAAGTATTAGTGTTCCCCAAATCTCCTTACAAACAAATGTTTTTATTTTCCCACTGAAATTTCATTACAATGATTATGAACATCAGTAGTAGATTCAAGGAGAACAAGTAGTTTCTGTGCTTTTATTTTCCCAAGAATATACTGACCAGTACTACAAATGTACAAATAATAACTAAATACTTAATTACATTCTAATCAACACCATCACCAAGCCTCTGTCCTCCTGTTTCCATTGTTACCTAAATAAACGAGAAGATAATAAGAAAAATAAAGTCTTGGCTAGAATGTCCTGGATTGCCTGTGCATACCACTCACATTTCATCAATAATTGCCAGTCTCTATGCATTACATAGACATGGTAAATAGATTATTTTGGGTAACTCATTTATCTCATTTGTGACACATGAGCCATCTTTTTCATGTGAGACAGAGTACCCAAATAATTGTACGAAAGTGCTTTGTAGAGAATCCTGGAGTCAATTTTAAGGACAATTATTTTCATTTAATACATTTGAGCTTTCAAAATTATGTTACTTTTCTAAGTGTACTTCTGAAATTTTATATTCTAATCAAGATACATTTATTTCTTTACATGCAGAATTATAGAATTTCCAAAGAAGTCCTATAGTGTAAGAAATGTTTGCAGGCAACATACTAAGGAGTCTCCTTTTAGACAGGGAACAAGAAAGCAAACTCAAATGAATTTAAAGTACCAACCACAACATTACTGAGACAAAAAAATATGTGTTTAATCAATGCAGAGAAAAGTATTCATTCCACTTGCTCTGTGAAACTTTTATAAACCAAATAACTTTTTTTTTAATTTTTTTTTTTTCATTTCAAATTCTGCACATAACTAGAAAACACAAATTCTCTTTCTTATCTGGTTATAAAAATTTTAGGATTTAAATTGTTTGGTAATATTCAATATCTTATATCTCTTTCCTTCTCATAAGAGAGGTTTCCCCAGGAGAATATAGGTTGTGTTACCCTATACTCAAGAATTATAAAGAATTAATTGACAAATATTTTTATCTTTGGTCCTGCAATAGGCTCAATTCTATCTTGAATATCACTGGATATGGGTTGATTTGATAGCATATGGACCCACCTAGGAAAGCTCAGAATTCGCTTTAGTCTTTCCTCCATGAAACAAGAAGAGAGGGAGGAAGGGAGGGAGAGAGGGAAGGAAGGAGGGAGAAAGAGAGGAAGGGAGGAAGGAAGGAAGGAAGAAGGCAGAAGGAAGGAAGGAAGGAAACTATTAGCAAACTAGGAATAAAAAGCAAACTCTACAGGTGCAAAAAAAAAGGCAACCTCTCCAGCCTGATAAGAAAGTCTACTAAAAACCTAATATCACACATAATGGTGAAAAATTGAATGTGTTCCCACTAAGATCATGAATAATCCCAGAATGTCCACTCCTTTCACTAGATCTCTTCAATATTGTGCTAGATGTCCTAGGCAATGTGATAAAGCAAGAAAAAAATAAGTAAATAAAACCAAACCATAGAAATCAGGAAGGAAAATTGTCTTTATCACATATGACATGATATCCTATGCTGAAAATCCTAAAATATCTACATAAAGTCTACTAAAATAAAAAAAAAATGAATTTAGCAAGGTCATAGAATACAAAGAAGCAACCCTTGTCTTCCCAGACTTGTCTCTTCCTTGAGTCTTCTGATTACCTGCATCTTTGAGATTGTTTACGAAAGCTTAATACTGGGTAAGATATCTTATTTGTGTGCATTTGATTTCGTAATCTAACCCTGTGTGTTAACTCAATGATAAATGGAAATATAATATAATTGTATATTGTCATAATCATGTATTTCAAAATTTAAAATACACTCCTAAATAACTGATGTGTGAAAGAAGAAATTGCAACGGCAATGATAAGATCTTCTTTTTTTTTTTTTTCTGAGGAAGATCAGCCTTGAGCTAACCTCCATGACAATCCTCCTCTTTTTGCTGAGGAAGATTGGCCCTGGGCTAACATCCATGCCCATCTTCCTCCACTTTACATGGGCCGCTGCCACAGCATGGCTTGATAAGTGGCGTGTCGGTGCGTGCCTGGATCCGAACTCAGGCCGCCTGCAGCAGAGCGTGAGCACTTAACAGCTACGCCACAGGGCTGGCCCCAAGATCTTCTTAAACTAAACAATGATGAATGTGCCACGTGAAAAATTTCAAGATGTAGCTAAAATGATAATTAAAAATAAATTTAAGTTTTTAAAGGGGTTTAATTTAATAATGAAGTTTTAAATATATGAGTAATGTATTTATGCCAATAAGGTTAGTAAAGGACTATAAAATAAACTTAAAGAAATATATGGGAGAAAAGATTAAATGTATAAATAGCCAAAATACAAAACTAAGAAACATTAAAGAGGATAGACACTCACAAAAACTGTTTCTTTTTAATAAAATGGATGACATCTATTAGTTTGAACTGCATGAATTCACCAGTATTCCACTGCTTGCCATTTAAAAGGCAATTTTATTTAGCTTACTGTAATTATAACAACCAACATTAAAAAGGAAGTAAAAAGGAATAGTTATAAAAAAGATTGAAGTACGAGTTAAATATGAAAAAATAGTATGAACGAATATAAATATGAAACAGAAAAAAATGACCTTTTTATGAACAAATATTTATTAGCAAATTTATTTAGGAAGAAATAGAATAATTTTTTAAAACCACCTTTAAAGAAATTCAAGGGCAGGCCCCATGGTGTAGCGGTTAAGTGCACTCACTCTGCTGCTGGCGGCCCAGGGTTCGGATCCTGGGCGTGCACCGATGCTCCACTTGCCGGGCCATGCTGTGGCGGCGTGCCATATAAAGTGGAGGAAGATGGGTACAGATGTTAGCCCACAGCCAGTCTTCCTCAGCAAAAAAAGAGGAGGATTGGCATGGATGTTAGCTCAGGGATGATCTTCCTCACCAAAAAAAAAAAAAAGAAAGAAATTCAATAGTTTAAAAAAATCCCTAGGCCCCTGCCAAAGTTACTGAATATATATTATTTTATAATCATGTTCTACCAAATCTCCAAAGTACAGTTAATCCTCAGGTTTTACAATACATTTTAGAGAATTAAAATTGAACATAAGTAGGGAATGTTACCCAATTTATTTAATGAAAGTGGAATAAAACAAGCAAAAACAGAACAAGAGCAGAAAATATTACTAAAAGCTCATTTATGAACATAGATACAAAATATTAAATAAAATAACATCAAGTCAAATTCCACAGTGTATTAAAAATACATTACAGTCAAGTAGAATTTATCTCATGAGTGTAGTTTGGAGAGACATTAGTCAGTGTCTAGTAAAATTGAAGATGTGCGTATGGAAATACAATCCTTACTATCCTCTATTCCACCTGAAGTATATACCACTAAAAACAAATTTATACTTAGATATATATAATGAGACATATAGCAGAATTCTCATTGCGATATTGTTTGTGAGATACTGGAAATATTGGGAAAAATCTACATGTTATTAAAGAGGAGAGTAAAGAAATAAACATGTATTCATACGATGCAAAAACAGTGAAAATATAATTGGCTAAAGCTGTCTATATCAACATGGTCAAATGTGAAAAATATATGTATATTTAAATTAAAAACTCACACTGTAGAGGAATACATAGATTTTATATATGCAGTGAAAAGGCAAAAGCAGGGATAGTGATGATAAACTCAAATTCAGAATGGTGTTTACCTCTGGATAGCAACAGAGAGCAATGGAGTGTAAGAGGGGTATATAGAAGGCTTTAAATTGTTTGTTATTCCTTATCTTTTTATTTGAAAAAAATATTCTGACATAAATATCCTAAAATGTTCATATTTGAGAAAGCTGATGGTGGTCATATGAGTGTTATTATTCTTTGTATGCTTTAAAATATTGCATAACAAAAACTTTTAAAAATTAAAAATGCGTTGTTAATATTTTTGTGATAATCATGTTTTAAAAAATCTGAGTTTTTAAGAAAAGTGTTATTTTTATATTGTCAAATAAAAACAAATCCAGAATTAGGTAAGGAAAAATTTTATTTGAAAGAATTATTAAAATAAGGACCAGGGAGACTATTGCAACAGGGAGAAAACTTCCACCATAAGATCTGCAAGTATCTCAAAGATTGGGCAGGAAAAAAAAAGGCTTTTCTTTTATAGAGAGGAGTAAACAAGGCTAGAAAGAATGGGGAAGGAGAGAATGGGATGAGGTGGGCCGTGTGATGGACAGTTCATCAGGGGATGTCTTACCCTGAGATCAGCAGAAAGGATATATTCTGCTCAAGCTGAGGGTGAGTCCAAGTTCAAGGAACTAAGAGAAGGAGAGAGACTTAACCAAAGGTTGATCACATCAGGTGTTTAGTCCAGATAAGTCAGTGGGTACAAATAGTTCAGCTACTAATATGAGGCAAAGAATGGGAATTTGGGAGGGTCTGTAGCTGGTCTTGTCACAGGTAAGCAAGGGGTCATCTGCAAATCATTTGAAGATGAGGGATTCTTTGCAGTAAGCTGTTTCCAGGAACACACAAGCTAGGGGATTTCTTTAATCATCAGTCTTCAAGACCACAGGCCTCAGGCAAAGTTTAAAATTATCAGTATTTGAAAGTCAGTAAATGGTAATTTGTGTATAAGTCTTCTCCAAAACCTATTTGGCAAGCTTTCTTAGTCTAATCTTTTAAGTGAAACAAAGTGTACCTTTCCTTTTCTAACATTAGATGCCAGGTCATATTGGAAAGAGATTTGGAGAGGTCAATGGAAAATGTAAGTCACTCAAACTTACAGTCAAATCAGGCCAGCAGCATTATTAGGAATGGGTGGCCCCGTTTGTGTTGTTTGTTTCTTTGGTTAGTTCGTGTTTTTTGTCAGTTGATGGATTTGGTTGTATCTGGGTTGATACGCGCTCTCCATTTCCCAAAGGAAAGCCACAGCCCTGTTGCCTTTACTGGCTGTCTCACAGGTTCATGTTTCTTGCCTGGCCATTGAAGGATTTGAGTTTGCAACCCCTAGTCTAAATCAAAATCCGGCTATACTGAGAGCTCTGGAAACTGAAGTCACATGGTTTTCCCAAATGTTACTATTTTCATATAATTACTTTGAGAGGGATCAGGAAATTGAAAGTCCCTTTTGAGCTCTAAAATTTTCCACTCTTTGTCTACATTTTAGTGAGCACACTTCTCACAAATAAGATCTTACATTATGAAATGGCAGAAATAGAAACATTGAAGATATTTATAATAACTTTAGTTAAGGTGTTTATTTAAAATCTTTGTTTTTCTAGATTAAAGACTTTTAAAAGATCACACCAAAATAGTATATAGAAGATGCACTTCAACACCTTTGTCTCCCAGTAGATGAAAATTAAAGAAACACACTCTTAAGAAAATGTGATATCTGGCTTAAGTGTAAGCATATTTCTGTATTATTCTGTGGAACAGCAGGACAAAAGTAAATTTGAAACACTATTAAATTTTTAAAGAATAAAGTTTAAAGCCATTATAGAGTGCAACTGCAGCAAAAGTATAAATATCTAGATAGGTGTTTATACTTTCAGACTAACACAAGACATTTTAAGATACTTTTGTTTATGCTTTTGTAATATGAATACAAACTAAATTGCAAACATATAAAGTACTGTGTTTAATTATGAGAGTCCTAAAATACCTTGTTTCAATTTAAAGACATATTTCTACCAACATTTTATCATTCTTTTTAAATTGATTTTTTACTTACTTTTGAAAAATAGTTTTCATAATCAAATATTAAAGCAATGACTACAAATTAGTGTTATCACACACAATTAAGTATTGGACAAGAAAAATTTATTGATTTTTTTGTTTCCATGAATCAAAATATATTATAAATGCCTCACCTTTTTTGTTGTCTTTTCTGGAAAGTCAATAAAAAACTATTTGAGTGGCAATCCATTTGATGTTGAATGGAGACTAATTGCTGATAAGGGAGACAAAGATACTACAGTAGCTAATTAATATTATTTTGTGCCAAACACCCGTTCTGTCCATTCTCATGACAATTTCTTCTCTATTCTCAGCATGCACAATAACCTGATCTCTAGCTTAGAGGTACACACTACCAGAAACATCAATTTCTATATAATTTTAAAATAATAACCCTGTCTTACTTAGCTAACAGCATAAAATAAGATAATATATGTGAAATCACTGTTAAACTGCAATGTCCTCTGGGTATAGAATGCTATCTAATGCACTCAGATACATTACCAGCCCTTTATTCCATCATGAACTTCATTCACTTTTGAATCCCAAGGACTTTCATCAGTGTTTAATATATAACAAGGGCTCCATAAATGTAACATAGTGAATAAACAAAGCAATGCTATTCCTTTTACTATCTGAGCCCTGGGTTCTTCATCATTGTGATAATTACAGTTCATCAGAAATAGAAGTGTTCATTTAAATAAGATAATGAATATAAGCAATCTCATGTAGTGCCTGCCAACTTATAATAGTAACAGGTATGTCCATTACCACAATTAGAATACCTAGTATGGGTCAACTACTTGAGTTGATATATACTAAATACGTATATGATTGTTAACATATTAACCCAAAAGGTGAGTATTATAATCATAATTATTTGAAAGTTCAGTAAGCTGAAGCAGAGAGTTGAAGTAACATCATAAAGAACACATAGCCAGTAGAGTATATGTCGCTACCCAAAGCCTGTCCTGGTTTTTCTAAGCTACGTTTCCTGGAGTTGCTCAATAAATGTTTAATGAGTGGTTGACGTTAGTAATTTTTCTTAGCTTTAAATTTCATGTATAATAAAGTACAAATAATAGTAGAAACTTCGTAGTATCATGTGGAGGGTTGAAACAAGATAAATGGGTGAAAAATACATTAAATTTATTCTGGTACACAGTAGGCCTTATTGAATATTGTTTATCAAGCAGGAATCCTTGACAGCTGTTGAATACAGATCCTATGTTAGAAAAGTTGAATTGTTTTTAATTAATGCCCTTTGCAGCCTCCTTTCCCACCCAAATAATCAATTTATATTTTAATCATATGCTACCTGTCCCTTGATCATAATACTCTAATATATGTTCTACTAATGCTTTAAGCAATTATATATTCTCCCATGACTTTGGTGTATTTTTTAAAAATTTTCTACAATTCATTCTCATATAATTTATTTCTTTCCTTATAATTTTACAAATCACTCCACAGTCCAGACTACTTTGAATATTGTCATAAGATGTGCCCTATAACAAGGAATATTGTCAGTTTCATCCCATGATTAAGTTTAAAGAATTGTTCAGCAACATTTGTCCATGCACGTGGGACAATCAAAATCCTTTCAGACTCATTCTAATAAACAGCTTTTAAATCTTTGCCAATCAGGGCTTTGATTTTGACAAAGTACATTTGTTCCAGGTTTGGAATTTACTCTTCACTGAATATCTAGTAGTTGAGTTATAAGTTTATGCCATTATATTCATCAAGTACAAAAATAATGGGTAACATTAGCTTCTTAAAAGATGGTAACATAATGGATTTTCTTAACTACTCAGAATAGGAGAGCAATAGACTGAATTTGTTCTTTTCCTGCTGTACGTTTATAAGAGTAGAAGAAACAACCTTCTTCTTCCACTTTTTAAAAATTTTCTCATAATGCTATGTAGTAAGTGGTGTACAAATAAAGCCTGCCTTCAGTGCAGCCTCTTCTCTTACTACAAGCACCACAAATCATTGGCTCCAGCTTCCAAGAAAGATGAGGGCGGGATTCCCATGGATTTTCACCTTGACTCAGTATCACAGCCAAAGGCGTATTCTAAAGATGAGAATTGAGAGTCTATTCACTATCTTAATAAAAATCCAGGTTACTTAGCTCCTTTCAGCTAAATAAGAAAGCGAGAGAGACCCTCAGTTTACCTCAGTTAATGGGAAGTAAGTACAAGGATTCCTGGAAGATTTAGTTTAAATAGGAAATAATTTCAATACCTAAACAGAAAATGCCTGAAGGAAGACAGAATAGAACACCATATTCTGTACCAGAACAAGTAATAAGTACCAAAAAGAACTGGTTCCTGGTGTATCTGAGTCAGGTAGTGGTATTAGAGGCTGTATGATGGCAATAAATACAATATCTGGTCAGAGACCTTTCAAAGATATAGTTAGCTTATAATAAGATAACATTGAGAAAGCCACTGAGGGCAAATTCCTCAGTAGGGGCCATCATTGCCTAAACATTTCAATTACACATTTCTCAATACTTCTGATGTCTTTTCATCAGTTTTAACCATTACATCAATATATTACACTAAAAATAGGTGAGAAGACTTGTGCTTCCAAATTTGAAAGCATAACAACTACAGGATTTATGCTCTATCATAAACAACTATAAAATTGTGCTTATTACGTGAAACAATAGTTTTAAGACTGCACAATAGTCAACACAGACTATGGTTTCAGAAAGAAGAAAAAACTGTTCCAGCCTTTCTGCCAAGAGGAAATTTCCTGACTGTGCATAAAGAAAGCAGGACACCAAAATCAAAAAAATCTGGTGGTCTTGGTGAATTAAGGAAAGAAAGATTAGAATCAAAGGAGATAAAGAGCAGAGCATGGGAAGGCCAATGTAGCTAAAATTTCATGACAGAGGGCCACGGTGGATGAAGCTGTGAAGAGACAATGTTCCAGAAAACTACATAGGATCCCCTCAAAGTCTTTGACTGAATACCGATATGTACATGCATAGAAAAAATTCCATGAGGTTAGCAAAGAACTATTGCCAGGAAAAGCATATTTGCTGGGAAGCTATAAGCGAACATTCCTAGAGTTCACCAAGAACAAAGAATTGCCCAAGTTCCTATCAGTTGGATTGTAGAGACCTCATCAAATATATGGGATATTCTTGAGAGGCCATGGAAAGGTAACATATGCTGTTATAGTTGTGCAATTCAAATAGCCATAGACTAAAGGATATTCTTCTAGACACGCCTTTAAAACACAAAGTGAAACCGAAAAACCTTGAAAAAGATGACGCTGATCTGTAAGTAACTTAAGTGCTTCTTTAAGGTAATATAGAATATCCATCACACAATAACAATGTGTTATAAATGCAGGAGTAAGTACCCCCTGTAGGGATTTTAAGGATTATTTCAACATAGCCTCAGAAATTACAGTTGGAGAGGCATATAAATTTAAAGGATTTATTACATTCATGATTCTAGAAGAGAGAAGCACAACACGCCAAGGAGGGAGCCATATGGGAGGCACGCCAGGGAGCCAGCTCAACCAAGAGGTGGGGATCTGACAAAGAGCAAGGACCCGTGGGCAAGTGTCTTTGTTGGGTCAGGGTGGAGTACACAAGCAAAGATGTGAGGACATTTCCTTAGTGTGTTTGAATGTCACTAGGTCAATCAAGGAAGGGCTAGAATTGGAACTTGGCGGCAGGGCCCAGTCCTATCACACTGGATAGCTGGTCACCTGGGCAGGGTGCTCATAGCCTGTTGGTGGGAATATTGAGCCATCAGGAAAATATGAAGTTTGAAAAATTTACAATACAATCAGAAAGCCATTATGCTGAAGATTCAATAAAATATTACGATACATGAAAAGAAGTGAGCAAATATTTCCAATAAACATTAAAAAAAATGGGTCAATAGAAACAGATCAAGAAATAAAAGAGAAAAATGGAATTAGCAGTAAAGGACTTGAAGAAGCTGTTGTAAATATTAAAAATATGTTCAAGGATTTAAAGGAAAGCTTACAAATATAGAGGAGACATATAACAAAGAAAAAATAAACATAGATATGAGTAATAAATATTTGAAATAATGCATTGGATTGGATTAAATTTAGACATTGTAAGAAAAAATCTGTGAATTTGGAGACATAGCAATAAAAATTCCCAAATTGAAGAACAGAGACAAAAAATAATGAAAAACAAGTGAACTAGTGACCTCTGGGATAATATCAAGCAATGTATTATATGTGCAATTGAAATCCCAGAGGAAAATAGAGTAGACTGAAAGGAATAAAGGCTGAAATCTTTCAACTTTAGCTGAAAATCAGAAATTTAGAGATCAAAATAATTCAACCAATCCCAAGCAGGATAAACACAAAGCAAATCACCAAAAGACAAATCACAATCAAATTGCAAAAATCTTGTGATAAAGAGAAACAGAAAAAAGGACACAAATCACACAGAGAAACAAAAATACGCTAACAGATTTTTCACCAGAAAGTATGCGTCAGAAGATAGTGAAATGCCATTTTAAAGAACTGAGGGGAGAGACAGAGAGAGAAACTCTAACCTAGAATTCCATACCCAGCTAAAACACCTATTGAAAATTTAGGCCAAAAAAAAAAAAATTTCAGGCAAAGAAGAATTCAGAAAACTCGTGGCTAAGAGATCTGCACTAAAGGAAGTGTTAAAAGTAGTTCTTAAAGCAGAAGGAAATGATATCAAAATAAAAGTTCTATCTACCAAAAGGAACGAACAGTGTCAGTAGTGGTAAATATGTGATAAAATGTAACACTTATTTTTATCATTAAATATTCATTTAAAATATAATTGAATGTTTAAATAAAAATTATAATATTTTTTGTGTAAAAAATTTATATTTACATATGATAGCACAAAAGGTGGTAAGAATTGAAATATGTTGTTGGAAGTTTCTGGTTAATATACAATGCTGCATATTTTTATGTGAGGAAAAAAATGTGATGATTAAAGTTACATTCAGTGAACTACAGAGTAATTGCTAAAAAAGTAAGATGAAGATATAGCTAGTAAGACAAAAGTAGAGAACAAATAAAATATTAAAACAATGTTCAGTCCAAATGAACATAGGAGAAAACCCATGGGTTAACAAATCAAAAGTGCAATTAGGAATTATTTTGAACTATGTGGAAATTAAAACAATAAATCAAAATTTGTAGGATACCAAAACACTTAAACCAAATTATAAGGGGAAATTACAGCATTACATGCCTACATTAGGAAAAGAAGAAAGAATACACATCGCTGACTTCAGTAGCCAACGTAGGATATTAGAAAAGAAGAGCAAATTAAATCCAAAGTAAAGAGAATAAAGGAAATAAAGATTAGGGTAGAAATGAAATAAAGAGAAACATAGCAAAACAATGGATAAAATCAATGAAATCAAAAGCAGTCTCTTCAAGAAGATCAATAAAATGGGTAAAATTCTACCTGAGCATAAGAAAGATAGGACACAAATTACCAATTATAGAAATGAGAAAGTTGAAATTACTACAGATTCAAATGATATCAAAAAGATAATAAGGGAATATAATGAAAAATTTCATAGCAATAGTTCAGATGAAAGCGACAAATTTCTTGAGAGATACAAACTACAAAGTTTGCTAAGGAAGAAATAGATGACCTCAATAGCCCAATATCTATTTAAAAGTTGAATTTTAGTTCAAAACCTTACCACAAAGAAAATTGCTAGACTGGATGGCTTCAATGACCTGGGAAGAATATACTCCAAGGAGAAATCAAAGCTTATGCCCATACATAGACTTGTACATGAATGTTCACAGCAGTTTTTGTTGCAATAGCCAAAAAGTCTTAGCAAGCCAGATGTCCATCAACACACAGAATGCTTGAAACAACTCAAAGGCACATCAAAACACGTTGTAGTATGCTCATGTAGTGGAATACTACTCAGCAAGAAAGAGGAATGAGGGCCGGCCCCGTAGCTTAGCGGTTAAGTGCGCATGCTCCGCTGCTGGCGACCCGGGTTCGGGTCATGGGCGTGCACTGATGCACCACTTCTCTGGCCATGCTGAGGCCGGGTCCCACATACAGCAAGTAGAAGGATGTGCAACTATGACATACAACTATCTACTGGGGCTTTGGAGGAAAATAAATAAAAAAAATAAATAAAAAAGGATTAAAAAAAAAAAAAAAGAAAGAGGAATGAAGTATCGATATATGCTACCAGATGTATGAATCTAAAATCATCATGCCAAGTAAAAGAAGCCAGACCCTCTCCTAAAATTAGTACATATTGTGTTATTCTTCTCACAATAAAATTATTGAAAACTAAGTTATTGGGAGAGAAAGCAGATTGGTGCTTGCCTGTGAAAAAGATCATGTGAGAGAGGACAAAGGAAGGATATATAAAGACGTCCAAGGTAACTTTTGCAGATGATAGAAATATTCACTATTTTGACTGTGTTGGTGGTTTAATATGTGTCTACATACATCAAAATATCAAAATGTATACTTTAAATATATACAGCTTATTGTAATATCAATTATACCTCGGTAAAACAACTACAAATAAAGAAGACAGAAAGAGATGAATAAAGGAACAAAGAGTAGAGATTACAAACAACAAATGAGTAACAAAATGTTAGATTTAAACCCAAACATATAAATAATTATCTTGAATATAAATTTTCCAAATATTTCAAATAAAAGATAAAAAATGTAAGATGAAATTAAAACTCAGGACCCAACTTTTGCTGTACGTGCAGAAATCACTCTAACTATAAAGTTATAAATAGGTTTAAAGTAAAACAGAGACATAAGATATATCATGCATTAATCATAAAAAAGTTGAGTGGCAATATTTATATAAAACAAAATAGACTTCTGAACACATTTATTACCAGGGCCAAGATAGACTTTTAATAGCAATAAAAAGGGTCAATTAATCCAGAATACATGACAATCCTAAATGTTTATGTTCCCATACAGCTATTCAAATTACTAAGCAACAGCTTATAGAACTTAGAAATAGACATTTCCAGGAATCTTCAACGCCCCTTCCCCATTAATCAATAGAACATGTAGACAGAAAATCAGTAAAGATATAGAAGACCTGAACAACACTATCAAACAACCTGACTTAATTGACAGTTTTACCAAAGAAAAACAAGAGGACATTTTCATCATTTTGGGATAGGTAAAGAGTTCTTACAGAGAACACAGAAGGATTAACTGTAAAATATATTGACAGATTAGATGTCATAAAATTTTAAAATATCTGTTAATCAAATGATACCATTAAGAAAATTAATAGGCATGTTGCCACCCAGGAGAAAATATTCACAATACATACATCTGACAAAGTATTTGTATCCAAAATATGTAAGGTACTCCTACAAGTCTATAATAAAAAAGACAACCAATAATACAAAAGAAAGTACAAAAGACAAGAACTAATAATTCACCAAATATACAAATGGCCAATAAGGACATGAAAAAAATGTCACAAATCAATTGTCACCAGGAAATGCATATTAAAATTACAATAAATACAATTACATAACCATTAGAATGATTAAACTTCATCACTAAACTTTAATACTAAATAATATCAAAGATACACAGAAGGCAGAACTTCAATATTTTGCTAGTGGGAGTGTAAAATGGTACCACCACTTTGGAAAACTTTCACTTCCTTAAAAAGTAAAATGTACATTTTCCTTTTTTTTTTTTGTTTGACCCAGTTGTTCCAATCTTACATATTTACCCAAGAGAAATAAAAACATATTTCTGCAAAATTCTTGGACAAGAATGTTAATAGAAACTTTATTCATAATAACCAAACACTGAAAACAGCCAGATATTCCTAAGAAAAATTATTAAAAATTCTATGATATACTCATGTAATAGAATACCACTCAGAAACAAAAAGGAATGAACTACTGGTACATGCAACAACCTGTATGAATCTCAAAAGCATTATGCTCAATGAAAGAAACCAAACACACACACAAGAATATTGTGTGATTCCATTTATATGAAGCTCTAGAGCAAGCAAAACCAAGATATGTGATAAAATTTATGATAGTTTATTACAGTGGGAGATGAATGGGGAAGGACATTAGAAAACTTTCTAAGATGATGAAAATATTTTATATCTTAATTGAGAACGTGGTTATATGAGTGTTTAAAATTCTCAAAACTGATCAAATTATGCACTTACCTGTTATTTTGCCATATATAAGTAACAAATCTCACCCAACACATCCCCACAAAAAGTTATGCAAGTGCTGGGAATAATTATACATACACACACAGTCATACAGGTGAATGAAAACTGCTTTTTCTTTTACTGAAGTATAATTTACATACAATATCCTATTAGTTTCAGGTGTCCATCATAGTGCTTTGATATTTATGTACATTATGAAACGATCCCCAAGATAAGTCTGTTACCATCTGTCACCATACAAAGTTATAACAATATTATTGACTATATTGACTATATTCCCTATGCTGTATGTTATATCCCCATGATTTATTTATTTTACAACTGGAAGTTTGTATCTCTTAATCCCCTTCACCTATTTCACCCACCTCTCTGGTCCCTCCCCACTCCGGTAACCACCAGTTTGTTTCCCGTATCTATGAGTCTGTTTCTGTTTTTTGTTTGTTTGTTTTGTTTTTTAAGATTCCACATATAAGTGAAATCATATGGTATTTGCCTTTTTCTGTCTGACATATTTCACTTAGCAAAATGCCCTCTAGGTCATCCATGTTGTCGAAAATGGCAAGATATCGTTCTTTTTTATGGCTGAGTAGTATTCCATTGTGTATATATTCCACATCTTCTTTATCCATTCGTCTATCAATGGACACTTAGGTTGCTTCCATATCTTAGCTATCGTAAATAATGCTGCAATGAATATAGGGGTGCATATGCCTCTTTGAAAAAATATATAAAGAACTTACACAACTTAATATTATAAAAACAAACAACCTGATTAAAAATGAGCAGAGGACTGGAATAGACATTTTTCCAAAGAAGATACACAGATGGCTAACAGGCACACGAAAAGATGCTCAACATAACTAATCATTAGAGAAATACAAATCAAACCACAGTGAGCTACCACTTCATATCTGTATTAGAAAATAATTTATTATATGATTCCATAATTATTAGAAAATAATTTTTCTTTTGTTTCTTTTCAAAATAACTGTGTTAGAATACCAAAATTTAGATCTGGAGCCATCTTTGCTTGGACCAGCTCTGTCACCTGATTGAAAAATTGCTAAATAGGAAAGATGAAGAACATAGATCTGTGTATTCACAAAGTTCGCTTGACCAAACTTCAGTCAGGCTCCTGAAACTTCTCCTAGGCCCAGCTGTGCACTTTCTTGTAAAATCTAGTTTTAGCAAGAACCCTGCTAAGTCAGTTTAATCAGGACTGCACCCCCCACCACCTTGATATCTGATCACTCTTTATATCTCATGGGGTTCCACATTCTCCACCGTCCCCCAGGTGACGGCTGATCATTCTGGCCTGTCTTCAGCAAGAATCCTGCTGGCTTGGGTTTAGCAAGAATCTCCCTTCCTCCTGATGTCTCCTCTTAGTTATTTTCCATCCACTGACCCCCCGCTCTGCTCCTTGGCTATCAATTTCCACTTTTCCTTGTTGTATTTGGAGTTGAGCCCAATCTCTCTCCCCTACTGCAAAATCCCATTACAGTGGTCCTTATACCTATCATGATGGTTCTGAATAAAGTCGGCCTTACCATCTTTAACAAATGTCATGAATATTTTTTTCTTTAGCAGTATCAGATGCCTGTTATATGGTATTCAAGAATTTATTGTTATTCTTTATCTAAAAACATTGATTTTTCTTTAAAGCACTTTTAAAAACTTACAATTATTAGAAAAATTAGTAGTATATTTTTCTGTTTCCCTTAGAAGAACATAAGTTTCTTAAAGTGCCTGTCATGTCTTGCTTGTGTTTGATTCCTCAGCACCTAACACAGTGCCTGGCATGCATTAGCTCTCAGTATAGAACTTATTGAATAAATAAATAGATTGATCAATAAATAAAAATGGCCTAAAATTCCTGGCTAGGGAAAAATTAGGAATTTCTCCTTCTGCCTTTATTCGCCTAGATTTGGATTGTCACGGTGATAACAGGAGAAGGAAATTGAATAAATTATGGCATTGTAATAATGATTACTGTGTGGCCCTGGGCAAGTTACTAAACTTCTCTCTGCCTCATCCTTCTCATTGGTATAGTGGAGATCCTAACAGTTTGCTATTACTATTATTGTTATTGTTATTATTATTATTGTTGTTAAAGGTTTCAATCAGGCTTTATCTGGGAAAATACCTAGATATTGTTTAGTGGATGCCATGTGACCAATAAAAATCTCGTATGGTTATTCAGGCTTTTTTCTTTCTTTGTAATTTTAGGTTAAGTGTCCTAGATCATGTAGGGTGAGGCAGCAAAAATAGATTAACACAGATATTAATTATTCTCAAATGATCCCTTCACTTTACTCTAGCTCTTCGTCATTACATTGCAAATACTAAACCACTTTCTAGTTGTAATTCCCCTGATACTCTGTCTCTATCTCATGGTGTCTCTTTGTACATGGATTCTTCCTCATAGCTTCTGCTCTCTCCTTTCTTTGTTACTCATCTTATACTCTCCTGTACCGACTAGGTCCCTCTCTGTATCTAGTATTTAAATACCTCAATAGAGAGGATCTAGTTTGTTAGCCAGTCATCACTAGTATACATAATTCTGCTGGAGAGAGACCTACGGCACCACAGCCCCTTCACAAATGTTCTTCTGGCTGGGCAACATTCCTTATTATCACACCCGTGGCTAAAGTAGTTGATTACATTGATGTAAAATGGAATGAAACTGTTACTAAGGACCTGTTATGTCTTCCTTTCCATAAGGCAGCAGTAAATATGGCAAGTACTCAAGGTATCGCTCTGGACTCCCTCCTCGTTCAGCTGCTGCCCCATTTCTTTGTGCCTCTTACTGCGAACACCGCAGAACAGTGTCTCTACTTATCTCCAAATTCATCCCCCCTTTTTCTCTTCTTAACCACTGCAATCAAAATTTGCCCTACTGCCCCTCCTGAAGCTGCTTTTGTCAGTCACCAACGGCCTCTGTGTTTCTTAACCCAAAGATCAATTGTCAGCCCTTATTTTATTTGTCTTATAAGCATTATTTGGTATAAGAATAAATAAAAATTAAAAATCGAAGGCTTAATTTTTCCTGTTGAAAATAAGGAAGACACTTCTCCCCTCATCTTTTTCTTAGAGCATTTACTTCAGAAAACTTGTAATTTAGAAAACTTCTACGTACTTTCCCCTCTCTTTCAAAGGTATATTGATCCTTATGAAAGCTAGATAGGCCTTTTGTCAGCTTTATGACCCAGGATATGTTTCTCAAATCCCTGGGAGCCATCTCTTTGAAATGTAGACATAGAGGGTAATAGCACCCATTATCTTCCAGTTCTGTGGGAGGGTAGGCATCTAACTTTGTTGAGTACCCTACTCCAAGTCGCAAAACTATCTCCTCATGTGGAGATATGAGAAGTTTGTTCCTCCTCTGGATAAAGCCAGTTGGCCAACACAAATGCTCACTCCAATTACCAGGCAAAGTTAGGATGAGCTCTGTGTCACAAATGGTGCTGTCAAGTCCTTTTATTGAGACTAGTTATAGTTTATCTTAAGAACGTGTGTGTAACAGGGTGTATCTGCTTGGCTATGTAGAGGGTGAGATTTCTTTCTGTCTTTGCAACTGCTTAGTGTTTGCCCTGTGATACACATCACATTCTGGTTTAATACTTATTCAGTAATAAGTGTTTTCTTTTTCTGTTATCTTTGTGGAGAGGATTTCTGGGCTGAGAGAAGATTTTGATTTTTATTATATTTCCTTAACATTGGCAAAATTGGTCATTCTCTTTTCTTTGAAACACTTTCTTCTCTTGACTTTCATAAATCCATCCTTCCCTGGCTTTCCTCCTTCCTAGACTGACACTTCTCGTGGTTCTCTGTTGCTCCTTTTCACCTCAGCCTCTATATTGGTGTGTCTTATAGCGCAGTCTTGGGACCTTCCCTGTTCTTTACTGTGCTCATCCTTTGACGAACTCATTCAAGCTCGGTGATTCAAATACCATCTATTAACTGATGATTCCCCAATTTTTATCTGTAGCCTGAACCTCTGCTCTGGGTTTAGATTCATGTATCCAGCTACCTACTCAGCATTTCTACTTGAATGTCTAATAGACATTTCAAAGTTATGTCTAAAACTGAATTCATGATATTCCCCTCAAACCTTATACTACTTGTAGTTTTCTCATCTTAATGACAACATCATCCAATTGCTTTGGAAAAATAACCCTATAGAAACATTAAGTAAATTTCACAACTTGGATCACAAAGTATTGTACCACGCATGTTGTAAAATGGTTGAATCTAGTTGTTTTTCTCAAAGAAACTCATTCAAATGTTAGACGAGTACATTTACCATTACAATTCTGGAGTTTGATTTTAAATTCTCAAATTACTACTGAATGTCATAGCTCTGATTAGCTATGTTGAAATCAGTAAGGTTTAGCATTGCTCCCATTTCAGAGTATAACTGAATAGAAAAAATAGACTATAAACCTATTATTGAAAATGTAATAAGGTCTTGATTCGTTTCATTTGGATGGATGGATAGATAGATAGATGATAGATAGATAGACAGATAGATACATGATATATAGAGTTTTTAACTTATGATGTTTCAGTACTCACAAGTGAGACCTCTACTTTTTCAGGTATTCTGTTCTGTCTTCACAGTGTTTAATATGATTTTCTGTTACTATATTTGTACAAACTTTGTAAGTTAACTAGCGTATTAAAAAACTTGATCAGTCTCAATCTTTCATTTAAACATATCAGAGCAATAAGGCATGCAATATTTTAAAAAAGAATTGATCTAAATGCAGTATGGTATTCTGGAGTTGATCCTGAACAGAAAAAGTAGAAAAAACTAGGGAAATATGAATAAAATCTGTAGTTTAGTTAATTGTATTGATGTTACTTTTTAATTTTTAATAAATGTGTCATAGTTGTGGAAAAGAATGTATCATAAATAGAATATGTTAACTTTAGAGGATGCTAACTTGACAAATTTATTGTTAGGTTGTTGGGAAAGATGGATAGAGGATGTAAAGAAAGTATGTTCTATCTTTTCAACTTTTCTTAAATCTAATATGGCTCCAAAAAAGTACATTTTATAAAATGAATTACACCCGGTTCTTATTTATTTTATTCACTTTCATATCTCTTGGAGACATCTTAAATTCTGACTTAGGAAAAAATCACTTGGCAATCATTCATTCGATGGCTATTTTTTTTCAAGTCACAAAATACAGATTAGTTTGATCTCTGAATCTGCTGCTGAAGGATGAGATTTGGTTTTTTTCTTTAGAGTATTATTTCATAGAGTGCTCTGTGCTCTTTCATAAGACACTTTCTATCCCTGAAATGATCTGCATTATCTAGTAAATTCAAACTCATTCGTCAAGACTACTTCAGTATCTCCTTTTTTTTTTCCCCTTTTTCTCCCCAAAACCCCAGTAGATAGTTGTATGTCATAGTTGCACATCCTTCTAGTTGCTGTATGTGGACACGGTCTCAGCATGGCCGGACAAGCGGTGTGTTTGTGCACGCCCGGGATCCAAACCCAGGCCGCCAGTAGCGGAGCGCGTGCACTTAACTGCTCAGCCACGGGGCCGGCCCCCTTCAGTATCTTCTTTTCTGCAAGTTTCCCTAACCTCTCCTACACTTTTAAAAAAATTAGTACATTTCAATATAGAAATGACAATACAGAAGTGTTTTATACTTTACAGATCATTCCATTGTGGCCCTCAAATATTAATGTTTATCAAAATTACCTGAGGAGCCTGTTTTCCCAGCACCAAACTACCCTGGCTTTTAGATAGGAGCCCTAGAATCTGTCTTTAATAGGGACTGTCCCTTCAAGGAAACTATTTTGAGATATACTGTCTTACGTGGTAGGAACACACTTCACTTATCTTTCTATGCCAAAACTGATAATTTATTGAATCAGTATTAATGAACAAATCAATTAGTTAAATTATTAATAATAGGATAGACAAAGAGTAAATTAGATCTAAATTCTCAAGGCACTGCTTGAGAAACATGTATTCTTGAAACATAAGTGGAGGCAAGCAGGCTTCAAATTGTGCTTTATTTATAGAACCTAGCCTAAGACCTGACCTATATTTGATTTTCATTGAAAGTATTTTTAAATTAATGAGAAAAATGGACATTTTTTCTGTTAATTTTTGGGCCCTTTAAATTTTTTTATTTTACATATAAATTTATAGATTTTGATATAAAAATTTTAGACCCACAAAAGCTGGAAATGTACCATAAAGTTCCCATATACCGGTAACCCAGTTTTCTCTAAAGTTAACATCTTACATAATCATAGTTTAATTATCAAAACTAAGAAATTAATAGTGATAGAATCCTGTTAAAAAACTATAAACTTCATTAAAATTTTATCAGTTTTTCCCACTAATATCATTTTTCCATTCCGGGATCCAACTAAAGCTCTCACATTGCATTTAGTTGTCATGTTTCAATCTGTGACAATTCCTCAGTCTTTATCTTTTATGATCTCGGCATTTTCAAGGTCATAATTTTCAGTTTTTTAGTAGAATTGTCCACATTTTGAGTCTGTCTGATATTTCTAATGATTGTATTGAGGCTATGCACTTTGGGCAAGAATCCCACAGAAGTGATGTGCATTTCTTTTTTTTTTTAAACCAAATTATCGAGATATTTGACATACAAAATGCTATGCATATTTAATGGATACAACTTGATGAGTTTGGAGATAGAGATACACCTGTGAAACCATTGTCACAATTTATACCGTAAACATATCCATCACCTCCAAAAATTTCTTCCCACCCTCTTTATTTACTTTTAGTGATAAAAACACTTAACATAAGATCTACCCTTTTAGCAATTTTCACGTATACAATACAGTGTTGTTACCTATAGGCACTATGCTGTACAGTAAATCTCGAGGACTTATTTGTTTTGTATAACTGAAACTTTGGTCCTTTGACTAATACTTCCCCATTTCCTCCTCCCTCCAGCCCCTGGCAACCACCATTCTACTCTCTGCTTCTATGAGTTTGACTATTCTAGATTCCTCATATAAGTGGTGTCCTGTAGCACTATCCTGCTGCGTCTGGTTTATTTCACTTGGCATAATGTCCTCCGGGTTCATCCATGTTGTCTCATATGGCTGAATTTCCTTCTTTTTAAAGGTTGAATAACATTCCATTGTATGTATGTCCCACATTTTCTTTGTTCATTCATCCGCTGATGGACACTTAGATTGCTTCCGTGTCTTGACTATTGTGGATAATGCTGCTACGAACATGGAAAGGCAGATATCTCTTTGAGATCCTGATTTCAATTCCTTTGGCTGTATACTGAGAAGTGGGCTTGCGGGATCATATGGTAGTTCTGTTTTTTAAATTTTTCAGGAAACTCCATGTTGTTTTTCATAGTGGCTGCACCAATTTTTATATCCCCACCAATAGTGTACAAGGGTTCCCTTTCCTCCACATTCTTGCCAATACTTACTTATCTTTTGATTTTTTGATATTGAGACTTTTAAGATTTTTCAAAGAGACAACAAAATGTCATCAGTTTGTGAAAATTACATAAAGCGAGAGGGTACCTATTGAAATGAGTTTGGCGTCCCCAAGTGTTCCTTCCAACACTAACTATTAGAAAGTGTTATATAGCAATGATCTTCAAGCACTTTTGCTTGCACATACCCTAAATGAATTCCAAGAAGTTTCCTTTTTATATATTTTAAGTTGAATTTTAACGTTTTTATTATAAACTCAAGTATAATTGAAAGAGTGTAATTTCTTGTGTATTGTAAATATTGATGTTTTAAAATAAAAAAGTCATATTGCTCATTTAGTTTTATCCAATGGGAACTAAATTACTTTGTAATATGCTACTTAACATCATCTCTTTAAATACTTTCATTAGAAAAGCTTTTATTTAATATATTTTCTTCTTTAAATATTTATTTGTTATACTCTCACTACTGAATTTCACTTTAATGTAATATTTTTATGCTTACAAGATTTTATTGATCGTTTACCATAATCATCCCCCAACATAATTATGTATGTAATATACAATTATTTACAAAATGTATTTCCTGTCATCATTCATGAAGTGAGAAGATTCTGTAGGATTTGAGGAAACAATGCCAGAATTTAATATAGGATTTTTAAAGCAGATATTCTCACTGTTGCTGCTGTTTTGAGAATACATGGTAGCAGGATATGATGGAAGAAAGGAGAATAATCTGGAGGATACAGAGTAACCAGGCAAAAGATTTTGGTGATTAGGTTGAGATGTGAGGATGGTGAAAACTGGTTATATCCTGGTTAAATTTTGAAAGTAGAGGCAGAGAATTTGCTGATAGACGGGAGGTGGAGAATGAGAGAATGAAATGCTGATACATCAATGATTTTTTTTCTACCAGAGGAATGAGAAAAATATAATTATCACTTACTGGATAGGGAGCTACATTTGGGACATGAGAAGATACCCTTTAACCTCCAAGGGACAATGTTGTACAGGAAATTTGATTCTGTGTCTGGAATTCAGAGTACATTTCCAGGCTACAGACATAAATTTGGGAACGAACAGCATAGATTGTGCTTAAAGCCACGTGATTTGTGACTTGATAAGATTATCTGGAAAGTGAGTAAAGAGAGTGAAGATGAGGAGGAACCATCAAACAAGACTAAAACAGAGTGGCCAGTGATATTAGAGAAAAACCTGCCCTGAATGCCAAGTGTAGCAAATGCTTCCAGAAGGAGGAAATAATTGGCTGTGTAATATTCTGGTGTTGGATGAATAAGGCATGGGCTGAAAAACGACCATTGGATTTACCATTGTGTAGGTTATGGTTGATCTTGACAAGAGAAATGGTATGGAGTTGTAGTGGGAACAAAAGCCTGATTGGAGTGGGATTAAGAAAATATGTGGAAAGGAACTGCATAGTTTGAATTCATGATTTTTTTCAGGTGTGTTTTCAAAAGGGAAGAAGACAATTAGGACGGTAGCAGCTGGAGAGTGATTTGGTGTCAGAAAACAGATTTTATTTTCCTTCATGGGAGAAATAAGAGGATATTCATATGCTGATAAGAATGATCCAGTAGAGACACAGGGAAGCAAATGGTGATTCAGGAGAAAGTGAGAGGGGAAATTACTGACGCAATAGGCCCTAATTAGGTGTGAGGAGATGAGATCTATTGCACAAGTGAAAGGTTGTCCTTAGCTAAGAACATAGACAGTTTAATCATAGTAAGACAGGTGAAAGCAGAGTATATGAACATAGATGTTAAAAGTTAGATAGGTATCTGGGACTGATTACTAACATCTTAGTCATGACATTTGCCTTCTAGATTTCTATTACACAATTAAAATATCAAGGCCCTGGCCAGTAAGCTATTTTTTAATGTATTTTTGTTACATTATGCATGTAATTTTTTTCTATATTTAGAGGGAAAGTGTTTTAACTAGAAGCATATCTGTGTTTTGTAATTGCCAGTAGGAGGCATTCTCCTTTTATATCATCTGGATATGTTAGTAGGGGAGATGCTATATATAGAAAAGGAAAAAAAAATCTATGGGCAGATGAAAAAGTATAGTGAAAGATATCAATAATTTCAGTGCTCTCATATAAGAATTCAGAAGTAACAATATTGTTATAATGAATCCACACACTGCCAGCCAAGTACTCGTGATGTAACCAGACTTATAGGAATTCTCGTTATATCATCTTAGTTTGTTTGATATATAATTTGTAAGAAATTGGTTAATTCAATCTAAGGAGTAAGGTTACCTTGTCATTGCTCCCCCTTCAAAAAAATATCTGAGGGCCAGCCCTGTGGCCTAGTGGTTAAGTTTGGTGTGCTCCACTTCAGTGGCCCAGGGTTCACTTCTCATGTGCAGACCTACACCATTCATGGGCAACCATTCTGTGACAGTGACCCACAAACAAAATAGAGGAAGATTGGCACCCGTGTTAGCTCAAGGTGAATCTTCCTCAAGCAAAAAAGAAAAAAAGAGGAAGACTGGCAACAGATGTTAGCTCAGGGTGAATCTTCCTCAACAACAACAACAACAACAATCTGACATCCTTGAGACTTTTTTTTGAAGTTGCGAATTATACAGTTCAAGGCTTGATAATTTATTTCATATGTATATGGTGCCATTGTAAGAACTTGTTGTAAAGTCTATTTATAAAATGTTTAATCAAAAACCATTAAAATTAACATACTTTGGATATTATTTTTTAAATGATGGAAGGCTCTACAATTCATTGAATGATATGATAAATTTTAAATGTTGTCTTATGTTCTTCTCAAAGCAGTCTTAGGATGTACACATTAGCATCCTTATTTCATAGGTGAGAAAACTGAGTCTCAAAATAGACAGTTTGCTGAAAAACACACGGGTAAGTATTTGAGAAAGGTCAGATTCCAGTTGAGAGTTCTACGACTCTAACATGTTCTCTTTAAACTATGCTTCCAGTCAAGGGATCATATCAGAATTAGCTTGCCCAGGCATGCGTTTTTCTTTTGTAGCATCCTAGAGAAGGCTCTAGGTTTTGTAGTTCTACTAGGTGACCACAAGAGACTTTTAAGGAAGATTAAGAAGTTTTACTCCATAGAATGCATTTGACTCTCTCATCTATCTATCTTGTTGATTCTCTTCAAGTCACGACATCATCGAGTGCCCTGGAAAAGCATTTTGTTACCACTGGTCCACCACTGATTTTTTGATGCTTTGGAAGGTAGCAATTGAGGGAAGAATTTCTGTCTGTGTATTTTGATGTATTCCTGTTATCACATGTGCATTGGGAGACTATCCTCACACAAAACCTCAGCTGGCCTAGTTTCCCATTTCTTATGTCATATTCTATTTCTACACAACCTTGAAAGGAAAATGTTAAATAGACTACATCATTTACTCCAATTTAAGGTACTCCTTAGGATTTTGTATTTGCTCCATATTTTGTATGCACCAACTATTTTCCTTAAGTACGAAAAAGCAAAAAAAAAAAACAAAAAAGCACAGCACTTAACTTACTTCTAAAGTACATCTTTATTAAGGGAAAAAAATCCTGTTTGGAAAAGATAAAAAGTAAAAACCACAGCATTTGGCTCCTTTTCAAGGTGAGTAAATACATAAACAGCCTGTTGAAACGCAGATCCCTTAGCAGGTAGACGATTTTTCTTTTCTTAGGAGCTTAGCTGGAATCTTCATTGATCTACCTCATAAGACAAGCTCCCATTGGAGTTGGACTGGCTTGTTCATTTTTATTTTATTGATATTTAGGGTTTTGAAAACATGAAAACGTGCTTCTAAAATATGTGCTTTAAAATTTAATAAGAAAAAGCTGAGTAGATTTAGATGTGGGTACTTTAGTCCATGAGTATAAGCTTTTTAAAGATGATTCTGACAACAAATTACTTTACAGCTAAAAGGTGCAGATTGCAGCTAGTTCTTTAAGATCAATTAGTACCAAAATATGTATGTCTTAGGCCTGTCACCCAAAGGATCCTGCTTGTTCCATGCAATGTAGGCATCTATATAAAGCTGCACCATAGGTATTTTAACAACTGGGCAATCAAATTTGTTTAGCAAATCAAATGAACGTGACACTAAAAGAACACATAAGAGGTCTTATTACAAATTTTAAATTACATTTAGAGGTGGCACAAATGAATGACCCTCTTTTATACTAGGGATGGCTCTTATTTCTTAATAGGCCAAAAAACTATGATGTTACTAGAAGTCAGTTGTTGATATGGCAAACATTGATAAATATTTCATTCAGAAGGAAAAGTCTCATATCACTAAAGAGACGGTTTATCGTTAACTATAATGAGAGTTGTCCTGTTATGTTGTTTTAATATTAAATTAAATATACATTAAAAATGCCATGAAGTACACTGCAATAATCACAAGCCAGCAAATTTTTAAATATATATCAGCAACAAATAAGCTGGAGAAATGATTTTATACAGTCATCCCACTTACGAATGAATAAAATAAACTAAGGGAAAAAATGCAGCTCTGGCAAAGGAGATTAACTAAATGAAGAAATTTATGGCTAGTGAAAATGAAGTTTTCTCTGCAAGTAAGGTAATTTATGCCATTATCTACCAATATCTACTAAACACCCAAAATGCAGTAGACATTATGCCCCCTTTTATTATATCCCTTTAGAAAATCAACACTTCTAATTACTTATCAAAACATCAAAAACTTTAATCCAATGATATGTACTGAAACCTGCATTACTGAAGTGAGGATGAACAAAATTCATCATAAATATTAGGGCTATTGTATCCTTTGAGAATTCTAGGTCACTTAGAGCCTATAGGATTTGCTAGCACCTAAGAAAATCTTCATCATCTGAAAAAATGTATATGGTTACAAAATATGAAATTAAAAATAAAAAATAGACATCAATAAATCAATACTTATTGACCAAAATACTTAATGACTAAAACATAGTATTATAGTAACTCTATCAACAGCAATTCAACTTATCATATTTAGTTACAGAAATGCAATAAAATTAAAATCACAAGGATAAAATTAGTAAATTCTTAAAAGTAAAATTTATTTTGAACAATTATTTTACTGTGTAATATAAGGCTTCCATACTAAGTACTTAGAGCCTACCAAGATTTTAAAATGTCAAATATATTGTTGCCAGTTATGTTTTAATAGAATGTTCCAACACAGACTTTATATTGTCCTCATAAAGATTTTATTCTGAGAGGAAAATACATTATAATTAGAGGAAGGAAGCCAATATGTGTGGAGCGGAGATTAACATATGATATGGGTATTTCTACAATTAATGAGTGGTAAAAACGTAAAAGAAGATGAAAAAAAGAAAACGAGAGGCTTATCAAGTTATAAAACATGCCCAAGGTCAGATTGCTGGTAGGAAAAGAAGAGCATTTAAAGACACTTTAAACTAACTCTAAGCTCATTACTCAGTCACTTCAGTGTGACACTTCCAAAGTAAACACTGTGGAAGTTATTGGTGTCAAATAATTCTGTAAAAGGAACACAAGTTGCATGAGGACGGTAAAAGGAAGATCTGAAAGTGTTGTGCATGGCTGTGGACTTGAAATAAATAATCAACCACAGGTATTTATTGAAGCTCTCCCCTATGCCCAACATAAACAAGAATCGTGTTGTTTCACCAGTCATCGTTTTAACCTCTTCTCCTGTCATGGAAAAGAAAGGCACCTTGAGATTTGAAGAGCTCAGTGGAGGGGAGGCTATACCCACAGCATATCCAGACAGCAGAGAGATACTATCTTGAGTGGTTCTGGGTTCATTCTGTGACTCTGTTTAGTAGAGTCAGATAGAAGGAAGAGTCCTCTAACAGCAGCTGATCATGGAGCTATCTTCTTCAACTACTGTGTATTGGTTACAGCTTATGAGGAGCAGGACACCTGAGGAAACATAAACTGAAGTCCCCGTGACATTTTTGGATTACCAAGGAATTGGCATATTGGTAATGAGGCTGAGACAGTCAGAAAGATATTGACAATAATAATTGAAATATTTTCTCTCTTTTTTAAGACATAATATCAGATAGTGTTCAAGAATTTATGGGATGTGGAGATTAATAGGAAAAGTGGAAATGAGCTTCAAGAATTTTGTTTATGTACTTAATTTTTTAAGATCAGGAGTTGACCAAAATTAACATAGCCTATTTTTATTGTAGTGTTGTAACTATTATGCCTTATTAACATTTAGGAAAGAGACAAGTATGTATCTGAAATATAATGTATAATACATAAACAGTTTCCTAGACAAATTGCAAGAAAGGCAAAGTAGGAATAGAAGACACATATTTCTTTCATCTTGATCACTATAGTAGCCTGAATATTCTTTTGGGGTAAGTAAGACAAGATAAAGTCCATAACCTACACATGAGTGTCATGGCTTTGGGCCGCTTTTAAGGAGTGTCCTAAGACATCTATCTATCTTCCCAGTCATCACAAATCATGAACCCGATGCAGCATGTCTGAAAAGTATATTAGGAGGGAGTCATGATTTTTAGAAGAGAACGAGTATTAGAAACAAAACAAAACAAAATCAACAAAATAACGTAACAAATTCCTTGTTTGGCTGCTCCGTAACTTGTGTTTTTTGTTTGTATTTTTGTTTGCTTTTACCTCTTCTTTATGGGATAACTGGAGTGAAGTGGATTTCAAGAGTGAAGTCCATATTTTTTTTCTGATCCAAGATCAATGAATTTTATTCTTATGACTTCAGTGTAGAATTAATTAGTTAAACCACTTTATTGAGGTATGATTGATATGTAAAAAACTGTACATATTAAATATATACAACTCGATGAGTTTGAGGATAAGTGTACACCCGTGAAAACATCCCCATTATCAAGGACATAAACATATCCATCACCTCTCTAAGATTCCTCCCACCTTCTTTATCATTACTATTTTTTTACGGTAAGATCACTTAACGTAAGACCCACCTTGTTAGCAAATTTTAAGTATGTAATACAATATGTTAAATATAGGCACTATGCTGTGTAGTAGATCTCCAGAACTTAGTTATCTTGCATAACTGAGATTGTACTCTTTGATCGTGACCTCTCTATTTCCCTGTCCCTCTAACCCTGGCAGTGACCATTCTACTCGCCGCTTCTGTTAGTTTACTATTTTAGATTCTAAGTGGTATAAGTGGTATCATGTGGCATTATCCCTTCTGTGTCTGGCTTATTTCTATTAGCACAATGTCCTCCAGGTTCATCCATGTTATCCAAAGAGGCAGAATTTCCTTCTTTTTTAAGATTTAATAATCTTCAATTGTATGTATTACCACATTTTCTTCATCTATTCAACCGTTGATGAGATTTAGGTTGTTTCCACGTCTTGGCTATTGTGATTAACGCTGCAATGAACATGAGAGTGCAGAACATGAGAGTGTCTTTCAGTTCCTTTAGACAGACACCCAGAAAAGGGATTGCTGGACTGTGTGGTAGTTCTACTTTTAATATTTTGAGGGGCCTCCATACTGTTTTCCATAGTGGCTGTACCAATTTACCTTCCCACCAAGAGTGTTAAAGTGTTCCCTTTTCTCCGCATCCTCACCAGCACTTGCTATCTTTTATTTTTCTAATAATAGCCATCCTAACTGGTGTGAGATGATAGCTTAATGTGGTTTTGATTTGCATTTCTCTGATAATTGGTAACGTTGAGCACCTTTTCATATATTTGGCAATTTGTATGTCTTCTTTGGAGAAATATCTGTGAATATCCTTTGCCCATTTCTCAAATTATTTGGGTTTTTTTAATTTGTTTGTTGTTATTGTTGTTATTTTTGCTATTAAGTTGTATGTGTTTGTTATATATTTTTTATGTTAAGCCCTTGTCAAATGCCCAAAGCAATCTGCAGATTCAATGGAATACCTTATCAAAATTCCAATGGCATTTTTAGCAGAAATAGAAAAAACAAAACTGCAATTCTTAAGTAACCACAAAAGACCCTGAATAGCCATAGCAATCTTTCTCAATAAGAACAAAACTGGAGGCATCACACTTCCTGATTTCAAATTATATTGCAAAGCTATATTAATCAAAATGGTATGGCACTGACATAACAAACACATAGGCCAATAGAATAGTATGGAGGGCCCAGAAATAAACTCATTTTTGTGATTATTTCCCAGGAGAAATCATTGGGAATGAAGTGTGTGTGTGTGTGTGTGTGTGTGTGGTGTGTTTATAGGTGGGTTTGAGTGTTTTGTTGTGGCTTAGAAGTGCCATTCATGTTCACAATGAAAAATATTTCTATTACAGCTATCTTATCTAGAAGGTATTTGTATGCATGTGTACTTATTACTGACAATGTATTGAGACAGCTGGGTTTTTGTTTTTCACATGACCCTTGTGCTCAGAGAACCGTCCTCCTGATGAGATCAGAGTGATTCCAAGTATCATGGATTGGGCCAATTACCAAAGACCCCTCCCTGTTTGTAGGGATCATAATGTGGAAAGTCATTTTTTTTGTAATTTAACAGATGATTCATGCATTCATTGATTTAAAATATTTATCGAGTATCTACTTTGTGGTGAGCACTCAGCTGGGTGTTGGATATAGCAATGGTTAAGGAAGGTGACATCCCTGCCCTTATGCAACGTATAGTCTAGTGATAAAAGAGATATTCTGATAATTACAAGTGTAATGAGTTTATAAAAGGGAAATATCAAAAGCTTATCATAGCAGGGAATTTAGTATGTTAAAATGCCTTGAGGGGAATTTTTATGTGAAAAATACACAAGTCCTTATTATCAAGGTAACAAGTCAGAAATAGTATTCCTTTTACTTTATTTCTCAGGTCCTCCTTATTGTTATTTATTTTGTTTGCACCTTTAAGTTTGTACTTGAAAAATATTTGGCTTCACTTCATAAGATATAAGTTTATCCATTATTCAACAAATATTTATTGAGCATTTACTATTGCCAGGTACTGTGATAAACGCTCAATTTTGTTTTTTAAACAATGCTTTGCTTTTGCCTTCATAGCGCCTGGAGTCTAGTGCAAGACGTATAAAGTGGGGTTAGGAACATAATGTAAGTGGAGTCAAGAAAATTATATCTAAACTAATGCACAAAGGAGAATTAAGTTTTAGCCAGGCGAAGAAAAATAGAGGGAGAATGTCTTCCAGGTGAGGAAAAGAAAATGTTCAATAATGCAGAGATAAGAGAAAACGTATCACATTTAAAGAACTTAGAATGATTTATTATGTCTAAGCTTATAGTTTAAAAAGTGAATAATGTAAGGGTAGTAAACAACTAGGGGTAGAGAGACAATTCTGGATATCTATTATTTTCTGTGTCTATATCCATTCATTCTTCTTTTATTAACACAATCTTAATTTTACTTGAATAATTACTCCTTCAGAAATCTCAGTTCATATGGCTCCATTGGACTTGAACTCTGTCCCAATAACTCCAAAAGTGACCACGTGACCTAAGCCTGGCCAATGAAGCCTAATGAAACTCCATTCTGGGTTGTTGGTTTCTGTGTGTGTTTCTTGTTTTGTGTGTGTATATGTTTACATTATCTGAGATTATTTGCATTCTTTTGCTTTTTCTACTTGGTATTTCTGGAAGGATTGAACGGAGTCTGGGGCTACTGGGGAACACATTTTCCTGGTAAAGGAAAACTCACCTGAAAATAGAGCGAACAATCACATGGCCAGAAGACGGAAGGAGAAAGACCAAGACATGATGACACTGTTTGAGCTCCTATATCTAGTCATGTCTAAAATTGTACCTTAAGTTATATGAGCCAAATTTTCTATAGCTCATTTTGTTTATATATTTATTTATGTTTTTGACTTAAGCCATTTGGAATTTATTTTATCACTTTCATCTAAAAGACTCCTAACTAATAAACATCAAATTTTCACCTTTGATTTAATGGGAATGTAGATGTGGGATTTCTATGAATAAATATCATATATTCTTTTCTTTATGTTCAAAGTAAGAAAAAATTTTAGGTGGAATTTTGTGAGCTAGACCAATCAGATAATATAAGAAATAATAGCTTACTTGCTATTTGCTATTATAAATAAATATTTATTAAATATTTGCTACCTGTTGTTCAGTTCTAGAATTCCATCTGACTGACTTCAGTTTTAGGCCATTCTCAGAGTGCTGACATGATAGTTGGTACAAAGACCTACAGCCACACAGTGAGGCAATTTCCCCCACCCTCTACCTTTATATTCTTTGTGAGGGTGATATCTATATCTGCAAGAGCAGAGCTAATATATGTTATATGTTATATAAGGAATCTTGTATTGAAATAGGAGTTGATTACTTACCATTAACATCATTGATGGTTTCACTTTCCTAGTAAATCAGGACACTGGGCAGTCTTATGTCCCTTTAAAAGCAGGGAAACAGTAGGAACCTCAAAATTAAGAAATTAGAAGGTATTGAAAAGTTTTAATGAGCATATTGAGATGTTGGACTTAATCTGAAAGCAGGTTTGAGATAATCATAGACTGATATGGTATTACCAATGAAGATGAGCAAAATGTTCTAGAAGTGAAAAGTACATTAAAGGAAACAGTATATTTGATTCAGGTCTGTGAATTAAATGAGATCCATATAAAGTTCCTCTATAATTTGAAGGCCTGCAGTTCAGTATCATAGTCTTTGAGAGAAAGAAGGCTAAGACAAATTTACTTAGACTAATGACAGAAGCTCAGTTCTACATGAATCATATCTAAGACACAAACTACTCTGTTTGAAGTCTTTAAAACACCTTAAGTTATTAGGATGAGAAATGCTGAACTGAAATGTGGGAGCTAATTTAGATATTGTTTTTAATCATCCATTTCCCTTTCTATTTTCACTCTGTGGTCAGAATTTAAATATAGTAAACATGGACCAAGTGAGTAGTATGGTTCCCTAAGATATCTTTGGTAGGAAATATAAGATGGTCTAGCTTTAAGATAGAAAATAACGATGGCAACAAAGAGAATTTAGGGCATCATTGTTAAGTAATCTCTGACATCAGTGAAAAACATCTCCATGGTTTGTTGTAGAACAATGTCATTTGTTTAAAAGAAAAGAAAAGAAAACATTACAATGAGAATATGGACAGCACCAAATTTCCTTATTCTTTGCTCTTTTACAAAATTTCTTTAGAACAAGGATCGGATTATAAGATATTAGAAATTTCTGAAATTGTAAGCAATTTTTTTCCTGAAATAAAGCTCTATAGCTTTCATAGATTCTCAAAGGGGTCTGTGACCCAAAAATCATTGAAAACAAGTTCTATAAAGATTTTTTTCAAGTGTGAATGTTTTATGATTGTATCCGAATCTGTTATGTGCCTTGGGATAATGCGAGATTGAATTGGGATATGCAAAACGAAACAGCTCCCCAGATAGACCGTGTAGCATAGGTCAAGCTTGGCTTTAATTGTTTGCTTTCTTCGTAGTTGAAGACACTCTTTAGAGGACAAAATGGATTTGCCTTGTTAAGCTGCCTTTTACTTTGCTCCTTGTAGGATAAATGTTTCTCTTCGGGTTTTTCCTTTTCTTTTGAGGTCAAATGAGCTCTGACACGAAGCACAGGAGATACAAAAATGAATCCTGAGCGCATGCCATTTCTTGTGTGTTCTATTTTCACCCTGGGTGACCAAGCTGAGCTCCTACCTGGCTATGCCTGCCATATGGCTTTGATGTTGTCAGAGGCCCCTGGGTATTACTTTTACTTCTAGAGTTGCTTATTTGGTATTACTGCTCTTTTTTTTTTCTTTTATTTTTTATCCTTTATGAAAGTCGCAGTTTCCTTTCTCTCTCTTTCCCTCTCTGTCTCTCTTTCTCTCTCCTTTTCTCTCAAGAATATGCTATTGACTTCTGGCAAGATGATAACCTAAGGTTGTATTATTCTCCTGCTCATTCCAATATTCTCATTGAAATTATCAACATATTTTTTAAATTGAATTGAAAACAAAACTAAAGATAGCACTAGAAAATGAAAATGGTAACACCTGTTACCAATTCATCCCCTTGATACCTGAGTATGAAGGAAGTGTGCCTGGGAATGTAGGTGGAAGAGGAATCTTAATCCAGATATATCAGGACAAGGGTAGAATTTAGGCGCTTGGCAATCGGGAATATACCAGTTTCTACATTCACCACAGGATAAAAACTTCAGTTTACTCCCAGCTTGGATTTGATCATGTTAGGACAGAAGAGGGATATTGTGTGGCTGGCTCCTAATCATAGCTTGGCAAAGATTTGGATACTGCCCTACATATACCCTGGGGTAAACTAAATGAAGAAAATAGCTTCTTGATATACAGCTAAAGATCCCTGCCATGACTGTTTCTAACTCTGATTTGATCCTCATTCTTACACTTCACCCATTACTTGATATCTGTTATGCAAAATAACAGAATAAATCTAAATTATTTTCTTTAACACTATCTTAGCTTCACAGATTCAGAGAGGAATTCTATAATATCTATAGGAAGCCACCTTAATTTCCAATATTGGAACCAGCCCTTCTGTATGGCTAATTAACAGAGAAATATTATCAGCCATAGGAAAGGTATTGCATTTCAAAGAAAAAACTCTTCTAAAGCAGGGGTTGGCAAACTTTTTCTGTAAAGGGCCAGATAGTCATTTTACTTTGTTGATCAGAATGTCCCTGTTGCAATTACTCAACTCTGACTTTGTGGCATAGAGAAAACTATAAATAACATGTAAACAAATAGATATGACTGAGGTCCAATAAAAACTTATTTACAAAAACAGGTCTTAGGCCGGATTTGTCCCATAGTCCATAGTTTGCTGACCCTTTTAAATAAATCAGATCAAATATCTTTCTAACATACAAGTAAGAGGAGAACATTTCAGAAAACTTGTCATTCACCCTCATGATTCAAGAGAAAACGGATTATATCAAATTAGAACATACAATAATGAATATGAAAACATAAATGCCAAATTAAAAATTAGAGTGCAGTTGGTGAACAGCCTTTTGTATATTGCAGAATATTGAATAGATATAATTTTCGAATAGATATAATGACAACACCAAATGCTGGTAAGAATGAAGAGTAATTAGATCACTCATACTTTTTTGATGGGAATATAAATTGGTAGCACCACTTGGAAAGTGTCTTAATGAACTGTATATAAAACTATCATACAGCCCAGCAATAGGACTTCTGAGCATTTATCCCAAAGAATGCTGAAATCTTCATGCAAAAACCTGTACACAAATGTTCATGGCAGCTTTATTAGTAATAGCCAATAACTGGAAATAACTCATATGTCTTTCAACTGTAAATAGTTAAGCAAATTAGGGGTTCATCCATAGTACTGAATACTATTTACAGTACAGTGTGCTCTCCACATCCATAGGTTTTGCATCTGCAGATACAAAGGGCTGACTGATTTCATTGTACTACAGCCATGTTATATAGGGGACCCGAGCATCCATGGATTTTGGTATCCAGGGGTATTCCTGGAACCAATCTCATGTGAATACTGAGGGACGACTGCATAAAGTAAAAGGAGTGACTATTAAGACAGAAAACAATGTGGAGTAACCTCCAGAAAATTTTGCTAAGGGAAAAAGGCCAGTCTCAAAGAAATTCTCAAAAGGTTACATACTGTGTAATTCCATTTATAACATGCTTGAAATGACAAAATTATAGAACCCAATAACAGATTAGTGTTTGAAAGGGGTTAAGGACAAGATGAGGGAACTTTATGGTGAAAGAATTGTTCTGTATCTTGACTGTATCTAGTTTGGACACTGTACCATTGGGAGAATCCGAGTAAAGGGAATACAAAACTTCCTGTGCCATTTCTTACAACTATATATGAATCTGCAATTCATAGAAAAACGTCTAATTTTTCAAAAATGAAGGCAAAATAAAGACATCCCTGAATTGTTAGAGAGAGAAAGAGACTTTGTTTCCAGCAGAACTGCTTTATAAATATATTAAAGGAAGTTCTTTAGGCTGAAAGCAAGTGATATCAGAAAGTAATTCAAATCCACATGAAAAAATAAAAGCACTGCTAAAGGCAATTAGTAGGTGATTTAAAAGACATTATAATTGCATATTTCTTCTCCTTTTTTCTCACTGCTGATTAAAAAGCAATTGCATAATACAACATGTATATAATTATATAACAGCACAAAGGGGTGGGTGGGAACAAAGCTGTATTAGAGTAAGGAAATGACACCAGATAATTAACCTGTATCCACAGGAACATAAGAAGAGAACCAGAAATGGTAAATAAGAAGGTTAGCATAACCAAATCTGCAAATATCTACTTTCTATTTTCCTCTCTCAGCTTCTTTAAAAGACATAACATTACATAAGGTAATAAATATAGCGGTGTATTGTTGGTTTTATAACATATATGGATACAATCTGTATAAAAAAAATAGCACAAAAAGGGAGAAGAGAGAATAGAGCTATAAAGCAGTAACATTTCTATAGCTCACTGGAATTAATTTAATATAAATTTCAGGTGGATTCTGATAAGATAAATATTGTGTGTCTGAGAGCAATCACTAAGAAATTAACAGAAAGATATTTGGAAAAATCATGAAAGGAAATAAATTGTTGCACTAGGAAATATTCCCTCAATGCAAAAGAAAGCAATAAAGGAGGAACCAAGGAACAAAAATGACATCAGACATAAAGAAAACAAAAAAGTCAAATAGCAGAGATAAATCCAGTGACATCAATAATAACATAAAATGTGAATGGATTAAACAACGTAATCAAAGGCAGAGATTGGTGGATTGGATAGAAAGGCAAGGTCTAACTTTGTTTTGTTTACTATAGACACACTTTAGATTCAAAGACACAAGTAGATTGAAAGCAAAAGGATGGGAAAAAATATTCATGCAAACAGCAACCATATCAAAGTTGGAGTGGCTATACTAATATGACACAAAATAGACTTAAAACAAAAAAGTTACTACAGATAAAGAGGGATATTTTATAATGGTATAAGGGTCAATCTACTAGGTATGTATAATAGTTACAAATATACATCCATCTGAAACAGAATCTCCCAAAAATACATGAAGCAAAACTGACAGACTGAAGGAAGAAATACACTATTCAACAATAGTTGAAGTCTTTGATACCCCACTTTCAATGGCGCATTAACAACCAGAAAGAAGTTGGGCAAGTTATAGAAGACTTAGCAACACTAACAGACATACATAGAACACTTCACCCAAAAGTACGACAGTACACATTCTTCTCAAGAGTGGGAACATTTGGAACATTTTCCAGGAGAGACCATATTCTAGGTCATAAAACAAATGTCAATATATTTTAAATGATTGAAATCAGACAAAGTATATTCTTCAAACACAATGGAATTAATTAGAAATAAAGAACAGAAGAAATAGTGGGAAATTCACAGAAAAGTGGAAATTCAACAACATGTTTCTAAATAAACAAGGGATAAAAAGAAGAATTTTAGAAAATACTTGGAGATAGATGAAAACAAGCATGCAACATACCAAAACTATGGAATATAGATAGAGAAGTGCTTCAAGGGAAATTTATACCATTAAACATTCATATATGAAAAGAAGAATTTCAAGTCAATATCATACCTTTTATCTTAAGACCCTACAGAAGGAAAGTGAAACTAAAACCAAAGCAAGGAGAAATAAAGAAATAATTATAAAATAAGCAGAAATAAATGAAGTAGAGATTAGAAAAACAATAGAAAAAATGAACAAAACCAAAAGGCAGCTCCTGAAAAGATAAACAAAATTGACAAACCATCAGCCAGACTGACGAAAAAAGGGAAAGACTCAGATTACTAAAATAAGACATGAAAGAGAAGACATTGCTACTAATGTGACAGAAATAAAAAACATTTTAAGGGAATATTATGAGCAATCGTACACCACCAAATTAGATGGCTTAGATGAAATGGACAAATTCCTAGAAGGGCACAGAATACTGAAACCGACTCAACAAAAAACAGAAAATCTGAATAGATTTAAAAGGAGTAAAGAGATTGAATTGTAATTAAGAAATTTCCCACAAAGAAAAGACAGGCCCAGATCACTTCACTGGTGAATTCTACCTAAAATTTAAAGAAGAATTAACACCAATCCATCACAAAATCTTCCATTAAAAATAGAAGAGGAGGGAACACTTACCAATTCATCCTTTGAGGCCAATGTTACTCTGGTACAAAAGCAGACAAATACATCACAAGAAAGCAAAATCACACACTAATATCCTTTGTGAATCTAGATGCAAATGTCTTCAGCTAAATACTAGCAAACCACATATAGCATCATATAAAAAGGATTTTACACCATGACCAAGTAGATTTTATCCCAGAAATGCGTTGTTGTTTTAACATCTGGAAATCAATCAGTGTAATATAGCATATCGATAGAATAAAGGACAAAAAACACAGGATCATATCAGAAAATGCAGAAAAAACATTTGAAAGAGCCTAACACCCTTTCAGTATAAAAACACTGAAAAACTAGGAATACAAGGAAATTTCCTCCATCTGATAAAGGGCATTTACAAAAAATCCATAGCTAACATCATACTTAATGGTGAAAGACTGAATGATTTCCCCTTAAGTTCAGGAACAAGACAGTGATGCCAACTCTCACTAATTTTATTCAGCATTATACTGGAAGTTCTAGCCAATTAGGCAAGAAAAAGAAATAAAAGGCATCAATATTAGGAAGGAAGGAGTAAAACTATCTCTATTTGTAAATGACATGATCTTAGATAGAAAATCCTAAGGAATCCTATAAAAAGTGTTAGAACTAGTAAACAAGTTCAGCAAGCTTCGGAGTACGAGTATGCAAATATCAATGGTACTTCTTTGCACTAGCAATGAATAATCCAAAAATGAATTGAAGAAATCAATTCCATTTACAATACCAGGAAAAAATAAAATATTTGGAAATAAATTAAGCAAAAGAGTACACGATTTGTACACTTAACAAAGCACTGTTGAAGATATTAAAGAAAACCTAAGTATATGGAAAGAGATGTTCATTTTTCAGAAGACAATATTGTTAAGATGGCAATACTCCCCAAATTAATCTATAGATTCAAGACAATGCCTATCAAATTCCATCTGACTTTTTTTTGGTGGGAATTGACAATATGATCCTAAAATTTAGATAGAAATTCAAAGGACCAAGAATAGCCAAAACAATCTTGAGAACGAAGAGCAAATCTGGAGGACTCACATTCCCTGACTTTAAAACTAAAATTACTACAGTAATAAAAAGCACGAGTGACTAAAAGAAGATAAATTTGACCTCATCATGAATAAAAACTTTTGTTTTGCTTCAAAGGACACAATGAAGAAAGTGAAAACATAGCCTAGTGAAATGGTAGAACACATTTGCAAATAATATATGACAAGAAACTTTTAGCCAGAATAAATAAACAACTTTTGCAACTCAACAATAATACAAATAAGCCAACTGAAAAATAGGCAAACAAATGAACAGACATTTCTCCAAAGTAGATATGCAAATGGAAAATAAGTACATATAACTGTAACTCAACATCGTTAGTGAATAGAGTAATGTAAACCAACACCACAGTGAGATAGTACTTTGCACCCAACTAGGATGGCTATCAGAAAACACGTATAATAGCAAGTATTGACAAGGATATGGAGGAACTGGAACCTTCATTCACCACTGACAGGAATGTGAAAAGGTGCAGCCACTTTTCAAAATAATTTGGCCATTCCTTAAAATGTTAAACATGGAGTTACCATATGACCCAGAAATTCCACCCCTAGCATATATCCAAGATCAATAAAAACATATATCCGTGGAAAAATTTGTTCACAAATATTCATAGCAGCGTTATTCATAATGGTCAAAAATTGGAAAAATCCAAAAGTCCATCAACTAAGGAATGGATAAATAAAATAAGGTATATCGATACATGGAATGTTACTCAGCAATAAAAAGGAATGAAACAGTGATATATGCCACAACTTGGATAAAAATTGAAAACGTTATTCTAAGTGAAAAAGCAAGTCACCAAAGACCATATATTTTATGATTCATTTTATATGAAATATCCAGAATAAACAAATCTATAGAGACAGAAAATAGATGAATGGTTGTCTGTGGGTGGTTGGTGGTGGAGGGGGAGGATTTGGGGCAAAATTGGGAGTGGCTGCTATTAAGTACAGAATTTCTTTTTGGAGTGATGCAGATGTTCTAAATGCATTGTAGTGATGGTTGCACATCTTTGTGAATATACTAAAAAATGTAATTGTACATTTCAAATGAGTGAGTTTTATGGTTTGTGAATTGTATCTCATTAAAACTATTTAAAAAACAGGTAACAGTTCACACTGATTAGAATGGCTAAAATTTAGAAAGTCTCACAAAACCAAGTGTTAAGGAAGATGTGAAACAATTGGAGCTCTCATGTATTTTGTTGGGATTGTAAAATACTACAACAATTTTTGTGCATTCTTTAGTACTTTCAGAGTTCTACACTCAGTTACCACAGAAATGGGTGATTCCAGTTCCTATGAATTCAACCAAGAGAAATAAAAATATATATTCATATAAGAGTTGTACACTAATGTTCATAGCAAGTTTATTATACACAGAATTAGAAAAAACCCAAATGTCTGTAGAAAAAGTAAATGGATAAACAAATGTATTATTCACAAATCACCACAGCAAATTATTGTGCCGTAATAAAACACCGCAAACGTAGTAACTAAACAACGTAAATTTATCATCTTACTGTTCTGAAGTCCGTAGTAAATGAATCACACTGGGCTAAAAAATTAAGGTGTCAGCAGGACCTGGTTCTTTCTGGAGGCTTTCGGGGAGAGTCTGTTACCTTGCCTTTTCCAGCTTCTAGAGCTGCCCACATTCCTTTGTTCAGGGCCCTTTCCTCCATCTTCAAGGCCAGCAATGTTGCAGTGTTGCATATCTCTGACTATTCTTCCACAATCATATGTTTCTATATTGTTTTGGGTTTTGCAATGAATATATCCTTTTTTAAACCATATATAAGATATTTCTAATTTGCATAAATTAAAATGGATTTACTCGTTAACCTAGAAAGTGCGTTTCTAAGAAAATATTTTCTTATGGTTGGAATCAGAGATGCATGTAACTTTTATATGCAAGAATACTCATTTCACCATGTTGCATAGAGGAATTAGAAACTGCCAACTATCCAAAAGCAGGAGTAGAGTTAGATGGGTGTTGGCGTAACCCTACCACAGGATGCTAGCAGTCATTGAAATGTCTGTATGCAAAAGAGTACTTCATGACATGGGAAAGATACAATGTATTTCACATCTAAAAATTGTAACTGCATATTTATCATGATCACATTTTTAAACACATATATATTTCTAAAACCAGAAAAAATTACAAAATTGTCAGTAGTATTTCTGCAATTATTCTTGGGATCTTTAGTTTTTACATCTTTCTATGTTTTACACATCTGCTATAAATGTGTATTGCCTTTACGATACAAAACAAAAAGAATGTGCCTGGCACATAGGAGATGCTAAGTAAATAGTGATTTTTTTTTTTAATTTTTTGTTTATTGCAGTAACATTGGTTTATAACATTGTATAAATTTCAGGTGTACATCATTATACTTCTATTTCTGCATAGATTACATCATGTTCACCACCCAAATACTAATTACAATCCATCACCACACACATGTGCCAAATTATCCCTTTCACCCTCCTCCCTCCCCTCTTCCCCTCTGGTAACCACCAACCCAATCTCTGTATCTATGTGTTTGTTTGTTTTGTTATTATCTACTACTTAATGAGTGAGATCATACGGTATTTGACCTTCTTCCTCTGACTTATTTCACTTTGCATAATACCCTCCATGTCCATCCATGTTGTCACAAATGGCTGGATTTCATCATTTCTTATGGTTGAGTAGTATTCCATTGTGTATATATACCATATCTTCTTCATCCATTCGTCCCTTAATGGGCACTTAGGTTGCTTCCAAGTCTTGGCTATTGTGAAAGTAAATAGTGACTGAATGAAAATAAATTTAATCAAAATGTTCAAAATAGTGTAATATGACTAGATATGATTAGGTGTTTCTATTGTACAATGGGAAATAGAGAAAAGGCTTGTAATAATGAATGGAGAGTTGGGCTGTTCATATCTCTGTATTAAATTGCACTATGTGAAATCGCCACTTTTGTAGGTCCAAAATAGTCAAATGTTAGTAGTTTTATGTTTCAGTCTAAAATATTGGGAAGATATTTTAATAGATAAATTATGGGGATAAAGACCTATATGGGACATTTAGGGGAAGAAAATATCCATCTCTGCCCCAAAGTAATCACGATTAAATTTTCAGACTTGAGGAATTAAAAGGACTTTACTAAGATATACTTTCTATTTTGATAAAATTTCTTTTTTTAATTTTTGGCTTGGATGGAGAATTCATTTTTCCATAATAGCAACAGTATATGAGGTGATGATATCTGCAGTGCAGCTCACAAAAGCCTATTTGACCCACACTGTAGCTGAAACATGGTAGTAATTTATCCACATAAAATCATGTTCATAAGAATGTTGCTGTGGAGAGTTGAATATAGAGTTTATTTCTCATATTAACATTAGAAAACAGGGCTCCTGTGGGACTAGAACCCGTGTTTCCTTTGTTGTTCATTTTAGTATGGCTAAAAGTGCTTTTCTACCTGCCCTACATGGCATTTTAACCCCCATGGTTCCTAACTGGATGGTTGGTTTTTTATTATCAAGAGACAGTATAGGATGTTAGTTAAGAGCCTGACTCTAACATTAGATTCCCTGGGTTTAAAGGCCAGCCCTGCCGTTCCTACTTGTGCGACCTTGAGCAAGATGCTTCATCTCTCAGAGGCTCAAATTCTTCATCTGTACAATTGGAAATGAAATAGGATTGATGAAAGGTTTAAATGAGTTCATGCGCTTTGTACAGTTCTTGGAACATTTTGTTCCTTGAAGAGACGTCAGCCATTATTACTATTTTTATCTTTTGCTAAGTGCCCTCCGAACACTGCCTATGTGTTTGGTCCCACTGGTCTTTGGGCAGGCATAATAATAATGCTAATAATGAAATGACAGAAAGTAATGTTTACTGAGCACTTACTATGTGTCAAACATTGTACTAACTCCTTTAAATAAGCGATATCCACTAATCCTCACAATAGCTGTGCAAAGCAGTGTAAGGAACTCGCATAGATCACATTGCTAAGAAAGAGGTGCTAAAATTTGATAAGATCCATGCATAATACTTATTGCAAAAGACATCTAAGCAATGCCTTTTGGGTGCCCATTTTCATGTATGCTGCATTCCAAATAAGCCTGACCACGCTCTGGAGAATCCATTCAGATCTTTCCTTATCCTGCTCCCAGGACCATAAAGTCCTATAATGCAGTTTTTGCTTCACTATCTAATATTTAGCCTGCAAGTAATTCACGTAGGCAATTTTACTCTAGATTTTGTTCTAGAACTAGATTTTGTTCAAATGCATAAACATTCCTTAAAACATTCCAACAAGTGGCAAGGATAAGGTTTTAACTATATGATAGAATAGAAAAATAAGAGAAAATTCAAAATGAATTTTGTATGAATTACTAAAATTTAAAGGCATAATATCAAATTAAAACTACATGACTGCTTTGTTCAAAGGAGAGAACACTTTACCCAAAGTTAGGATTGCAACTTGATTATAGCAAAGTTTTATTTAGCCTACAGAAGATGTGTGAGTGTGTGTTTGCATGTATGTGTTAGTGTGCAGGTGTATGTGCACTTGTGCATGCATGAGCATTTTATTTTATTTCAGTGGCTTTGGGCAAGATATGCTCTGTCCAGTTCATAGGGTTTACTTCTTCTTTCTCCATTTGCCATGAACCAATATGCAGCCCAACTAACTGACACCTCTTTGTTGGCATTTTTACGCCTTTGAATTGTAACTCCTGCATTTAATCAACAAATTGGTATGGGTGTGGAACTGAATATTTCCTGTATTGTTGTGAGAGACTTTTAATTTAGGACCACTTGATTACTTGTTTATATATTCTCCTCCCCCTCCAATTACAAGCAGGATGTGAAGCAGCTATTTGGGATATTGAATTTTGTCAGCTCCCAAAGCTTGTGACCTTGATTTGTTTAGATATGAATGGGAAATCTGAGACATGTTAATAAGACAGAGACTCTGAAAGGCCATCTCAATTTCCATCTGCATCAACACTTTCAAGGGATTTGACGGCATGTGTCTTACTCAGGGATATAGATGTGTGTGTGTGTGTGTGTGTGTGTATGTGTGTGTAATAAAGTGTGCACATGTGAGTGTTGACAAATTATTTTTGGAGCAGACATCTGCCAGTTAGATATAGATTTATTCAAGCTGTTTTCTAAGACTAAAATTTTCATAACTACTTTCCTATTAGCTTTTGTGTTGGCTTAAAATGGTGCTGATATTAAAAAAATCAAGATTAGAAAAAACAGATAAAATAGATTAATGTTTAATTAGGATAGAGGGATATTTGCTAGGAGCCAACATTTGGTTTGTAACATGAAGCTTTCCATTAAAGCCTGTTGCATCTTCCTGTTAAGAATAATTCTACAGAAAGTATCCCTTAAGGGACCTTCTAAGAGGATGGACGATAGGAGGAGGTGCCAATACAGAACAGACAATTCTATGGTGCCCTCTAAGATGATGACAAGTCACATAAGAGGAAAAATTTCTACCTTTAAACTTCACTACTCTGAGTTCCATGACTAGCAGAGCTTAGTGTTTTGTCTTAATCATTCATCCCATTTTATCTGAACGTAATGTAAATCTTTCACTTACAAGCTGTGTCTTTTATCTTTCATTCATTCATTGTTTATTTAGTAAAAAAATATTTCTTTATCTTCTACTATGTTCTAGGCAATTCCAGCTCTTGTTCCCAAGCAGGCTGGAAGTCATGAGAAATCAACAGCAGTCTTTACCAATGACCCTCCAGAATTAGTATAGAAATACTCTAGTTCCCTTTCCCTGATAGTAGAATAACATTGAGGGATTCATGTTGTAGAATTGCTCAGAGTTTTGCTAGGAGAGTAGGCTTCAGCTGGCTACTGTAGTAACTGTCTAATAGCACACCCTTTGTTAGCTCTTATCCTTTCCCTGTATTGCATCAACTCTCCTCCTCCCTACCGGTGCAAACTGCACTTTCCAAATAAACTGTGTTTGTTTAAAGCCTAATCTCAGGTCGGCTCTCGGGAAAACCAAATTATGACACAGTACCTGCTATCATGTAATTTACACTCTGCTCCAGTTTAACTCCAAATAAGGTCAGAGGCTACCTGCATAGGAAATAATCTGTGTGCTTGGAAAAGCACAGCATCCTAGACAATTGAAGCAAAATCTCTGATGGAGGAACTTGGTAATTTGAACTTTTTTTTTTTTTTTTGTGAGGAAGATCAGCCCTGAGCTAACATCCTGCTAATCCTCCTCTTTTTGCTGAGGAAGACCGGCTCTGAACTAACATCTATTGCCAATCCTCCTCCTTTTTTCCCCTAAAGCACCAGTAGATAGTTGTATGTCATAGTTGCACATCCGTCTATTTGCTGTATGTGGGACGTGGCCTCAGCATGGCTGGAGAAGCAGTGCGTCAGTGCACGCCGGGATCCGAACCTGGCCGCCAGCAGCGGAGCGTGCACACTTAACCGGTAATTTGAACTTGTAACATGCTCTCTAGTTGATTTCTACGATCCCACAATTTTGAGAACCATTGGCCTAATGGACTGCTTTGCATTTGCAAGTCTCTCGGCCTTGACTTGACAAGATATTGGGTTCTAATAATTTAATAGATTTGTTTGTCATATATTGTATATTTAAGGGATTAAAACAGGAATAATTAAAGGAAAAATTTTAAGGAAAATATTTATTTTGATTATAGTCTTTAAAACATCAAAATGCATTTGAAAACCATGGGTATCTTTAAATTTCAAATATTTTGGATTATCAAACTAGAAATGAAGGTTAAAGCACAATTTGTATATACTAAGAGTAGAGCCATATATGATAAATAATATTGTCATATTTGTGCTTTGACGAGAGTATTTTGTGTTTCGACTGAAAGTATTTTTTTTAGCATTTATTCATTTGTTTATTCACCCCTCAATTGTTCAGAAAATTGTATGTACTGAATAACACAAGCGGGTACTAAATTAAGACACAGAGGTACAGAAGTGAAGAAGAAAGACATGGCTTCTACCATCAAACATAGAATATCTCTATGAGATCTCTATGAGATATTCTTACTGAAATATAAACTTGAAGGAAATTCAGAAAATAAGTATTCACCCTAAATATCACATGGAAAGAAAAACTATAATTAATGATTAATATTTATGCTTTCCTATTAAAAAAAGCGAAAAACGTTGCAACTTTCTATACACTTTTGTAATTTCCCAGGAACTACAGTGAGAGGAATACATTTACTCCTTGTTCAAAAGAAATGGCATAATGTGTAGGAAGATGTGAATTTTTCCACCTTCTATATACCTACAAAATTCTCCAAGTGGAGTTTACTCTTGTAGCATTTATTTTACCTTACACATAGCATGGGTAACTTGGCAAATGCTATTGTTTCTAGTGACTTCAAAATACATGCTGATAATCAATAAGATTGGAAAGCTCATTTATCTCTCAGGAAGGTAGGTTCTCATCTATGTCTAACTTTTCAAGAGGTCAGGCCTGGGTACATGTAAGACAAATATTCTGTCAAAATTTGAAACCGCATTTGCATTGTAAGTTTAGACTTAGCAATGAACTTTCTGTTATATCTTATAATATTGAAATTTTGGAATCTTGAATTTCAGTTATGGAAAATATTAAGAAATTTGTTGCTATTTGATAGCATTGTTTGAAACAAAACAAAAAAGAGTAGCAATGATGTTTTGTACAATATGTCTGTACATTTATCAGCCCATTTTAATAGGCTCAATTACTCATTTGAAATGCTGTCAGAATCATCTCTTTCTGTTTAACCTAAATATTTTCCCTTCTAAATCATATGCTCATGTAAGTTTTCCATTAAGAAGTTATCTTCCCTGTCCCCCAACCCCAGGATATCTTGACTTTATTTCTGTGTTCTAAAAATTGCTTCTGCCAGTTTGATGATTATTTTTCTCTGTTTGTTCTTCACTCACATTTAAAATTTTTCCTGCTGTCTCTGAGTTATATTGCTCTTTTTCTGAAATTAATATGCATGTTTTCAGAATTGTTCCCTGTCTTCTGATCGTTTTGTATAAGCAAGAATGTTTATCAGTCTTGAAAATGATGGTTTATTCTACTGGATACCAAGGAAAATGACATAGACAATGGCAAAATAACTACCAGCCATTAATGCTGAAGATGAGGAAAAATGTTGACAGTCTTAATATTTTCTGCATCACCAGATTTTCATCTCAACATATTGTTGGCAAAGTGTGAAAAATGATTTTATTGTGGATTTTATCCTCCATCTCTGTTATATGCAGTATACATTATACATGCTACATAAAATTTGCTATTGAAGGAAAAGGGAATATCTTCACCTTTAGAACTCTACAGAGATTAGAGTTACACAGATATCAGAAGCTCGTAGGTAAATTCTGAAAGGAAGGCAATCCATATTATGATCAGGGAAAACCAGACTTACTACAATTATATGAAGAGATAAATAAATAAACTTTGTTAGGCAGGGAAAGACAGAAAGATTTTTAAAGTATTTAAAGTGAACTATCCCATATAAACAAATAATGCATAGATATACAGACGTATTCTAAAAGTGACCTCTGTTCGTGAATGACAATGTTCTCAAAATTGAAGTACATGTATGAAATGGGAGAAGGGCAGACATAAAATAAGGAGTCAGTAATTTCTGCATGTCTTTATTTTTCTTTTATCTTGTGCACATGTGGTTGAGGTAGTGCCTTGCTAGCAAGAATCTTTACATACGTACTACTTCCGGTTTTTAAATTGTTTTTCTTATCTTTAGCCTAATTAAAATATTTATGGAATGATAAAGTTATTTTATATGTTAGTAACGGGATAAAGAAGAGAAGGAAGCTCTCAACATTTCGGGAAATCTTAATAAGATGGTTGGGTGGAGCAGGTCGGAATGATGCTGACAGTGGCTTATCAAGAACGGGAGAAACATGAATTCAAGGGCAAGAATACTAGATCCATGTGCCCTCTCTTTCCAGTGGTAGCTTAAGGGTCTTGGGTTTTATTTTATGAATGAAGACCAACCTCTGTTATCTTGGTGGATCAAACATATATTACTTCTGCTTGTTCCTAAAAACCACACTAAAATGTCAGAAAAGGGATAAAAGTTTATATATCCATCCATAAGATCAAAACATGGGAAAAGAGACACAGCCACGAATGTGGAAAATGGAAAACAGATGAACACATGATAGCCGATTAGCCCCAGAACAGAGGGCATTCTAATGCAGCAGTAGGGAGAGCTCGGTAAGAAGCATATTTGACTCACAGAACCACAAAAATTGGAGGCACCTCTGAGAGTAGGGTGTTGTGGAGCTGATGAAAAGGAGAATTGTTTGGAAATCTATATAAGCAGCAATCACTTGCATTGGATTCAAGCTTAATTGGCTGAAGAAGTTGAGCCACAAACGACTCTGGACATGGGAGCACCAGACATAGATGAGGACGGCGATACTACGTAGAAAGCCAGAGATCTGTGAAAGCCTGCATAGGGAGTAGAAAACCACTTCTCCTTCTGAGTTCCGAGAACACTGGCTGCCGGGCTCGTAGCCTGCAAGCGGGATATTAAGCAAGTCCCCTCCAGGGAAACGGAGAGATGTACACACTTTGACAGTTGAAGCTCTCCCAAGAAACAGTTCAACCGGATCACCATACAAAGAAGTCCAGCAGTGAACATATACAAAAATGAGAAAAAGTAGTGTGTCCATGAATCAAGAAGAAAGGGCTGAAGACAATAGAGACAAACATTCTTGAAAATTAAAATATGTCAAAAAAATTAAAATTTCAATAAAGGTGTTGGAAAATGAAGATAACAAAACCTCTCAGAACAGAAATGGAAAATACCTGAGAAAAAAATGACAACATTAGATGACCCACATAAGATATCCAATATCCACACAAAGAAAGAGATAGTGAAAAAACGAGAAAAGAAATATATCAGTGTCACTAGAAGCTAGAATTCTGTATCAAGTCCAATTATTCATCAGATGTGGTGGTAGAATAACTCTCTTAAGTGGTTGTGTAGTGTAGGGGTTAAGACATGGACTCTAGGACGTGGACTCTAAAGCCTGATTTCAGGCATTTATATTCTGGAGCAGCAACCCTCTCCATGACTTGGGGCTTAAATTTAAGTTTCTTAAATTTCCCTTTTTCCCAGGAAATAATGATCAACTATCTTACAGGGTTGTTTTGAGGACTAAATAAATAAATAAGTATAAAATGCAAAGAGCAGTCTCTGGCATCTGGGAAGTTCTTAGTAAGTGTTAGCTACTATTATTATTTTATTTACAGAAATCCAAGACCTCAAGAAATTTAGTTGTTTTCAATTCATTTTTAATGACCTACTATAAGATATAGTCCAGAGAGAGAAGTCAAGATGGTGGCGTAGGCAGACTCTGAACTCACCTCCTCCCACGGACACAGCCGATTTACAACTACTCGTGGAAAAATTACCCCTGAGACAGAACTGAAAATTGGATAACAGGAACTCCTGCAACAAACACAATCCTAATTGAGGTTGAAGAGGCAGAAACTCCCTTCTGGAGAGAAAAAACGCTGCTTTCACAAGCCACAGCGCTTCATGGCTGCCTGGGAGCAGCCCACAGGTATGCAGCCCTCCCTAGAGGAGCGGAGCCCTGAGCCAGGGAGCGGCCCCGCTGTGGGCATTTTGTGGACCCAGCACAATCGAGACAAGTGGCATAATATCTGACTTTGTCTGCTACTAAAACATTGGGGAGAACCCCCAGAAAAGCTGGTTCACAAAGAAATTAGAACCGGCTCTTAAAGGGCCCACGTGCAAACTCACCCATGTCAGAAAGCAACCTAAAATCACCAGAAAGAAAGGTGTGTAGTGCTTTGGTGAAAAGAGACTCACCTAATAGGCCCTGAATGCATCTCGGTGAGAGGTGAGACCTCTCCAGGGACTGGGACATTGGCGGCGGCCATTGTTGAGGCCTGGTGTGGGCGTGCTGACACAGACGCCATTGGAGTTCTCCCTGGGGCCTGCTAGCCCAGGTCTGCCCCACCCACTAGAGCACCGATTTAATCCAGCTCAGCCAGGGCAGGCAGCCCACCCTAGAGACTGGCCCCACCCAACAACAAGCCCTCAGGCAACTTGTGGGCCTGCATAGATTGGTGACTGGATTCTCTGTTGCCTGGCAACTGAGCCCACTTCAGTGGGACAGGGCATGCACAAGGAGCAAGTGGAGAGTGTGGGGTGGTGGTGGAGAGTGTGGGGAGAGTGTGGGGTGGTGGTGGAGAGTGTGGGGCTCCCACTGTGGAGAGACTGGGTCCACTTCAGGAGGTGTGGGCAAGCACATGGGCCAGGACTGTGTTGACTGTGTGTGTGGACCTGTGGGCAGCAGGGCCTGTCAGCTGCAGAAAACTTATGCTTCTAAAAGACATAGGGGGTTTGCCCCACCTTACAAAGCCTGAAACAATTGGGTGCTCCTGTGCCTGAGGTCAACCCCACCCAGATGCAATCCTCAGAGAGCTGACAAGAGACCTAAAGGCTGGAGGCTTATAGCAATTGTAAACCCCTGAGCCTAACAACCTGCCATGCTGGGGGACTACTCACTTAAAAGAAATACTGCAACACAAATGTGGTATTAGAACTTGCAGCCAACTGTGCTGGGGCTCCCCACACCTGATAAAGAGACTGAAGGGTCCACAACAACTACAAGCAGCTGAGCATTACAACAGCTGGCCGGGAGCATAACTTGGCCTCCTTGGGTGACTACAGGGAGAGCAAACAGGCCACAACAGAAGGACACATGTAGCCCACATAGGGTCACCCCTGGAACATTGAGAACTGAGGCAAGCACACTGTAGGCCTCCTAAGACATCACTTACATAAGGTCACCTATCCAAGAGCAGGAGACATAGCTGACCTACCTAATACATAGACACAAGCACAGGGAAAGATGCAAAATGAGTAGGCAAAGGAATACATTCCAAGTAAGAGAACAGGAAAAATCCCCAGAAAAGGAACTAAGTAAAACAGAAATGAGCAACCTACCCGACAGAGAGTTCAAACTAAGAGTGTTAGTCCCCACTGATGTGGGGAGAAGAATAGATGAACTCGGTGAGAATGTCAACAAAGAAATGGAAGAGATAAAAAAGAACCAATCAGAAATGAAGAATACAATACTGTAAATGAAAAATTCACTGGAAGGACTCAAAAGCAGAGTAGAGGATACAGAAGAACGGATCTGCGAGCTGAACGAAAGACTAGAAGAAATTACCCAAGCTGAACAGGTAAAAGAAAAAAGAATTAAAAAGAGTGAGGACAGTCTAAGGAACCTTTGGGACAACATCAAGCGCACTAACATCCGTGTTATAGGTATCCCGGAAGGAGAAGAGTGAGACAAAGGGGCAGAGAATCTATTTCAAGAAATAATAGATGAAAACTTCCCTAACCTAAGGAAGGAAATAGACATCCAGGTACAGGAATCACAGAGAGCCCCAAACAAGATAAACCCAAAGAGGCCAACACCAAGACACATCATAATCAAAATGTCCAGAATTAAAGATAAAGAGAGAATCCTAAAAGCCGCAAGAGAACGTCAAGTTACATACAAAGGAAACCCATAAGGCTATCAGCTGACTTCTCAGCAGAAACCTTACAGGCTAGAAGAGAGTGGCACGATATATTTAAAGTGCTAAAAGGAAAAAACTTACAGCCAAGAATACTCTACTCGGCAGGGTTATCATTCAAAATGGAAGGAGAGATAAAAAATTTTCCAGACAAGCAAAAATTAAAGGAGTTTGTCACCAAGAAACCAGTGCTACAAGAAATGTTAAAGGGACTGATTTAAGGGGAAAAGAGAAGACCACAAATAGGAAAAATTATCTATTTCCATGATAAGAGGGTAATGTATATGAATGCACAAAAAAGAGGTAAGATATGATATCAAAACATAAAATGAGGGAGGAGGGGAGTTAAAGAGTAGAGCTTTCAGACAGAGGTCAAACTAAAGAGACCATCACTTCTGTATAGAAGGAGAAATTAACAGAGAAGGACTACTAAAACATTGAGAAAAAAAAAGTTAAAAAATGGCAGTAAGTACATACGTATCAATAGCTACTTTAAACGTCAATGGACTAAATGCTCCAATTAAAAGGCATAGGGTGGCTGATTGGATTAAACAACAAGACCCATATATATGCTGCATACAAGAGACACACTTCAGACCTAAAGACACCCACAAACTGAAAGTGAAGGGATGGAAAAAGATACTCCACGCAAATGGCAATGAAAAGAAAGCTGGGATAGCAGTACTCATATCAGACAAAATAGACTTTAAAACAAAAACTGTAAAAAGAGAAGGGCATTACATAATGATCAAGGGAACAAGCCAACAAGAGGATATAACACTTGTAAATATCTACCCACCCAATGTAGGTGCACCTAAATATATAAAGCAATTATTAACAGACATAAAAACAGAAATAGACAGTAACACGATAAACATAGGGGACTTTAACACTCCACTTACACCAACGGATAGATCATCCAAACAGAAGATCAATAAGGAAACATTGGCCTTAAATGACACACTAGAACAGATGGACCTGGTAGATATATACAGAGCATTCCATCCAAAAACCGAACGATACACGTTCTTTTCAAATGCACATGGAACATTCTCCAGGATTCATCACATATTAGGCCACAAAACAAGTCTCCATAAATTTAAGAAGATTGAAATAATACCAAGCATCTTTTCTGACCACAACGGTATGAAACTGAAAATCAACTATAGGAAGAAAATCAGAAAAGCCACAAATATGTAGAGATTAAACAAAATGCTACTGAACAACAACTGGGTCAATGAAGAAATAAAAAAATACCAGGAGACAAATGAAAATGAAAATACGACATGCCCGAATTTATGGGATAACAGCGAAAGCAGTTCTAAGAGGGAAGTTTATAGCAATACAGGCCTATCTCAAGAAACAAGAAAAATCTCAAACAATCTAACAATGCACGTAAAGGAACAGGAAAAAGAAGAACCAACAAAGCCCCAAATCAGTAGAAGATAGGAAATAATAAAAATCAGAGCAGAAATAAATGAAATAGAGACTAAAAAAACAATAGAAAAAATTAATAAAACCAAGAGCTCGTTCCTTGAAAAGATAAACAAAATTGACAAACCTTTAGCTAGACTCACCAAGAAAAAAAGAGAGAAGGCACAAATAAGTAAAATCAGAAATGAAAGAGGAGAAATTACAACAGACACCTCAGAAATACAAAGATTATAAGAGAATACTATGAAAAGCTATATGCCAACCAATTTGACAATCTGGAGGAAATGGATAAATTCTTAGAATCATACAACCTTCCAAAACTGGATCAAGAAGAAGTAGAGAATTTGAATAGAACAATCACCAGTAGGGAGATTGAAACAGTAATCACAAACCTCCCCAAAAATAAAAGTCCAGGACCAGACGGCTTCCCTGGTGAATTCTACCAAACATTCAAAGAAGACTTAATACCTATCCTTCTCAAACTCTTCCAAAAAATTGAGGAGTGGGGGAAGCTCCCTAACTCATTCTACAAAGACGACATTACCCTGATACCAAAACCAGACAAGGACAACAGAAAAAAAGAAAATTACAGGCCAATATCATTGATGAACATTGATGCAAAAATCCTCAACAAAATACCAGCAAATCGCATACAACTATACGTTAAAAAGATTATACACCACAATCAAGTGGGATTTATTCCAGGTATGCAGGGATGGTTCAATATTTGCAAATCAATCAACGTAATACACCACATTAATAAAATGAAGAATAAAAATCACATGATCATCTCAATAGATGCAGAGACAGCATTTGACAAGATACAGCATCCATTTATGACAAAAACTCTGACTAAAATGGATATAGAAGGAAAGTACCTCAATATAATAAAGGTCATATATGTCAAACCCACAGCTAATATCTTCCTCAATGGTGAAAAACTGAAACCTATCCCTCTAAGAACAGGAACCAGACAAGGATGCCCGCTGTCACCACTCCTATTTAACATAGTACTGGAAGTCCTAGCCAGAGCAGTCAGGCAAGAAAAAGAAATAAAAGGGATCCAAATTGGAAAGGAAGAAGTGAAACTGTCACTATTTGCAGATGACATGATTTTATATATAGAAAACCCTAAAGAATCCACCAGAAAACTTTTAGAAATAATAAACGTAATTTTAGAAGTTTAGAAGTAATTTAGAAATTTAGAAGTAATAACAAGTACAGTAAAGTTGCAGGATACAAAATCAACATACAAAAATCAGTTGCATTTCTATACACTAACAACGAAGTAGCAAAAAGAGAAATTAAGAATACAATCCCATTTACAATTGCAACAAAAAGAATAAAATACCTAGGAATAAACTTAACCAAAGAGGTGAAAGATCTGTACACAGAAAACTACAAAACATTGCTGAAAGAAATTGAAGAAGACACAAAGAAATGCAAAGATATTCCATGCTCTTGGATTGGAAGAATTATCATAGTTAAGATGTCCATACTTCCTAAAGCAATCTATAGATTCAATGCAATCCCTATCAAAGTTCCAACATTTTTCACAGAAATAGAACAAAGAATCCTAAAATGTATATGGAACAACAAAAGACCCCAAATAGCTAAAGGAATCCTGAGAAAAAAGAACAAAGCTGGAGGTATCACACTCCCTGATTTCAAAATATACTACAAAGCTATAGTAACCAAAACAGCATGCTACTGGCACAAAAACAGACACACAGATCAATGGAATAGAATCGAAAGCCCAGAAATAAACCCACACATCTATGGACAGCTAATCTTTGACAAAGGAGCCAAGACCACAGAATGGAGAAAAGAAAGTCTTTTCAACAAATGGTGTTAGGAAAACTGGAATACCATACAGCTGTTAAAACAGAAAAAATTTGCACATAATGTTGTGGAAAGATGTTTACTATATACTAAATGCTGGAGATAATGGATTATAAAAGAGTATTTGAAAAATCACCTCATTTCAGTTTAATGAACTTTTAAAAGCTATTCAATTATTTTACTTTGCATATATTACATAATTATTCTCTCTCAAAAGATAAATCTCACATTTTTTACAGCATTATCTCTAAGTGATAAAATTGTGAATAATTTTTAAACCACTTTATTTTCTCATTCTATATAATGAAAATACTTTTTTGTGTGTATTTTTTTGATAGCAATATCTACCTTAAATAATGAGAAGGAAATTCTAAATATCTCAATACTGAATAGGGAATTTTTGCTGAAAAAAAAAATGCTCTAAGCATATTTTCCTTTGCTTGGAAGTCATGAAACAATATGGAATAGATTTTGGAAAGGGAAAATTGGAAAAGTCTTTAAAGCAAAACAATCTGTTGTTGGTGGGAAAACAATATTCCTCAAGGTTATTGATGAACTCTTTGTTTCAAACTCCAAATGACAGAACGCACAGGCAATCGCTACATTTGGGGCAATGCAGATAGTAGAGAGTTAGAGGATACTGTTGATCATAATTCTTCCCGGAGGACTGTGGGAATCATTCACACAAGAGTAGCAGAGTTGTCTTTGCGAGGGCATACTCATCTGTATGACATTTTAAAGGTAGACCAGGTGCCTGAGAAGACAGGGAATATGAAGTGATCAGTGAAGAGGTGGATTAAGTTCTTCCCTTTCAAAATGCAGCCTGTAAAATTTCATAAAGAAGAAACAGGTCAATATACGATAGGACGGTTTATCAAAGGAAAATGGTGTGCAACAGAAAGTGATGTATTATACCAGAATTAAAGTGCAGGAGATAAGTAGAGCCTTTACTCCCATGAACTCAGAGATATACAAATAGTTAGCGTGAATTTGATTTTTTTTAGCAAAAAATTATCATTATCATGACCAGAGCTACGCTAGAAGAAGGAATTTATTACTCTGCAATAATGTAGGTTGCAATTTAATAGAGGGGACCTTGGTGGAGGGGAGAAGGTAAAAAAATTTAGGAAGATATTGCAAGAGCCTAGCCATTAATAAATAGCCTTCATGTATTAGTGATTATGAGAATCTCATAACATTTTCACCCAAACATTATTCAGTAATATTAAATTTGATCATTGCAAAAAGTGACCAAGATATCTGTGCAGAATGAAATTACAATTAAATTATAATAAAACATTATTTCAAGAAGAATTGAAACAATTAATGAGAACTCAGCATGAAATGACCAGGAGAGAATTTGCTTTGTTCCTTTATCCATACCCATATCAAAGGGCAGATTTAATCACTTTTGAACATTGAGAAGCCATGGGCAATTTTAGAGTACCAGATGAAAATGCTTTTCTTGGTAACATCTTCCCATTTAATAATTGTCCCATATAAAGAAAAGTTTCATTATAGTTAACCTAATTTCAGTATGCTGCAGAGAAATATCACTGACCCTTTCTTAATCCCCAGTGGAGAAACTGACAGCTGGCTTCTTTTCTTTAAAATATAACTATTTTTACATTTGGTAACTATTATCCAGTATCCCCTCAACCACCGTTGCTTCAGTCTCAATAATCCAAGTTATTCTAACCCATCCTCAGAGGCCAAATTTCCCAGAACTTTAATTATCTTTGTGGCTCTCAACTGAGCACACTTCAATTTGACCACATCTCCATTTTGCTCCTGAGCTCAGAATTGAAGATATTATTCTAATAAGGGTTTGACCAGTGTTGAGTATAATGAAATGAGCATTTTTCCATTATAGTATTTCCCAGTATAATGTGTTATTCTACACTATATTTTTTTCACTCACATTTTAGTGTTTCTAATTCATAATTGATGTGATATCCTATGACCTCTAGATCTTTTTCTATTCTAATTATAGATAACTTTAATGTATCAATAACTGAGATTTCACAATTTCTTAGGAGTATTACTACTATATGCTTATCTTTTCTTGAACTTATTTTGTTCTTTAAATTCATAATACATGTTTTACTCTCTAAAATTTGTAATTTATATCTTGGTATTAGTTATACAGAAGGAATATAATCACTTGAAGAATAAAAAAAATCTAACTTCAACTCCAGGTTCTGACTTTAATTAACCGTCGATTTTGGAAAAGACACAACATTTTTTTTCAGTATTCTCTCCATAAAATAAGAATGCTGGAAGAAGGGACATTTAAAATTTCTGTGTTTCTAAAATCTCATGATTTACAAAAATTTATTTCCCATATATAGGAAAAATATTAAATGAATATTTAGTAAGCATCTGCTTTCTGTGTGTCATATACTGTACTAGACCCTGGAATAAAGCAGTGAACAAAACATACAAAAATATATTCTTTACAGTATATTTGGGGAGATAAATAATAATATAATAACACTTACTAGTGCTAAGAAGAAAGGAAGTAAAAAGAACTAGGAAGTAGTGAAGGAGTGGATTTTTAAATAGAGTGGGCAGGGAAGTTACACTTAGATAATGATATGGGAGAAACAACTTAAAGAAAGCCAGCAAAACTGTTATCAAGAGGAAGAACATCCCTTGGTAGAATGAATAACAAGTATGAAAGTCTTGAGTTAGGAGTGTGACTGGCATATTTGAAGAACAGCATAGAAGTGGGTGTGCCTGGAGCACAGTGATCGAAAGAAAGAATATTAAGAAATGAGATCAGATATGTAATGGGGCAGAGGAAAGATTATGTAGCACCTTGTAGAGCATTGTGAAGACCTCACCTTCACTTTAAGTCAGATAGGGACCACTGGAATGTTTTGAGGTCAAAACTAACAAGATTTAATGTTGTCACTGTGGATGCTCTATTAAAATAGACCAGTGTGGTACAAGAGCAGTGATCAGTTAGGAGATTGTGGCAGTAATTCAACTCAGAGATCATGGTAGGAGGCTGTTGCACCGTAACTTGGACCAGAGTAGCAATAATAGAGGGGTGAGAAGTGATTTAGTTCTAAATATGTTTTAAAGTTACAGCAGACAGAATGTGCTGAGGGATGAGATGCAGGGTACAGGAAAAGGAAAAGTATGCACACAATGATGATATAGTGATATGGATGTATGATATATCAGTGTGCACATCCTTTTGTAAAAGATTTCCAGCTCATCTAGGATTTGCATATCCTACTAGTTTTTAAAGCTTTCATATCTTATACATTACTAAAGGAGACAAAGATTTTAACATTAATCTATGAAAACATCTTTTCTATAAATAAATAAAATGTATTATTTACTTGGAATAATTTGATTCAAATTAACCCACCTTTGTACCCTGCTTACAGGTGGTGTATCTCTATCTCTAGCTCTATCTCTGTCTCTGTCTCTATCTCTACATCTACAGCTATATCAATAGCTACACCTATCTGTATCTCTCTAGGTAGAGATAGAGATAAATTTACTCTAATCTCAAAACACAGTCTTGCATAACTAATAGACTACTAAAATTAGAATTTGATTATCATCATTCTACTCTCCAACCATCAATGCAAAACCTTTCTGCCACTCAGAGTTTCCACCTCTAAAACAAGTTCCTGTCCTCTTTTTACTGATAAGGATGCAAAACTGATCAATGGGTACAAATTCTTTAGGGGAAAGTTGTTAAAAATCTCAGCTATTGCTATATTGAATCTTGCTAGTCAGTTATTACATTATTTGAGGGAATCTTCTCAGTATCTTCAGATAACTTTATTTGTAGATGTAATAGTCCACCCTCTCTGGGAAAGTCCTTTCAAATATTACTTGGTTTTTTAAAAATATGGTATGTAGTTCCCATCACTAAGAAAGAAAATATGAGGCTAATATTGCTATCAATACTGTTAGACACAGGAATTGAAGAAGCAAAGTTTCAAAAGGGATGATAAAAACTGGCCTACAGTAATAATCATAGCACTTAAGGTTTGTTCAATTTTTTATTATTGCTTTTACTTTACACCCGCTGTGTTCATACTGTGCAGCTCTGAGAATGCATTAGCTGCAAGCGCTACTACTTCCAACAGTTCAGTTAACAATATATTCCAGTTACGGGGAGTCATCAGGGTTCAGCAGACAGTGTTAACCAAACACAGTTATTGAGCAAGGCTGGAGGATGCAAAAGAAATTTTAAGTCAATCTTTGAGAATTCACAGATATCCTTTTATATCTATTCTCATTAGAATCCTGGCCTTCTGCTTGAGAGAACTTGGCCAGAGTACAAAGGAGGGTTTCTTTTCTATTATACTGTGATTAAATAAAATCTGCTTTTATAATAAATGATTTTAATTTTAAACTTGAAAAGATGCAGGATGCTGTGATTTTGTTGGACAGAGAAGCACACAATACACACACGTGCACACACACACACACACACTCACCGCCACCATCTTCCCAACCACCATCACTGTATCACTGTAGTTTTCCCTAAGGATTCACTTTGAGGTGATATAGGAAGTTTTGCCTTCCTTTTTATGGTTTTGTTAGTAAGACCCATTAACAATAATTCAGTATAGTAACAAATCATTTTACATTTCATTTGTGTGTGTTTGAGTTTGTCTTTGATGCTCTTCTTAGACCAAAACATTTGACAACCACGAGTGGATATGGTGTGTTATAAACAATATTTAACAGAAAAATGTGTCCACTCGAACTTCTAATAATAAATGTGATTCCCACTTTACTCATTCTTTTGAATAAACGAAATAAAGGAGACACTTGGAAGCTGTATGTTACCTGGAGCAATAGATAACATATGAAAATGTATCAGGTAGTGACAACTCATCTGGAATTGTTTTAATCATTTTAGTTAGCAGGTTCCTAGGAATAAAAAAGGGCAAGGTCATTTACCTTTTCTATTTCATCATTCATTCATTTGTCCTTTTTATTTCTCTTATTTACTGAATTTTATTCAGTGTCTCCTAAACATTCCGATCATGGAACACTTTTTTGTTACACCTATCATTATTTTAAGGAACTAGTGTTCTTTAGTTGACATTTGAGGAAACACTGTGTGTGTATGTGTATGTGTTGATGGGTGAGCTCTGAATCAGAGTCATTGGGCTGCTGGCAAAGTTCTTCTTTGACCACTGGGTTTAGCTCTTGCACTGGCTGGTACCATATGCTTTTTATTGTTTTTTTGCATTTTCTTTTTTTTTAATTTCTTTTTTTATTATACAGGTATTGAATCCCTTCTGCTAGATGCTGGGAATGCAATAGTGAGTAAAAGCAGACTTTATCCTTGTGTTCATAGAGATTAAAGTTTAGTTGACAATGCAAAAAAAAAACTTGACCCTAACATGTTTCAAGAGACACCACTTGAGAGACAAGGGATGCATAGTCAGTGGAAAGCACGAAGCTCTGACTCTTCAAAAGGAAAGTTCAATGAGGGAGATGGAAACAAGGACAAAGGAAGGAATATATCAAAGTCACCAGCATTGATAACTGATTTTTGGAATATCATTCATCAGCGATTAGCAATCTTTGATGCTCCTCAGTTGTGATTTGTTGTTAATATTTAAGACAAATAATTTTGGTTGATTGGATTACATAATACAGCTCAGCTGTTTAAGAGTTTTGTATTCATCCCAACACATTTGCCCTCATAGCAGAGTGCTTGCATTAGACCCGGAGTGCTCACTGTACTTGCTGCTTTTGCATTTGAGATAAAGCTTTCACTGTATCTTCCTTATCTCTTTCCTCAGCACTGTAACACTAGCCCAGCAGACTTCACTCTTCCCTTCCACTTGTCAACTCTGGGGAATGAGGCCAGATTCCAGGAGGGGATGCTTTCAATGGGAGTGCGGCTCTTCTAAGCTTAGTGGGCACATGACCTAGTGGAGCAGGTCGTGGGCTGATGTGAGAGTTGAACTGACCTTGTGTTCTGTTGACTCTGTGCTAGTGTAGGCATCACATTGTTTAAGCTACGTAGGCCATAGATTCTGTCTATGGAGTCTCAAATACACTTTTTAAAAATTTTAAAAGTCACAGTGAAAATTTTATTTTTATTACACTTTAAATTTTCAGAAGGTATTTATTTGCCCAAAATTGTCTTGTTGTAAATGAGGAATTTAACCACTGGACTGGGCATAAAATAACTTTAATGCAGTTTCCAGCATCTGCTTTTGCTCAACATTCATTCAGGTTTCTCTGATAAGTGCATGCCATGTTTGCTTTCGGGAACAACAACTGCCGCCTTGAACTTAGTCTTGGTGAAACTATTAACCAGGTGCCCATCCTCCTCTAGACATGTGATTTGGGGCGCATAACCCGAAAAGTATTTTTTTTTAATGAGAAGAAAAAAGTTGAGCTACAGTAGCTGTGGAACAGGATTAAAATTTTAAATAAAATGGTGAAACAAGCCCTCACTGAGAACCACGTATTTAAATAAAGACCTGAAGGAGATGAGGGAAGAAGCCATGAGAACATATGGGAAATTGCAATGGCCCTGAGACAGAATGTGCCTGCTGTGTTCTAAAATGAGCAAGGAGGCCTTTTTGCAAAGGAAGCAGACGTAAGAGAACTAGGGGATAAGACAGGACATTGTAATGACTCTGTATTTTACGTGTAATTAGGTAAGAGGCCACTGGGAAATTTTAGGCAGAGGAGTGATATAATCTAACTTCTTTAATTTGGATACTATTTTGAAGTAAAAAAAACAAAACAAAAAAACCCCTCAAATATAACAAGTGTAAATGCAGAGATACTGTTTTGGAGAAATGATAGATTATATTATTTCCTTGCATTTATTTGATCACTACCTGCTTTTATGATTGCTTCCTATAAGTAAAATATATACTTCCGCATTGCATTGACTGTGGGCTTGGCAATAGACCTGCTTTGGTCAATGAAACACGAGCAGATGTGACTTTTGCCACATTTAAATAGAAGATTTAAATGCATCTCTGTATAGTTAGACTTTCTCCAGCCACCCCTGTACTCTGTCCTTAGGCTACTGTCATCTTCCATGAGATCAGCACACTACAGATAGTACCTATTTCTTCTTCCTTGATACTAGAATAAAACAATGTCAAGCCAATGCCCAGCTGTTCCACAGCAAGCCAACCTAGGCCCAGAAATTTCAGCAGAGCCCACTAGAGCTACAGGAATCCCTAACCACCCTGGAATATTAGCAAGGATAAATATTTGTTGCCAAAAATCACTGAGATTTGTAAAGTTGTCTATTGTTACATCTAACCTGAATAATACAGCTTGGGATATTGGAATAACTCAGCCCAAAGATGATGGTGGCTTGGGCGGGGATGGTAGCAATGAATGTGGTAAGATTTGAAGGTAGAGATGACAAGATATGTGGGATATTTTTTGAGAAAGAGACGAATCAAAGATTATTACAAATATTTGGACTTCTTGCTGGACTATGAATTATTATTGAAAAATATTCAACTATATTTTTATTTTAAAAAATTATTTAATATTAATAAAAGACTTTCAGGCACAAAATGTATATTTAATTAGGTTATAATTTTGTGGGTGACATAGTTGGAAAATCTCTACTTTCAGAATATAGCCTATTCATGATTGAAGATTATGGGCATCAAATCTTTATGGTATTCAGATCCTAATGACTACTTTTATAAGAATGATGTAGCAGTTATATTTTACAAAGTATATGTTTATAATTACATCCTTCACAGTTAAACTTTCCAATATTTTGCATGCATAAGCAATATAAGCAGTTGTAAGACTATTGTGTTTTATAAGAGCTTTACAAAATCTTCTTCTGTTTACCATTTATGGCTAGAAACAAAGACAATTTTAGTTCCTTTCTATAGCTATGAGACAATATTTCCATGCCACATCAATTGATATTTCATCAATATCAGTAATTGAGAAATGAGAAAGTTGTGCTACTGTCTTTCTTCCACTTTTGTACTCTGAAATAGTTTATAAGCAATACCTAAGTAAATGTGGCTTCTTGGAAATATCACCATAAGTTTAGTAAAAGATCTAAAATGTATTAAGAATCTTAACTTACTCTATGACAAAACTAATGCTGAGAAATCATTACTAACAGACCTATCATTATACTCAGGCACAGTATAGAACAAGTGCATTAACATTTAAATATATGTATACCCTGAAAATATACATTCACAAAATTAACGTGCCCTTCACTAGCCATATTTCTGAAAGATCAATGAAGTTATATTCCTAAAAGAAAATTTCCCAGGTTCCCCCCAAATTAGGACAGTAATGCTTTTCATTTCCATATTCTATACAGGTCTCTTTATTTAGGGCAAAGAAAAGTTGCCGAAAATATACTCATATCTTTAGATCTCAGTAGAGAATGTTTATTCTTCTAGAAGCATCTGACAGTAGAGTGATCCCAGTTCTTATTAAACAATCCCACTTTGTTTTCATTGAACTAAATGGTTCTATGTGTCGAGTTTTTAGAGACTGCTTACTTCCTAGTCACGCTGATCTATGTTATCTATTTTCTAGACCGAACATCATCCTTTTCCTTGACTGATCAGTCTTGAGATTGTAATGGTAGCAGAACATTTCCAAAGACCCTGGCTAAGGGTCTGTGAGAAAAAATGCCTCTTTTCTGCCTATAGTGTCCACATTGCTAACCACTTCCAACAACGCTGAGGATGAGATTAACAACTTCATATTGTCTGCCTCAGTGCATGAATATGTGCCTGTATGTGTGCGTTCATTTGATTAACCTTTTACGGAATATCTTCAGAATAATTGTGGATATAGACTAGCTGGTTTATGAGGATCAGCAAGCAAATGACTTCAACAACAAAAAAGAGATGTTGTGTGATAATGATTTTAGAAGGGAAGAGAATGGAATATTGTTTTTAACCACTTCCTAAGTCTCAGTTCCATGGTATGTACTGTACATACACTTACACATATACTCCTTAAAGGACTACTATGTGATAGCTGTCATGAGCTTGATTTTTCAAATGAGGCAGGCACCTGCATTTTAGAGATATTTAATAATTCTCTGAAGTACACAGCTTGTAAATGGTCATCCTCAGGTGTGAATAAGAATAAGGCTCCTGACTCCAGAGCCTCTCCTCTTTTCAATGAACTGCAGTCTAAAGAAAGAGCAGTGCAATGCCCATTTTCAAATTCCACAGAAATCAGAACCACCCAATTGGCTATTACATTTTTTGAAGGCAAAATCTATACGGCAAGCGAAAACATCTTCCCTGGGAATGATTTCTGGTCTGTGGCTAATGTATACTTTCTAAGGGTCTAAACATGAGAAGACATTTTATTTGTATTAAGTGATTTAGTTCTGGTGACATGGATAATGAGCACAGGCAAGACTAGGGAAAAACTGTCATTGTTGATTTTTCAGATGGAACATTGATAGTGCCTTGCCAGCAGTTTGCCCATAGCTCACAGTAGAAAGCAGAGTCTCATAAGGTCAAATCCCAAAAGCAATGTTGAAAGCATAGATGGGAAAAGTGTGATGGCCCAAGTTAGAGCATCTCCTTTTTGCATTCTGTATGTGATTTTGTGTTATATTTATTTTCCAGGTTGGCTCCATTATATACCATCCTCACAAATAAAATTCAATTTTGCATTTTGCTTTTTTTGAATTAACAAAATCAATTAAAATATCATCGTGAAGTTCCCTAATTCCCTCCCAGTGAGGTGTGATTTTCAGTGGAATTACTCTGTAACTGTTTGGCCAAACTAATATAGACCTCCTTTGTTTTTTTTCTTTTCTATTTAATATATTGAATTCAGTCCAGTGCTATTTTCAAAGATATTTAATTTTCCCCAAATATCATGGGGTGAGTATCAATCATTCATTCTAAATTACTTTTACTCTTTGTATGTTGAACATTCCAACTTAACAGCTGAGAGTCAAGATAAAACTTTGAATGAAAAAGAAGACCCTTTTCTCTACTAGGCATTTTAAATACAAATGATTACAAATAATATTTTCAATATCTTTATCTGTTTTTCTGTAAGTGTGGGTTAGCTGTGAGGTTTTGCAGTTTTTGATTTTTAGTTTTATAATTGTTTTTTATGGTTGGTTTGTTGGCATTTTGCATTCTTAAAAAAACTGTGGCTATTGGAATGAAATGAGATTCAGGATCGTGTTTTTAATTATGTCATCTCCATAACTCAAACGAAATAGAATATTTATTGTCTAGTCCATGATTTCCCCAAATGGTTTAATGGTTTCTATGGATACTTCTTTTCCGGGTGAATTAAAATATAATAGATGTCCTGAACGTTAATGCCTGTGAAAATGCTAAATTAAGTTAAATGAACCTCTTTACTGAAGGATTATCACAAGGTTTTAATGTGCTGTGTGTGCGTTTCTTCTAGAACACCTCTTACTGTGATCTAGCACGCAATTTGAGAAACACTTTTATTTTCAGATCGATCTACATCAGGCAATTAAGATAATGCATCTTATAAAAAGAATTAGTTGGCTTTAATATTTGAGTGACTGTGAAATTTAAATAAATCCTTTTAACTTAAATTTCATTTATTAATTTATTCATCCATTCATTCTATGTACTTTGAGTACCCACAAACAGTCTGCACTTATAGATACTGGGACATATAAAGATGAATTAGACTCAATCCCTGCCAAAAGGCACTCATAACCATGATAAAGCATTGTGTATGTGCCTGGAAAAAGTAGACATCAGAGTACATTTGAATGAGACGATATCTCATACCAAAGACTGCACCTAAGTTGTCTTTTAATAAATTAATAGTAGTTTATTATGTTTAGAATGTGCTGAGGAAAAATATCTAGGAATAGAAAAAGTCATGAGGCAAGAGAGAGAGGAGAAAACATCTATAATAATCATCTATTTCAGAGCACTTGTGGAAGAATGGCTGGCCTTCTCTTGGATGTTTTGACATCTTAAGATAGCTTATAGTCGTGGGTTAAAAAGCTGTAAGATTTCTGTGTTGTCTTCTAAATCAGCTGTAAAACTGTTGAAGGTTCTTTATCCTTTTGACATGGATGCAGCAAGGAATGTTTAGAAGTGAAGCATCCTACTATTTCCTTTCCTGAGAATCAGCAAGTGCAAGATATTTGAGCTTTGTGTCTATGGATTTTTTTTCCTCTCCCATGTGGCATTGCCAGGAAGCTATTCCTCTCCTACCAGTATTCAAGTTCCTTCAGGGGAAACAGTCCATCCATTTTATAAGTGAGTAGAAAGAGAAAGTTTGGAAATGAAAAAGAGAGTAGAGATTGTAGTGCTTCATTAGTAGTTTGCCCTGACAGGAGAGTGTGTGGAAACTAGAGGGAAACATGAGAGAGATTATAGAAGTTTTCTTTATAATTTTCTGATTATTCGTTTACCTCTTTAAGACTTTAGAGACCCTCTACTGAGAAAAAAAGCACATGCAGCACAGGTAAAATGCACTCACTTTCAGAGTAATCCTGGACCTCCCGAAGCCCATTCAAGCTTAGGGGGTCCTTGGACCTTATGTTAAAAACCCTGATGTAGGGGCTGGCCAGGTGGTGTAGCGGTTAAGTTTGCCGCTCTGCTTCGGTGGCCGAGGGTTCGCGGGTTCTGATCCCAGGCACGGACATACCCACCGCTCATCAAGCCATGCTGTGGAGGCATCTCATACACAAAATAGAGGAAGATGGGCATGGATGTTAGTTCAGGGCTAATCTTCCTCAGCATAAAGAGGAAGATTGGCAATGGATGTTAGTTCAGGGCAGATCTTCCTCACCAAAAAAAAAAACCCTGATGTAGAAGAAGAAAAAAGGAAAAAAAGAAAAGGATATAAGATATAATAAGGGGAAAAAAGCAGTAAAAACTATTCTGGGTGAGTGCAAAGAGAATTGGCTGAAAAGAAATATGTAGCTGGTGGGGGCAGGGGGTTGGAGGAATAAAGAGAAAGATGGAAAAGAGAAAACAGAAAAATAAAGTAAATATAAAGAAAGTATTACCAAGGTTAAAAAAAATTCCTAGAGATAGCGGGAAAAATTGCTGGAAATGCCATAATTTGCAGTAAGACTATACATATTCCAGTATTACATGGAGCAACACGGATGATAAAATATCATTTGACAATATTCAAAAGACTAGGGTAGTTTAAAACCGCAGAGCAAGAGTGAAAATGCTCAATTCCTGAATCACTTCAGACTCACCAAAACTTACCAAGTCCTAATTAAAGGAGAGATGGGAATTCTGAAGGAAATACAGTTATAGGAAGTTACCTTAGCCTTGAAATCCAGCTTTTGAGTCATTCAAACAAATCCCTTCCCTTTAAATGAATATTCATTTTAATCAAAGTAAATTATGCTCATGATTTAAAAAACTCAAATAATATGAGAGTAATTTTGGTAGCTACCATAGTAGAAAGTGATTATTACCTCAGGCAAGGAGAATTGGGCAGAAGCCTTTCTAGCAAGCTTTTTAACATTATTTGGGTAATATCTGAATAATGTCCAAAACTACTGTTTGAAAACATGCAGTATTAGTATATCTCAATGCCCATTTGCTTCTTTTGTGAGTTTTTCTGATTCCTCCATCCCATGGCTCCTTTATTGGTCTACTCTTAGTCTTTTTTTCCCTTCATAAAGAAAGAGTGGAATTTATAAGTATGTAAGAGCTAATTCCTTATTTTTATGGAATGCGATTTCCAGTAGTTTTGTTGGTAAAAACAGGAATTATTATGTTCTCTGTCCTCAAAACATCTGTATCTTGAGTCACACAGCTTTAATCTGGAATTGTTGACTTCGGGGTCTGGTATATATGTTTCATCTTGGGATCTCTCTTCAATCTCATATTGGTGATTTCTTTAATTCTCTCCTATATTTCATCTCTTTATTTCCTATATTCCATATCTTCCTCTGTTCTAGTTTCCTTCCTCATTTGATGGTGGATATTATCCAGGAGCCTCTTTGGCACACATAACGGGATGCAAATATTTTAAGTCCTTACATGTCTGAAAATGTTTGTGTTCTACTCTAAACTTGATTGATAATTAGATGTATTTAAAATTCTAGTTAAAAATGATTTTCCTGCAGAAATATAGAGCCATTACTCCCTTGTCTTTTTGCTTTCAGTATTCTATTTAAAAAAGCCCAAAGTCATTCTGAGTTTCTGAAACATTGCGTTCTCCTTAGAGTTTCTGCTGGAAGACAGTGATCTGGCATTTTACCATGAGGTGTCTTAGGGTGAATCTACCTTCATAGATTCCTCTATAAACCTATCGTGTGCCTTCAATATGGAAATTCATGTCCTTCAATTATAAGACAGTTTCCATTTTTCTGCATCTTTTAAAACATTCATGTGATTTTTCACATTTATTTAGTTAACACATTGACGTACACTAATGCGTTTGACATATTAAATAAAGCTTGCATTACTATGATAATTCCTATTTGTTTACGATGTATTATCCTTTTTTGTGTAAAGTTGGAGTCAATTTGTTAATATTTTGTTAAAGAATTTTACGTCCATATTCATGAAAAATATTGGTCCATGCTTCTTCTTTTCTGTAATGTCCTTGTCAAGTTTTGATGTTATGGTTATGCTTACCTAATAAGATGAATTGTAGATGATTCTTCTCCCTCTACTTTTCTAAAACATTTTTTGTAAGAGTGGTGTTATTTATTCTTTGATCACATTGCCATTAATGAAATATGGACTTGTGATTTGTTTTGGGGAATGTTGATATTCAGTTTCTGTAATAGAAGTAGGGATCTTCGTAATTTCTATTTCTTCTTGTGTCAATTTTGTTAAATTGTATTACTCAAGAAACTATCCATTTCACCTAATTTACTAAATTTTTTGGCAGAAAATTATTTATTGTACCCTCTTGTTATCCTTTTAACGTTTATAGGATCTGTGGTGACAGCATCTATTTATGCTGATAATGTTGATTTATGTTCTCTCTTGTTTTGCTAATCAATCAATTTTGTTGATGGTTTCGAAGAACTAGAACTTGGTTTTTTTATTCTCTACTGCCTGTCTGTTTTCTATTTTATTAATATTTTTTCTTAAATTTATTTCCTTCTTTCTACTTATTTTGAGTTTACCTAGCTATACTTTTTCTAATGGAGGCCCTAAGGTCACTAATTTTAGATATTTTTCTTCTTTTAATATATGCATTTAAAGCTAAACACTTCCCTTTAAGCCCTCTTTTAGCTTCACCATACAAACTTTGCTTTGTTGTATTTTCATAATCATTTAGTTCAAATTTGTCAATCTCTGCTTTCTGTTTAAAGTGTTTAGACCATTAATATTTCATATAATTATTAATATGTCTGGATTTAATTCTATTATTTTGTTATTATTATGAATAATTATTTTGGTTGTCCTGTTTGCATTATGAATGTGTTTCCCTTTCCTGACTTCTTTTGGTTTATTTAAATTATTTTTTATTTCTTTTTTTAAATTTCCATTTCATTTATTTACTGGCTTTTTAATATATATCTCTTTGCATTTTTTTAACTCATTTGTTACATATGGATCTCTCCTTTCACAGTCTACCTAATGTTAGTATTGTACCACTTTGTGTAAAATCCGAAAAACACGACTTATAAGCTCATTTATCCCCTCGCCAACCTTCAATTTATAGTTTGTATATATATTACGTACCATATATTGAGAAAATAGGTAATGCTATCATTTTTGCTTTAAACGGTTGTACATATTTACAAAAAAGACCTAAGAGGACAAAAATTTCTCTTTTATATTCACCACTTTATTGTTATTCCTTCATTCTTGAAAATTCAAGGTTCTTTCCTATATTATTCATTTCTTATGAAGTTCATATCAGATGGCCTCTTATATAATATAATCTGTTAATTGGTTCACCTAGCAAAAGGTTAATTTAAAGAAACTTTTAGGAGATACTATACCTGAATTCAAAAGTTGTTGACTATCTGAAAGCCATACGTTCATAAGTTACTGCTCCGTACTCAAAAGCTTTTCAGAACCTCTATTTTCTTCAGCCTCCGTATCTCTGCTTCTGTATCTACCTTCCTACCCACCTCTCAAGGAAGCCTCCAGAACCACTCCCTGTGCACTACCTCACTTTTTTTGTTTATTTTTTGGTTTCACTACCTGCTTTCCTCATAGGATTCAAAACCAGGATGGGCTGAGATTGAGAACTAAAAGCAATCTGGGAATAAGTGTAACTATTTCCATCACATTAGGAGTTAAATTGACCCTTATGGTTAAATTTGTAATATAATTATCACTTATAAATTGCATCAATAGAGATCTTCATTCCAAATTCTTATACAATTAATTACAAATAGCACTTGAAAGCACTATTTGTTTTTTTTGGTTTGTTTGGAATTTACCAGCATTTTATTGACTCAGTTGTATCTTTCTCCCTAAAACTTTTACTATGCAAATTCTTCATATAGATTTCTGAATTTTAGAAGAATTTTATAAATTCTCAAAGTCAGAATTTGTAGAGGTCAAGAACAAATTTGTGAATAGAATACCAAATTATTATCCCAGTAACACATGAAAAAAACAGCCATCTGAAACCAAGATTTAGAAAAGTTTGTGAATATATAGGGCTTGGTTCTCACTTGGTTGTTTGAATGTGCTGAATTTTTCAATAATGATATAGAACTTTGCTTTTAGTTCTGGATCTAAGAGGTAGTAGTTAATGGATCATTTAAATGTTCCAAATTGCTGAGATATGGTTAATTGAAAAAGGCAGCCAAGTATGGACACTTGAGTGGTTGTTTACCTTGAATACTGCAAGCATCTAAACCTACAGATTTCAACTACAATCCCACATCCTTTCTCAGCTAAGACATAGCTCTGCACGACTTCCCAGTAAAATACCTTCTCAGGAAGAAGAGACAGCCCTAGGCTAGAATGTACACTTCCACCTTCATTTTTATTTCTTGTGAGCCAAATGTTATAATTAATTCTCATGGAATGGAGAGTGAAAAAATTTTCTGCATGTGTGTATGGGTCTGTGTGTGTGTGTGTGTGTGTGTGTGTGTATTAAATTCTAAGGCATTATTTTCTTAGGAAGGAAACATCTGTTTCTCTTCAAAGTGGACAGACCTCTGTGAATGATATTGCCATCATTGTTAATTGATTCTCTTTCCTGGCTGCTGTTAGCGTAAAATTTAAAGCCAAGGGGCAGCATATTTTCTACAAGCTGCTTTGTTTTCTGTGTTTCCCAGTATAAATACACATTCATACATACGTATACGGAGCCTTAGTTCAGGGTGTTTGCTTTAAAGTTCTGACTGATATTGCATTTATTTTTAACATGCTACTACATCATAATTGCTGAGCTTTTTCTTGGGTTAATTTCCTTATGTGTAATTGTTTCTTCTTAACTTGCAACCTGTCCAAAGACAGCATACTAAGAATCCATCAGGAATTAGGAAATGTGTCTAGTTCAAATGGGATTATGCTTTGGCAATTCCTGTTTTGAAAGAGCAAAGTTCATGGATGTCAGTGACGTTACCCATTAGATAATAACAATTTTTGGTGTGCTGTGTTTTAGCATGAAAGTGGAGAAAAATGTATCATGTAAGCATCTCTCAAACTGTTGGTTCAAAATCGGTATTCTGAAAGTTATTGTATTGTAACTAAATTTTAACTAGACTTAGTATTAAATTAGAAAAGTGTTTGAACTCAAGACCCTTTCTTTTCCAAATTATATAGTTTTAATGATTATTCAACTTTTAATTAAAGGTTTAAGTAATTTATTCTCAATAAGTATTATAACTATTCAGATTAATCATAACTTGTAATAGCTTTTAAATTAACAGGGGTTTTCATTTAACAAATCTTTGTGCAGTAGGGCAAGAAATAATTACATTTTATTTCTCTTAAATGTGTTAGTAATTAACATTTCTAATTTTTATGTGAAATAAATGCTTTGATTTAAATATAAAAGAACATTAACAAAGCCTGCACATGCTGTAATTTAAACTGAAGCCACAGGATAAACCTATTCATTTGTTAACATCAAACTTTTCCTTAAACCTTTGATAGTACTTGTGATTTTGTGCAGATGATAGGATTTTCCTGATAAAAATACTCTTCAGCATATGTTCTAGAAACTGATGTGTAAAACTCTGCAATAAAGCAAACTAAGGTTGAAAAGTGCAAATAACGACCCAAAAAATATAGACGTGGACAGGGTCGGAGTATGTTTCATTGCAATGACCTGGAAGCACCTTGTATACATTTTAGAAGATAGTTTATTGATCAAAGTACCTAGACACCGGCCGGCCCCGTGGTGTAGCGGTTAAGTGCACGCGCTCGGCTGCTGACTGCCCAGGTTCGGATCCGGGCATGCACTGACACACTGCTTGTCAGGCCATGCTGAGGCCGTGCCCCACATAAAGTGGAGGAAGATGGGCACGGATGTTAGCTCAGGGCCAGTCTTGCTCAGCAAAAAGAGGAGGATTGGCATGGATGTTAGCTCAGGGCTGATCTTCCTCACAAACAAACAAACAAAAAAAAAGTACCAACACATTTTAGATAGTAAAACTACAACATGAATTATAGGCCAGTACCATATCCCATCACTGGAAAAGGTACTAAAGTATTACTAAATGTCGCCTTGGGGTTTTTGAGCATAACTACTATGAATTGCTAACCAGAGTTCAGTATGTCAGACCAATATGAACCAAATTTTACTCATATGACAATTGATTGTTTGCTAACTAAATAAAGACAAATAATAGCTTTCCTAAGCAACCAACAGCAATATTTTAAATAAAGGCATAAAATTAAACTTGTAGGTCTCAACTAATTCTTTCAATTATAATTCAAGTCATATATAAAGTTTTCAGTATATCTGATACTAACAAGGGCCAAATTAAAACATAGACATACCCAAGTTTGATAAATGAACAATATTACTAACTGCTTTAGATGGCATTTCTGATTAAAATATTCAAAGTGATCAAATTAATTCTCTAGATTTTTAAAAATTCTTAGTCAAATTAAAATACATTTTAGTGCAACAAACAAAATGTTCTATACATCATATTTGAAAAAGTTTTTCAAAATTTTTTCACTTCTAAATCTGTACAAAATGGCAAAGTTATTTCATTTCTGTAGATTCAGAATCAGTCATAAATATGAATCACAATGCTTTTTCATGACTTTTGGGAGAAACCATTTAAGTAATAAAAATAGAATCAGAGTAAAAATGTCATTCTTGTCAACATTTGGCTTATGGGCTCACACTCTGTCTTCTCAACATTTCTGTTTTTATTGGCAATAAAAAGAAGAGAGTTTAAATATAAAACCGTAAGTACTATAGATAGGTTTATTCTGGAAGATTCCAATATAACTGCTTTAACTGTTTAAAACTTAAACATTTCTCTTAACATTTCATCCCAACAAGGCCACTCTATAATACCAGCCTGTTCAGATACATCGTTAAATCCAGGGGGAATAAATATGTTGCCACAAAAGAAATAACTTGTTACTTGAATTTGCTTTTACTTTACCTTTCCTTTTAGTATAATGAAGATGAAAGATAAGATTAAGTGTGAAAACCCTTGGAAAACATAAAATAGTAAAATATGTATGTTTTTAAGATTAATAACTTTTTATTCTAAAATAATAAATTCATTAAGAATTTGTGGCACAAAGTAAATAACTTAGAGTTAAATGTCAAAAAAATAAGTTAAAAACTTTAGTTAAGGGCCGGCCCCGTGGCTTAGCAGTTAAGTGCGTGCGCTCAGCTGCTGGCGGCCTGGGTTAGGATCCCAGGCGCGCACGGACGCACCGCTTCTCCGGCCATGCTGAGGCCGTGTCCCACATACAGCAACTAGAAGGATGTGCAACTATGACATACAACTATCTACTGGGGCTTTGGGGAAAAAAAAGGAGGAGAATTGGCAATAGATGTCAGCTCAGAGCCAGTCTGCCTCAGCAAAAACGAGGAGGATTAGCACAGATGTTAGCTCAGGGCTGATCTTCTTCAAAAAAAAAAAAAAAAAAGGTTCAAAAAAAAAAAACTTTAATTAAGTACTATGTAAAACAGATTCTTGGCCTAGTATATTAACTTCCATTACAGTATAAATTAGAGAAAAGGGGAAAATAAAATATTATTTCTTTCTACTTGCCTTTTCTTTCTGTTTAGCCTTGTAGTTTACACATATTTTCCCTCTAAAGTTACTTACATTTGAATATTTTAAATGGATATTCAATTTAATATATTGGTTTTAATCAATGAATGTGGATGAGAGGATGGGGAATATATAATGAAAGATTAAAAATTACTAAAAAATCTTTGCTACTCCTTCCATTGGAGTAGCATATAGGAGCCTAGTGCCCCTCTCCTACAATCTGAAATGAAGTTAGTGACATGTTAGACTAACAGAATGTAATAGAGGCTGGGTAATAGGAAGTCCTGCAGCTTCAACCCAAGACTCATGGAACACTTTCCCTTCGAACCATCGTGAAAGAAATCCAACAACTCTGAGACCCTAATGGAGAATCAAGGGCCATTTCAAGTCTACTACTGATTTAGTCAAAAGACTCTTCTTTTCTAATATAGGGTTTTTTCCGCTAGGCCTTTCCATTTGATTCTTATAGTTTGCATTTCTCTGTTAATATTCCTCACCTATTCATGCCTGTCACCCACTTTTTCCATTAGATCCTTTAACATAAAAAAATATAGCTATTTTAACATCATTATCTGATAGTGGGTTGTGGTTCATCTCCGAGTCAGGTTCTTTTGATTGCTTTGTTTCTTCACAATGTGGTAGAGTATTTTTTGCCCCTATTTTGTTGTATATATCACAAAAATTGTGTAATTTTTAATCAAATGCTGGGCATTATGTATAAAATAGTAAATTCTGAGGTAAATAGTATCTACATCTTGAAATGAGCAGGCCTCTTCTCTCAGGGCATTAAAGTGGGAGTTGAGATAGTCTAGACAAGGGATAAAGTTGGGCTTTGTTTTTACTTTGACCATAGTGAATGGCAGTGATCTGAATCTTCAAGTTCCTCCAGTGGTGGGCTTCCATCTCCCTATGCGTAGGGTAGGGACTTTGGTACCATGGGGTTTTCTCAGTTTTAGTTCTCCACCATCAACTTTTGTCTATCAGCACTTCACAGGTGGTCTTTCTTCATGCTCCTGCCCCTCCCCATCCTTAGACTTCCCTGTTAGGCTCATGTTAGGAGTAGGGGGTGTTCTTTTTTATTCTGGTCCAGCTTCAGTCTTAAAGAGGTTCTTTGTAACTGAGCCAAAATTATAGGAGCTTTCTCGGTGTTTTTGCCTCTCATAATGTCAACCAAACTTTGCTTTATATTTGTAGTTGGTCTTGGCAGGAGTTTCCTTTCCCTTTCTCAGTGGAATAAGACCTATGCTTGGTAGCAGTAGAGTATCTTGGGCCTAAGATGATTTTGTACTTCTCCTTCAAGAAGAGATGGCTTTATTTTTCCTACCCTTCTCCTAGCCACATATTGTGTCTGCCTTTGCCCAGGGAGCAGCTACGCTCTCTCTCCCTCTGTGACTTAGGCTCCTACAAGAGAAGAGTTCAGGGAAATGAGTAGTGCTATGTGCCTGGGCCCCCACAATAGCTGATCACCTCCTATATGCTTGCCATTACTGACAGGGGCTCTTCTCAGTCTTCTCTCCTGCCTCCAATCTTTTCTGTAAGCACCCAGTAGAAGTTTGTAGGAAAAAGCTTATGAGGGAGTAACAACTCCACTTAGGTCTGTGGTCCCCAGCTATTCCAGAATGACATGCTATCTCTTACTTGGCATTTCATTAAAATTTTGCTGATTTCTCCTCATCCACTTATATAGTGGATTGTGCCTCTTCTGCCAATGCTCTACCACAGGTGACACAGTCTGTGCATCCTGACTCTTCTTGGACTTCTTTCTCTTTGGACTTCAGGTTACTTGGTTGCTTTGTGCCCTCAGCTCTCTGATGGGTTCAGGACAAGTTATGATATTTGTCTATCTGGGTTTTTCTCATTGTTATTGTGAAGGCAACATTCTTTAAAGTTTTATTATTCTAAGTGGAAATGGAAGTCCGGTAGGTTTGTTTCTGTAGCTGTATGCACAAAGTAATGCTGAAACTAATTATGAAATCTTATAGAATTGAGCAAATTAGTAAGTGTGTGATATTGTTGGAGCCAGAATTCCCACTGTGGAGCAAGAAGGAAGACAAGTAATAACCCTGTAAGAATGGAATCATGGTTCATTGCTGAACCTTTTTCCAGAAAGGTATAAATTAGCAAAGAAGAAGTATTTTGGCAGCCTTTTTAATACTTAAGGTTATGTACTTTATGACACTCTGGAATTCTATAATATTTAACAATGAGACTCACTGAAAGTAATAATTAATATTAGCATAATATTTGAGAAAACAAGCCACTCCTTACTCATCACATTTCCTTGAATAACAAAAATAAATAATATAATTTATCAAAGCAAATAATTATAAGATAAAAATATCTTCTTGAATAAAAGAGTAAGTCATTTTTCCTGTATTTGTTATGCTGAATATTGTAAGTGGACACTCACTCATGTAATCATTTTCACATATATTTTATATATATTAATCATTTTATATATATGTAATTGCGTATACATTATTTTTGACAAAATACCACTCTTCCTTAGGTTTTCTACCAGGAAAACCATCATTCTACCATCAAAACACATTCAATTCATTAGGATGCAGTGAGATTGGGAAAGAGAAGACCGTACGTGAATAAAACTTTTAAATCTAGATAATTTTTTGTCTTCTCTGTAAACTATTTTTCAACAGCATATCTTTTGAGATTTTTTTTAAGATTTGAAGTGGAAGTGAAAGAATCTGTTCTTATAAGATTTACAGACAATTTTACTAACTCAAGTGGTCTGTATAGCTGATGCAAGTACCTGAAGCTTTTCATTTTTTTTCTAAAAGCTTCCTCTGTCTCCACTAAAATCTCCATTATTTTGCTGGTCATCTAGCTCATAACTACCGTATCTTCAACTCTTTTCACTCTTTATTTCTCACACCTACTTTCTTATTATAAACTTTGGTGTCTGTCTTCACCGAAGTATGAGGTTTTGCTCATTTTCCAATCTACTGCAAAAATAAAAGCCATAACCCTTTTTTGATTAACGTAACCTCTTTTCTGGATTTCCAATATTTTGACTTCCTTCACATCTAACCTGTCCAAACTCTATTCTGTCTTCTTTTCTGCTTGATCTCATCACAGTAGAGGTTTCATTTAAAAAAATCATATCTGAGTGAAACTGGCAATTTCTATCAATAGCCTTTATTGCACTTTTTGTAATCTCTTTTGCCCATTTTACTTATAAAATACTTTTCTATCTATCTGGTAGAGCTCTGGTGAAGACTTTAGTTTGCTGAAAACTATTTTCTACATAACATTGTATCTTTGGGATAAAGTGCTTTATTTGGCTCATTTTGGGGAGCAGATCAAATCTTAGTGGACAGTTATGTGTGTGCCCTTGAGCACTTGAAAAGAATGTGTATTCAGCTATTGCTGAGTGAAGTGTTCTAAAAATGTGAATTAGTTCAAGTTAGTTGATAGTGTCACTGAGGTCATCCACATCCCTACTGGTTTTCTGCCCAATTACTGAGAAAGAAGTGTTGGCAGTTTCCAGCTATAATTGTGAATACATCTATATTTTCTTTTAAATCTATCAATTTTTTGTCTCCTATGTTTTGAAGCTTTATTGTTAGATACATACACAATTAGGATTGTTAAATCTTGTTGAAGAACTGACCCATTTATCCATATGTAATGTCTCTCTTTATCGCTGATAATATTCCTTTTTTTCCATGAAGTTTACTTTTTCTGAAATTAACACTAGTCCTGCTCTTTTCGATTAATGTTTGCATGGTATATCTTTTTACATCCTTTCATTTTTAACCTGTTTATTTTTTTAATTTGATGTGGGTTTCATTAAAACAAAATCCTAGCTTAATATTTTAATCAGTTTATATAGTGCTCATCAGTGTTTGTCCTAAGTAAATAAATATTCTGTTTCTAACTGCAGGCATCTGTCCTGTTCTGAATGTGAGGTTGGTTGTTTGCCCTGCGACCTTAGTTCTTTGATAGGTTCAAGAAAGATCATTAATTTGTAGTTTGTCCTACTTTGTTTCTGGTTGTGAAGGGCAAGTGATGTGTTTTCCAGCTCTCTATACCTCTGAGTTATTTTATACCTTTAAAAATATATAGATATTGCTTTATTTTTTTAGCTGGGTACTTTAGTATGATGTTGATTAGGTATGGTGATAGTGAACATCTTTATCTTATTCTCCATTTCAAGGAGTTAGCTTTAAATTGTTATTATTAAGTAATTTTTTGTTAGCCTTTTGTAGATTCCCTTCATTAGATTCCAGAAATCCCATGTGATCATAGTTTGCTGTCATTATCTTTAATAAATGTTTAATTTAATTAAATTCTTTGCCTGTATCTATTGAGATGATCATACCATTTTTTAAATCAATTTTGATCCTTAATGTGGTGACTTACAATGATATTTAAATATTAAACTTACCTTACATTCCTAGAATTTAAAAAAAAAGGTAGTTGTGAGTATTATACATTTTTTAAACATTTTTTTAGAGCCACTCTATATTTTTCCAATAATTTATCTTACTGAAATCAATGAGAGAGGTTTTTCTGGAATTTTCTTTTCTGGTATATTCTTCTCAGGTTTTGGAATCTAGCTTATAGTTGCCTAATAAAATGAGTTGGAAAGTCTTCTCCCCTCAATTCTCTAGAAGAGTTTGTGTAAATTGGTGTTGGTTATTTCTTCCTTAGATATTTGGTAGAACTCAATGTTATAGTATTTTGTATCTGGATTTTTTTGTGTGGAAATACTTTTCATTAAATATACGACTTATAGATACAAAACTATCTCCTTTATATTTCTTTTGAATGGAATTTAAGCGTGTTTTTCTAAAAAAAGCTTATTTCATTTAATTTCCATTTCATTTGAAAATATTTATTCATAATATTCTATAATTTTCTGTTTAATACTTGAAAATTGAACAGTGATGATCTCTTGTTCTTCCCTGAAATTATTGATTTCTGCCGTTCTCCTTTCTTTCTCGATTGTATTTTCTACTGGTTTATCAGTTTTACTAATCTTTTCAGAGAACCAACTTTTTGGCTTTGTTGATACTTGTGTTATATGTTCGTTTTATAGTTTATTATTTTTTGCTCTTTTCTTTGTTATTTTATACATTCTAATTTCTTTGATTCTTTTTTTTTTTTTTGATGAGGAAGATTTTCCCTCAGCTAACATCTGTTGACAATCTTTGTCTTTTTTTCTTTTTTGCTTGAGGAAGATTAGCCCTGAGCTAACATCTGTGCCAATCTTCCACCACAGCATGGCTGATGGGAGGAGTGTGTCCGTGCCCGGGAACCAGACCCATGAACCTGGACTACTGAAGCGGAGCACACAGAACTTGAACCACTCGGCCATGGGGCCAGCCCCCACAATTCCTTTGGTTCTTGAGATCAGTACACAGGTCATTGGTATTCAGCCTTTTTTTTCTTTTTTTTTGGTAACCTTGATTTAAGGATACAAATTTCCCTCTAAACACTTCATTTGGAACATTACATGCATTTGATGTAGCATGTTTTTACTACCATTCAATTAAAAATATTATCTAATTCTAATTGTTATTGATTCTTCAATCCATGGATTATTTATATTCATATTGCTTAATTTTCTAATATTTAGAGATTTTCTTCTTAACATTTTCTCATTGATTTTTACGTTATTTCAGGAGTAGAGAGACCCAATTCTCTGTATGTTTTTAATCCTTTGAAATTTGATGAGATTGGCCGTAGGCCCTAAACTGTGGTCCATTTAGCCATTTGTTCCACATGAATACGAAAAGAGAGTGCATTCTGCAGCTGCTTTGTGCAGTGTTTCCTAAATGGCCATTCAGTTAAAGCTTTTAGTTAAATTTTTCTAATCTCCTATCTCCTTACTGATGTTTTGGTAGCTTTTCCATAAATTACCAAGAAAAATATGTTCAAATCTAATATCATTGTTGCTGATTTTTCTATTTCTCCTGATCTTGTAAAGTTTTGCTTTGTATATTTTATATGTTTACAGGAGTATACACATTTAAAATTGCTGTAGATATTCAGGATGTTTTTATCTTTATGAAATATACCTCATAATGTCTTATAATGATTTAGTCTTTGTCTGATATTCATGTATTTTTACAAGTTATTTCTATTAGTTTATGTGTGATATAACTTATTCTACACTTTTACTTTCAAATTTTTTCTGTTCTTATTTTTAAAGTGTTTCTTTTTAATTATCATTACAAAGTTTCTTTTGTAAATAAAGGCTGGTAAAATTTTCTGTAAACTGGAAACTATTTTTAATTTCTACTTAATGTAGTAATTGATTTATTTTAGTTTAAATCTATAATCTTTGTCTCACTTATTTCTAGGTCCTTTTTCTCTCTCCTTACTAGACTATTTTTGGCTTAACCAAGTTTTTTTTTTTTTTTTTTTTATCGTTCCTGGTTTTCTTCTTTATTAGGTATACATTCTTCTTATTTTATTCTACTTTAGTGGTCACCCTAGATATTATAAGTTCTTTCTCTTCCTTATTTGATTTCTACATAAAATATTTGTATTACTAATTTTTGGATAGCATAAGGAGCTTAGAACACTATTTCTTTTATCTGTTCTCTCCTGTTGTATAACTATTTTCATTTATTTTTACTCATTTTAAATTTGACAAGATATTGTTGCTATTTAATAAGCAAATTCTCATGTATATGTTCTTATATTTATCATTTTCTTTGCTTTTAATTCCTTTGTGTATGTCCTTGCTTACAATCTTTTCCCAGAAAAACTAGTAAAGATCTCTTTCAGTTCATGTATGCTTACAATATCATCTATTAATTTTTTTATTGTGATTTAATTTTGAAGGATAATTTCATTTGATGTAGAATGCTAGCCTGGTAGTTATTTTCTCTCAGCACATTGATCATATCATTTTATTATCTCCAGGCTGCCATCGTTTTGGTGGTGAATTCATCTGTAAGAATTACTTTTACTCTTTTGAAGGTAATGTGTCTTTTGGTCTTCTCTTGATGCTTTGATAATTTTCTCTTTGTCTTTGGTTTTAGCAGTTTTACTCTGATGGTTCTAGCAGTGGCTTTCTTTGGATTTATCCCACCTGTGTTTGTAGAACTCCTGAATTTGGGAGTTTTTGTCTTTCATGAATTGAGAAAATTTTTGGCCATTATATTTTCTAATAGAGTTTCTTCCTCATAGGTCCTTTCCTCTCTAGGACTCCATTTATACTTATGTCAGAACTTTTCACCATTTTTCCTTATATGTTATGTTCTTGTAAGTACGTTTTGAACTTTATCCTCTATTTCTGGATATTTTCCATCTAGATATTTTCTATTGATTCAGTCATGCCCTCTTCTTTTACATCTAATTTGTTGTTAAGTCTTCTAGTGTTTTCTGAATGCTAATTGCTATATTCTTCAGTTTTATAACTTCAATTTAATAGTTATCTTATAGTTTTCACCTTTTTAAGTGAAAATATCCCTCTTTCATCTATTTTTCTCTCTGATAACTATAATTTTTGGACTGCCTCTGCGTTGGATTCTATTGTTTATTTGTTTGTTTTTCCATTTTTATTCATTTGATTTAGTCTTCTGGCATCCCAGATATTTTAAAAAAATTATTACTAGTCATTTTATATGAAAACAAATTAGAAATAGAGACTCCAAATATAGTTAACTTTCTCTTGAAAATACTATGTCATGTTGTTAGAACAGAAGAAGACTAGTTTATTTTACTTGGAAATTGAGCTTGTTCAAAGCTGTTATTCATCTTTTGTGAGGGCTAGTCAATTTCCAGTTTGCTCTTGCTCTTATGTTGTAGCATTGTGTGGGATGCTGTGCATGTGTGCACACGTGCCTGTAGTTTTTATCAAGACTTCCAATACATGGTGGGCTCTGAAGCACATTTTTTTTTCTCCTCAGCACTGTGAAACTCCTGAAAGCTCTCATCAGAGTCCTAGCCTGTCAGCTATCCCTTTCTCTGGTGTTAAATCTATCCCAACAGCACTACTTAGAAATCAGTAAATGCCTTGACTTTAAAAAGTGACTTCCACCATTGGGCTCACTTCAAAGTGCTTTCTTTCACTCTAACACGTTAGTCCTTCATGTCTGGACTGACTTGGTAACCCAGAAACTCAAATTTTGAGTTTTTGCTCCACGACATTAAGGAAAATTAACCTCTGTTACCAGCTCCAGCCATCCTTTTCTGCTTGGATTATTAGCTTCTCCTCTGGTGCTGCTTTCAAAAATGGTAGATGTCTTGTGGGGGAAAACATCAAATAATTTGGATCTCCTTCAATATTCTTGTCTTCTCTTTGTGATTCTGACCCCTCCTGCCCCGGATGTTTTGGTGCACCTCTGATGTCTTCAAAGAGATGCTTTTTGTATTTCATAGTTATTATCAGTGCGAGTTGAAGTGCATAAAGCTTGCATGCCATTATTCCACCAGTTCTTTTCTTATTATTTTTAAATCAATTTTGTGTATTGACTTCTGTGTGCACAGCTTGATTTTTACAACTAAATTTTGTAGTATTTACGTTGCAGACTTTCACATATTTTACCTTATTTTTATACTTACACTCTCCAAAGTATAAATAAAGAAATTATACCTCAGAAAAATCATTGCCTTGACTATTAAATTAAATCAGGTTAAGTGAATAAATAATAAGGCTGTTATGATAACAGAGTTTTTTGAGAGAAGCTATTTACATTATTCCAAAATCACCTTTTCTTTCCTTTTCCTTGGCTCTCTCTCCTATATACTTGGAAAAAACTTCATAAATTTTTTGATACTAAAGAGTAAAATTTTTGTGCCATCTTTTACTCAGTAGTGTAGTCAATTTTGCCCATGCTGCTGTGCATCTCAGAAAAAGCAGAAATGAAGAAATACAGAATTGTTCCTGCTATTTTCTTTGAGTTAGGAAGTATGCTTATTGGTGAACTTTGTTAAAGGATGGGGACAAAAGAAAGGGCATGGTGCTGGTTTGTTATTCTAGTGTCAATGTGACTAGAGGATATGGTGCTATAATAGCAGAAAGTGAAATTGCCTTTCCAGTTGATAAGAGAAAAAGGGAGAAAAATAATACTAACATTACAATACCCTAAAGGGATTTTATCAAGCAGGGAGGAAATTTTAGGTTCACATTTTTATAATACCTTGCCTTTATTTTTTATTTCACCTCAGACCTTATCTATTTGGGCAGAATTTAACTCTAGAATGAGTAACCCAGAAGGAATCCACAGAGGCTGAAATGGAAAAAAAAATACAGCTCCAGAAAGGATCTGTGTGGTTCCTACTGTCACACCCTTTTTAATGATCATAATGTTCTTATTACAGATTATATTCTAGCTCACAGTGTGTCAAGGTGGCTACTTGACGAACATTTTACTCTTTGGGGAAAGGAAAAACGTTGGAGCAGGGATACAAAATTTCTAGATGTAATTATGAATGACCTTGCAATACTGAGCTGGCACGCTCAGCAGAATCAATAGCCAGACAGGATTCAGTAGTGGGTCCAATAAGATGAAAGGGAACTTTGTGAAGAGGGGGAGATTCGAAGGTGGGAAGGTGACCAACTAAAAGAGGGAGGAAGGGCAGAAGATTAAACTGAAGTGATACTGATGTGGCTGTGCCAGGCTTTTCATGCTGCCTTTGAAGCTGAAATTTGATTCTCACAAAAATGACAGATGTTGCAGCTTTGGCCAATTAAGGGACAAAAAACCGTAATAATTTTGTGCTCTGCTAGCTATATAACAGGTACTTGAACACCAGGCAGCTAGTCAAACATAATCAAACATGAACAGGCAGTTTATTGCTATGTAAAAAAAAAAATTAAAGAAAGAAAACAATAGCAAAAAAAATCATACATACGTATATAAGAATTTATAGTTGGAATACAAGTTACAGGAGACATTTAACTCTATGAAATTCTAAGGAGAGCCATCTTCATGTAAAATGCAATGCATGTAATTTTATTTCCATTTTTAAATGAGTGAACTATTATTTAAATGTTGTTAATACCAACTTTTTAGAGAGAAAATTTACATTTACACTGCTATTTTTGCCAAAATTAATTTGTTTTTGTAGTAGAGATTTTTACAATGATAAATACACCTTCCCATAGAAGAAGTGCATATTCAATATATCTCAGCAACTTTTTTCCCTGTTTATTTTATTGTGGTAAAATACACATAACATATAATTTACCACCTTAACCATTTTTAAGTGTACAGTGTAGTGGAATTAAAACATTCGTAATGTTGTGCTGCCATCTTCGCCATCTATCTCCAGAAATCTTTTCATATTTTAAAACTGAAACTCTATACTTGTTAAACAACAATTCCCCACTCCCACCTTCCCCTAGCCCCTGGAAACCACCATTCTACTCTGTCTCTATGATTTTGACTACTCTTAAGTACCTCATATAAGCGGAATTATGCAGTATTTGTCTTTTTGTGATTGGCTTATTTCACTTAGCACAATGTCCTCAACGTTTATCCATGTTACGGCACATGCCAGAATTTCCTTCCTTTTTTTTTTTCTTTCTTTTTTTTTCTAGTTTTATTGACATATAATTGACGTACAGCACTGCATAAGTTTAGGTGTACAGCATAGTGGTTTGTCTTTCATATATCATGAAATGATTACCACAATAAATTTAGTTAACATCCATCACCTCATATAGATATTAAAAATATATAAATATATATGTATATATATTTTTTTCTTCATGGTGAAAACTCTTAGGACCCACTCTTAACAACTTTCATATATACCATACAGTAGTATTAACTATAGTCATCATGTTGTGTATTACATCCCTAGTACGTATTTATCTTATAACTGGAGCTTTGTGCCTTTTGACCACTTTCATCCAATCTACTCCTTGTAACCAAAAATCTGATCTCTTTTTCTGTGAGTTTGGTTTTTTTGTAATTTTTATTCAATTTATTTATTTCCTTCCTTTTTAAAGCTGAATAATATTCCATTGTATGTATATCTAAATTTTGCTTATCCATCCATCTATCAATGGACACTTGGATTGCTTCCACATATTGTGAATAATGTTGCTGTGAACTTAGGTGTACAAATATCTCTGTGAGACCCAGCTTTCAGTTCTTTGGAGTATATACCCAGAAGTGGAATTGCTGGATCATGTGGTAGTTCTATTTTTATTTTTTTAGGAAGCACATACTGTTTTCCAAGCTGCTATAGCATTTTACATTCCCACCAACAATGCACAAAGGTTCCAATTTCTGCACATCCTCATCTGCTTATTTTCTATTTTCCTTTTTTTTTAAATATACTAACTATTCTAATGGGTGCAAGGTGGTATGTCATCATAGTTTTGTTTTTTTGTGGGATTTTTTTAATTATGTGAGGAGAAAGTTTTTATTTTTGTTTGAGGCAGTGATGTCCAAAGTGGAGTATGCTTGACCGTCCAATACAGGAGGAAAGAAAATATTAAAACTTTACCTAGAAAAAAAATAAGCTCTACTAGTATTTAATAGATGGTTGACACTGGTTGGTACATTTGAAAGTCTCCTGTCACTTAGGTTATATGAGGTAGCTTGAGGGAAGAGTGGGAATTTTACCACCTGGTGGAATTGACAATGATACCCTCATTCTTATGCTTGCCTTTGGTGAACTCTACCCATGTAAATGGATACATGGATTATATTATCTAGTTTTTTTTTTCTTGAAGTATAGTTGACATACAACATTATATTAGTTCCAGGTGTACAACATAGTGATTTGACATTTCTATACATTGCAGAAAATGATCGCCACGGCAAGTCTAGTAACCATCTGTCACCATACAAAGTTATTGCAGCATTATTGACTATATTCCCTATGCTGTACATTACATTCCCAGGTTAGTTATTTTATAACTGGAAGTTTGTACCTCTTAATCCTCTTCATCTATTCTGCCCATCCCTCCAACCACCTCCTCTCTGGTGACCACCAGTTTATTCTTTGTATCTGTGAATTTGTTTCTGTTTTGTTGTGTTTGTTCATTTGTTTTGTTTTTTAGATTCCACATACAAGTGAAATAGATGGTATTTGTCTTTCTCTGTCTGACATTTCATTTAGAATAATACCCTCTAGGTCCACCCATGTTGTCACAAATGGTAAGATTTCATTCTTTTTTATGGCTAATATTCCATTATATATAGATCACATCTTCTTTATCCATTCATCTTTCAATGGATATTTAGTTTGCTTCCATAGCTTGGCTACTGTAAATAATGCTGCAATGAACACTGGGGTGCATGTATCTTTTAGAATTAGTGTTTTTGTTTTCTTTGGCTAAATACTCAGGAGTGGAATTGCTGGATCATATGATGGTTCTGTTTTTAAATTTTTGAGGAACCTCCATACTGTTTTCCATAATGGCTACACCAATTTACATTCTCACAAAGGGTTCCCTTTTCTTCACATCCTTGCCAACACTTGTTATTTCTTGTCTTTTTGATAATAGCCGTTCTGATAGGTGTAAGGTGATATCTCATTGTGGTTTTGATTTGCATTTCCCTGATGATTAGTGATGTTGAGCATCTTTTCATGGGTCTGTTGGCCACCTGTATGTCTTCTTTGGAAAAATGTCTATTCAGTTCCTCTACCTATTTTTTAATCAGATTTTCTTTTTTTTTGATATTGAGTTGTATGAGTTCTCTTTATATTTGGATATTAATCCCCTATTAGATATGTTATTTGCAAATATCTTCTTCCACTCAGTAGGTTCCCTTTTTGTTTTCTTGATGGTTTCCTTTGCTGCAAAAGCTTTTTAGTTTGATATAGTCCCATTTGTTTATTTTGGCTTTTTTTGCCTTTGCCTGAGGAGACAAACCCAAAAACTATTGCTAAGACCAATGTCAAGGAGCTGACTGCCTATGTTTTCTTCAAGGAGTTTTATGTCTTATATTGTTGTCTTTGTATTTTATGTCTTTATTCCATTTTGAGTTTATTTTTCTATATGTTGTAAGCAAGTGGTCCAGTTCCATTCTTTTGCATGTAGCTGTCCAGTTTTCCAGAAACTATTTATTGAAGAAATTGTCTTTTCCCTGTTGTATATTCTTGTCTACTTTGTCAAAGACTAATTGACCATATAAGCATGTATTTATTTCTGGGCTTTCTATTCCATGCCATTGATCCATGCATCTGTTTCTGTGCCAGTACCATAGTCTTGGTTACTATAGCTTTGTAGTGTAGTTTGAAATCAGAGAGCATGAATCCTCCAGCTTTGTTCTTCTTTCTCAAGATTGCTTTGGCTATTCAGGGATTTTTGTAATTCCATACAAATTTTAGGATTATTTGTTCTAGTTCTGTGAATAATGCCATTGGTATTTTGATAGGTATTGCACTGAATCTGTAGATTACTTTGGGTAGTACGGACATTATAACAATATTAATTCTTCCAATTCATGAGCATGGTATATCTTCCTATTTATTTGCATTGTCTTCAATTGCTTTCATCAATGTCTTATAGTTTTCAGAGTAAAGGTGTTTCACCTCCTTCGTTAAATTTCTTCCTAGGTATTATATTATTTTTGATGAAATTGTAAATAAGATTATTTTCTTAAATTCTATTTCTTGTTTATTATTAACATATAGAAGTGCAACAGATATCTGTATATTGATTTTGTATCCTGCAACTTTACTGAATTCATTTATTAGTTCTAATATTTTTTAATGAAGTCTTTAGGGTTTTCTATATATAGTATCATGTCACCTGCAAATAGTAATAGTTTAACTTCTGCCTTTCCAATTTGGGTGCCTTTTATTTCATTTTCTTATCTGATTGTTGTGGCTAGGACTTCCAATACTATGTTGAATAAGAGTGGCAAGAATAGGCATCCTTATCTTATTCCTGATCTTAGAGGAAATGCTTTCAGCTTTTCACCATTGAGTATGATGTTAGCTGTAAGTTTGTCATGTATGGCCTTTATTATATTGAGGTATGTTCTCTCTATACTCACTTTATTGAGAATTTTATCATAAATTGATATTGAATTTCATCAAATGCTTTTTCTGCATCTATTGAGATGATCATATGATTTTTATCCTTCATTTTTTTAATGTAGTGTGTCATGTTGATTGATCTGCAGATATTGAACCATCCTTGCATCCCTGGGATGAATCCCACTTGATCATGGTGTATAATCATTTTGATGTATTGTTGAATGTGGTTTGCTAATATTTTCTTGAGGATTTTTGCGCCTATGTTCATGAGGAATATTAGCCTGTAATTCTTTTTTGTTTTTGTTTTTTTGTAGTGTCTTTGTCTGGTTTTTGGTATCAGGGTAATGCTGGTCTAGCAGAATGAGTTTGGAAGTGTTCCTTCCTCTTCAAGTTTTTGGAATGATTTGAGAAGGATAGGTATTAACTCCTCTTTAAATGTTTGGTGGAATTCACTTGTGAAGCCTTGTTGTAGTTTTGATTTGCATTTCCCTAATAATTAGTGATACTGAGCATCTTTTCATTTGCTTATTAGCCATTTACATATCTTCTTTGGAGAAATGCCTATCCAAGTCCTTTGCCTATTTTTGAATTGAGTTGTTTGGTTTTTTTGTTGATGAGTTTTAGGAATTATTCATATATTCTGTATATTAATACCTTATCAGATATGTATCTTTGAATCTAAAGTGAGTATTGTCAAACTAAATACAGAAGTAAGCTGAGGCAAGCTCAAAAAAATAATGAGTTTTTTTGGGAATAGCAATTTGGGACAAGCAAACTATGGTGAACCGTACTCAAGTCCAAAGATACAAAGGGAAGGTCAACTTTTATTAGGTTTTAGGAGGAAATTAGGGAAGTTGTTTTAAATAAAAGTTCATTGGAGAAGAATAGGAGTTTGAGTTTGTGGCAGTTTCTTATTGGCTATAAGTGGTAGTTAGTGCATTGTTTCAGGGCAGGGAGGGATCTTTCTCCCTTTTCTTAAAAGTAGGAGATGAAATTCTGATGTGAAAAATGTCCTCCCCAGGGGCCCGCCCCGTGGCTTAGCGGTTGAGTGCGCATGCTCTGCTACTGGTGGCCCGGGTTCGGATCCCGGGCACACACTGACGCACTGCTTGTCCGGCCATGCTGAGGCCACGTCCCACATACAGCTACTAGAAGGATGTGCAACTATGACATGGGGCTATCTACTGGGGCTTTGGGGAGAAAAAGGGAAAAAAAAAAGGAGGAAGATTGGCAATAGATGTTAGCTCAGGGCCGGTCTTCCTCAGCAAAAAGAGGAGGATTAGCATGGATGTTAGCTCAGGGCTGATCTTCCTCACAAAAAAAAAAAAAAAGAGAGAAAAATGTCCTCCTCTGTACCGGAAGAAAAGTAACATTCTTATCATCACAGATAAAAAGTTGAAACAGAGAATTTCATACATATAATTCTAGACAAAGAGACCTTGTTATCTTCCTTCTTCCTGTTGGTTGTGGAGGTGGTAACCAACGGTACATGCATGAGAGCTCTCCCTTCAGGGTTCCCTGACTCCATTTTAAATGAGATTTTTCTTTATTTTCACAGTATCTTGTACACAGCACATAGTTGAATCATGTTTTTTGTTTGTTTTTCTTTTTTGCTTTGTTACATTCTGTCAATCTTTGTCTTTTGATTGGAGAGTTAAATCCATTCACATTTAAACTAATCACTGATAAGGTACTTACTTCTGTCATTTTCCTATTTATTTTCCATATGTCTTACAGCTTTTTGTCCCTCATTTCCTGCATTACTCTCTTCTTTTGTGTTTAGTTGATTTTTTGCAGTGAAACATTTAAATTCCTTTCTCATTCCCATTTGTGTATATTCTATAGCTGTTTCTTTATGGTTACCATGGAGATTACATTTAACATTCTAAAGTTATAACACTCTAATTTGAATTTGTACCAGCTTAACTTCAGTAACATAAAAAACTCTGCTCATTTACAGCTCCATCCCCATCCCTTTCGATTGTTGATGTCACAAAAATACATCTTTATACATGGTGTGCCCAACATCATGAACTAGTAATTTTTAAAATAAATTTGTCTTTTAAATTATGTAAAAAACAAAATGTGGAGTTACAAATCAAAGTTATAATATTACTAGCTTTCAGACTAACTGTTTTTCTTAATGTACTAGTCTCTTAAATCATGTAGAAAGCCAAAAGTGGAGTTACATACCATTGTTACAATTTTACCAGCTTTTATAATAGTCCATGTATTTACCGTTACAGAGATCTTTATTTCTTCATTTGACTTTTGGTTACTGTCTAGTGTTCTTTCATTTCAAACTGCAGGACTCCCTTTAGTAGTTTTGCACGGCAGGTCTAACGATAAAAAACTCCCTCAGGTTTTGTTTATCTGAGAGTGTGTTAATTTCTCCCTTATTTTTGAAGGACAGTTTTGCCAAAAATAGGATTCTCGGTTGAAAGATTTTTTTTCTTTTAGCACTTTGAATATATTGGCCCACTGCTTTTTTGACATCCACGGTTTGTGATGAGAAATCTGCTTATCTTATTGAGGATCCTTTGTATATGACAAATCACTTCTCTCTTGTTACCTTCCAGATTTTCTCTTTTTCTTTGTCTTTCAAAAGTTTGATTATGTTTCTCAGTGTGGGTCTCTTTGAATTCATCTTATTCATAGTCACTGAAGTTCTTGGATGTTTATATTCTTATCTTTCATTAAACTTAGGCCTTTTTAGCCATTATTTCTTCACATATGCTCTCTGCCCCTTTCTCTTTTTCTTCTCTTTCTGGGACTTCTATAATGTGTTTGTTGGGCTGCTTGATAGTGTCCTATAAGTCCTTTAGGCTCTGTTCACTTTTCTTCAATCTTTTTTCTTCCTGTTGCTCAGACTTAATAATCTCCATTGTCCTATCTTCAAGTTCACTGATTCATTCTTCTTCTTGCTCAAATCTACCTTTGAATCTCTCTAGTTAATTTTTTAATTTTAGTTATTTTATTTTTTAGCTCCAGAATTTCTCTTTGTTTTTTGAAATTTATTCTCTTTATTGATATTTCCATTTTTTCATGCATTGTTTTTTGACTTTTTCCACATCTTCTTTAACTCTTTGAACATCTTTAAGACAGATATTTGAAATTTTTTATCTAGTAAATCTGCCATCAATTCTGTTTCAGGGACAGTTTCTATTGATTTGTTTTTTCCTTTGAATGGGGAAGTACTTTTCTATTTCTTTGTATACTCTGTGACTTTTCATTGAGAACTGGACATTGGAATCTAATAATGTGATAACTCTAGAAATCAGATTCTCCCTCCTTCCCAGGGTTTGCTGTTTTCAGTTTTTTTGTTGTTGTTGTTGCTTTTTTTTTTTTTTCTTTTTTTGTAGATTGTTGTAGGCTTTATCTGTGCTCAGAATCAGCCTGAGGTACTTAAGGTACTTTAAGGTCTATTCTCAGCTTGTACCTTTCCCTGGGCATGTCTGGTGAATATATATGGTTGCTTTTTAATGTATTAGTCTTTAATCTCTGACTCCCAAAAGGGATAAAAGAGAAAAATGAAGGAGAGAAGGACGATAGCCCCTTAAATCCCCTGGAAATCGCTTTGGCTAGAGAGGGAGAGGCTTCCAAAAATGGGTGTGGTGCATCAACAATGGCGACCTGACTCTTTGCACTTCTGAGATCAGAAGCAACAATCAGTGATCAGAGCACAGATACCCAATATTTGTAGGACAGGGTTCTTTTTGCCCTCCCTGGCTCCCACAAACTGCATGTAAGCTGTTCTTGGAATGTATGCGTGCCTGCCTGCCACAGGGCTGGGGGTGGGAGACGGGTAGCTGCTAATGTGCTAAGAATTGAAATTTACCAAAATTAACCACAATTTACTATCCAAGTCTTCCCCTGGATATTGCAGCTCTTCAGTAGACTCCAGACTTCCAAAAGAGTTACATCAGACAGACTCTGCCAGTGCAATTGTTGTAGGTGGGGAGACAGATTCCTGGTGTTTCCCACTCTGCCATGTTCCCATACTAAAACTAATTTTACATCTGAAAAATAAAATGCTTAAGAGGATAACTGTGAACTCAATCATAAAATTTTATATTATTCTATTTAACAGATTTCCTCTTTCTCTCTGTCTTACATACACAAACACACACCACACATGCATGCATACACATTAGCACACACATACAAGTCAGAATATGGTATTTGTTTACTGGACCTTTTTAAGACCAAACAGTACCTGGAATGTAATAACATGTGTCTCTATATCTGTTTTACTTTATTTCTTTCCCAAATCTTATAACAATGCTTCAGAAGAATTCTCCTCTAAGTTTTATTTGAAGGGAGATGGGCAATAAATCCTCTTGACATTGCCTTTGCTTAGGCTCCAAGTAAAAATACACTGCACTAAAAAACGAGGAATGGCAGGACTGATTGAAACAATGAGTTCTAGATATCATAGAATTTTTAGATTCAACGAGGATTCTATAGTTCATCTACTCATAACAACTTTTTAAAGAAATGAAAAATGTAGTCAAAAAGAGTTTTTGTGATTTTCCCAAGTTCCCATGACATCATAGAAGTGGAATAGGGATTAACAATGTTCATACTTTTAGACAAGAAATTAATTTCAGTCTTCAGCTATAATCAGAGATTTATGCGAACACGACATACCTTGCTTTGTCCTTATCTCTAAACTTAAAACAGAAATCCAATTGAAATAAGTTGTATGTGTGTGTGTTGGTATGTTTGTACTCATCTAGCTGATTCTAAATTAAAGATTTTTTTCTAAAAGATTGATAAGCTCATTTTCTATCTTTATAATTAATTATGATCTCTTTTGATAATTATCATTTCAAACCAATAAATTCTATTTCTTCAATGACTGCAAAGTTTCAGGAACATACAAGATTGTCAGTCATTCTTCCCTAGCACTTTTGTTGAATTAAGAGTATATATATGTGTGAATTTAATAGAGAACTAGAAAATTAAAGCAAAAAAAAGAAATTTAAAAAAAGACCTGTAGGGGAAAATATTCCAACTACCTAGGCTAGTTCTTTTATAATCAAAGATAAATTTATTTCTGAACATCCAGGAAACCAACTGAAGAGGAAAATATGAGTGTATGCTTCCATTCCTGCCATACTCATTTATTTAATAAGCATTAATTGATGTGCTAGGCAGTGCGATAAATTTACAGAAATATTAAAATTGCAGTGTATATTTTTCAAAAGGAAGCAAGGGATAAATTAGAGGCTTTTGAACAGCTCTTTTTAAATAATATAAGTAAGAATGGCATATCTTCAATTACAAAACATCTTTTTACTTTTCTACAAATTCATCACAGAAAACTTTTAAACTAAACAAAAGTATTCTGATAATATAAAGAAAAGAAAAGAAAAGAAAAAAGTCTGATATACTGTCTATTTATGCAGAGAGAAATATATAGACATTCCTCCACATATTTAAATATTAAATCTATGTATTCATCTGTAATATTGAATCAAAATGTGCAAAGTAATGCTTTATATATAACTCATAATTCAAACAACCATTTCTCTTGGTAAACATTTTTTTATTTGCTATTTTCTTATAATATAAACAGCAGTGTAGTAAATGCTATTGTAGATATATGCCTTATTGAATCTGTGATAGCTACTCTCTAAAAATGACTTTCTACAGTCCCAAAGGGCCACACCTACCAATATTCATGTCCTTATGTCATACTATCCACTTGAATTTTGTCAGGTCCTGTGACTCATTTGTAACAAACAGAATGTGGCAGAAATTACTCTGCTATGGTGTGAGTTCCAATGGCTAGCCAGAAGAAATCTTGCAAGTCCTACTTTGATCTCCTGGAACACTCACTCTTAGAGCTTTGAGCCACCTCCCAAGCAATTCAACAATCCTCAGACCATGCAAGATGCGAGAAGCTCAAGCCATATGGAGATGCACTAAAGGATGAGATGCCATATGGAGGGAGGAAGAAAGAGAGCAAGAGAGAGAGAGAGAGAGAGAAACACGGTGGCTCCAAACATGTTAGTGAAGAAGCCACATTAAAATTAGATTCCTCAGCCCAGCATTCCTTGCTGATGAACTACCTAGCTGAGCTGTTCCAAAATTCCTTATCTGCAAAATTAGGAGTGAAGTGAAATGAACTGGACCAAAATGTAGCCACGTGCCTGGAAATTTTTTTTTCAGCTTTATTGAGGTATAATTGACAAATAAAATTGTAAGATATTTAAAGTGTACGTTGTGATGCATTGATATACATATACATTGTAAAACAATTCCTCCCATCTAGTTAATTAACTCTGAGAATACTTAAGTTCTGCTCTTAGAAAAGTTTAATTATACAGCACAGTGTTTTCAATTATAGTCACCATTTTATATATTAGATCTTCAGAACTTATTCATCTTATAACTGGAAGTTTGTACCTTTTTACCATTCTTAATGAAAAAAATATATGAAACAATGATTTTGAAGACATTGTACATCAGGAAATGATCACTGAAAGAGAGCAAACAGGAAAGTCTTATAATTACCCAAGCTTAGAGCCTGGAGAGAGTTTTCAGGATATGGCATAGAGCAAGAGAGAACCAACGTGGAGCCCAGTGGTCTCCTTGAGTTGAAGAGTTGAAGTTGGGAGTCTAAAAAGGCCAAAAGAGCTACAGTTTGGTAGGCAAAATATCAGACAGTGGAGATCTCCACAGAGAAAGAACACCAGAGATCTGCGAGAGGATTTCCCATGAGTCTTCTGCTAAGTAAGAGTCAGCATCTGCATGTGAGGAAACTACTTGAAGGTAGGGAAAAGACCACCTGAAGGATTAGCAGGAACAATATCTAGAGTTCACACTGAACTGGCAATAATTCCAGTCTTCACCCATCAGAGGGAAGCAACTGGTAATTCACAAAATATTGAGTAGAGTACTCAGAAAGATTTTGCTTTAGTGGTAGAGAAAAAGATGTAGAATAAGGCTCCTCTGATATCCCCTAAAAATTCTTAATAATTCTTAAAGGTAAGATTCAAAAGTATAAAACAGCTTCCAAGTATCCTAAGCACATCACAGAACAAGGCTTAAGAATATATATAGAAATTCAAAAAATATCCAGCACCCAGCAAGGTAAAATACACAATGTCTGGCATCCAATAAAAAATTACTACACATGCAATGAAGCAGAAAACTATAATCCACAATAAAAAATTTCAATCAATTGAAATTATCTCAGAAATGACACAGATGATAAAATTAGTAGGAAAAGGCATTAAAATAATTACTGTAACTAGATTCTATGGGTTCAAGAAGGTAAAGGAAAGGTAGAGTATATTAACTAGAGGCATGGAAGATATAAAAAAAAAGACCCAAATTGAAATTCTAAAGGTGAAAACCACAATGTCTGAGATGAAAAATACCTTGGAAGGGAGTAACAGCATATCAGACAATGCAGAAGGAAAAAAAAAGATTAGTGGACTTTAAGAGGTAGCAATTAAAACTCTCCCAAATAAAGCACAGAGAGAAAAGGGATAGACAAAATGAAGAGAGCATCAGTGTTCTGTGAAATAACTTCAAGTAGCTAAATATAAATGTAATCGGACTCTCCAAAGAGGAGATGGAGAGAGAGAGAAAAGTATTTGAAGAAATAATGGTTAAAACTTTTCCAAATTTGATGAAAAAGTATAAATCCACAGATCCAAACTCAACAAACTGCAAGCACTAAAAACATGAAGATAACTACGCCAAGGTCAAACAAAATAATATACTTGTATACAGCCACTGAATTTGGGGATGATCTATTATGCAGCAATAGAAGACTGAAACGGTAGCCTTGATTTTTTAAATAATAAATTCCTAAAAATGGTGTTATAAGGTGCAGATGTATATAAAATGTTTAGGTTTATGCTACCTATTTCCAAATGTCTTTTAAGAAATTTGTTGCAATTTGCTCTCCCACTAAACGTAGAAAAATATGTAAGTTTTCTTATTCTTTATCCATTTTATTTCATCTTGAGAGCCGTTATCATTTGTGTTTACGACCTCAGCCTCTGGAGTTAGATGGATCACGTTTAACTTATAACTTTGATGTCCTTGAGAAAGTCAAGTAACTTTTAAGTGCCTTTTTTCTCATTCATAAAACGAGTTTAGTAATCTATCCATCTCATCAAATGGTTGTTTGGTTACATGAGATTTCAAATATAAAATACCTGGCAGATAGAAAGCACTCAAATAATGTTAGATATTATATTCGATAATAGATAGCTATTGCAAACTTGCAATTTGTAATCTACTGCTCACCCTCTTTTCATTCTCTTTGCTATTACTATTTTATTCTTTGTTCATTTCATTACAGTTATTTTATTATAATCAAGAAAAGAAGGGAAACTATATGCATGTGCTAAGGCCAGGAAGCTCTTCTTATCAGGGCCAAATTAATGGGCATGTCACCAGGGCAACTGCACAGGGTCCCTTTCTCAGAAGTTTAATGCTCTTGAGGTCACCATCTAAAAATTTATAATAACTTGGCATTTGAATGTTACAAGTTTTGTGAATGTTTTATAAATGAAGTCTAGTGGGGCATATGCTGGGAGCCTAGAGCCTTAGCTCATGCCCAGTATGCCTCCCACCACATCCCAATTGCCCTGGTAGGGTCTTACTTGCCTGCTCACTCCCCTGCTCCCCGGCACCCAGCCTGCCTAGCCTCTCCCTCCACACCCCTGCCCAGCCTGTTGCAGTCCTCCACCCCTGATAGTGGCTGGGCATAGGCATAGGAAGAGTCAGGGTCTGGTGTGCATACATGGCTGTAGCATAATGTGTCCAGCAGCTACCTCAGTGTGGCCAAGCCCCTTGCCTACTGCTGATCCAAGTACCTAGTTGTGTCCTAGCACAGAGGTTGAAAAACACTTGAGAGTCACCTGTCCACTATGGATTGCTGCAATGGGTTTGGGTGTTGAGCCCATAGGAAGGAGGGCTGCCAGGCTCAACTCGGCCCCCACAGATGGATGGCCCTTCCGTAGGTGGTCTACTGGGGGGGTTGGAACTGGAAGCAATAACGGTTTACATTTGTGCACCAGTATCCCTATCCTGAAGGAGCACACCTGAGTCCACTCTGTGCCTCAAGGGGCCCTCTCTTCCTCCTTCCAATGTTGCTGAGTCCTGTTTGTGTTTGGGTAAATTAAACTCTGTTACCTCCATTTCTCTCATCTGAAAGTTAATAATAATAATGTTGTAAAATTTAAATCTAAATTAGTTAAGAAACTGAGAATAATGTCCAGCACATAGTAAACATTTAGCAAATTTTAGATGTTATACACTAAGGATATCAAAGTTTTCCTGTCATATCTACTTTAATTATTTTTCCCAGTTGACTTTATGGCATTTCTTTTGGTTTTTCTTACATACTTTTCGTCACACTACCTTAAAGTTTTTTTTTCTGGTGACATACTCCATCATTCTTAAATTTAGAAAATCCTGCAGATTCTAAAAGCTGATCAATATTCACTTCTATTTTATTTACATTTTAATAAAGTTATTTTTGTTTTATGTTATATTTAATTCTAATCCATTTGGGAGTTACTTCAATGTAAGATAAGTGATAATTTTTTTCTACTTTGTTGAAGTATACAACAGGGAAATGCAATTGTAAAATACATTTGTACAAATTATTTGTACAAATAGAATTGTAAAATATTTAAAGTGTACAATATTTGAAGTGTACAATATTTAAAGTGTACAAAAATACAAGTGTATTATCTGTACAAATAAAATTGTAAAATATTTAAAGTGTACAATGTGATGATATGTGTACACATTATGAAAGAATTCCCTCATGGAGTTAGTTGACATATCCCATCACCAACATATTCCTCCTTTTTTTTTTTTTTTTTGGTGAGAGCATTTAAGCTCTACTCTCTTAGCAAATTTCAAGTATATAATAGGGTATTATCAAGTCTAGTCACCATGTCATGCATTAAGTCCTCAGACCTTATTCGTTTATAACTGAAAGTTTGTACCTTTTTACCAACCTCTTCCTATTTCTGCCACCCCCAGCCCCTGGCAACCACTCTTCTACTCTCTGTTTTTATGAATTCAACTTTTTTTTTTTTTTTTTCAGATTCCATGTATCAGTGATACCATGCTGTATTTGTCTTTCTCTGTCTGGCTTGTCTCGCTTAGCATAATGCCCTCCAGGTTCATCCATATTGTCACAAATGACAGGATTTCTTTTTTATAAGGCTGAATTATATTCCATTGTGTGTGTGTGTGTATATATATACATACATATATATATATCACATTTTCTTTTTTCTTTTTTTTTTTTACATTATGTCCCCATGACTTATTTATTTTATAATTGGAAATTGGTACCTTTTGACCTCCTTCACCCATTTCACCCACACTCCCCTCCCCACCGCTGGCAACCACCAGTCTGTTCTCTGTATCTATGAACGCGATTTTTGTTTGTTGGTTGGTTTTAGATTCCACATATAACAGAGATCATACAGTATTTGTCCTTCTCTGCCTAACTTATTTCTCTTATTTCAAGGTCCATCCATGTTGTCTCCAATGGCAAGATTTCCTTCTTTTTTATGGTTAAATGATATTTCATTGTGTATATATATCTCATTTTCTTTATTTATTCATCCATCGATGGACCCTTAGGTTGTTTCCATATCTTGGCTATTGTAAATCATGCTGCAATGAACATAGGAGTGCATATATCTTTTCAAGTTAATGTTTTCTTTTTCTTTGGATAAATACCCAGAAGTGAAATTACTGGGTCATATGGTAGTTCTATTTTTAATTTTTTGAGAACTTCCACACTATTTTCCGTAGTACCACCAGTTTACATCTCCACCAACAGTGCACAAGGATTCCCTTTTCTTCACATCCTTGCCAACACTTGTTATTTCTTGTCTTCTTGAAGATAGCCATTCTAACAAGTATGAGGTGGTATTTCATTGTAGTTTTGATTTGCATTTCCCTGTTGAAATGCAAATGTTGAGCACCTTTTCATATACTTGTTGGCTATTTGTATGTCTCCTTTGAAAAAATGTCTATTCAGGTCCTTTGCCCATTTTTTATTTGGATTATTTGGGGTTTTTTGCTATTGAGTTGTATGAATTCCTTGTAAATTTTGGATATTAACCCCGTATTGGGTATACAGCTTGCAAATATTTTCTCCCATTCCATAGGTTGTTTTTTCATTTTGTTGATGGTGAGATAAGTGATAATGGTTTTAGTATTGTTAAATATAATAATAGGACTATATCAAATATTTTCTTCTACAGGGATAATTAAAGATCTTATATTTTTAGAAAATGTGTAAGCGTTTTCATATGACTATTCTTGTACTGATCCCATATAAAAGTCAGAGGTAGATCATTGTATTGGTTTCCTATTGTCTCCATAAAAAAATTAGTGGTTGAAGTTCAGCATAATGGTTGAAGTTCGGTGTAGTGGTTGAAGTTTGGTGTGCTCTGCTTCAGCAGACTGGAGTTTGTGTGTTGGGATCCCAGGCGCAGACCTATACCATTCATGAGCCATGCTGTGGCAGCAAACCAAACACAAAGTAGAGGAAGATTGGTGTAGATGTTAGGCCAGGGCTAATCTTCCTCAAGCAAAAAGAGAGGAAGATTGACCACAGATGTTAGATTAGGGCTAATCTTCCTCACCAAAAAAAAAAGTTATCACAAACTTAGTGGTTTGAAACAACACAAATGTATTATCTCAGAGTTTTGTAGGTCTCAGGTCTGAGCACAGTGTGGCTCAGCTGGTTTCTCTGCATAGAGTATTGAAGGCAGAAATCAAAGTGTTGACAGGACTGAATTTCCTTTTGGAGGCTTTAGGGAGAATCCACTTCCAAGTTCATTCAGGTTGGTGACAGAATTCAGTTACTCATGATTGTAGAATGAGGCCCCTGTTTCCTTACTGGCTCTCAGCCAGGAGTCATTCTCAGCTTCTAAAGGCCACCTGCATTCCCTAGCTTCTGCGCCCTTTCTATATGTTCAAAGCCAGCTAGCTACTTGGTTCAAATCCTTTCCCTATGCTTTGAATCTCTCTGACCTCCCCTGTTGCCTCATCTCTCCTGCTTCTTTTTCTGCCACATCTTTCTAACTGACCAACCCAGAGAAAGTTTTTGCTTTTAAGGGCTCAAGTGATTAGACTGGACCCACCCAGATAATTCTGGATAATCTCCTGTTTTAAAGTCTATAACCCTAATTTCATCTGCAAAGTCCCTTTTGCCATGTAACCTAACATATCTACAGCCATGACATCATGGGGCAAAGATTTTGGAGGCTAAATTCTGTCTACCACAAGCATCATATCCCAACCCAATAAACATATTCTTACTGCAAACCAAGTTAATGAAGATCTACAGGAAACTAAGTCAAATCCTGGTGATCAAATTTATGCAAAGAAGGGACATAAAGGAGAGGAAAGAATGAATAATAGCTCGTTTTTCAGATTACCTAATTTAATAGCATTTATTTTAGCTAGATTTTTGGCAGAACTGTGCTAAACTTACCTGCAAAGACCTGGACCCCAGGTATTCTCAGAGAGATCCGCATGTTTTGTATAGCAGATGTTCAAGTGGAAAGGTTGATATCCTATGGCGAATTAGGAAATGTTGGCCTGTATTCACAAGGAGAGATCAACACAAGAAATAGAGCCCCTTCTTCACCGGGGCTTCCGCTTCCGGTTCTGACTGATGCTTCCGCCAGAAAGATGCGGGGACGTTCTGCTGTGATGATGGGGGTGAGGGGGCAGACACGACACAGCCTGCTGTTCGGGATGCTGCTGATGAACGCCTGGGCGCTGCTCAACTTTAAGTTGAAAAAGAAGGATACGCAGGGCTTTGGGGGGGAGTCAAGTGAGCCAAGCAGGTGACAACATCCGGGAATTCTTAGTGAGCCTCTTCATCGCCGTGTGGAACGTCTTCGTGATGTTCTGCATGATCGTGCTATTTGCCTCCTGAGTCCCAGATACGAAACTACGAACAGACCTTCCCAGATGCCGAGTCTCCTTCCCTCCGTTCCTGACTACTTCGAGAATGTTTTTGACTGGAAAACTGGTGACCTCCTCAAAAAGCCCGAGCTCGTGGTGGGTGGAAAAAATGTTCGCCAAGATACACAAGGTTTCCCAGCCACGTCACTGTCTACTTTTCAAAGATATTTTTCACTTTGGTCTCTGCATTGAAATGCTGTCTGCTTAAGGAGTTTCGGGGGGGTTTATGTAAGGGGCTGTGATAACATTGCATTCCCATAGAGAAAAGAACCTGTCGATCATTTCAGTGGATTGGATTCCTCTTCTACCAAGCTTTCACTAGAAACCCGTTTCTGATATTTCTTGGTTTATTTTTAATAACCATCCTTTTGGTTCAGATGATGCTCATTTTTATTCAAGGATCTGAAGCTGAAAGGTTGGCTTTTGCGTTTGATGCAGCCTCTTTATGGGACTGTGTTTATGAATTCAAGTTCTGTGTTGCTGGGTCTGCCAGCAGTGCGGGGTCTGGGGCCACATTCCTTCCTGGTCCCAATGGCTCTGCTCGGCCGCTCAGTGCAGCTGAGGTCGTCCCCAGGAATTCAAGGGTGGAGTATGACTGACTCTCATGGGGGAGAGATGCGGAGCAGTTGGCAGGGGTGGGCGAGGGTCTTGAAGCCCTCTATTAAAGTAAATTTTGGGGCCATTAATTGTACGATTTTTAGAATGAGAGTGATTTATGCGGTAATATTGGGACCCAGTTCTGAAAGCTTGGGTTTTAGGGTCTGCTTTTCAAGTGGGTGACTTCAAGTTTGAAAAACAATGAGCCTCCTTTGAGGAAATACGGCGTTTTGCACAGAAAGCTGCTTTGAAAGCGAGTCCTGCTTTAAACTCCAAAATGCAACGGCGGTTGTCGGCGCCTGATTCCCACAGGTATTTGATTTCTTTGATGTGCTTTTGAAATTCTGACTTGTAGGTAAACCTGGTGGGAGGAAAAAGGAAATACACAAGCTTTTAGAACTAAATAGCATTGAAAATAAATCTCATTTCTAAAAAGGAAAAAAAAAAAACACATGCAGAAGTGAAGAGCCAATTATCTTTGCAGATATACCCCACGTGTTAAGTTTAGTCAAATGCCTTAACAAATATTCAATCTTAGGGATATTTGAAAACATTTTCACCTTGAATAAGCTAAGTATACAAAATGTCCATACTATCCCCACAAATGTCTTGCTTCTGAACTCATCTGAAAATTTCAAAATTGTGATGAAATTGTGTCTAGCTTTGACTGAATTGGTTATCTAACTAAATTTTAGTAAGATCAATTTAATAAAATACTTTCAGATTTCTAAATGATTTTGCTTTCCTCTAGAAAACTGTTTTTAATATAATCTTAATCACTTCCTGTTTTTTTTTTCACTTTTTTCTGGTTATAAAAGTATTTCTTTCTAATTGTAGAAAAAGTTTAAAATCATAGATGGTTAAAAAAGAAAAATTATATACATTTGTGTGTGCATATATATGTAACTGTGTATTTCTATCACTAAGAGGCAATTAACTATTGGTAATATTTCTTTCTAACCATTTTGTGTATATATTTTGCATAGATAATTTCAAACTGCTCATAAAATTTTATATCTTGCCTATTAAAAGCTAACATTACAATGTAAATGAATATACTTCATTCTTTTAACATTTTAGGACAGCATTCTACCTTAGAGAATTATCTACTCATTTCTCATGTTTTTGACTTTTTTACCAACCAACATCATTTCTCCTTAACAGCGATAATATTCACATTCTATGCAAGTGAGATAAGAAAGATAAAGCTTGTTTTTTCCCGTTCTCATGGCCAACCAATAGCCAAATTCTGTTACAAGCTGGATTGCATTCTGTGGTAGATAATGAGTTGCCTTCATCTTGAAAAGTATTCAGAATGAAATACATGCAATCAGGCCCTAACAGCACCTCATTCCCCAAGTCTAGTCCCAGTTAACCGGGAACCGGTGTTCTGTCAGCTCCCAGCAATGACACGCTTGCTCCCAGGGATGTTCTTCTCTTCAAATGCTTTGTCTGACTCTGGTCAACAGCCCCAGGTCAGTAATCATCACCATTCTATCCTCAAGGGCGCCTTCTTAAATATCCCTTCTAGTTCTGTCTAACAGGTGTCCTATCCATCTTTTATACTCTTGTCCCTTTTAAGATTAACCCACAGAATAATGTCTTTTGAAATACTTTTGTGCTAATAACTAACTGACTGTATGGTTTCCTGAGGCAACAACCTACATATAACCCACAGTCTTCTAGCATTTCCTTGCATGATGCTGTTTCCTGAGCTCCAAGTTCTTTTGTTGCTGAGTCCTGACTGGAATGCCTGATCAGGCGCTCATTTACCTGGAAGCCTTATATTCATATTTCTTCTGCACCTACTTTAACATGTCTTATTTACCTCATTGCAGCTACAATTGTTTTTCTTCTTAGTAGTTAACATCTACTCATGCTTCACACCTGTCATCTCCTGAAGCAGTCTCTTTTGACCTGAGAGCACTATCTCAGTTATAAGTTTACCTTTATTTGTGTAATTACTTGATCCACAGCCCTTTCCCTTCACTCAGTTGTTATCTTCATGAGAGTACAGTTTCCTTCTGCTTCTGCTTACATTGTTTCTCAGATGCATGTCTTATGATCAGAGTACAGAAATGTTGATTGAAATAAGAAGTAAATGAATACAAACTCTGTTGAGCTACTATAGCAGATGGAAGTTTTTGTAAAAGTTATCCCCATATTTTTCTAAATAGCATTCTATCGTCTTGCACAATTTATTAGGACAAAGAACATGAGTAACCATTATGCATACCTACTATGCATGGGCACTAATTGTGCTGGGCATTTTACATGCATTTTTATTACTCATGGCCACTTAGGACCCCTTATCAGATGAATTGTTTTACCACTTTTCATTTGAAAAAAAGACCCTGTTTAATCTGATTAAAGAGCTTGTCAAAGATCATAAATATAGTAAGTGTAAATTTGAACCTAATTACATCTGGAACCACACCTAAAATAGGAAGCAAAATATGTTTACTAAAAGTACATATCACAGTATCCTTAGCAAAAGAGAAAAGTAAGCCTTGTCTGGACTTCTGATTAGCCCCATTTTGTTCTCTAATTTGTACAAGAGAGTTCAAATGTAAGCTTGTTTATAATCACATTTCATAGGAAAAAAATCAACTTTTAATTCACCTAAGTCAGCAGTTTGCAGAATTCTGGACTCTGGTAAAGTGGCCCTGCATCCAAAGCTTGGAGGGGACAGAACATCTGACCCTTCACTCCACCACTTCAAATCAAGGAGCCACACTATCTGTTTTATAATTTGACATTTCATGTAAGATGGTATTGGAAAAAAATATACCAAATAAGCAAAAACCACAATAGTCTGAAAAAATTGAAAACCAATAAATTAGACCATAGAAAATAGTCTTTGAGTTCTGCAAGAATTCCTTCGGAGAGAACCCGTCCATAGCTGACATCAAGGAATAAAATTAACTCCACCAGCAATATGAGCTCAGGGGAATCTCCTTCTCTCAAGAAAGCCACTCAGACCAAAAAAGAGGGTCCTCAGGCTACAGAAAGAATTACTCTCACAAAAACCTCACTAAAAGGGATCTTCATTCCAATGGGGACTCTCTAGTTATGATTTCCTTTTCTCACAGGGCAGCTTCAGAGAAGCTGAAGGGCTCTGGTCCTTTCAACTAGAAGTCTTGCAATCTGGAACAATTGACTTTCTCACTCACTCTGCATCCTGGCTTTCTTAAATACAAAACTGAAAAATCAACTCACAGGATTTAGTAAAGGTTAAGATACTTAATGTTATTATTCAGCTCTTTAATGTTTTTATTAAATTTTTAGCCTGCTGTATCTATCAATGATTGAGAAATATGTGTTAAAAGTCCCCAATATGGTGATAAATTTGACAATTTCCTCCTTAGTTCCACCAATATTTGCTTTATATTTTTTGAGATATTTTGTTAAATTTATAGAATTTTGGAATTTTTACTCAAGCTGGTGAATTAAACTTTTATCATTATGTAGTAAAAAAAAAGATAATGTTAAAATGTTATACATTACTGTTAACAAATACTTTAACATAAGTTAGTCAGTTCATTAGCAACATGAAGAAAAGCCATATTTGAAGCATTTATTCTCAAATGAGTCACTTTGTTAAATTTGATGGGAGTTACAAAGTAGCCTGAGTCATAGCCAGGCCATCCAGGTGTATGTGGTCTACTTAGGGAAAGAACCAAGGAAACAGACTAGAGACTTACAGAACCAAACAGAAATGTTGACAGGCTGAAATAGTTAATCAATAACTACAGCATTATCAATTAGGAAAAAAATCACTTCCTGCTGATAAATGACAGGAAAACAACTCAACTAGAGTGGTAAAATGTGACAGAGTATTGGCTCTGCCCACAAATTTGTTTTGTTTTATTCTTAGGCTGAAAAAAAAACCCCAGCTCGCTTTGTTCTCCCTGTTAACTTGATCTGTATGTCCAGATTGTTGCTATTTTCCCCATCATAGTACCTTACATTTTATTTTAAACTTTATGGATTTTGAGATACTTTCAATGAATTTTTTCTTACTGTAATCTCACAAAGGTCCAGGCAGGCGACTATGGTTGAGATTGGGAAGCAGAAGCGCAGAGAGTGGTTGTGGTTGTCGAAGTCTGCACGGTGCAAGGCAGAAGACTAAATTCCAAATTTTCAGAGTTTAATCCCCTGCTCATTAGCTGAATTTGTAGCATTGTTCCTTCCCATGAGTTACTCATTCTTGCTCCAGGTTTACAATCATAAACCCTAAAATCTTGTTAGTAAGTGCTGAATTGACTTCACGAGTCTTACTTGCCCTTGAAACAAAATGATGTCCCCTCCTTCAATGATAGCATTGCTTAATTCACCACCGATAATGTATAACTTAGAAACTTTGGGGCCCTGGGAGACATAAGGCAGTTTCCAGTACATTGTTTGACATGCTGTAGTTGTTTAAGCTGTCCTCATATAATGTCCATTATAATTAAGGTTCAAAGTTCAAGTAAATGACTCAGAGATACAACTTAATGACACAGTTGAAACTTGCTTGCAGGCCCTGGAGACCCAGTCTAACCTTTTTCCTCTAATCTCCACTCTGCCGTGTTTTGGATAGCCAGGTTCTCAGATGAAGTCTTGTTCCTGGTTGCTTTCCCATGGGGTGTGCAGGGAATGACACTTTATCATCTTTGGATGCTTTAAACTGTGTACAGATCCTGATGTATAGTAGCACGGGAGCTAGAGGCGACTGAGAATGTAAATAGGGTTGGAAAGACTAGAATGATCTGGAACAGATATACTTGGATATTTAGCTTGCTACAGCCAGACAGGAATACAAAAGGGGACAAAGTTCACTGGTCAGTGCATTATTCCCTCATTGATTTTCCCCGCCAGTTCCTTTCAGCTCATTGATTTCCATTGCTGATTGAGTCATGTTCATCTGCTGCTCGGAGGTCACTTCATTTCCCTTTCGCTCACTTTTTCTGCCTACTCAGCACTCCTCCACGTGTGCGTGTCACTTCTACTAATCTCAATTGTCTGCTGTCAACATAGTAATATACTTGTTGCACAATAGGCCGTGAGATTCAGCGTGGGTAGCTTGGGCAGCCACTGCATAAAACTTAACCAGAGCATACTCGCAGATTCCATTGTACTCTGGGATCATTTTCGGATTTTTTGTTCATCTATATCAAATTTAAAGGTGTGCAATGTGTATGGTCCCCAGTGGTCACGGGCAATGCAGTGTAAGCCTGCGAGAGGGAATAGTGCCCATCTCTCCCTGAAAACAGCTGCTGTCACAGTGCCAAGAGTCACAAAACAAGCACCGCCTAAGGTCACAACTCTCTCATGCCACACTATCCAGAAGCCCTTTCCGTCAGCAGCCATGTGAGATCTTATGCCTACCAAGAACTAACAGGTGAAGGACATAGGTATGTTTCACAGTGATGGCATTTTGTATAATCTCTTTCAGCAATTTGGATTCCATTTACTAGCAAACTCATTTTAAAATACAGTTAAATATTTCCATCAAAGTATCACAAAAGTATGTGTGTGTAGGTCAGGTCTGTACATAGAAGGTATACACATTTTAATTCATGGTGTACTTTAATCACAGATACAACCCTTAGGAAAATAAAACCAGTTGGATAGCTGTACAATTTTATGTTATGCAAATTCTAAATGCATTAGGGACAAAGCTGGCTGTATTCCTTCCCAGGCTGAAATCACAAACATATCCACAAAGAAGACAACAAAAGCTTCTTTAAGACCACAGAGCTGCTGCCTTTAATGAGATTTTTTTCAAGTTTGTTTTAACATTGGAGATTATGCTTTTGAATTTTTTATACCACTTGAAGATGTCATTTACTTTTTATTTATATTTAGTAATTGGCCTTGCAGGTTTCGGTTTTAAAATTTATTATGCAACATTCAACAAGACTAACAGTATTAAATACTAATCAACTTTTAATAAGAATTATAAATGCTATCTCCTTGCTCAAGACAAGAAAAGCAATCACTGCAATCAATCAGGTAGTCTAATCAATTTTCAAAATGAAATTAACCATGCATCATGTAGGAAAAGAAAAACAAAACCTTGAAGAATAGTATACTATGCCTTGGCTACAGGAGATAAGCTCAGTTTTAGAAAATGTCAATAGGATATTTAGTTTCTGCATGATGTAGTCACTCTGATGAGTTTTCAAAGGGTTACTGAGATTTATTCTAACATGTCCTTTCAGTGACTTGAGTAGATAGATAGAAATGTGTTATTAGAATGTGATATAGTGTCTGAAATTTTTCTCCACTTTAGTTCTTATACAATCATATCAGAAGGTGAATTTCAATTACCCCAGTATTCACCCACTTCCTAAAATGGTAGAATCCATCAAGAATTTAACATAAAGGTATATTTTATGAAAACAAAGATTCTTATATATAAGAAAATAATTTAAATTGCTGCCTTAACAAGAAGTTCTTTCAAAGAGTGTTTAAATAAGTTTTCTCAGATAATGTCATGTTATATGAAGGTGAGTTATCCAATTTATTCAACCAGTTTGGAATGTGGGACCATCATGTGCCAAGCAATATGCTGGGCACTGGGAATATCAATAAGAAACAAATTCACAGACCTTAAAGAACTCAAGGCCCATGAAGGAGACAGTCACAGGAACAGAATGAAAAACAAGGTGCTGAGTGCAATGACTTTGCAAAGGAATTGTCCACCCCAACTGTTTAACCTGAGAGTTAAAAAGAGTTGGTTTCTTAAATGTTTCATGGAGAAGTAAGCCTGAGTCGTTAATAAAATAGTAACAATAATAAAACTAACTTCTATTGAATAATTATCAAATGCTAATTGTTCTACATACTTGATATATACTATGTCATTTTATTCTCACATAAAATAGTTGGGCTTAGTATTATAATTATACTCATATTTATTTTAAAAATGGGGAAATTTAAGATTCATAATATTTGAATAACCTGTCCAAAGTCACGGAGTTACTAATTGGTGAACCTAGTATAGCAAACCATGCATTGGACCCTAAAGTCATCTAGATGCATAACTGCTCTGCTGAGACATGTTTAAATTTAAAGTTCAAAAGCCCCCATTTAATTTAGCCTTTTCTTTGAAGGAGAAGCCCATAAGAAATACACTGAGATACCACTTACCATCATTTTCAAATTATTAAACTGGCGTCTAACAATGTGATACATATTTTAAATGAGCTATTTTACTATTGAAAAATACAAAGACATTTGAATTTGACATTTGACATTAATGTTGCTAACTCTATCTACATAACAAATGTGCTTTGCAGAAGCTATCTGCTTTATATAGAATTCTATGAAAAAGGAGTTTTGAATAAGAGAGCAAGCATATTTGACAGCATATCCAATATTATCTACTAAGGATGCATACTTGACATGCCAATACTTGAACAAGAACAAACAATAATCACTATTACATGACATGAAGATACCTTTTCAAAATAGCATCTGGCCTTGTTACTGAAAAGACTCCTCAAAATCACTGAGGTGTGCATAACTAAAGCCCTCAAAAATCCTTTAAAATTACTTCCAGATGTTTTCTGATGCTATCATTTTATACACAGAAAATCATTTTCCAATGTTATTATTATTTATAACATGCAGCTATATCCATAAGGAATAATTCAGGGCACAGCACTAGTAAGGAGAGGAAGCAGAATTATCGTTTGTACATATCTCTATCAACCTCAGAACCAACTTTGACATCATTATCTCTACTTATTCAGATGTGAAGCATTGGATGGCAGAGGTTAATGAATAAACCAGAGTCCTGTTATATAGCCAGTTGTCAGGGGAGCCAAGATCCATACTTAAGACTTATCAATCTGAGCTCCACGCATTATTTTCCACCACATATTGCTTCCTAAGCTTCTTTGAAATTAAGCAGAACATTTAGGGTTGCTTGCAAGACAAAATTGAGCATTAAATGTTCCATAATGGTAAGACTCTAAAGATCTTATATCTGAACAAGTACATGATTTTATATATATATCTATATCTATATAATTATATAGATACATATATATATGTAGTTCTCTTTGTTCTCCATGAACCTGAAATCTATGCTTCTCAATCTCAGGTACCAAATCTACCAAATAAAAAGTAGATGTCTAGCAAGCATGCTCATGTCCTACCTCCATGCCCACCACCCACACAGGAAGTAACTGCAACTTCAGTGGGCAGTTCTATACATAACATGAATCATTCATTCCTAGGTATCTAATCTCTCTCTCTTTCTCCTGGTTTATTGCCATTAACAATAACACATATTCATATCTCTCCTGCCTTGTCACTTTCCATATATCTTTACATATATAGCCTCTGTTTATCATATTGTCTTTCAACAAATATGTATAAGCCCTGATCTGTACATACTCATCCAGGTAATGAGTCAAGAGTGTTGCACTACGCTAACAAAGTCGTCACCATCATTATATTTACAGTTTAATGGTGGAGATAGAAATTAAATAAACTAGTAATTAATTTAACTTCAGGTGATGAAAAATGCTATGAAAAGAATAAAGTTGCTTAAACGTACAGAGATTAATTGAGTGGTAGGCTATTTCAGATATGCCAGTCAAGGAATACTTCTCTGAGAAAGGAGTATTTAAACAGAGACTCACATGATGAGAAATAACGAGCCTTAAGCAATTTGTTTTGAATAATCTTCTAGAAGTAAAAACACTGCATGTAAAGTCCCTGAAGCAATAATAAGCTTTGTCTGCAAGAATGAGCACAATCAAGAAAATATTTGAAAATTTTGATCCAAGAAACTATGTTAGTGACAGTACTGTTAATAGGGGTGGGAGACTAAAGGCAGGGCCAGTTTGGCATTGATAGGAGTTGGATGAATAGTTCTGGCTTGGTCTTATTAGGTTAGAAATATCTATTAGGTATCCAAGTGGAAATATCAAAAAGAAGCTATGACATATGATTCTGGTGTTCAGTGGAAAGGTCAGACCTTGAGATATAAACTTAGGAATTGTCAGTCTATAGATGGAACATGAAGCCATGAGACAGAATGTGATCAGAAAGGGAGATAATATAAATAACAAAAATTTGTGGGTTAAGGAAAATGATTAGGAATACTCCAATCTTTGGCGTCAAGCAAAGGAGGAGGAACTACAAAGGGAGACTCAGAAGGAGACCTGTGGGGTAGGAATACAATTAGGTGAGAGTGATGTGCTAGAAACCCAAGTAAAGAAAGTGTCTCAAGAAAGTGGGCATGGACAAATGCGTCATAAGCAACTAAGAAGTTAGTTAAATGAGTATGAAATATTGACTACTGGATTCAACGTGAAGTGGCTATTAGTGATGCTGATAAGAATAGTTTTACTGGGGCCGGCCCCGTGGCTTAGCAGTTAAGTGCACGCGCTCCACTACTGGCGGCCCGTCTTCGGATCCCGGGAGTGCACCGACGCACTGCTTCTCCGGCCATGCTGAGGCCGCGTCCCACATACAGCAACTAGAAGGATGTGCAACTATGACATATCTACTGGGGCTTTGGGGGAAAAAAAGGAGGAGGATTGGCAATAGATGTTAGCGCAGAGCCGGTCTTCCTCAGCAAAAAGAGGAGGATTAGCACAGATGTTAGCTCAGGGCTGATCTTCCTCAAAAAAAAAAGAAAAAGAATAGTTCTACTGAAGTGATAAGGACAAAAGCCCCATTGAATAAGACAAAAAGTAAGAAAATAATATTTAAAAAAAGAAAAATCAATGATATATAAAAGATTAACATAACTAAAATATATTTCACATCCATAAAAGATTGGCCAATATCAAAAGAAACGCTAGATATAAGATGCAAATAAATAAACTATTGTGTTAAAAAGAAAGAACACCTAACAGACACAGAAATGAGCTCTGAAGCCATGAAAAGACATGGAGGAAACTGAAATACATATTACTAAGTGAAAGAAGCCAGTCTGAAAGACCTACATACTGTATGATTCTAACTATATGACATTCTAGGAAAGGCCAAACTATGGAGACAGTAAAAAGATCAGTGGTTGCCTGGGATTGGGGGAGGTGGGAAGGGATGAATGGGTGGAGTACAGAGGATTTTTAGGGCAGTGAAAATACTATGTATGATACTATAATGGTGGATACATGTCATTCCACATTTGTCTAAGCCCATGAAGTGTACAACACCAAGAGTAAACTATAATGTAAACTGTGGATTTGGGGTGATTATGATGTGTCAATGTAGGTTGATCAATTGCAACAAATGTACCACTCTGATGGGAGTTGATGATAATGGGAGAGGCTCTGCATGTGGGGTGGGGGGAGCATATGGGAAATCTCTGTACTTTCCTCTTAATTTTGCTGTGAACTTAAAAGTGCTCTAAGAAATAAAGTCTCAAAAAAAGATTTGCATTAAAGAGGAAAAAGAAATGAAGTGGATAAAAGCAGTTTGAGGTCAAAAGGGGATGTTGATTTTCAGTTGGGAGATTTGTTTCCACATTGTTATACAAAAAGAAACATTAATGGGACAGATGAGAGAGTCCAAGAGAGAGAAGAAAATGGTGATGCAAGATTGAGGGAGGTTCATAGCAATAGTAGACTTTGATTGATGAAATAAGTTAAGATTCAGTTTAAAACTGGAGGGGTTGGCATGAGGTAGGAGAAAGGACATTTCTCTATGGTAACAGGAAGAAAAGAAAAGATTGTGAGCACTGATGCAGATAGGCAATAAAAAACAATTGGGAGGATGAAATAGATGTCTTCTGTTTGCTTCTATTTTCTTAGTAAAAATGAGTCAGTCCATCAGCTAAGAATAACAAGTGGGGAAGGAATGTTGGAGGACTGAGAGGTGAAGGGAAGATGTGAATTTGAACAGAAAATGTGAGAAAATGAGAATTCAAATATCCAAGGAAAATTTGTTAGGATTGCGTTTTATTCTTTACTGCTTTTTATTTTCCTCCAGACACTTTTTGTGCTGTTTCAGTGCAGATAAGAGAAAGGCAGACTGTGAACTGCACGAGACTTGGATTTTTCCAGGCGAAAATGTAAATACATTCAGTACTCTTATTACTATATTTCTTGGAAGAAGCAAACATATTTGACCACAACCCCCCTTCTGAAATCTATTCCTTTGGCTTTGAATACACCACAATGTTCATTCTCAGGTTTCGTTCTAGGTTCCTTCTACTTTATCTAAATATTCAATGTTGGAATTCCTCGGGATTTAATCTTAGATAGTCCTCTCACTGTAAACTTTTTCTGTAGACCATATCCACTCCCATAATATCAGGTACCATCCATCTATAAACAATGCTTCCTAGTTTCACATCTCCATACCAGATGTTTCTTCTGAGTCCCAGATCACAACTGCCTCCCCTATATCTGCGTTCGGATGTATAATAGGATCCTCAAGCTCAGCATGTTCAAGCAGAATCCACCTTCTCACCAAAAATTTGCTCTCTACATTCCCTGTCTCAATAAATGTAACCATTATCCATCCTGTGCTAAAAATCAAAAAGCTGGGTATTCATTCTTAACTTCTGCTTCTTCCTAACCCACCACGTCCAATCAATCAAGTCTTGTCTATTCTTCCTTCTAAGTATTTCCCTGATCTAGCAGTTTTCATCTTGCCCTGAATATTAGAACAGCCTGGGGAGCATTTTAAAAATATATGCTGGCCTGAGTCCCATCTCTAGAGATTCTGATTCAATCAGTTGGTCTGATGTAGGTCCCAAGCACTGGATTAATAATGATAATTTTAAAACCCCAGAAAATTCTAATATATAACCAGTATTATTGAGAACCACAGCTATAATTCATTCACTTCTCTCTATTCCAACTTTCCACATCCTAATATGAGTTCATATAGACTGAAATCATCTCATACTTGGATTATTGCAATAACATCTTAAGGAGTCTCCTTGCTTCTACTTTGGTTTCTTTTCTTTTCATTGCAGCAAGAGTGCTTTAATTTTTCTTTTTTAGCACATATCTGATCATGTAATGCCCATGCTTACTACCCTTAAGTACCTCCCACTGCATTGAGATTAAAGACTAAAGCCTTACACATGGTTTTAAACAATAGAAATTTGGCTGCTGCCTAATTCCCAGCCTCATGCCTTGACATGACCCCCTCCATTCTTTACATTCCAACCATATGCTCCTTCTTTCATTTCTTCAAACATGCCATATTTTTTCCTGTCTTAGGAAAGGACTTGCCCATGCCAGTCTTTCAACCTAGGTCACTGACTCCGCCCCATGTGTCTTTGCCTAGCTAACTGCCTAGACAGGGTTATGCCTCCTGTTTTACCTTCCCTTAGTACCCTCTCCTGGCCTGCATACTATACAGCACTCATCACACGGAATATATTTGTATTGTGGATAATAATATCAGCAAAACCTTACTGAGCACTTAGAATGTGCCAGGCACTGTGCTAAGTGCTTCACAAATACAATCTCTTATAAATGATGAAATGATCCTCTAAGGGATATACCATCAATATTCCCATTTTAAAGATGAGTTAACTGAGGTGCAAACAAGTTAAGCACCTTATCCAAGATTATATGGCTAGTAAGTGGTGGGCATAAAATTTGAACTCAGAACATTTGATGTCAGAGCACACACTCACAATCCCTAAACTCAAATACCCAATTATACATTTATTTTATTTTTTAATTAATAGCTTTATTGACGTATGATTGATATACAAAAAACTGCACATACTCAATGTATACAATTCGATAATTTGGACAGATGCATACACATGTGACACCACCACCACAATCAAGGTAATAAACATACCATCACACCCAAAAGTTTTCTTATACCCCTTTGTTGCATGAGTGTGTGTGTGTGTGTGTGTGTGTGTGTGTTGGTAAGAACAGTTAACATGAGATCTACACTCTTAACAAACTAAGTACACATTATAGTATTGTTAACTATAGGCACTGTGTTGTACAGCAAATCTATAGAACTTACTCATCTTGCTTAAGTAAAAATGTATACCCATTGAACAGCTCCCAACTTGCCCCTCCCCCTAACCTCTGACAACCACTATTCTTCTCTCTGCTTCTATGAGTTTGACTATTTTAGATACCTCATGTAAGTGGAATCATTCAATATTTGTCCTTCTATGACTGGCTTATTTCGCTTAGCATAATGTCTTCAAGGTTCATCCACCTTGTTACATATTGCAGGATATCCTTCTTTTTTAATGCTGAAAAACATTCAATTGTATGTATATACCACATTTTCTTTATCCATTCATCTTTTGATGGACATCTAGGTCTTTTCCATATCTTGGCCATTGTGAATAAGTATGAAATGAACACAAATGCAGATACCTCTTCAAGATACTGATTTCAAATCTTTCAAATATACAATCATGTGCCGCATAACAGTGTTTTGGTCAATGACGGACTGCATGTAAGACAGTGTTTTCCCATAAGATTAGTACCATATAGTCTAGGTGTGTAGTAGGCTATACCATCTAGGTTTGTGTAAGTACATTCTATGATGTTCACACAATGACAAATCACCTAACGATGCATTTGTCATAACGTATCCCTGTCACTAAGCAGAGCATGACTGTATATCCAGAAGTAGAATTGCTGGATCATGTGGTAGTTCTATTTTTAATAATTTGAGGAAACTCCATACTGTTTTCCTTAATGGCTGTACCAATTTATATTCCCCAAAGCAGTGTACAAGTGTTCCAATTTCTCTACATCCTCACTAACACTTATCTTTTGATTTTTTGGCAATAGCCATCCTAACAGGTGTGAGGTGATATCTCACTGTGGTTTTGATTTCCATTTCCCTAACCATTAGTGATGTTGAGCGCCTTTTCATATACCTGTTCACCATTTGTATGTCTTCTTTGGAGAAATACCTATTCAACTACTTAACTCGTTTTTGAATTGGGTTATTTGTTTTGTTTTGTTTTGGTTTTTGTTTTTTTTTTTGCTATTGAGTTGTAGGAGTTTCTTATATATTTTGGGTATTGACCTCTTATCAGATATATGGTCTGCCTATATTTTCTCCTATTCTGTAAGTTGCCTTTTCATTCTGTTGATCTTTTTCTTTTCTGTGGAGATGCTTTTCAGTTTGATGTAGTCCCACTTGTCTACTTTTGCTGTTTTGCCTGTACTTTTGGTATCATAGCCAAGAAATCATTACCAAACAAAACACATGAAATTAATGGTATGATCTTGAAGTTGTGTTAAATCTTGCCAGTTTTCATACAAATTTAATATACCAATTAATGAAATCAAAAGTAAAAGGCTGATGCCTTGTATTAATTAACAAAAATACTCACACCAAGTGATATTATTGGGCCATAGAACACATTGCATAGAAGATCAAATTAATATCGGCCATAATCCTAGGTAAACACATCTTACTGGTATCCTTTCAACTCTATGTTTACTATAATTACCAAGAAAAAAAGAATTGAATATCACGAGTGTATGATTGTCATTATTTTCTCTTATTAAGCCCTGCCAGCTTCAAAGTGAAATCAGCAATTGGGCAACAGTAGGTCTGCCCAAGAAAGTCCATAGTTACAATGCAGGTGTTACGTGTGTACTACTCACAGATTCAACAAAAGCTTGTAGATAGATGACTATGTAACCACCACCACCAGCAACCAACCAACACCTGCACACTGACTATGAGCGAAGCAGTGGGCTAAGTCTCTTGAATTATTTACTTCATTTAATACTTCAAAGTAGGTACCATTATAATCCACATCTTACAGGTGTGGATAGCAAGTCTTATAGATAGTGAGTAATGTATTCAGAATCACACAACTCATAACTGGTAGAGCCAGAGCCAGAAATCCAGAGATCCTGACTTAAAATGTCATGCTTATGTTTACCTTGTCAGGCACACTTCTATAGAAGATGTGAGTTCTGGATGGTTTGGTGAACCAGATGGGAAAAGGTAAGTTTCACTGTAGATATTGGGAGTTTAGGGAATTCATAAACACCTGAAGGTAAATGGTGACATAGTGAAAAATTTTCACTATAAAGATTAAGAATATGGAAGTTAGCTAGAAATCTGTTTCCTGCAGAGGTTAAAAGTAGATCTAAATTCAACTGACATTTTCATAAGCTCTCTTACAGAGTTATGTTTTATGTATATGTTCTTTCTCTGCAAGAAGCATGTGGCCTAATTAAGGGCAGAGGTCATTCATTCTCCTTCGCATCCACCATGTAGCTCCTTGATTTATACTCTTGCTACAGGAGGTTACAGAAATTAGTTCATGCCATGCCCTACATATAGAAGCCATGAGATAAGATGAATCTCAGGTACTTATGCTTTGCTGGCTTCAAAATCATGGCAGAATTCAAGGAGCAATTGTGTAGGCAACTTTCATATGTACAGAATATATTCTCATGCTTTTAATCAAAATCTAACTGAAAGGAAATATGCTGATCCTGATGCTTTATGATCTAGAGCTCTAGAAAATATAGTCTTCAATATTCTAATTGATTTTTTTAAGTGTCCTGATTTTTCTTAGTTTGCCTGCACCTGCACCTCACATAATGAATTTTTTTTTCATGACTGAATTTTCCATTGTTTCTCTCCTTCATACAATTAAGAACAGAAGGTTGATAAGTATTAATGAGGTGTTTTCAAAGTAGCTTTATATATCTCGTGAAATAAATAGTATGAGAAACAGGATGTTAGTAACAGAGATACATATAACGGTCTTGTGATTCAACTGAAATTTTCAAAGTTTATTTCATCAATTCCTGTAAATGTGCCTTAATATTAGTCACCTTCCATTATTCTAAAATTTGAAAGGGTGAAAATAATCATACCTCCTTAATATGTGTTAAGGAAGACATGTATGTGTATTCATGATAAAGGTACATTATTATTAAAGCCATAATCCCCCTTGTTTCCTGTAGTATCTGCTTTTCCAAAGATGCTTCAAATTACTATTCAAACATTCAAGAGACTGTTCTGACAACGTAACAGTTAACACCTACTCATTGTTCTGTCATCACTATCAAAATGGAAACCAACTCACTTGAGATAGATAAGCATGTGAGCAGGGATTATGATTAAGTTTCAGCCACATGAAGCATCATGCTGCATTGATATAGTTAAATGCCTTTTAATGTATTCTTACCAAAAGTAATATTTAAGAACCTAACATGGTAATGGGATTCAATTGCCTTGGTAATGGATTCAATTGCCTTGAAACTACTGTTTAAAAATTCTACACCTCCTTTACATGTCAATGTTATTTCTTTTGATGAATACTACAACTTTTTTGGTCAGCTGGCTTGTTCATGTTTTCGCAGAATTAATTTGTTATTGGTTTATGCTTCCCTCAAGCAGGAAATGTACCTGTTGTTGCAATATTATCATGAAAATTTGCACCCAGTATCTAATTAACTTGAAAATTTTAGACAGCACTTTTTTAAACAACGTTTTCCAAAGACAGGGCTATTAAACATTTTAATATCTGTTCTCAACCCATTCAGAACACAGGCAAAATAATCACCCACTTTGATTTATAGAGATTTGCTCTCAGAACAGGAACTTCACCCAAGACATTGGTTTTCAAATGCATTTCCAATTCTTAGTTAGTAGGAGGAACTGAAGACCCTATACCTTATCAGCAATAAATTACTCTCCTGTTAAACTTGCTGCTAAACAAGGAGCTACAGTCCTATTAAAATCCAATTAAACGCACATCACATTTGATAGATATAATTACAACAACTGTAGAGGGTAAATGGCTCCAAGCACTGGGGCCAGAAGAACTGTAGATCAGTGTTAAAAGGGAAAATGATAGATAATGTGCTGGGGATTTGTTTCTGCAACGGTACCTTCTTCATTGTGGCAATTTTATTTATTACCTTTTAGCTATTTTTAATAGTTTCTCTAACTTATTGGGAAAAGATTGCTTTGCTTTCATGTTTGCTTCCACTAATAAGGATATTGCATCTACTTTCATGGCGTAAATCAGACGCATAAGCAATAAAATGGCAGATCTTGCGAAATACTCTAAAACTTGAAGCATTTAAAAAATATTTTTAAATCATTTTTTTCAGGTTTTTAAAAGCCCTCATTGCATCATATACAACTTGGGTATGGATCTCTCTAGTTGTCTTTCTCAGAAGGATGTAATCACTAGGAGTGCACACCTAGACATTGTAACAATTAGGTAAATATGCAGTCATTCGTTTCCTTATCCATTCATCTATTTTCCATAGTGGCTGTTGAGAATCTCTTTGCTGAATCCGTCCCACTGGTTCTTAGCAATAATTTGTTCTCCTTGTCTCCCATTTTTGCTAAGCAAAATGTAGAGGAATGTTTTTGAATTTTACATATGGATATAAACAAAAGCTCCTTTTACGATGGGGTTAAAAGGAAATATTCTAAGCAGACCCATGACCAGTGCACAATTTATTTTTGTAAAAGATGACTAGTACTGTAAACATAATCATGTAGAACATAAATAGAATATTAAACATTAGTTTACTTGCACTGACTTGGTAATGTTAAAATTGAATATTCAGATAATAAATATGCTATGAGACATCAGGGACAAATCAAGGAGGATGATACTTAACCATTTTATGTGTCCATTCTCGCTTGTTAAATATCAGCTTATTTTTACCTATTAGGTTTTAAAAACCCAAAATACTCAATCTTTCTTAAACTTCTTTGTAATTGTGGTCCTGTTACCAGAGCAAACGTGGGTCCCTTCTTGGGAGTTAAATCAAACTACAACAGGAGTGGTTTCGCAAAGCAGAATTTTTATCTGTGGCATGCAGCAAAAAAAATGGAGACCATAGGGAATAATTTCACAAAGCTATGACCCCCTGAACACAGGGAGGTGGGTATCATTATTTGGGGTAGGGAATGAATATTCAAAGCGGTAGTTTCCTCACTGCATGCAGAGCTGGGCATAAGCTTGCACATGCGTAGTTTGAAATCATGCTTTGACATACATCGCATGATCTAAAAATGGCTGCTTTGCCCCTCCCATAGGAGGTGAATTTACGATGTTAAGGAGGGCAGGTTACTTTATTCCAACTCTCTGCCTATTTGTGCAGGTGCCAGTCTTGTGGTTGTGGTCTGGGCGGCCCGGTCCAGTTCCCAGAGGCTGGATCCAGGACGGTTGTCACTTAGAGCTTCTTCCTGGAACATAGCTGAAGACTGCATAAGCTCAAGGCCCCAAGGTGTTAGATAAAGGAACACCTGCACCTTTCAAGAAGACAAGAGAATTAGGTCAGACACAAAGGTTAGAATTTAGGCAGGACAAGAGAAGCGGGTTAGGGTCCGTGTCTGGCGACAGTCCTCACCTCAAGGCTATGAATAGTTAAGTCTTGGCACAGTTAACGGCTCCTAGCCTGCATATCCATTCCTTGACACATCAGATGGAAAAGAAATGGACATGAAGAAGTTGGGAACTTGAGGGTCTGCAATCTAGGACTTATGCATATTATTGTTCCTCCCTTTCTCTTTAAATCTTATCTTTTTCTTTCTCCACAACTGACCTCCTTTTCTCTTACCAGATAGATTTTTATCCAGGCAAAAAAGAGCCAAAGGCAGCTCTAAGTCATTCCATCATAGCTGGCCAAAAGAAAAGAAGTTTCTCTATCAACTCCTTGTAGAAACGCTCCTGGGAAAAGACTCAGATTGGCCCTCCTTGGCTCCGGTGCACAATCATTGTGACTGTGATTGACTCAAACTTTGTCCCTTGCCCACTCGTAATCAAGAAGGAGGATTCCATTATTGGAAGTTGGGCTGTGGACGGGGATATATGTGCAAGGCAGACAGGAGCAATGGTTATTTCAGGTCTATTCCGTGAAACTGCTGCCAGGTAGTCTTGGAGACTTTCCTGCTTTCAGAGACTCTCAGGGCCTTTTCATGGCCACAGGCAGTTCGCTGGCTTCTTGCAAACCGGTGGCTCATAGTTAACATACCTTTCCTGATTCCTCAAGTGAGAGGGGATGTGGAGAGAAGTTCATCTGTTTTTCCTGCGATTTCTGTCTTTCTCAGTTATTTGTCCTCTAATTGTCCCTCTGTTCTTTAACTTTCCTCTTTATTTCTATAATAAAACCTTTTCACATTAGTGTTAATAAATGTACCATTATATTTCCTTGCAGTTTCACTTGAAAAATATTAACCAAAAGTGACAAATTTATTTGTATGAAATAGTTAAGGTCAAGATATATTCATATTAGGCTTTCTTTACATTATTTCCCTCCAAAATCTCATGTGCATACAGAATTTCTTCACTCTTTGGATTCCATCAGTGAATAAACTCCCATGGTAGAGACATGCGTAATTATTTGGAGCTTTAGAAATTTAAATATACAATGTGAAATTTTAAGGACTATCAAATTATTTAGATTTTATTCAATGTTTTATAGAATAAGTAGGTAGACACACATACTTAAAAGTAATAATTCGTTTTGAGCTAACTTGCTTTTAAGAAATACTTAAAAAAAAAATACCTTATAGGCTATGTTGACCCTCTAACTGGTCCATTGCTTATTAATTCTGTCTAGAATTATTATATTATATAGATATTTTATGCTATGGTATTTGAGTATTTTATGATGACCTGTGTTTTATGGCATCAGAAATGTGAAAGAATGACATTATCAGAAATAAATCTTGAAAGATTCATACTTACTTGTTAAGAGCAAAAGTGCATTCATTTATCAAATTATTTTAGAATTACATAGTAACATAATTTGCATATGTCCATGAACTTTCGATTTAAAGAAAAACATGAAATCTATTTATCTTATTCTACATTTATATTTGTTTATATATCTTTATCAGATATACCCTTATTTTAAATTAATACATCTTATTTCTGAAGTTGAATGGCAAATTTTAAATACATGACTTTAAAAGGAAAAAGTATTATATAATCACTAGGGCAGGGTGATATTTAAAATGTATGGTGTGAAAATAATTTATATAAAACCTAAGACTGGATTCTAAACTGACAAAGATAGTAATGCATTTCAAGAAATATAAATAAAAACCGTACTTCCATTCTAGTCAAATAATAGAGACCTTAACTAAGGAAAAGCAATTGTGTGAAATCTTTTGCAAAATTAGGCATGCTTTCAATGTAAAATTAAAATTTGTGACGTTTACTATACAAGGGCTTCGAGGTAATTAAAACTGAGAAATAAACTCTTTCAATATTTGGTGTTTCTCTTCCTAGTAAGCTGCTGAAATTTTCCTTTCAGAATCAGTGTCAGTGGTTTAAAACAAATGCTATTTAGTTTCTTTATTCTGTAATCTGCTCAACTGCTGTCAAACTTACACCGGAAGGTGCAAGCACGAATTTGCTATTTGGCCTATGCTCTCATTTTCTATTAGTCATCCTCTAGTCCAAGAGGATTTAAATGAAAATAGGGAAGACAGACAGGACAAGCAGTTTGGGAGAAGTTATATGAAGCATTTCAGAAGTGAGATGAACCTATCGATGTAGAATTTTTACTTGTTTTCTTAATGTTTTTGTCTGTATACATTAAGTAAAGTTAGCAACAAAATGGCAGTGGTTGAGGGAAATACAGTGGTCAATATAATGGGGACCGATATATCTGATATACAGATAGATAGATATCTATATATAGACAAACCAAGTAGATTTATTTCCAATTTTATTTTCTCTTATTCTGATAATAAAAATTAATACATATTCATTATAAAAAAGATATAAAGTAGAAGACATTTATTAAAAAATTAGCATTTGACTGTATTCCTATCTTTGATGGGTAATCCCTATCTTTGATAGTTTCATGATCACAATTAATGTTTGGGAAAACACCCTAAAAATTGTTTTGCATATTGTCTCGTATACTATTTTGTGACACCATTTCAAGTTTAACTAAATTCTAAACATTTTACCCTAACGTTAATTAATATTCAGTGAAAGCATGAGTGTTAATGACTATAGAGTAGTCCATCCTCTGACCATAACATTATTTTATTCAATTATCTGTTTTTCTTTTTTACTTTTCTTCAGTTATGTCCTTCCTACTTTAAGTAGAATGGAGTTATAATTACTGTGTTTATTTTTTATGTTCCATCTCTGATTATTTCTTTGAGTTACATTGCTAAAAATTGATTAAAAGATTAAAAGCATGGAGACAATTTTAAGATTTTTATCCTATATTAGCAATGTATTGTCAAGAAAAATTTTAAAAGTTAAATTTTCTCCTTACTTTTAAGCTGAGAAAAGCCTCTCTGACTGCCATCAGGTACATTTTACAAAAATAATCAGTATTTTCTCTATAAATTCTAGTATGGAAAAGAATCACAACATTATTGTAAGTAAAGAAGTTTTCAAATCGAAGTTTGAATTGCCTTATTAACTCTAACATCAGTATACAGGAAATAAGTTTTAAAACTTTATTGTGCCATCAGTACAACATTTTGTTTAGTAATCTGAGAAAGCATTGGATAGTGATAAGAGCACAGGATTAGTAGTAGTAATTTTCAGGCAAATGTCTACCAATTCTTATTAATTCTCAGTCAGCATTTAGAATGATCTATTTTTCTCTCTCTCTAGGACAATTTAATTGATATTCATCTGTTTAGTCATTAGTGTGAAAATACCAGGTATTTATGGACGTTGACCATTTTGGTTGGTCAGTATGCATGCCAATTAGATTTTGGCCTCCTTCTAATCAATCAGAGTGAACTTTTTAAAATAAAAATTTCAATGCTAAAATTTCTCTAATGGCTTCCTATGTCTCTCAGAATAAAATTTAGACACATTTCTATAGCCTATAAGACCTTCATGATTTAACTACAAGATAAACATGTTCCAAATTCGAGAACTTTGCTCTTATTTTTCTTGTTCCAGATGACTCTTCTCCCAAATGTTCACATGGCTTACCGCATTAGTGTTTTTGCTCAGACGCCACTTTCTCGATGAGGCTTTCCCTACCCATCCTATCTAAAATAATACTGTCCCCCACATCATACTCTATTCTCTCTCCCAGATTCGTTTTTCTTCACCTTCTTTACCAATACTTGATGCTATGTTTGTTTTTTGCATTTGATTTCTGTTTGTCTTTACTACCAAAATGCAGACTCCATTAGGTCAGTGACTTTTTGTTTGTTTATGTCTACACCCTTAGTGCTCAGAGCGTGCCTGGCATATGATGGGTTTTCAATAAAGGTCTGTTGCAAGGATGAATATTTAAATCCATATGTTCGAAAAGATACTTAACCCCTCTAAGGCTCAATTTTCTCATTTGCAAAATTGGTATAATGATGGCAATATCTACTCCACTGAAATTTAGTGAAGATTAAATAATATAACGAATGTGAAATTACTTTGAAAATTGCAAAGGACAATTGTCTTTCCCTGAGAAATATCGAAATCCTTTGGAGGCAAATCCTTACTAAATTCGTTTAGTTTCCTACTTTATCTTATTTTTATATTCTGAGAAGTTTCTCTTCTCTCTCAATATCAGAAAGTGACAGAATGATATGACTTAATTAATCATAGATCATAAAATAAGTACAGTACTGGTAATCCATATATATTCTCATGAAAACGACATCATCCATCACAGAAAGGAAAATTAATAGAGTGATCTTAGACACATTTATAAGGCCTTAAATTACTGTAAATAGAATAAAGTTAGAAACTTTGCAGTGTAGTCTCTTAGAACCAGCAAAAAAAAACTTTAACAGTAAGAAACTATTTTTTCATCAATATTTAAATAGTTCCACTATGTAACTATTATTCCTGAAAATTGTAACTATGGCTCTCTATAAGTAGGAGGTTTATGCCAAAAGAATAAAAGTAAAAAATAAAAGGTCAGCATCTATACTGCTAAGTTTCACCATCTTTGTAAGTTCAACCCTCATAAAACTATTCATTGTGTGAATCAATTCTTATAATAAACAATGGACTACTTATTAAAAAAACATGCAATAGCTATTCTGGCATAGAAAGTTTAAAGTTGTTTCTCAAAATGTTTTTAAATGTTAGGATATAAATAAGCAAAATGATAGAGATCTAGCCATTTTGGGGACGAAAGCTCCACCTGCTTATGAGAGGTTTAAGCCAGTTAGTTGGCTTCAATGACTTAAACTCAACGTAATTTCTTAGCAGAGGACAAATTTCCTAAATTATTATATCTTCTTATTTATTTTATACTTAAATTCATATTTTTATCCAAAAAATAAAGCTGTTACAATAACTCATATATTCATAGTTCTCATTGAAATGTAAGAATGGAGATAATTTTTCCAAAGTTATAAAAAAATTTATATCCAGAAACTCATTTACATTATTTACTTTCATGTGAAATAAACTTTTATTGGAAATACTTAGACGTAACTTCATATAATATGTGGTACCCATAAATCTATTAGATTTCTCTCCAGGCCAATAAAATTTTATTTTAAATTTAAGCACATCAAATGTTAGAATTACAATAAAAAATGGACTACACTTATGTTTCTGGTATTACAATTATTTAGAATGGCAATTTACATAATAACAATATAAAAGTATCCCTTATCCAATTTAAAGTCATCAATATGGTAATCACTATAAATTCAAAATATAACTACATATTGAATTTATTCTCAGTGAATTGATTTACACCCTCAGCTATGATTTTCCCCCTAAGAATGATGAATTATGAAGAATGTCAACCTTTCAACAAAGAGACAACTAAAATATATCTATTTTAATTCCAAAAGAGAATTACCAGATTTGTGTTTACTCCCTCTCACTTTCTTTTAGTAGCATTTCAATGACACAATGAAAGGGAAAAAAATCTAGTTGAAGACCTGCTGAGAAGTTCTTTCAGCAGACATGTTCAAGTGTTTCACATTAGGTCTTAGATTAAACTTATAATTGCTGTAACCACATCGAGTAATATTGTAATTTAGTATAATTATATCTGTAAGGAAAATTGCTAATAAGTATAAATGCTTAAATCTTAATATGTGTACGATTAAGCATGATAATTCAAGATCAGGAAAAGAAAAGGTACATCATAGGCGTATAATGGTGCTCACTGCTCTCGGGGCCAATGAGTTACTTAATATGTGTCTTGAAACTGATTTACTTCTGTAATTTATTGTCTATTCTTTTTACATGGTGCCAAGATGGACTTGGTTTGTATCTAATTTTCCTCTCAATTGATAATGTCAAAAGGAAATCTTATGAGTTTTAGTAGCCAGTTATAAAGAGGCAAAACTGTGGTTGTTCTGGAATGTAAGCATTCTAAGTCTGTAATACGCAGGCTGAAAAGTAGGCCGCGCTAAACTTGGGAAAGAGATGTCATGATAGGACAAGGTGGAAAATATATTTGTAAGAAAGAGTCTGACTCCATTTTTGGTGTTTGGCTGCTGACAGCTTTTAAGCCTTAACCTTTGAACTTTCTCTTTTACCCACATCTGGGCAAGCCCAGGGACTCTCTCATTTGCCACCATTGGGAAGTTCAAACCATGTACAGGAATGGTCACCCTCTCTAACCACAATAAACACCCCTCACCAGTCTTCTTGCTCTCTCAAGTTATTTTCAGAACTGCTTAGAGCCACCTTGTTCTCCCCAGAAAACCTCATTATGTAAGTAATGAACCTTTTTATACTCTCTTGGTGTACATATGGCATCATCGGGCTTGACATTGGAACCAAATATTGGGTGGAGGTCCATCTTGTTTCTGCAGCAGGCCCTTAAAAGTATTTTTTTGTGGAAGTAGTTTTCATTTGGATGTTCTTTTTCTTGCTTTCTCTGGGTGACTAATTCTCAACACCTAGGATTTCTCTTAATGGTTTCACACAGCTATAACAAGATTGATCTCAAATAGCAGCCATATATACAATTCCAGTTTAAAGGGAGTAGATATGCTCAGCAGAACTTATATATTTTTTTAAATCACTCATGAATATGTAGGTGAGCAAAATATGTTTATCTTGGAACGTAAATAAGTATTGTTGTGTTAAAGTACACAATTTTAAGTCTGCCCACTTATGCATATTCCCACCAACAGTTTTCAGAACCACTTTCGGTGTAGAGACTCAGTGCTTTCAGTCTGTCTCCCCAAGGGAACCATTTCCATCAGTAATTGAAATGTCTCATGAGATACTCAAAGTCTAAATATATGTACTTTGAAATTGGTAAATAAGTAAAAAGAAATATCTAATAGAAAGAAAAGAATTGGTAAGTATTGGAATTTCAAGGACACCAGTATTTGGGCAGGGCATCTTTTTGAGTTTGGTCACATAGTCAATGACTTAATCAACGAACATATAGAGCACTCTTTGCCAAACAACCTTGGGAAATTTACAATGCAGGTTTTTTTCCAAAGAAAATGATGATAAGGCATGGAATAATAATAAACACAGCATTGCTGGTTGTAGAAGTATTTAATTAAAGCATCTTCATTAGATTTTAAGTTATCTGAGTGAAGGAAGCATGTAGCAGGCACATAGTAGGAGCTCATTGTATAAATGATAATTATTACTGAAAATGATGCACTCGTCATTATGGAAAGCTAAGACAGCATTGACCACGGCCTTAGAAGACACGATTACAGTCTTTACTGACTAGGTATGAAACAGCAGACAAATTACTGTTCCTCTCTGATTTTCCTCACGTGTAGAATAATAACATTGAATTCCCATGGCTATTGAAAGGATTGATGCACTTAATGGAGAACCTATAATAATAGTTATTGTTTCTACATTTGCCCTTATTTTACTCAGTGGAAATCACTTATATGCATTTTTTTCTCTCTTACCAGACTCAAAACTTCCCGTGGACAAGCATTATGTATTTTTGTCACTTTATCTCTAGCAAAAACTCTTTCTAGAAATATGTAAGGCAATCAGTAAATGTGTGATGCCCTAATTATTCATAATGTTGATGATTTCAAACCAAGCATACATTGGTCCACTCTTTTAACTCTCTATGATGTAGTTACTGATGTTTTCTAACAATTGTACATCAACTTTACCAGGAAACTTTATTTCTACTACACATTCTGATATCTCATTATTTGCTGTAAAATATGTAAAACAGCCTTGACTGTAGTAAGTTCTTTGTGATATAAATAACCATTAGGAAAATGAAAAGGTGGGTCTATTATTTCAGGTAGCAGTAGACCATCAACTGAAAAAGTCAGATGGTCATGATATTCTCTAAAGTTCTATAAGTCAAATTCAAATTAGCAGGTTAAACATTAAAATTTGCATTTTAAGCTACATTACTAGGCCAATTAGTTTTATAACTGAGAAGTTTTAGTATGCAGTTCATAAATGTTTCCTAGATGATAGTATTTTTGGAACTGTGTTACTTAAACCCAGTTTCTAAAGAGTAATTTGGATAATAATTTAAATAAACTTGTCAAAAAAAATTAGCTTTCTAAGATCCAATCCATCCACCACCATTTTTAATCCAAGGCAAATTGTGTAAACATTTTAAAGTAATATTTGGTAAAATGGCTCCAAAAGAGTAGAAAAGTTAAAATTTTTATTTGAATTCCATAGATGTTTATTGAGTGCCTATCCCATGCCATAGACTATGAATAAGATACAGTCCTGTCCCTAAAGGAACTCACAAGCACATACATAGTTGAATACAACTTGAGAAATGGATTATTAGAGCTGTGCATTAAGTGCTCTAGTACATGAAAGCAGAGGTTCTCAAAATTAATTCTGCCATTGAAAGGAAGAGCCAAAAGTCACGATGAGGAGCTTATGTTTGAAATTAATCTTAAAAGATAAATAGAGGTTTGAAAACAAGAGCATTTTGGAAAAGAGAGTATGTACAACTTTTAATAATATGAGAAAAGATGATTTGCTTGGGGAGAATAACAAGTAGTGCATTACGTCAGGACCATAAAAAAGGTGTCAGAGAAGACAGCTATGAGATGAGAACAGAAAAGTAGACCAGGATCCGACAATGAAGCACCTTGTATTCCAAGCAAGGAAGCTTAAAAGTAAAACTATGAATTGAGTGGAAACCATAGTATTGAAGAATTTTAAGAATATGACAGATAAAATTAGGCACACATTTTAAGACAGCTAGCTACAGTATGCAGAATGGATTAGGGCATGGGAAACTTGTAGTCAGAGAGTAATAAACTGATGCAGTAGTCTAGGGAAAAGATGATCAGATCTGAGGAGCAGTAAGGCAGGAATTGGGTTGAAGATGAGGAAACATACATGAAAGATATGTAGAGACTGGAATTAATAAGATTTGTTGATAGACAGGATATGGACAATAATAGCTAGTGAGGAAGTACAAAGACTAGCTAGTTATAGCTTAGTCATCATGGTGGATATAATAATCTTCAGTGCTTTTACATCACAATAGTTATGGTCTTTCTCCAAGAACATGGAAGCTGCTATTTGTGGGAAAGTGTGGCCACACTACTTGCTTGGTCTGATGAAATTCAAGAAGTAACATATCTACTTCCAAGAGGAAGCTTTAGAAACTACAGCGTGATTTTCCATGCTCTCTCTTTCCCTTTGCCAGTAGTGTAATAGTACCTGCTCAAACAGCCTAGGTCCTTGAGTAAAAACTATGCAAAACAAAATCCCCAGCCAAGCCACACAGACTTGTAATCTTGTGAAACAAATTCTTGTATTTTTTTAAAGCACTGGTATTTTTTTTGTTATTTTCTACTATACCATCGCCTTGATAATACTAAGGTGATGGTGGAATAAAGTTAAATTAGGAATAGCAAGATTTGCAAGTAAGATCATCAGGTTAGTTATAGACATGAGAGATTAAATTTTAGGTAATTAGGTTGCTAGCCTTAAGATTTGTAGAGTTGGGTCTTCAAAATCGAAGTGTAGATAGGAGATATGGATAGGTGTTAACCAAAGTCATGGAAGCAGACACAATTGTGCAAAAAAATAAACAAAGAGTAGTGGAGAAAACTGCCGAAGACAGAACCCTTAAATACACCAACACTTAGTGTGAACTTGGACTTTATCTTGAAGGAAGTGGTTTGTCATCAGAGGGTTTAAATAGGGAAATGACATGGTAAGAGCTCTGTTTTTGAAAAGAAACTCTGTAGTTGGGATAATTGACTAAGAATAAGGATAATCTGGTTATTACCAGATTTCTTCATTCTTTGGTTTATTCAGTAAATATCCAGAAATTACATCTTGACAACACATGCTGCCCCTGGACATGTCCTCTTTTGGTTGTCATAGGCAATGATCAGAGTTTGAGATTATACTTCATATTCTATATCCTGAAGACAGATAAACTTCATAGCTTCATGGCTCCTGAACAGATCTAGAGGAGATACACTTTATTGGAGAGAAAATGCTTCTAAAAGCTGTGTGTCCTTGAAACCCTGCATATATGTTCTACAGTGTTGGGGGAAGAGGGAGAATCTCCCTCTGCCCTTTCCCTTAAGGTTCTTCTGGCTGGCCAAATAATCAACAAGACAGGTTAGCAGGAGAAAATAATACCAAGTTTAATAACATGTATACATGGGAGAAGCTCAGAAATGAGCAACTTGTCCCTCTGTCTAAGCTGCTTGCTTAAGTATTGCAGCTAAAGGCGAGGAGCGTGTTGGGGGTGGGTACTGGCCTGGGACTTCAGAGGGCAGGAGGACAATTCTTTTCGGGGTCATCTATAGATAATGTGGTCAGGGAGAGACAGAGTTTTTTTGATAAAAGAGGCTTGGTGCCCCTCCCATTGTAACATCTATTTTACATTATCTTTATAGCCATCATGATAGAAGATCTGTTCCAGGAAGGAGCCACCATGTCAAATTCTTTAGGCAGTTAGTGGGGGAGGTCAAATGTCCTTCAGAGAAAACAATCAAGGTAAAGAGATATATTTCAGAGTGGCCAAATCTTGATCTCCCACAACAGGATAACTCAGAATATACCATCTTGCCAATCAATTCATATATTCTCAGCAATTACACAGTGCTAATTACTCTAAGGGACATAAGGGAGTATAAGCTACATTGCTGACCTCAAAATATTTACGATCAAGGGAGAAGTTGGGACAAAATTTCTGTGAAGATCTTTCTTTAGAAAACGACTATCTTATGCAACACTAGTAAATAATGCCTAATGGCCACCTGGTACTATCTCTTGAGTATTATTTCTGGAATGTGATTTTCTCTAATGAAACTTTGATTTGATTTTCATTTTTTATGTTTCATATGTAAAGTGCTCTACTCTGTACAAAATTTTAATTTTCTTCACCTTTCCCCTCATCCACAGATCAATTAATTATCTAGTTCTTACTCTTTCATTAAACCACTACAAGATGCTGAATTCTAATAGGAATCCCCAATTTTCTATAATATTTCACTACTTAGTGAAAAATACTAGCAATAGAAAATATCATACCTTATATTACCCTCATAATACAGTAAATTATTTGAACCTAGGTCAAAAAATACTTTTCATAGTTGAATCATCCAGTTAGTAATGAAAAGATTATGCATATCTTTTGAAAGTCAAAAATAATAGCATATCTATTGACCAGTCACAGCCTGCTGATTCATGGAAGAGTTGGAGGAAATAGACCATCTGTTATTTGGAGGCATACACACAACAACAGACAAGAAGAAAGGCAAGATAATATCTCACAAATGGCGTAGGAAGGATTACAACACTACAGAAGGTTGGTCTTTTAAAATAAATCGGTGGCTGCAGAACCCTCCAGATAGACTGTTGACCTTGCCTGAATAAATACAGAAGAGGAAAAGAAAGAAAAAAGAAATACAAAATATATAAAATGACCTCAAGTTGAATAAAACAGGAAATCCTCTTATCTGAAATTACCCAGTAATCTCTATTTGAGTGCAGTAAAAGAAAAATCTCTATTTTAGACTTTATTTTTCCTTCCCAATTTATAACAATCTAATTCTGTTTTAAATTAATGCATCTACAACAGTATTTTTCCTATTATACTACAATCAGCTGTATGGTTGCCTCTTCTGTATTATGAACAGGCTATAAGTCTGTAACATGCAGTGTCATTTTTACTCTAGTTTCTTCTCCTACATAATATAATTTTTAGAAGAGCCTGCAAACAGTAGCAGTTTTCCCTTAATTAAGACTCTAAGATTATCATTAATTTCATCCTAGTTTGATGCTGGCATTTGCCCTGCATATGTATTACAATCAGAATGTAAAACAGAGAAATTGTGAGAAACAGAAAGGAACAAACTAAAAATCTTTTAAATACAGTGATTCTGAACATATATTAATGCAATATGTTATGTACAGGAGCCACTCTTCTCAGTTAAATCCTAAAAGATATTTTTAAGGCGTTTGCAGGTAACGTGGCTAAGTTTTTTTCTAAACTGCATTATCTGATGAATACTAACAATAGCAAAATTGAATATATATAAATATTTCATTGTCATCAGACAATACATTTTAATTGCCTCCCAAGAAGTATACTGTCCTGAACTAAATGCTAAGAGGCAGATATTTTGATATAAACTACTATCATATCTTCAAATATGTTTAATCTTTTATTGTACCGCCTGGAAATTCTTAAATGCTAATTCGTTTTAAATGATGATGATAAATCTAACTCTCTAAGGAGCTTTCTGAAATATAAGAGAAGAAAAACAATATAGTCATTATGATTAGGTAATTATCAATTAATATATTTATTTCCAAAAGTTGGACATCCAGAGGTAAAACGTATCATAACTCCCTAATGACAAAAATCCATAAAAATTAAACATCTGTCCTATCAACTTAATTAAGTTTTAAATTATTTACAGAATATTCAACATTATTTTAACCTGCTCTATGCTTTGAAATTTCATAATGGACATACATTTTAAAACAGTCCTGCTCACTTTTATCCTGCAAGGACCTATATTTTAACTTCTATCTTAAAACTATAAGAAAAGCTAGTGTTTTTCCCATGTTTCAATTTATTACACTGACACCTTTGTTTCTTTTCGGTATTTTCAGATCTGTGGCACTTTCTAATGTTAAACCAAACATGCATAGATATAAATGAGCTTCCAATCATCTAAGCAGCTCTTGAGTTCTTGTCTCTTCTGTAAACCTTAGCAAAAATGATTTGACAGTTTCCTAAAGAGGATATGTTTCTCTTTAGGCATGGTCCTCAGTTTTGGAGTTATTGATTTTTCTATTTCTACTAGACTATAGGCTCCAAGAGGACAGAGACCGTATCTTTGTTATTTCCGTATATGTCCACAGTACCTAGATTATGTATATAACTTATCACAATAAGTTGTAATGCTAACTCATCTACAAAGATTTCACCAAGTGTGGAATTGACTAGTAAATTTGGGATTTCATGACTACTTGAATTGCATTGTCAAGGCTTAGTATCATCACATTAGATCACTAGTGTAAACAACAAGAGTATAAAACAAATTCTTTCTAGTAATCCAAATATTGCTTCTTGTTAAATGACTGACTGAGATTCTAGTCTTGTGCAGTGACAAACCCGGAGAGAAATAGTGCAAAGGGAAGAATGAGCCTCCTTGGCTCTTACTGTTCTCCGTCCCCTGTATAGTTTCCCTCCTCGATGTCTGCACTCTCAGCAGCTTACTCCTTTTGGAAGTCATCATTGTAATGACAGCTAGTATTTGTGCTTTCTCCAGTTGTTCATTGAGATGTTTAGACTATACAATACAAAAACTATTCTGCATTATTTTTTTAAAGCTTTAACCATATAACCTATTTTCAAGTCTGGAAATCAAGAAGTTAATGAGTATAAATGTAGTTTGTAAACAGATTATGAGAGGTTTAGCAGGTCTTTTGAAATTTATTTGAGATTGAGGTACTATACATTCATAATTACTTAATAAATTCTAACAATATTGGAGAATCATAGTAATGGTCCTACACTGAAATGGATATTGACTCTAGTAAGTTAGCTTACCCATAAATGCATATGTATGTGTCCTAGTTAATATCCCTTCACAACCTAATATTTATCAAAAATCAACAAATTAGCAGATTATATTTTGTCCCTGCTGTCTCCAACACAATAATTCATTTACTTTACTAATATACTCAATCTGTTTCAAGGGCTTATAGCATATAAAAAAGGTATTTAAAAGCAATTATCCCTGGGAAAACATAAGACGTGCATCATTTAGCTTGGCTCAACAAGAAGATTTTGATATATTAAGGTGTCCTAGTGAGAGCAGACCCGTTATTATAGTTAAATACAGGTTAAGAATCAAAATGTCAGTGTGGAATCAATCTAGTAACTTAGTTAACAGCAATCTGCTGATCTACATTGGGTTTCTATTACTCATAGACATATAAACTAATGCCTATAAGAAATAAACAAATGAGTAAATAAATTAAATTAAATCAGTAACCTATGTGATCAGACTTAACTACAGAGTGAACGTATATATTTAGCTTTTTAGCTGATATTACTTATCGTTTGGTTGATATTCAATGTTCCTAGTAAGCTATATAGCTTATTAAATTTAAGGAAAAAAGAGTTTAGAAGAAGTAGAAAGACAAAGATAGTTGCAGATGTTTCAGAACCCAAAGCCCAAAGCTACTAACCATTTTAGCACTCACTAAAGATAAATTCTACGTCCAAAAAAAGAGTTGAATAAATGACTGCTTCATTAATACACAACATCACTGCATTACTGCTGGTATTTAAGTCATTACATTATTTAAAGTGCCTTGATATATTTTTGCCTAAGAGCTCTAAATACGTATCCACATTCCGTTTACTACCAACAGGCCATCAATTATTTCTCCAGCTATCTGTAACCTCTACCCACTATTATCTTCTTAGGCTGGGGATGCAAAGTCTAACATTCATTGCCATGTGGTAAATTTGAAGAAAAGATGATGTTGTATTTGAGAAAATTATTGATATTTGCTTTTATATAGCTTTTTAACATTTTTACCCCAGTTGCACACAATATTTATATTAGGATGATCAGATTGTGGAAGCCCAAAAGGGCTATAAATGTCCCAGAACATCTCCATACAACTAAGGGGATAATCTTACAATATAAGAACCTGGTCTCTAAGCCCTAAGAGATGTTATGCAAAAGAGGTATTATCAAAAGCAATGACAAATAGCTACATAAAGCCAAGTCTTGCATAAAAATAGGCATCATCCATCATTACAATAGAGCTACTGAACACCTACTGAGTCCCTGATAAGCAATAGTATGACAATTAAGTAACCTCACTCCCTCCAGGGCTTCCTTACGTTGAAGTTAATTGCTAAATGCTGGGTTAGCTGGAAGTGGGGAAGTTCAATTCATGACATATATTGAGTGCCTACTATGTGATCAGAAGCATGCTACAGAAATCAAGACAAGAGATTACCTATGAGGCATAATCAAAACATGTGCTCATGGTCTAAAATACACACGTGATCTCTCTGTTACACACTTCGGGAACTATAAGAGTGCCTAAAACTTCTCTAGAAGTCTGCAATCTTATATTAGGGACATGTCCTAAATGATGTCCTCTGTGGAATCTATTTCTAACTCAGGATTTTCTGAAGAAGTAAATCTGTTGGCCCTCAAAAATGAATAGACTGTGGGAGTATTTACATGTTTTAGAAGCATCCAAGCTTCCTAGAAAATATAGAAGTTGAGGGGAAATAGGAGATCATCTGGTTTATCCCTCCATAATTATTTGACCAAAAAAGGTACCAAAATAAATAAATTTATAAATTTAGCCAGTTAATGGTAGACCAGAACAAGACTGGGCCTCCAAAATTCCGATTCAGATCTCCTTCCATCAAAATATAACCTTCAATTTTTTCCCGAGTCTTACATTAAAATTGGCTGACATTGAATGTAAGGTCAAGAAAATCATAAGCATAAGAGGGTATTGTGAGTAATTATGAACGAAACATGAACAGGTTTTAGAACTAGCTCTTAAGCCCTGGAGAGATTTTTCCCAGCAATATAGTTAGCAAACATTTTCAAAATTCTTTGAATCCATTAATATCTCAGAACTGTTACTTTTCAGTGACCATACTATGAAAGTTTATAGTGATGGCAGTAAAGAATAAAAAGTATAGAATAAATACAGATATGGTTTTTATAGGACAGACTTTTAACTGAAGTTATCTTTTCTTAGTTTGTTTTCTTATGTTTCTGACAATGATTTAAAATCAATCTACTAAATATGCTACAATGAAATATCTAAGAGTTCCATCTTCATCTGCCACTTTGTGCTTCTCACAATTATTACAGGGTAGACATTTTTGTGTTGTTGCTTTGTCACTTTTCCACAATCCAAGAACAGGAAAATTGTGAGCTATTTGGCTGGGTAGTTACTATATACGCTATTAGGACTTGTGAGTTTGTACTTATTATCCAGATTACTATAGATCTTATTAACTGCTCTAAAGAATACTTCAAAAAAGCATGATTGAGAACTAGAATTTTCTCTATGCCTAAAAAGAATTCATCATTATGAGAGGGGCTTCTTAGGAGAATATTCAACCATGAAGAGAGAGAAAAAATAATTCTTTGGCTTATCTCTTACTTTGATTTTAAAAATTAAAAATCTCAATATTTACAAATCATATAGATTTAATTTCATGGAGAACAAAGAAAAATAGGATTGACTTAATTCAGATCCTCTGTTTCCTAATGAAAAACTGTAACGAAGCTAACCTATTAGCAGTTTTAGAAGTTTAGATACAACTCATTAATATAGATGCATACAGATTTAAACCCCAAAGAAGCAAATTTGTAGTGTAAATCTTAGGGAATTGGTAATACTATCTCCATCATCTCCTAGATCACAAAATATGGAAGCAATGATTAAATCAGTGTGGCCAGAAATTTTTTTGAAGAAGTCAATTGTAAAAGTTGTGTTTAAGTGAACAGGTATTAAGCTGAAACACATAGGGGAATGGGAAAAAAATGGTTCTTATACATGGTTTGTAGGATTATTTAAATGTTTAGAACAAAACACAATTACCTGTGTGTCTGTGTACATATACATTTTAGATACCATCAATTGTAAAGTGTTTTACAAATAGTAACAGGAATGTCAGTGTCTTCTATCTTTAAAGTAGCATACAAACTATAGTTCACATTATAATATCCTGATTTTGGACAATATTTTCTACTCTGAAACAGAGTAATTGAAAGAAATTTGTTAGGACTATTTTATTGATTGTCCTCAAGTCCATATTTATAATATTTGCTTTTTTCTGATATTGAGAGAAATGCTTGCTAATTTTTGAAAATTTAGAATATGCAGAAAGGGAAAAAAAGAAAATTTTTACTTCCAGTTTTTTTCTGTGCTTAATCTCAGACGATCCTTAGCTGCACAATTTCCTATGCTTTGGCCTCTCAACATTATGTTCTGGGAAGCCATCCACATTTTATTAAACTTCCTTTGAAAACATGATTTTAAATGTTGACATAATGTTCCATTAAAAATAGGTGTCATTGGGGCCAGCCCTGTGGCGTAGTGGTTAAGTCTGGTGTACTCCACTTCAGCAGCCCGGGTTCACGAATTCAAATCCCAGGCATGGACCTACACCACTCATCAAGCCATGCTGTAGTGGCAATCCACATACAAAATAGAGGAAGACTGGCATAGCTGTTAGCTCAGGGCTAATCTTCCTCAAGCAAAAAAAAAAAGAGGAAGATTGGCAACAGATGTTAGCTCAGGGTGAATCTTCTTCACCAAAAAAAAAAAAAGGTATCACTATTTAGATTATCCAATATTTGCTGTTTTGAAGGCTATCATATAATTCTTTATATACTAATTACATGAATCAATGATTATTTCCCTAACTTAGTTTCCAAGCAGGAAGTTAATAATTTGATAGATATTACCATTGATGGTTCCCATAAGTATGGAAGGAAGAATTAAGTAGTGCATAAACTGATCTCTTGTCATTACCCACAAATGTTCGATAGGTGGCTCAACGCTCCCAAAATGTCTGTCATAAGAAAATATTTGCGGAATCAATGAAGGGCACTAAGCTCTGGGCTTCATATAGAGCAGGTAAGCATACAGGGCATACACAGGATGTTCTCAGCTGATAACAGGGGGCTAGGGGAGGGCAGAAATCATAGTTACATATGCACTATTTATTGAGTCCCTAAAATGGACCAGGCCTATATGCAAGGCACTTCACACACATTTTCTCAAAAAATTATCCCAGCTCTGCAAATTCAAAGAGCTGCTGCCTTGCATTGGAAAGTTTGCAATCCCATGTTCTGACCTATAAGGTAGAAATTGAAGGAGGACATAAAGGCTTCCTGTCACCTTTCCCGGGAGTGGAATTCTTCTATTTCATGAAGACAAGCATTATTAGACCACTGGAGACTGCCCCTCGCCCCCGCAATTTAGTTGCTTTGCACTAATATTCCACGCAATTTCTCTTATCCTCTGATAAAAGGCTATCTCTCCATCTTTGTTTTCAGTACCATTTATTTTTCAGCTTTTTCTATGTCTTTAAAAACATTATAGTTGCAAGGTGGTAAGTCTATATCAGAGTCTGCTAGACAAATGCTATTTCAGTTTAGAGTCAAATATATCCTTTGACTTTTACCACTTGTGCAAAAGCAGTTAGAATTGATGTGAATTGGCTATTCTAATTAGAGAAAGCGTTTAAAAAATGCACTCTGCTTTAGCAAGCACATCATTTCATTGTAGGTAGGTCAAGATGCTATTAAAGTCAATGCTATTTTGTTGATTAATTTGATGTAGCTATGCAACAACAGAAGTTAAAGGAAGAAACGTTGTGTATAAAAAGTCATCCAGTTTTGGCTGTTTTCTCAGACACTGACACCAATTCTGATATTTTTTCCAATGGATTTTTTTTCTTGAAGAATGGAAAATTTGTATACTTGAAGTATTTTATCTAACTCAGCATTATTACAGGGAAAAAATACCAGACAATTGAAAAAGAAATGTATTTACAATGATCTAGAAGCTGAGGAAAAGCCTTCCAGAAACAATATATTGTTTTCAATATTAAATCTCTTGTTATATGTGATATAATTGTCTACCAGAAAAGTCTCCCAGCTTGTGAATAAATTGTGTTCAGTACTATTAACATGTTAAAACTGAGTGTTCTTATAAAGTACTTTTGTTCCTGCTGACTACTAAATATTCAGAGTTAGAGAAATATATGATACTTTTACCTAATATCAATTCAAATAATGTATCCTTATAAAATAAAAATATCAGTTCATGATGCTAAATCAGGCTTTCCCTTTCTTTTTGCTTTGCTAAAAAATTATAGATCTAGTTTCTTATATTGGAGTTTCTCAAAGTAAAACATAGGCAAGTCTTATTTACTTTCTCTGAAATGCCTACGTCATCTGAGGGTTGAAAACACATCATATAGGACAAGTAGAATTAGTTCTTTTTTCTTTTACCTTTTTACATTTAAATATTCTGTGAATTAGGTAATTGCTTTAACACTAAATATATGTGAAAATGTGTATGTGGAATTCTGGGAAGATAGAGGAAAAGAGGCAGCACAATTTTGGATCTTCCTAAATCCTTGCGTAAAATTAGACAGAGCACCTATATGGCAAAATCAAAAATACATGTAAAATATTTTCAACTAAATTGTATTATTGTTGTCCATTTTACAAGCAAGAAAGCTGAGACACAAAGGAGATAGTAACTTGCCCACAGTTACCAAGTGGACAAGTTTATTAAAAGAGGGGGAATTTTAAAGAACAGATTTCTCTTCCATACCTGTTCTAATGGATGCCCAACTCTATATGCAATGGAATTTAGTTTTGGCAAATGACTACACTGATCTTTTATCTTAGTGTTCCGGGATAGAGATGGATGGTCTAGGTGATTAGACTCAACAGAACTGAACCTCTGGAAGTGTATGATCTTTTCACTTCACTTTTCGTTGCATGAAAGCCAAGTAGCACTTGACGGCAAGTACCTTCCAATAAGGCAGATCCATGCATTAACGCAAGGATGTTTTCTAAACTTTAGTTTCCCCTGAGCAAACAAATATCAACCGTGGTCAATCCTCATGACTCCTGAAAGGAACAAGAGGATCAATTCATGAATAGCAAGTTCTCTCTTGCCCTCTTTACTTAATTCTAAGAACACCATCCCTTGTCCATCATCCACTCCATTTGGGCCAAACATTTACTTTTCATTACTAGGTTAGGTATCATCTCCACTAAGAAATCCCTACCCTGCTCACATATCCAAATGAAGATCCCCTCTTCATGCTTCTATGACTGAGTAATTACATGCTACTCCAGACTAGACTGTAAGCTATGAGTTTCTTGTAAATGGAAAGAAAAATTGTGAGAGATGTTGAAATTTAGTGAGTGTCCTGACCAGCTCTGCCTTCTGAGTTATCTCTGCCTTCGTTTGTCATTAACTAGGCTATTTTACAGCTGTAGACATAGAAAATAACTTGTAGAATGCTGATATAATACAAAAACTGTATCTAGTAGAGTGCAATTGATTATCACTCTGTAAATATTAACCAGTTTTTCTATCCATTTATAAATTCATTTCAGCATGCCTTGCCTAACTATAAATATATGGCATTTTCAAATCTCTTTTGAACTAGTTTTAATATCTTACTGGTTTCCATATTAATTAGTAAGTTAAATAAAACAAAATATTGATAAAGTCAGTTTACATCTATATGAGTCATTGTTTCATCTACTTTTAAAATTTTTAATCTTTAAGAAATAACTGCATCTTGTTCTCTGTACTATACCATTTTCGGAAATTCTGACAAATTTCTAGCACAGAAAAGGTACCATCTAAGTATTGAATGAACTAATTAATTATTTCTAGGTCAGATCCTTGGGATATAGTGCCATTGAACTGTGTTACAGATAGAGTTTATGGCACAGGTTTAGATAGAAACTTAGATCTAAGTCAGGGTGAACTCAAGTAAAAAATACCCATATTCTCAACCACTGAAGAGAAATCTCAGAGACGTGGTTGGTTTTAGACTCTCTTCACAAAGCTAAATCAACTTTGGCAGATCCTGACTAAAAAGGAAAAACCAGATATCTTAGGATATTAGTTTGCTGAGAGGTAACCTTCCCAGTTCAAAGTTTTTCCCAAAAATTTCCAGCAAATTCAGACCTATGCCTGAAGAGAAACTGCAGTAATTTTACCAGCCTCCCCAAAATTCACCATCAAAAGGATTAGTGTTGATTTCTTCACCTACAATCTCCAAGAGCACATTGATAGGAAAACTGTTACTCATTATTCTTTCTTTGAGGCCTTGCTTTTGTTTTTTGAGGAAGATCGGCCCTGAGCTAACATCTGATGCCAAGCCTCCTCTTTTCTTTGAGGAAGACTGGCCCTGAGCTAACATCTGTGCCCGTCTTCCTCTACTTTATATGGGACACCGCCACAGCATGGCTTGCCAAGCGGTGCGACGGTGTGCGCCCGGGATCCGGGCGGCGAACCCCAGGCCACCACAGCGAAGCGCGCGCACTCAACTGCTTGCGCCACCCAGCCGGCCCCTAATTCTCCAAGATTTTATTCTCACCTTAGTCTTTTCATACCTCACTTTCTTCTCCTTCATGGATACATTCTTCCTATAGCTGACAAAACAGTCTTCCCTTGTCCTTGCAATTGTCTATTCATTCTTACCCTTCTTCTTTCCCAAGTTTTTACTTGTTCTAGTTCTTCCCCTTCTCCTCTCAAGTACTGGACATATTTCAATACCTTAACCTGGATCTTCATGAATATGGTTTCAGGATGTCAGGATTCATTAAGTAAACAAATATTTATTTTTATGTGTTAAACTAGGCCCTCTGCTAAAACAGGATAATAAAAAGATGAACAAAGCCTGTCCTCCTAAGATTTGGGGGGAAACAAAAAGATCAAATAAATACTTAGAACAATGGGTGACACATGTTATTAGGACTAAATGGAAGTACTGAGGACCACCCAACCTAGTAGTATGGGACATCAGAGAGTCAATAATGTTAAAATTGAGACAAAAAGGAAAAAAAATAGGTAGAATAGTTTTGTTATGTGGAAAAGAATATTACAAACAGTATTGAAACCACGTGAGAAGTTTATCAGAATGAAAGTTTATATCACACTGAAACAAAATGTAGCATGGATGCTCCTGGTATAGTGGATCTCTTGGACAGTTCTTCTCCAAGTAGCTAATTGAGAATCCATGTTTCTTTCATCTTGCAATCCTACAGTCTTTATCCTATCATCTCTAGAGTGAACACAAAAGGAAAAACAAGAACATGGAGGATTTTAAGGCCACACCATGAAACAGTATACATCACTTCCACCCACATTCCATTAGCCAAAATCCAGTCCAACTGGAAAATGCCGTTTAAATAGATGCCTAGGGGGCCAGCCCCATGGCTTAGCAGTTAAGTGCACGCGCTCTGCTACTGGCGGCTCGGGTTCCATCCCGGGCACGCACCAGCGCACCGTTTGTCCAGCCATGCTGAGGCCGCATCCCATGTACAGCAACTAGAAGGATGTGCAACTATGACATACAACTATCCACTGGGTCTCTGGGGAGAAAAAGGGAAAAAAAAGGGAGAGGATTGGCAATAGCTGTTAGGTCAGGGCCGGTCTTCCTCAGCAAAAAGAGGAGTATTGGCATGGATGTTAACTCAGGGCTGATCTTTCTCGCAAAAAAAAAAGATCTTCCTTTAAAAAAAAAATAGATGCCTAGAAGCAAAAATCAACAGTAGGTGAGTATAGATCTCTCTTTTTGCTACATCAGTTGTTTCCAGTTCTAGTGTTCCATGAACCACCATTGAAGAAGCCCAGTACCACAAACATTCAGCAACTAACATCTATCTGCATTGCCTTTTCCCCACAACAACCTTTACTATAGAGGTTGAAGAAACTAAATAGTCTACTGGCAAGGCTCCACTGGACTTGGGCATGATGGCATGGTGGCATGATACAGTTTTTGCCGAGGGGATGATGGGCCATGTCCAATGGAAGAGCAGGGCTTTTAGGAAAGATTCTGATTTATTATAAGAAAAATAGATCTGCCTATATCCATGACTTTTCCTTTTTTTTGAATGGAGTTTAAAACCTTCTGTTACTCTAAGGGAAAGCCAAGAGAATCATATGAATGCCAGTCCAGGGTCTTGTCCAGATTGAACCATGGGAAAACTGACCAGCAGAGCCAGAAAAGTAAGAAAAAAGTGAATCCCTACATTTTAACCCACCATCACTCACATTTTACGGACTTAACCCATTTTAACAGGTAGACACAGTCTCCTATTTTTATATTTTGTGTTGGAAAGGAAAATGGTTTACATAAATTTACTTTGCGGTCAATATTCTTTAAATCTATTTATTCACTATATAAAAAAATTCTGTATTTTAAAAAGAACATAAATCTCTAGTCACCTAATATATTTTACAAATATTCAAAACTTTGAGTCAAAAGAGTGCCATGACTCAAAAAGTGTAAAATATTCTTTTAACAATAATGATATTTATTTTTATTTTATTTTTTTCAAGATTCACTGAAGCATAATTGACAAATAAAAATGTATATATTCAAGGTGTGCAATATGATGGTTTGATATTCATATGCATTGTGAAATGATTACCACAATCAAGCTCATTAATACATTCATCACCTCACATAGTTACCATTTTTGTATGTATGTACATTCTCTTTATCCATTCATCGGACAACGGACACGGGTTGTCTTTATCTCTTGGCTATTGTAAATAATGCTGCAATAAACAAGAGAGTGCAGATATCTTTTCGAGACAGTAATTTCATTTTCTTCAGATAAATATCCAGAAGTGGAATTGCTGGATCATGTGGTACTTCTATTTTTAATTTTTTGAGGAACCTCCATGCTATTTTCCATAGTGGCTGTACTAATATACATGCCTGCCAAAAGTGCACAAGGGTTCCCCTTCCTCCACATCCTTGCCAACACTTGTTATCTGTTGTCTTCTAATGACAGTCATTCTAAGAGGTGTGAGGTGATATCTCACTGTTGTTTTGATTTGCATTTCCTTGATGATTAGTGATATTGAGCAACTTTTCATGCACCTGTTGGTCATTTGTGTATCTTCTTTGGAAAAAGGTCTATTCAGGTCCTTTACTTATATTTAAATTGGATTTTTTTTCTATTGAGTTGTACAAGTTACTCATACATTTTGTATATTAACCCTTTATTAGATACATGGTTTGCAAATATTTTCTCCCATTCCATAGGTTGCTTTTTAATTTTTTTGATGATTTCCTTCACTGTGCAGAAGCTTTTTAATTTGATGTAATCCCATTGATTACTTTTGCTTTTGTGCCTGTACTTTTGGTATCATATGGAAAAAATTATTGCCAGTACAATGTGAAGGAGCTTATTCACTATGATTTCGTCTAGGAGTTTCATGGCTTCAGGTCTTACATTTAAGTCTTTAATCTAATGATAGTTATTTTTAAAGGGACAATGTTTAGTGTTCAAAATAAAAATAACTAAAAATGTGATCATATCTCAAGTATTTTAAGAAGATACTAAAAAGAATTTTCACTGTGCACAACAAAAATTGCTTTCCATTGACCTATACTTTTTTTTTAAATATAGGATTGTGGTTAAATCTATTTAGATACTGATTCTCTGACACAGGATTTCTTTTTATTCTTTATTTAAGTAAACAGTACAAGTTGCCTGATCTCTAGAAAATCCTGTAGGTAAACATATACTGTAAGATAAAAGGTGCCAGAACACTGAAGATAATTTGAATTCATTGACTCTGTAGAGGTGTCAGACAAAGGCTCATTTTTTAAATGGAGCACAATTCAAAATTATGGACTAAACAGATCAATAATTCTTTATACATGTCAGATGAAGTAATTATCTTGGTTAGCTAATTGCCTTTAAGAAAAATATCTAACTAAACTAAAGCCTGTAGAGGTACAAATGAAAAATATCTTTTTATTTCCCCCTAACTGTGAAACCAAAGTCTGAATATCTTAATTTGGACTTTCAATGACATATTTATTCTTCAAATTAAATTTTCTCATTGTTTTCCAAAAACTTTTTGCAAACTTCTGAATTTAGAAAACAGCTGAACTCTGCAAAGAAAAAATAAACTCACTATGCTTTGCAAGGATTTGCAAGGTTGCTCTCTAAGTAAGTATGTGTGTGCGTTTGGAGAGTTGATTCATAAAAGCCAGAGACACTGACTGCTTCTTTAAACTTTTTGAAAAAATAAATTTTATATAAACAGAATGCATTATATTACCTGTAGGAATTGCTCACGTGATATGCTGAAATATTTACTTTTCAATACTTATCCAACTTGCAATATACGTAAATATCAAAGGTGAGACCAAAGAAAGTATTTCTTAAGGAAACTTCCACAAATGGTCCCCTACCCCAGTATTTAGATGATTGAAACTGTTCCTACCACCCCTCCATATGCTATTGTGTCACCAACTATACTGTGGAAGTGTATGTTTTGTTACTTAGTAATTTCAAGCTAGAATGACGTCAGATGTAACTGGTTTAGAGACTCTACTTATTAATTTGCTTCCCCAAACTCCTCTTCTAAATGGCCATGCATGAGAATGTCACACAATTGGATGGACACTGGGAAGTTTAATCCCGTTAAATTACTTTACTGAAGACAAAGAGATAAATCATTTGATTTCAGCATTTCTTAACTGATGTAAATGACAAACAGATATAGTAACATTTTTTTCACTCTGTTTATATTTCAAAGGCCACCAGTTTAATAGAATCAAATATTTTCTAGCCCAGTGAACTTTCTTTTCATCTGATTGGCCTATGGCACCCATTGATTGACAAGTAGTCCACAGTCAATTTACCTTTAAAAAAAGCCCAAGTCTTATCACTTTTTACTGTATATGTTTTTCTTTTATTGGGCTTACATTTGAAGTGCCCTTGGAGTCTTTGATATCTTATCTCTCCTTTCCCTGGACTGCCTGCAATTCAGTTGCAAAATACTCATTCTCGCCCAACATTTTTTTTCAACTTCTCACTCCCAGACTGAACTACATCAATGCCTTTTTTCCTGGCACTTTTAGGGATGAAATGAATGAAATAGCCTGTCTGCAGTAGAAACAGCCTGTTATCCCTGTTTCTTAGAATTCCTTTTAATCTTGGTCATGCAGTCAAGAATTTCAGACAAGCAAGTTTTTTGTATGTAACTGATGAGTAAATAGTTAATTTGGGAAATTTGGGATAGAGACTTGGCAGGGGGCCCAAGGCTCAGAAGATTAATATTTCTCTATTAGTTTGAGGATGGAAAAGCTGTGTGACCTTCTTCAAGTAGCCAGCCTATAATTTCAGCTGTTTCTAAGAATTTGTTTTTTTCTCATTTCCTCACAATCTCAAGAGTCAGCAACAATGTTCCTATAATAAACCTCCTCCCTGGCTTAGAGCCAATAAATATTTACAGGTAGGCAAAACCTTAGCCATCATTCAGTTGGGAATTTTTCACTTTGGGTTCTGGGGTGCCCTTATGTTCCATTGAGAATATTCTTGGATCTTCTCAGGAGATAAGGGAAAGACCAAAAACTGAGAGATTAAGATCGGAGAGTGTATCACTCTTTTATGAGAGTAACTTTATCTGATACTGTAGTTCTACTTCAAATTTTATGAAATAGCAATTTTAGTGATTAATTACTTGGAAATCCTCTATTTTCTGTTTCTCAACTTCCATTGCTCAAGAATGATAATTACAAATATTATTTCCCTGAGTCTAGCTCTGTTTACAATTATGTGACATCAGAATCCATTTTATTCATTCCATATTTGTCTCAAACATGGAAAGGCCCTTCCCTTCTCCAAGCCTGTCTGTAGGGGAAAAAACAGTGGAATTCAAAACACCAAAACCTCCATGCCTGTGTAGTCCCTGCCAGGCCACCTCTGGTAACTGCTGAAGTCACACTGAGTCAGTGCCACACTGTGCCTCACTGGATGGGAACTACTCTGATGTGTCTCTACCCCAGAACTGTTGGAGACTGCAAAGAAAACTGGGATCTTTGAGATCTTAATGTAAAAAGGAACACACTGTGCTCTCTTCTCGTGTGGGGAAAGGATCCCACTTCCCTAACTATGCTAATTCATGAGTCCTAGGCTTTGACTTTCAGAGATTGTAGTGAAAGAATTGTATCTTTACTTCCTACCAACACCCTCTCCTCTGATATAGGCACACATTGGTAAAGATTAGGCTAGAAACAGTGTGATAATTAACACTGAGCTCTCCAATTGTCCCCTTTCACTCTTTCCCCATTGGACCCTGAAACATAGTTTTTAGGCCTTGTGTGCCTGGACTCTATTTTTCTTGGTGATGAGGTATTTCCCAGGAGGCCCCACAGTTCCTCGTATAAATAGTTCACAGCTAGACATGGCCCTCAGACTCTTCAGTGGAACTCCTGTATGTGTGAATTCTCTGGTAAGGCAAGCAAAGGTTCAAGCTAACAAGGGGAATTGAGATTCAGACAGGTGAGAATGACTTGCTCCAAGTCCCACAGCCAGTGACAGGACAAAAAAACACAATTTACTCATTCCTAGTTCATTCTGCAGCACAGAACTTCTCAGAAACTCTTGATCAACATCTCCTTAAAACATGTTCATCCAATATCATTTGACATCAAATTATATCAAGGTCACTTTGAAAATAGAATCAGTAAGATGTAGATATTAGAAGAAGGGTTAATTTCTATTTCCTTAACTTTTGCCTAATGTCCTTTTTCAGTTCCAAGATCCCATCCAGGATAGATGTCATTTAGATGTCATGTCTCCTTAGGCTCCTCTTGGCCATGACATTTTCTCCAACTAACTTTGTTTCTCATGATTTTGAGAGTTCTTGAGGAGCACTGGTCAGGTATATTGTAGGACGTTCTTCTATTGGGACTTGTCTGATGCTTTTCTCCTGATTAGACTTGGGCTTTGGGTTTTAGAGAGGAAGACCAGAGAGGTAAAGTGTCATTTTCATCATATCGTATCAAGGGTACAGAGTATCAACATGATTTATGACTGTTGATGTTTTGATGTTGACCTTGACCACTCACTCCCTAAAGTGACGTTTGTAACTTTCCTCACTGTGAAGTCACTCTTTTTCCCCCATTTCTATATTTTACTCTTTGGAAGGAATTCTTGTCGACTGAAATGAAGAGTCTAGTTAAGGTTAAAGGAAGGAGTTTATTCGATAATCAAGGCGAGGAATTCCAATCCTGGGAAACAGTCTAACAGACTATTCTGAGGAACTGCTCCGAGAGGTGTACAGATCTGATGCACTTTTTATACCTTTTAACAAAGCAGTGCGTGTGCAAGAAAGGGTTTACACATCTAATAGTCCTCTACTTCAAGGATAACGAGAACTTTTGGTTATACGTCAAACAAGGCTTGTAATGTTGGTGTTACGTACGTGTGGAGGGAGGCAGGGACCAGGGTCCTTACTTCTTCTCTCAATCTATCTGAACTGCAGCTGAGAAATGTGAGAGTGAGGTACCCATTATTTGTTGCTGATTCATCCTGCTGGCGTCTTAAGTCATGAGATGAGAGGTTGCAAGGTCATTCACACGCAGGCTTAGGATGGCGGGCACTGCTGCTTCACAGTACAGCGTGGATTTTTATTGTGCTGACTTCAAGCCTATGCAGCTTGTTTGCTACATTCACCTGTTAGACCAGGGAGAGGGGTGCCAGTTTTGTTTACAGTCTCAATGCACTGTCCACACTTCATGAGTGGGGAGTTACATTTCCCATCTTTTAGAGTGGAGAATCTAAATAAATTAATTGGAATTCTTCTGTACAGAAGATTTATCTCTTCTACCCCATTCATTAATTCATTAAATCATTCATTTATATCAGCATAGACTCATGGACGCTTATTTTATACTTTGTGTTATAATCCAATACTACTTTATTTTGTTGCTCTAATTGTTGCAGCTTTGGCCATTGGAAACTTTGTGTTAGCTTGTGTGCTCTTCAACAAACCCCAATAATGTGCCTTTGTTTTTGTTTTTCTTTTAGCAGTTCCTTACTTTTGGCACAGCAACATTCTCCAGGCTCATCTTATATGTTTCTTTCCATAGTCCTAGAATCAGCCATTTCTCCAAGAAGCTCCTGTTCCGCTGATTGAAGAATATTATTCAAAACTAAGATGTGGGCCCTAGGTGTGCACATTGTTACTGGGTGTCATTTCTTTTAGGCTCTCTAACCTGCAAGAGCAAAGAACTATGTTTGTATAGTAACCCCTATATATACACATATCTATCTATACATTTCTATATGTAACCATCTGTACAATGTTAAGCTAAACATGAGTTCTTACTGACGATGGTTACCTTTGAATTTCTCTCACCTCCCAATTTGTATACTTTTCATGTTTCCTGGTTTTCTTTTATATCTCTGAATTATCTCCTTTAAATTAGACTGGCTCATCTAAGTTACAGTCTGCTGGAAGCTCCTAACAAGCCACCACCAACATTCTGATAGCTATTGATTCAAGTTCTGAAATCAATGAGATAACTGATAGAAACCTAATTGAGGGAGGTGGGAGGACAGTCTGATGAGCAGCCCCAACATTTAAGACGCAAACCTAAAAGAGGAAGAACCAAGAGTGAGTATTGTCACTGAAGTTGTCAGAGAGTGTTTGCCCATAGCCAATTAATCTTAATTCTTCCAACAAGTTGCATTCTTTCAAGCTTCCGTGCCTTTGCATATGTTGTTTGCTCTGTCTAGAATTCCCTTCACAAACTATTCCAGCTGGTAAATGTCTTTTCACCGTTCAGTATTCCCTCTCTCACCCCTCCACTCCCATTTAAATGTAACAGCTCCCGTGAGGGATTTCTTGACATCTTTCTGCAAATAGGTATGTGTACTTTTCATTCCCATTTTTGTAGTAAATGCTTTTCTTATAATTTTTATCTTATTGTATTGTATTTATGTATTTAAATGTCTTTGTCCTGCAATAAGTTGTGGATTTTCTGAAGTCGTTTACCCCCAAGTCTAAAACAGTGTCTGGCACATAGCAGACTTCCAAAAAACTTTATGAATTGAATAACTGAATTAATTAATTAATGAGAAGAATATCTATCTATTTCGTAGGGGTTAAAAGGGAAAGTATATAGATGAATTTGAAAATGAAACTGGGAACAAAGTTATATTAAGGTTGTTAACTCTGGAAAAGTCTCAGTCCCAAATTATCTACTCCAATTACCTGTCACAGGGTCTGAAATTCACCATTAGAATTTCTTTCATTCAGTTCAATATATTTTTGTTCAAGGTAACATTTTTCAAAGTGAAAACATATCCCACCAGGATAACCTTTTAACTGATAGTTAATGTATTATTAATCCTTAATACCTTAGTGTGTGTGAAATCATCAGATCTCCTGATAGCTTTAATACGAACTAACTGCATAGGTAGAAGAACAGGTTGTTTGGTTCTTAATAGTATTGATGTTAATATTAAACTGGTGAAAAATCTGTTTTGCTCTTTATAGTTTGTGACTTAATAATGAACAATTAACCACCCCAAATCTCATTTTTCTCATCTGTAAAATGTTTCTAGAATCTGTATCAATGAAAGTTGTTGCGAAGATTAAACAAGATTACATAAAAGTTATCCCAGTGCCACATACGTAGTAAGGACCCAATAAATATCAACGACTATTATTATTTTCATATTCCCCAGGAATGGGAATTTGGGTCCAGTTTGGTAGACAGGGATTATTTTGCTTTATAAGGGATTGCCCATATTGGAAAACTCCAAGTGGGATATCAAAGGGATTTTTAGAATTTTCCTGAAACCAAAGGCATCCGTTAAAGAGTTGGAAGCAGATTAAAGAAAAAAGAAATATTAGATTAAATGCTAGCATGGGTTAGAGTGTACCCATGATGGATGTTGAAAAGAAACATTTTGTCTATTACAAACTGTTATGGAGGGTTTTCCTGGCATAGAGAAAACTGCAAGTTGACCAATGATTCATTCTTTCAACAAACATTTATTGACAGCACTCTATGTATGGTCCAGACACTAATCTAAGCCCTGAGAATACAGCAGTAAACAATAGAAAAAATAAAGTCTATGCTCACATTTGAATGTTAGTGAAGGAGATAGTATTTCCTTAGGCTAGAAATAGGGCTCCAACTACAAATGATTTCTCTTGTTACAATGATTAAAAGTAGTTGTGCTCTACTCTTCTGAAATATGTCAAGATAACTTCTAAAATGTGAACACATATTTATTATGCACTTAACATGTGCAAGGGACTATGTTAACCCCTCTATTAGATAATTAAACTCTCAAAACAAATTTATGATGTGGGTGTCATTATTATCTCAATTCTTCCAGTGAAGAAACTGAATCCCAGAGAAGGTAATTAACTTTCCTGAGGTCACACACCTAATAAATGATACAGTCAGTATTCACACTCAGAAAGTCTGACACCAGAGCTCTTAACCACCACCCTACACAGTAAAGCTTAAGACAAATAAGAACGTCCTCTACCAGCCTGCTGGTGTCATCATTTTTCCCTAAGACTCCACAGAGAATAGTTGATTGGCACATTTCCAATACTCTTTCTCCCTGCATAGTCATTCCCTTCCAAATCCATAGGATGTGAGTCATGCAGGAAAGAAATCTGAACCAAAGTGGGAAGCATTTTTGCAGCTTAGGTCACACATGACCTTTTTTCAATTGAATACACAAAAATCAATACACTAATAGGTCTGGGAGCTATATTATTCCTCTGTATTAAAAGGGGATACATATATTTGAATAATCTAGAATATGCCTTCAAACATAGTCTTTTAGTACACCCAGCCCATACTTAGTCTGCAAAGAATACATCAAATTTAATATTTTGTATAAATAGCATAGCTAAGGTGATGTTAATAGGCTACTGTAACAGTAGTTGGCAATGAAAATGTTCTGTAAGAAAGGGGAAAGAGCAGGACAAATTATGCAAGAAATATCCAATAAATATAAAAGCAAAATTGCTAAAATACATGAATCCTTGATTTCTTTAATGGATTGACAATTATTAAGCAAGGAGAGAATACTAATCTCAAGCCATTTACACAGGATCTAAAATCCATATTTTTAAATATCTAAATCACTCATCTTATTCCTATTTAGTTAAGTGTCACAAAATAAAAATTTTGTGGGTTAATAGAATCATTGAGGTGCAACTGGAATAAGAGCATATTTAAAATAATAAAGATACTCTCTAAACCCCATGAATATCATTACTTTGTTTCAGGGAACTAGTCAAATCAGATGATTTAGACCAAAATGATAAGCTTTGGTTTGGTTATTTCCATTGATTTGTTATCCAGAGATATTCTTTATGTTTAAGTTTAGACATAATCTTCAACTGGGACTAAAAAGCATGCCAGTATATAAGAGTTTATAATGTTTATTTCTTATTTATTTTTGCCCTGTATATAATTTGAATTTAATGATAATTTGTCTTCTACCACTGTCTTTTCTTTTACAAGATTCTCTCTCATGGGTCTTCTTTTAATCTAACTAAAACTTTCTTATAGTAGAATGTTTTTCTCTTAACCATTTCAGATATTTTAAACTATCCTATTACAATTTGTTTCATGTATAGGATATAGAATTAAGCGATAGTTTTATGCTTCATCTAAATGCAAGGAGCAGACATGAGAAGTTATAGCGTCTTTTATAGGAATGAAGCATAACAGAATTTCTCATTTAGTATTTTTATTGCTATTTCACATTTATAATTACTTTACAGTACAAAAGTGATTTTCAATCTTTCTTATGCTAGTCTTCTTTGCAGTGCCATGATTTACTCAAGTACTGCTATTTTCAGTTTTAATTTGTTAACTGTAGAAAAAATGCTCACTTTTTGATTCTCTTAAACTAAAATGGGCAGTTTGTCATAATCAAATACTAGAGAATCTCGTCAGAGGAGGAATGAATTCCACCTCCGTTACTTACACATTGTGTAATCTAGAGCAAGGCACTTACCGGTTTAAAATATAGACCACTCATCTGTAAAAGTGAGTTCAGTGATATCTGCTTCATATGGTGGCTGTGAGCATGAACAGTAATGCAAATAATAGATGGCTTGACACAGAGTAGATTGCTTTCTATGCATGTAAACTGTGGGTTATATTAAGTTCTTCCCTTCTTCAAAGAGTATCATCTTCATTTCTTAAAGAAATTGGTAATTAAATATTTTTGGCATACATTTAAATTCTTTAACAAGAGAATGTAACAGAAATGCTTTTCCATATTCCCAGATCACCAAGGCCATGCAAGTTTGAGACTCAGAGATATTTTAAAAGTCACATTAGCGTGTAGGTAAATCAGGTCTCAGCCCAGCTGTGTTTGTGTATATATATCACACGTGTGAGCATCTCTCCCTCTGTAGATCTTAATTGGGAGAGGAATGTGATTCACTTTGTCAGTTTCAGTTTCAAGGTGCTTTTTGCATCTTGGAAGTGTTGAATTAGTTTAAAAATTGTATGTAGCCTTTGGAGGTTTGAAGAAGAGAAAGAGAAAGAACTGAAAATCTGGATTAAGGTGTTTTAAAAGAAACATGCTACATACCATGTCATTTCAACAACTGCCTGCAAGAGGCACCAGGGATTGATACCCAAATTCAAATTGATCACAGTCGATTAGAGTTATGATCTGGAAACAATACTAATACTTAGTAAGAAAAAATAGGAATGAAAAATGATATTTCGTTAACAACCAAAATTGACCTTGTTGAGTAGTCTGATCTAAGAGGCAAAGGGAACAAAAAGCATGTCAGTAAACAATGTTGTATTTTTCCCTTACATAGCCCGCTTCATGCATTCACCTTGACAGGGACAGATTTTTAAAATGGAAGCACAAGCAATGTCCCAATATTTCCTCTGTATTCAAAACTCCTTTACTCAAACGTTAATTAAATCGAAGTGAAAGGAGACAGCAATGGCTATAATCAACATTGTTTTTTTGTTTATTTATGGTGAGCTTATTTTGCTTTCTTTTGCTTTTTTAATGTGACTATTTTCTGGAGATGAAAATAGTAAATGAGAAATTTCATTAAGACTGCAAGCATATGAAACTATCTTTCATAGAGATAAACTATAATAGAGTAAAAACAGCAACAATAATAGTGGCAGCTAATATTCATTGATTGTTTTAAATGCCAGTGTGATATGTTTCATTGAATTATTACCTTATGCTCTATCAGTTTATTCGTTTATCAGACAGAAAACTGAGATTTGGCAAGGGGAAGTAAATTACTCGTGGTCACACAGAACATGCACGCATTGATTTCCATCTGCCTTGAGAACGTGAGCAGGTGAAATGGGTTTGAGTTCCAGCTGCAAGGAATGTCATTACACTAGAGATTTTTAAACAGTGAAGCAATTGCCAAGGTGATGCTATTTGATCCATTGAAAAGGCAACAGCTTCTCTTCCTCTTCAGTTCATTTAAGCATTGTTCTTAGAGGTAGGTTTCTTAACACGGGCTTCAGAAATTTTGGCTATACCTTTAAATTGTATGCAAAATCATGTGTGTGTGAGTGTGAGAATGTGTCTAGGTGTCTGTGTGGGTATGTATTTTGTTGTGTGGGTGGATGTAGATGTGTTTGAGTTCATTTTCTAGGGGACAGAAGGACCAATAGTTATCCAGTTTTCAAAAGTTCCCATGAGACAAGAACGTATAAGCAAGCCCTTGTTTTATAGTGAGCAATGATTGTTTGTTTGATTGTTAAAAGATAAACTGAGGGGCCAGCCCCATAGCATAGTGATAAAGATTGGAGTGCTCCACTTTGGCGGCCCGGGTTCGCCGGTTCAGATCCTGGGCATGGACCTATGCCACTTCTCAGCCATGCCGAGGCAGCAACACACATACAAAATAGAGGAAGATTGGCACAGATGTTAGCTCAGGGCTAATCTTCCTCACCAAAAAAAAAAGATAAACTGAGATGTATTAAAATTTTTGAGTTTATTTGAGCAAAAATCTATTGGAATCAGGCATCACCAAACCAGAAATGATTAGAAACGCTCCACCTACAGAAGATAGGGAGAAGACTTTTATAGAGAAAAGGTGGAAACAAAGGAGGAAATTGTTTGATTGGCTGTATAGCTTGTTTGCCTTATTTGGAAAGGCCTAGTTGGCTGTGTGTGATTGGTTTTTCGATTTCCTGACCCTGAAGCATTTACAGGCTTAGGTTTTGATTTGCTTATGTAGGCAGCTACGATATTAGAACCACCTCAGTCTAATGGCCTCTTTATTTAATTAATTTAACAAGATGAGTGGTTTGAATATTTTTCTGCACATTATAACACCTGGAAAGATTTGTAAAAATATTTATAATAGGCTCCACCAATTTATTTAATTGGTCTTGGGTGTGGCTCATGCACTGCCATGTCAGAAAAGCTCCCAGATGACTCTGATGCATAATTAGGATCCAGAACTACTTATTTAAATGAGACCATATGGATCATTTCAATATTGTTTTATAGCAATAACACACTCAGCATTTTATTTTCATAAAAGATGATAACTTTAAGTTTAGTTTTCAATTAGTTTTTTTAACCCACAGCTTTTCTGTCTTAAAGTATATTTAACTGTATTTCTCAAGTATGCTTTTTATTTGTCTACAGTTATTGAGGAGTTCTTTGGGCATAACTTTCCTTATTCTCAGATCATTGTTTTCAATATAAATAAGTTTAGGAAATAGATATTGGCATTGTAATTTTAAGGAATAAGATCTTCAGAGGGCAAAATATAAGCTCTTTAAAGTGATTGGCATGACAGCACATTAAATGATAAGGCTGACAAAAGAATAAAATTTTGCTCATTAATTCAGATTCTAAGAAGAGATTGGTATCAGTGTCATTCTCCAGGGTACTGAGCATTTTAGTAGAGAAAGACGTACTTGAACTCATTGTTAAAATCAATATACTATCTGAAGATCAATGATTCGTATGATGCCACTAGGGCCAGTTAAATGTCCTTTCACACAAAATAGAAGAAACAGGAAAAATATGTTTGTGTGTGTGTTAGAGACAGAGAAAGAGAGATAGTTTCATACTTTAATTAAAATAACATTAATTACTGTGGGACTGTTTTAATACAGTGTATTTGGATATAAAGCCTCTCAATTTCTTCTAAGGCATATCTCTTTTTCCTTGATACCATTTTAAGGAAGCCAATTCAAGAGCTACTATTCATAATTGGAGATCAAACTGATAACTACATTCAGAAAGTGATGGATTGTTAGACTCAACAAAAATTAATAAAAAAATAGTAATAGTAACGTTGAAAAAAAACTCTCATATTTTATCCTTCTAACAACTCGATTTTAAAGATGAGGAAACTGGACCTTAAGGAATTTATTGATCCAAGTTCACACAGCTAGTGTAAGATGAGACGGGGTAAACATCCAGTACTTTCTGACTCCAGAGGCAATATTCTTGACCCCTATATTTTCTCTCTATTCTTGTACCCCTGGCTTATACCCCTTCCCTGGTCAGCAACCTTGAATTTGTGATGGTCAGGATGAGGGATCATCATTTCTCAAAGCTACTGGTTTGGGCTTCAAATGGAGGGCCTTGGGCCCTATGAACTGAACAGAGCAGCATTTCGGGGGTGCAAAAGGCAATGATTCTGAAAGCAGGAGACCTGGATTTTAGCTCCAAGTCTACTCTGAGAAGTCCCAGAATGAAAACATCCTTCACCTTTGCTTATCCAAATGTCTCCTACCATATTTCAGCACATAATATTTTTGTCTGTTTTTCCCTTCTAGAGAGCTACTTTTCTGATATACCAAATACAAGTTGGGTGAGTTTCATTATAGCATTTACATTCTGTACTATAACCAAACTTAGGAGACACATAAGGTGTGTATGCTTCTTTTTTATGATATCTGTTTTATCTGCCCAGAGAGAGGCAGGTGAATCCACCCATCGAAGCTAGGATTCACTGGATATTGCTATTAGAGTAGATATTACATCAGAGAAAAGAAGTCACTGTCTCTCTCTCTCGCCTCCCTTCTCTCCTCTCTCTCACTCTCCCTCATATGTATATATATATATACACATATATAATATAAATATAAATACCTATTCACATTTTTGTGTGTGTATGTGTGCATGTGCATGCCTGTGTGTGTGTGTGTGTGTGTGTGTGTGTGTATATATATGTTCTTAGATCCATTACATTCCGGAGAGAGTCATGTGCCAAATAGTGATTATCCCAAGATATAGAATGATCCTGGATATAAGAAAGTAGCAATGATTCATCCTTACCTTTTTTTCCCCAGCCTTAATTTAATATTCCAGATCTCTCTACATTTTCACTATGCTAATTATGATTCCCAACCTCTGACTTCCCTTACACCCCTCCAGGAAATCATTAAGTTTTCAGAAAAGAAAGCTGTTGAATGATATTTTCTGTAGGTAAATTAAAGTACTGATCTTTTACATAGATATAATAACATATGAGAATAACTCAGAATGATGTGAACTTTCATGCTGCCGTCACAATATTCCCTGACGTCTAGTCTAAGAACTGGGCTTTGCATCAATATCCATAAGAAAAAATTAGAACAAATGAAACAACACAAATCTGGGTGAGATGGAGAAACAACTGAAACAACAGATGTGTTAAAAAATGCATATTTGGATTTCAATGTTTAAATATTTATACAAAACCTCAAAATTCTCCTGTGTTTTGTCTTTCGCGGTAACTAGGTTTTCTTATAATACCACCCACCTCCAGCACCAGTCTCTCTGTGTTTAAATAAGGCTTGTATACGCACCTCCTATGTCATTATAATGAGCATAGTTATGTTTTTCTAGCTCCCTTGGATGGGACCCCTACAAATCTTCCTCAATAATAACCAGAATGTTAGATGGTTTTCTTCCAGATGTGCAAGGACCACGATCCAAAGGGGACAAAAAAAATACATACATTTATGTGCTCCATTTGGAAGATAGTTTTTACATGCATTTGTATATGTATTATACATAGATATTGCTTGGTATTAGATTGGCCATCTCTTTTTCACATTCCTTATATGTCAGTTATTTTTCTAAATTTAAGTCTTTTTCTTTTTGATCATATATTTCTCTATTTTTAATATGTTGGTTTTCTTGAACATACTAATATCATTTTTAATCAGTTTATCTCTCATCATTTTATTCTCCAAGTTTGAATACCATGTGTCAAATATACAGAATTCTCATTATCTTGTTATAGACTTAAATGTCTTCTAAGGCATTTTTCTTCTCTTGTCATTGGTTTTTAATGATCTTGAATCTAGACATAATTTAGGATCTAGTAAGGTTATATATATTTATGTTTTAACCACATATGTGTATGAATATATATATATATATATCTGTGTGTATATATATATACATAAGTGTATGCTACATATATGTATATGTGTGTATAATTCTATATATTTATAAATAGGTGAAATTTTTTCTATTTTTCATTTAATAATAATTTCTATATAGCATAAATGTATAACTTTGTGTACCATAAGAGTCTATGAATAATTAAGAATTTCTTCCTTTATAAAATGTAGATATCTCTTGTGTGAACTTAAATGATATTTAGTTAATTTAATCAGTTTTATTTTAGTATGCCATGGTAAATATAATGATTAAATAAAAAATAATGTTAACCCTACCAGATTTTAATGATGTGGGCCTGGGATTAAACAAAAGTTATCCAAGAATAGTTAGCCTCTATAAGGACAAATATTTGTAGCATCAAGTCTAATAGCAGTATTGATCCTCACACAGATAATTACTGCTGCTGCTAGTCACCAATTTAATGCTGGCATATTGTACCACTTCTCACTAATTCATGGGCCCAAAGACATTTTGATTCATACCCCTAGTCTTCACATATAAACACACTGTGAAAAAAGCTGTGTGAATTTGAAATGTAATTTAGTGAAGAATTAATCAGTTTGGCAAAGGTGTTAAACAACGCTCTAGTATTGTGACAATTTCAAGACTCTTATCCAGCAGGCAGTTTTAAGATGAAATTTACTCTTGATGCAGGATTTGGGTGTTGCCATCAGTAATTCAATTGTTAATAGGAACTCAAATGTTCAGTTTAATATTTTAGCAATAAATGTGTTGGATCTCAATATAGGATCTAAAATCTCATCATAAACTTTACATACATTTTTGGCCAGCCATATAACTTGACTTCCTCCAACACATCCTTTTCCTTCCTTTCCCCAGGTTTCTATCTATCTTTGTGCATATGAACAGACCGATAGCCTTTACTTGGGAGATTCCTGTTTTGGAAGATTTTTAAAAAGCTTAGCAACTCTCTCCAATGTGAATTTTAGCCATAACAGCAAACAGCTTGATGCTGTTTCTTGGAATACCTTTTTCATACTATAAAATGTCAAACCACTAGGTAAAATGTTCAGAAATTTAGGACACAGAAATGTTTTGAGTAGTGTCGTTCTCACCACTTGGAAAATAATTGAGATCTGTTTCACAAGACAGAACTGTTGGATTGGGACTACGATCAGAAAGGAAACTCTTCTAAATTCAAAGCTCATGTAGTCCTCAATTTTAGGTGATGGCCATCAGAGTTTAAAACACATCTACCAAATTATAAACGTAATTTGACCATTGTTCTTATATTTTGAATATCAAATTTAAGTGTCCAATTTTCACTCAACAGATGCTTAGGTTATACGTTGTTGGACTTGAACTGAAATTAGCCCATTATATCTCACTCTCTCAGCTTTTCTTGGTACCAATGATGTAGAATCTCTAGAATGCAAGAATCATCAATGCTATTCAAGCTCACAACAATTGTTCTCAAAGCTACTATCTTGCCTCTTTTGGAGTTACCTCAGGTCAAACAATGACATATTCTTTGTTTCTATTGTTTTTGGATACAATTTCTGCTTTAAGTTATTGCATTTTTAGCCTCATCTCAAAATAGTAAAAGCATACAAACAGAGACTTAAAGATCACAACTTAATTAACTACAATCGTAAGGTTAGGGGCTTATTACTAATAATTGAAATACGTAACCATTCTCCACCTTCCCAAATTATAAATTATTTTTTTATAGAAAACACATATGTATCACATAAAAATACAGGAATGCTATAATAGGCACCAAGGTTCTCCCAAACAGTCATCTAATGCCCATTTAAACTATAATGAAATTCCACTGTAAACCATAACTAGCTTATTTCCAGTGTCTAGGAACAGTTGGTCATGTGATACAGGAAGGAACAGAAAGATACCTCCCATTCTCTCCACTTTTGATTCAGGAAAAGTGTAAGAAAACTTTCTGGAATTCCTCTCTGTCACTTCCCTATGTTTTTTTTCTATTTCTCTTTAGTTCTAATACTATTTTTTCACCGTCTCACTTACTAATACTGTTTCCAAATCATTTGCCTCTACATAGTCAAAACTTCCACAACACAACTAATTATTAATTTATAAAAATTCTCATGATATCCATTAATTATTAAATTTACCCACATTATGTGGGAATGATATCTAGTTCCTCATTCTGGCAAATTGAATTTTTATTTTGAAAAACTGTAGTCTTTCCAGTAAGGTAAAATAAACACTCAAGTATTGTAGAAAGATACGTATTTGGGCAGAGATCCCAAAAGATGGGCCAGGCCTTCTCTGGAATTTATGCTTCAGAATAAGCTTCCGTACGTGCTCCTTCTGCTTTCCATATTATTTTTTTTCCTTTTCTCTATTTCAGAATCTACAGACTCTTTAAGAATTCTCAGTATTTTCATAACAGGCCCAATCTGCAATAGTAAGGAGTTTCCCCAGAGAAGGGCTTGATGTAGCTGCTTTCACACTCGGATTATTTGTGAATTGCTAGTCAGAAACACAAGGATTTAAATCTCTTTAGATAAAGAAAAGCACGCGCGCGCGCACACACACACACACACACACACACACTCTTCTGGGTCCTTGCTTTTGTCATTCCTCTTTAGGTCAAAAATTAAATTAGGCCCTGATCTCTGTGATTATGGGTCCTAGAGTTTTTCTGACTTACTCTAGTGCCCTCCTGTTTGAGCTCAATGTACTATTTTGCTCTATTCTTATTTTTTTTCTTGTTATCTGTGGATAAATAGGATCTTGTTACAATCATCTTTTTATCTTTCAATCTTCACTTTTTACCCCAGTCAGTTGTCTGTAATTACCTTTCCTCTGGGTAGATTAAACCTTGGGCTGGACACATCAGATATTTCTTTCCCAAACAGAAATATGTGGCCCTAATCTGAAGTAGGTATTTCCCCTTTCAAGGTTTCCTTGGTCCCAGTTAAGGGCAACTTCTCTTTTAACCTCAGGCCTTGTTTCTGACCTTGTCTCTTGCCTTAATCAATAGACCTAGACATCCAACCTTTATTTTGTAGTATTTGCATAGTATGTGGCTTCTAGTTACTTGTTCCATTTCTGACTTGCTTCTTGGATTCATTATTTTGCTTTTGATGACACGATAGCTGTTTTATAATTCAAATGAACTCCTCTACTTGGTTTAATCTTGGAAAATGTTGGTCAGCCTACTTGGTTTGTCAAAAGTGGCTTTAAAACAGTGTTTTGACCTATAAGATTTGCGTCTTTTGACTCTCAGTCACCCATCCATCCATCTACCTGGTGTACCTATCTGTCTTTCTATCTATCCCTCTATCCATTTATTTATCATCTATATCTGTGTTTATTTTATCAAAATGATTGAGGTATGTGTTCATGTCTCTTGGATAAATACCTTGGATCAAATGATAGGTGAAAATTTAACGTTTTAAGAAACTTCCAGGTTTCTTAGTTTTCCAATGTGGTGTACTATGTGTCATTCACATCGGCAGTGTATGAGAGTTCAAGTTGCTCCAAATAATCAATAATACTAAGAATTGTCAGCTTTTTAATTTTAACCTTTCTCATGGAAGTATAGTGGTATCTTGTTGTGGTTTTAATTTGCATTTGCCTGATGAGGAACTGTGTCATCATGCACTTCATGCATTTAGCCATTTGCATAGATTCTTTTGTGAAATGTCTGTTCCCATATATCTATTTCTTACTGGACATTTATCTTTTTATGATTGGGTTGTAAGAGTTCTTTATATATTCTGGATCTAAGTCCTTTGTCAGCTATATGTATTATGAGTATTTTCTCTCAGACTATGACTTGCTTTTTCTTTTCTTAATGGGGTCTTTCCAGAGCAATTTTCTTTTAAATTTTGATAATACCCAATTTATTATTTTTTTTCATATGGCTTATGCTTTTATGCCATATTTAAGAAATCTCTGCCTAGACCAAAGTCACATAGATTTTCTACTATGTTTTCTTCTAATAGTACTATACTTCTGCTTTTACTTTTAGACTCATGATTCATTTTGTGTTCATTTTTATGTATGATGTGAGAGAAAGGTATAAGATCATTTTATTTTTCGTTTTGAATATCCAGTTGCTTCAGAACCATTTGTAAAAAGACTTTCCTTTCCCTGTTGATTGTTTTGGCACTTAAAATAAATGAATTGACCATATATGTGCAGATCTATTTCTGAACTCTATTTTTCCCATTCATCTATACATATATGTATCCTTGTGCAAGTATAACACCACTGGATAAAAACAGATGTAAAATAAGTCTTGAATTCACATAGTGTGTGTTATAGTTTTCTTTTCTCTAGTTATTACTTTGGTTATTCCAGATTATTGACTTTCCACATATATATTAGAACCAGCTGATCAATTTCTAAAATAAGCTTGCTAGCCTACTCTTATAGAATATAAGCTATGTCACAAAAAAATCTCTATTTTTGCTTGCAATGTTATTGTCAGATGCTAGAAAAGGCAATCATATATAATAGGCATATAATAAATATGTGTCAATAAATACATTATTAATTAGTGTAATTAACTAATTACAGAATAATTAATTCTGTAAATTAATGAAGCGATGACCTTTGCATTTGTAGTTTAGCAGAAAAGCGATATAGTTAGAATCAGAATTAAGAGATTTTAGTACTAGAGTTATTAGTATAAAGAATTCAGAGAATGTGAAAAATATCATTTTATTATTTTTTCTCATGCAAAAATAAGCACATTTAATTATATCTTCTATAACGTCTCCTTTATTCACAGGTTACAGATATACTTTTTACGGCGACTCCTTCAGGTCAACTTAGAACTTCTGCTAATAATTTTATTTTACTTCTGCTATAGGGATTATCACACTATATTGTAATATTTTCTGTATCTGTTTTTCCTCTTATATTTTTTGAGCACAGTGAGGGCAGGGACAGTATCTTATTTTCATCTTTATATCCTGATCACCAGGCACAGAGTTTGCCCCCAGCATATTTCACAAAGGATACATGATTGAATGGCCAAGCAAATTTTTGGTGATTTTTCTTTCGAGTGTGACATCAGGTAGTGCTGATAAAACTACTCAAGATGATGAATATGGCATTCTTGGCAGTTATATTTCCTGTGACCATATAGATTAGACACAAATACTGCTCTAGAGACTTGCAGCTTTGCATAGTTACTATATCACGACTGTCAACTTCCCAAAAGACACACTGACCTTTCTTAATCAGTGCGTCATTTGGAATATGCAGCAATGGAGCTTCGTGACAACTTTTAAGCTAGAAAACCATAGTCTGCATGTAAAGATTCCATTGTGCAAGCAGGCCGTGATTTCCGTCGTCTTCATACTTGTCATTAGAGTTCTTCGCTGACCCTGCACGTCTTCTTTAACATGCAAGATTGCAGTCATTAGCAGTTTCTGGATTACTGTCGTAAGGATTTATGATGATTTTCATAGCCTGTTGAGTTAAAAAAAGTTTCCCAGAGGACCAGCACCGTATTATGACACCAGCTCCCTTTTTTAGCATATGTCCCAGGGTAAATTTAATGTAGCGATGGCTGCTTTAAAATAGACATTTCTTCCACTTAAGAAATATATACTTCTTTTAATTAAAAATATTCTGCCTTCTCTAGTGAGAAAAGAAAATAAAATGGCAACTAGAAAAAAAAAAACAAAAGAAAATTGACATGAGTATCAACTAGGCAATTGTCTCATCGTATATTTAATTAGACTATTGAGTTATCTTTATGTGCTGAAGATGATGATATGGTAGGGTGATGATTATCTATAATTCAAATTTGTCCCTGCAAGAGTTAAAAATTTGAAGCATGCAAAGAAATCATTCATTATTTTTCCTTTCCCTCCTACTCACTTAATTATTTACTTTCAAAGTTTTAAAATGTCATATCTAACCACTCGCTATTAAAATAGTTCAGCCATTTTGATAACTGGCTCAATGATTTACAAATACACTTCAGCTATTTTATGTTTACATATATTGTTGCTGAGAGAAGTCATAATGGATAGTTACAGATGAAGAAATCATCATATTACATGGGAACTGATTTCTAGGGAAATCATGTCTGGGATTTTTGGTTGTTTGCTGTTCCTGTCATACTTATGGAGCTATGTGTCAATATGTCCCAAATATAAGTGGAAATGATAATGTCACGGTATTGATATAAAATATTTTTTTGAGAACAAAAGAGTCATAATAAATACAGAAAGATAAGGAGATATAAAAACAAGTACAGTATCCTGCCTGGTTATTCTGCTTCTGTGTATGATTTCCTGCTAGCTACCACTCTCCATCCAGCAGGGTTTTAAAATGGTAGTCATGTCATACTACTCCCTTGCTCAAAATCCTCTAGCAGATTCTCATGGGCAATCACACTTAGTAAAGTCCAAACTCCTTTCCAAGGACAAACAGCCCCCCATGACATAGCCCCTTACTACTTCAGCTTTGTCACTCCATCTTTGCCCCAGTTTGTCATCTGCTTCAGCCACTCTGGCTTCATTGCTGTTCTTGAGCAAGCCAAACCTGTTCCTTCTCAGGGGCCTATTGATACTTTTCATCCATGTACTCATTTCGCTCCAGAGAAGTTTCTCTTGCACCTTAACCCAAGTATCCTCCTAACCAACACGTCTCTTCACCCTGCTTTCTCTTTCTATTTAACATTTATCACAATCTGTTTTTTCTATTGCTAATTGCTAGCCATTCACAGAGAAAATGTTTTATAAATATCTATGGATATAGTTATAGGTATAAGTATAGATATATGTATATATCTGGGTCCAATTTGAGGTTCTACATACTTGAGGGGGTTCAATTATAAAAGCTGATGGTGTAATAAACCTTAAATATCACATATTTTCCTTAACTGCTTAATTACATTCTGTATATCTGATGGATCTACATCACGCTACATGTTTTCCACAAATTTTTCCTTGACATCAGTGTTGTCTTGAAAATTGCCTACAGTATTTAGGAAAGGGCTGAGCATGTAATAGGTAATTGGTAAATAGTTGTTATCTGGCAATTAAAGAAACACAACAATATTTAAAATTTTAAAGTCAAAAAGTGCTTAGAATTAGAAAAATATCAAGCAGTTTCATAATTTTTATTTATATTACAAAGTATATGAAATAAGAAATATTATCTAAACAAAAACTAGTACAATAAATAATTATTCAGTTTCTTTCAAACTCATTTTCCTGAGTAGTACAGTAGAAGAAAATGAAACTATTTAGTTGATCTACATCTGCTATGGTTTTCTAGCACTTTAGGGAAGCTGCTGACTCCTAATAAAAAAAGAAGAAGAAAATTTGAAACTCGGAGTGGGCATTGTTTTCCAACTCATATATCTTAGAAATACGACCATAATATTGGGGCCAGCCCCATGGATTGGCGGTTAAGTCCAGTGCACTCCACTTCAGCAGCCTGAGTTCATGGGTTCGGATCCTGGGCATGGACCTACACCACTCATCAAGCCATGCTATGGTGGAGACCCACATACAAAATAGAGAAAAGATTGGCACAGCTATTAGCTCAGAGCAAATCTTCCTCACCAAAAAAAAAAAAAAAAAAAAATACTACCATAATATATTTCCAAAACACATATCTGAGGAAACTATAAAATTGTGTTGTATGTAAAATTAAAATTAGTTAATGTATATCAAATTGATTTTTGGTGAAAGATACATTATGAAGAGTCTTCCTAATCAATCAGATCTTACCTAAAAACCGGAAATAACTCAGTGGAGATGTCTCTGAGTAATGCCTTAATGATGATATTTTGTTTCCTTACAAATAAAATGCTAGCACTTCTGTAGCATTTACTATGGGCCAGCTATTGTTCTAAGCACTGGGCTTGTCTTCCTTTTACTAATAAGGACACTGAGGCACGGAAAAGTTAAGCAAATTGTCAAGATCAAATAGATAGTAATTGGCAAAACCTGGTGAATCAAACTGTCTGGGTCCAATGTCTGTGCTCTTATCAGCTTTGAATTACTACTTCTTGAAGAACAGCTCCTATGGCAATGAATGGTATGAGCAAACATTAATCACCAGGTATATTTTATTGTGACTTCAGTTAGCAATGGTGTTTCTTTTCTATAGCAACATCATTTTTCTCCAAGTAAGAAGATAAATATGAGGATAAGCAAGGAAATGGAGACAGTAACTAGGAACATCTTAGAGGCAATGGCCAGAGGTAAGCTGCCAGTGTGGTCTATTAGGGTTGAAATTTGGAATGAAAGAATAGAAAAGACTGGGGATATATGAGATAGGATAACTGATGGATAAATTTTTATATCTTCACAATGCTTTGGAGAGAGGCGCCCCAAAGAATGAGGAAGGAAATGACAAAAAAAGGCAGAATAATTTTAATAAATAGAATTAGAAATGCCTCAAATTTTGCTTTTCGAAGATTAAGTCTAGAATGGCTTTTCACAAATAAACCACTATGTATTTATGAGGTTTTAGCTCTTCTAGTGCTGCCTATGGGTTTTTTGCCATGGCAGAGTCAAATCTGTCATGAAATCCAGTTTAGGTTTTTAGATAGTTTCTGATATGAATATGATGGCAAGAGCAAGAAGCTTCACTTTGCAAGGATCTCTTAGACTGAGATATTTGGCAGCTCAACACCATGGTCCAACCGAGGCTATCCTTGCCAGTTACCAAAGGCCTGTGCGTTAAGAACAAAGGGAGGAATCGTATTCAAATGTCTTATTTGGCAAATCTCTTGTCAAGATACTCTTTGGAATTGTAAGCCTTAGCAAAGTCTTTAACCCATGCTGAAAATACAAATATCTAAAAAAGACTTCCTGTATTTTTTTTCCTAGAAATAAAAATATTTAGGAAGTATTTTTAAACTTACATTCAATTGTTTTCTGTCGTTGCTATCCTACTTCTTATGATTTACAGCAATGATTGCCAACAACATTATCATCAGAGGTGGTGATAGTTAACTCAGTTGCAGTGTACTTCTTACAGCCCTCAAGGCATACCCGAGCGTTCAGTGTGAAAGATGAGCAGGGGATCAACATGGCAAAAATCTGGAAAAAAGTGACTATGTTGTTATCTTAGCTTAAGTGGAAAAAAGCCTGCTTGCAAAGAATAAATAGTCATTCATCCCTTGACACAAAGAATCTAAATGAATATGTTTCCTTCTTTTCTAAGGTGAAACACTGGTTTATGAGTTACCTAATCCTTTAATCCAGATTGAAATCCTTTTATCTTGGTGACTACAGCCCAAAAGAGAGTTAAGAAAGTTATTTCAAATGCATTCACAATTATACCAATGAAAGTTTACTCCTTGTCCAGGCCAACTTGTCCTCAAATGCTCTTTAGGCCTTCATCTGTTCCAGATCAACAAATTAACAAACAAGAAACAAGCAGCTTCAGAATTAGCAGAGAGTAATTGAAAGAACTGAGAAAGAAATTTTTTGTTTGCTGATATTGAATGTATAACAAAAAGTATTGCAATTTTTTTCTTTTTATTTATAGATGTGTTTAGGATTTTAACTGTGCGTGTTGTTGGAAACAACATTCATTACAACTACTGATAATAATAATAATAATTAAGATTAAGAAATAGGACTGTAAAGTTTGAATGGTTCTAGGAAGATATTAACTGGAAATATCTTACTGGACACGATAATTAACTCTATACATAATAACTCATCTGAAAAGTGCTGCATAACTTTTCATCATTCATAACTTTTTCTTGCTTTTGGTTTTATCTTTGACAAATAGCTATCAAGAAAGACACAGTTTTCTGCTTGATTGAGAAAGTAAAATTATATGTTTTTGTATGTGAGTAGAGGAAAATGCATTATTAAATGGTAGTTATCTAGAAGGAGCTTCATAAATATCTGCTGAATGATTAACTATTTCATCCTAATCACACTAAATCATAGGGCTGGTTGAGTTCTTCCACTGATTCCAAGTAACATTTCCTTTTTTTGCAGTCATCCTAGAAAGAGAGTTCAACTTGCAATCTGAATTTTCAAATCATCCTGGAGTTGCATTTGTCATTTTGCAGTGTTTCTCCCCCTACCCCAAAGTGGGTAGTTTAGGAAAGATACGCAAAAAATTCAACACATAAAATTACCTTAAGGTTTATTTCAGTTCAAGTCAAGCCTTCTGATACCCAGCACAGTTAGAGGGCTTACTTAGTCCTAGTATTATTAGGGAATAAGAATTAACTGACAATAATTTATTCAAAAGTACTTATTGTGGGTTAAGTAAGTGTCATTCATTGGTTCTTCCTTTAGGAAAGGAATCCAACTAATGAGGCACACACCCAGGGCATTCAAAGTACATCAAGAAGAACAAATAACAACAACAACAACAACAACACACTTAGGCATATCATATTCAAGCTGCTAAAAACAAAAAACAAAGAGAAAATCTTGAAAGAAGCCAAGGGTTGGGAGTACACCTTATAAAGGAACAGAATAAGAATTACAGAGGACTTCTCATCAGAAACCATGTAAGCAAAAAGATAGTAGAGTGATATATTTAAAGCGTTGAAAGAAAAAAACCACTAACCTAAAATTCTACATCAAGAAAAATAATCCCTCAAAAATAAAGGAAAAACAAAGACTTTCTCCACAAACAAAAACTGAGGGAATTTATCACCAGCAGACCTTCCTGTAATAAATATTAAAAGAAATATTTCAGGCATAAAGAAAATAAAATAGGCTAGAGTCTTGGATCTACAGAAAGAAGAGTATTGGAAAAAGAATGAACAGAGATAAAATAAAATCTTTTCTTTTTCTTACTCTAAATTGACCTAAAAGATAACTATTTCAGGTAATAATAGTAACACCCAACTTGATATATAGATTCAATACAATAAAATGTAATAAAAAGCCAGCAAGCTATTTCATGCATATCAACAAAATGATTCTAAAATTTATATAGAAAGGCAAAAGACCCAGAATAGCCCACACTATACAAAGAACAAAGTTGGAGGCATCACACTATCTAATTTCTAGACTTATTATAAAGTTACAATAATCAAGACAGTATAGTATTAGTTAAAATATAGACACATAGATCAATGGAACAGAATAGAAAGTCCAGAAATGACCCATACAAACATAATCAACTGGTTTTTGACAGTGATGCAGAGGCAACTCCAAGGAGAAATGATTGTCTTTTCAGCAAATGATGCTGGTACAATTGGGCATCCATATGTACAGATAAGTGTGTACGTGCATGTGCACACGGACACAAATGAACCTAGACACAGACCTTACGTCTTTCCCAAAAATAACTCAAAATTCATCATTAACCTAAATGTAAAATGCAAAATTATACATTTTCTAGAAAAAAAGTAGGAGAAAAATCTATATGACCTTGGGTTGGGTGATAAATTTTTAGACTCCACACCAAAAGCAAAAACATGAAAAGAATATATAAGTTGATCTTTATTAAGTTGAAAAACTTCTGCTTTGAGAAAGACAGTGGTAAGAAAACCAAAGGACAGCAAAGACTGGGAGAAAATATTTGCAAAACACATATCTGATAAAGGACTTATATTTGAAATACACAAAGCACTCTTAAAACCCAATAATAAGAAAACAAACAACCCAATTAAAAATAGGCAAAAGATCAGAACAGACACCTTACCAAAGAAAATACACAGATGACAAATAAGCATATGAAAATATGTTTAACATCATTTCACATTACTACATGTGTGGGAAATGCAAATTAAAGCAAAAATGAGATACCACAACATACCTAACAGAATTACAAAAATAAAAATTTCAACAATACTGATGAAGATGCAGAGCATCAGAACCTCTCTTTCAGGGCTGACGGGAAGGCAAAGTGGTGCAGCCACTTTTGAAGACAGTTTGGCATTTTCTTCCAAAGCTAAGCATAATCCAACACATGATCCAGGAATCACACTCCTAGGAGTTCGCCCAACTGATTTGAAAACATTTCTGCACAAAAGTCTGCAAGTGAATGTTTATAGCAGCTTTTGAAAGTAATATCCAAAATTAGAAACACCCAAGATGTCCATCAACAAATGACTGAATAAACAAACTAGTACATCCATACAATGGAATGCTCTTGGGCAATAAAAAGGAATAAACTAGTGCAAAGACATGGATAAATATTAAAAGTATATTATCGAGGGAAAATAGCTAGTTTTACAAGGCTGCATGCCTTTTGCTTGCAATTTTATGACATCCTGGAAAAGGAAAACTATAGAGATGATAAATAGGTCTCGGGTAGCTAGGGCTTTGGGGAAGAAGGGGTTAAATAGGTGACAAACAGGATAAGTTAGGGTCTTGAAATCATTTTGCATGATACTATAAGGTATACATAACACCACGTATTTGTCAAAACCTGTAGAACTTTATAGCTCAAAGAGTGAATCTTAATGTATGAAAATTTCAAAAATCACCTAGGGATGTGGGGAACACAGGAGGGCAGGAAGACTGTGTAAAGAACTTAACTGTATTACAAATATACAAAACAACGTCAGTGAAAGGGGTGGGAGAGTAGGTGCTGACCTAAGAAACATGGAAAAAAGTGGAGAATAAGACTAAAGGCAAAAAAAAAAAAAGTATAAAAGCTATACTCTGATTGATAAAGGTGTTTCCCATGGGGATAGGACTACCCTTTCAGAAACCACTAAATGTGTATACTGGAAGTGAACAGTTAATTAAATAGCTGGTGGGACCCAGGTTCTCAATGTTGGATTGGTAAGTTACCAATAAGCAAGGGGAGGAAACTAGAGTGATCCATGTAATACTGTAGTAGATGTGGAAACGTAAGTATGAATTCATGTTGAGCTTAATATGTAGATGGTTAAATGTAGAAATGTTTATAGATGTGTATAAAAACAGGTTAGTAGACACACGTATATTTTCTTGTTTTGTCACCTGTGAGGGCTTAGGAGCAAAAACGCTCCATTATCACTGAACACACTTGTGTGCTGATCTCGGTCACTTGTAGTGCCAGAGAGAAAGTGCTAAAAAAACACAAATGATGAACACTTTCCAATGTTGGTGTATGACAAAGGGACACAGGAGCCACCTGAAAAGCTCCTAGTGGCCAATGTTGGACTGTTAGAAATCAAACTGGAAAAGTATGAGCAAAAAAATGAATAAAATTGTATTGGATTATAGCCAAAGTATGAAATAAATATCCATGAATCCATACTGATGTACACAAATGATAAATAATCAATAGAGAATAGACAAATCTCTCGTGCAAAATAATTTCAAATATATGTAGATACTTCCCCACTTAAGAAGGTGGAGTACTTCTGACAAAGTACCCAAGGGAAAGGGGGGAAAAGAGTAACTGTATTGACAAACACTACCTCAGCCACATGATCAAAGTGAACATTCACAGTGATGACATGTTGATAGTATGTACCCTTGATACAATATGATAAGAATGTCACTTGACCTCTGTGGTTTTCTGCCTGAAAACCCATAACCTCAGTCTAATCATGAGAAAAATAGCAGACAAATCCCAGTAGAAGGACTGTCTACAAAAATCTGAACAGTACTCCTCAAAACTGTCAAGGTCATCAAAAACAAGGATTGTCTGAGAAACTGTCACAGCAAAGAGGAGTCTAAGGAAACGTGACAAGTAAATGTAAGATGGATGAGATTCTGGATCAGAAAAAAAAAGGCATTAGTTACAAACCAAGGAAATGAAAAGAAAGTATGAAATTTAGTTAATAATAACGTATTGACATTGGTTAATTAATTGCGACAAACATACTATGCTAACATAAGATATTAATATAGGGAATACTGGGTGTGGTGTAGATGGGAATTTTCTGTATTATCTCTGCAACTTTTCTGTAAATCTGAAACTATTCTAAAATTGAAAGGATATTTTTTTTAAAAGAAGACAGAATAAAGACTTTTTTAGACATACCAAAACTGAGGGGGGAAAGTCGTCAGAATAACAAAGTAAGAAATATTATAAGGGCTCCTTCTTGGAGAAGAAAATGTTACCAGGTGGAAAGCTGGATCCAGGCAATGGAATAAAGAGAAAAAGAAACAGCAAATATGGAGGCAAATATAAAATCTGTTTTCCAATTTCATTAAAATATAATTTAAAGTCTTTAGCAAAAATAATAAAAATATTTTGTGGGGTTTAAAAAAACTTAAAAGAAAAATGTGGAGTTTAGAAAAAACTTAAAAGTAAAATATTACTTTACTTAAGTTAAATAAAAAACTTAAAAGTAAAAAGTAAAATGCAACAGCAAAAGGCAAGGAGACATAAAATGGAAGTGTGCTAATGTAAGGTTCTTAGACTATAAATGAAGTGGTATAATATTACTAGAAAATAGACAGGGATCAGTTGAAGATGTGCACTATAAACCCTAACTAACTATTAAACAATCAAAAAGGGATAGCTAACAAGCCAACCAAGTTTATAAAGTGGAATGATAAAAAAAAAATACTCTGGGCCGGCCCGGTGGCATAGCAGTTAGGTTTATGCACTCCACTTTGGTGGCCTGGGGTTCGCTCGTTCAGATCCCAGGCATGGACTTACACACTGCTTATCAAAGCCATGCTGTGGCAGCATCCCATATAAAGTAGAGGAAGATAGGCATGGATGTTAGCCCAGGGCCAATCTTCCTCAGCAAAATAGAGGAGGATTGGCAACAGATGTTAGCTCAGGGCTACTATTCCTCAAAAAAAAAAAAAGACAAAACTCACTTATTCTTTAGAAGGCAGAAAAATAGGAAAAAAAAAAAAAAAAAGAGGACAAAGGGACATCTGGAGAATAGAAACCAGATAGTAAGATGGTAGATTTAAATTCAACCATGTCAATAACCACATTAGATTTAAATTGTAAATACCCTAATTAAAAGGTAGAGATTGTCAGATTGGAAAAATCTACATCTGACTATGTGTTAAATACAAGCAACTCAATTAAATTTGAAAGTATAAAGTAATAAGATGACAAAATATACTATGCAAATAGTAATCAAAAGAAAATTGAAGTAAAAAAAAGAAAATGAGAGGTGCCAGCCCGGTGGTGTAGTGGTTAAATTCGGTGTGCTCCGCTTTGGCAGCCCAGGTTCACAGGTTTGGATCCCTGGCACAGACCTACACTGCCCGTCAAGCCGTGCTGTGGAGGCATCCCACATACAAAATGGAGGAAGATGGACACAGATGTTAGCTCAGGGTCATTCTTCCTCAAGCAAAAGGAGGAAGATTGGTGACAGGTGTTAGCTCAGGGACAATCTTCCTTACCAAAAAAAAAAAAATAAAGAAAGAAAATTAGGGTAGTTATATTAATATCAGATGAACTAGAATTTAGAGTAAAAAAATTCTAATATAGATAAGACTGTCATTTCATAAGTTCAGCAAAAGGACCTAATACTATAGATTTATGAACCTAATAACAAAGATTATGTAAAGAACTCTCGAAATTCAACAAGTGCATGACAAGACAATGGTTCCCTTTCGCCTAACTTCCAGTCACATTTTCACTATTTTTCTGCCCTTACCAGTAACCTCTTGAGGTCCTTTAGGCTTTTTCTAAGAATCTCCTCGAGGCATTTTCAGCTTCTACTTATTGCCCAGTCTCAAAGCTAGTGTCACAGTTTTAGGGGTTTTTATCTCAAATTTTAGAAAATTTGTCTATTGTTGCATAAAAATCTAACCCAAAACTTAGTGGCTTAAAATAACAATAATCATGTTTCATTTACTTGACTAACAAGTTGGTGCTGCCAACAGGGAGCTCAGCTGACCTGTGGACCAGAGATTATAATTCTTCTTATAAATTTTTTTGTTTGTTTTTATTTTTTTCCCCCAAAGCCCCAATAGATAGTTGTATGTCATAGCTGCACATCCTTCTTAGTTGCTGTATGTGGGACGTGGCCTCAGCATGGCCGGAGAAGCGGTGCATTGGTGCGCGCCCGGGATCTGAACCCGGGTCGCCAGCAGCGGAGCATGCACACTCAACCACTAAGCCACGGGGCCGGCCCTATAATTCTTCTTCATGTGGACTACTACACCTGCTGCTTGGGCTTCCTCACCCTATGGAGACTATTACTGAAAGGGACCATTCCAGCAGAACAAGGGGAAAGTGCATAGCATTTTGATCACCCAGTCTCCAAGTCACATTGTGTCATTTCCACCATAAGCTTTTGATGGAGGCAGATATTAAAGGAAGCCCAGATTCAAAGGGATGGGACACAGACTTCTCCTTTTGATGGGGAAGTGACAAATTTCTAGGATAGCATTTGGAATGAGGAATATCATTGAAACTATTTTGGAAATACAATCTGCCCCACTCAGTATACGTCATATTAGCTCTGATATCTACGTTAGTTGACAACCATTCTGAGCCCTAGTTTCTCATCTTTAAATACAGGTGATAACAATTCTATATTTGTTGCAAAGTCTAAGTGAGATAACATATGTAAGGCATGTAACTCAGTGTCTAATACAGGCTAAACACCCAATGCGGGTAGCTGCTATCATTATCAGCTTTGATGTTATTAACACTACACTTCTCCTTTTCAGTCTTCCTCACTAGTTGTCCTTCCTTCTGCTCAAACTTCAAATGCAAATTTCCTGAAAGGTTTTATTGTACTTCTAAAATTTTATAACTCTTCCCTGGGAAACCTCATCCACTTGTATACTTTCAGTTGTCACTTAAATGCAGATGACTTCCAAATACATATCTTGGGTCCAATTCCTTCTTTTAAAATTCAGAACCATGCATCTACCTCCATTTTTAGACATTTCATTTGTATTTCCCAAAATAATTCTCAAATTCCACATATTTAAAAAATGAACTGTCATAGGCCTGGTTTTCCTTTCTTAGTTAAGGGCACTGGCACCCACCACAAGGTTGCCTCAGCCAGAAACTTATTGTTCACACTCAATAGCTTTATGTCAATTACTTTCTTTATTCTATCACCAAGACCAACCAACTTTCCCTTCTAATGCCTATCTGATTGATCTCCTGCTCTCTAATTCCGCTTCCACTTGTGTTCTGACATTCATTTTTGCTTAGAGTAGAGCAATATATGCTTAACTGACCTCTGTCGCCAACTGGGCTCTGTTCCAGTCTTCCTACACATGCTGGCCAAGAGATCTCTTCAAACACGAACCTAATCACAATATCCCCTTATTTAAAAAAGGATTCCAGTGCATCCCAAAGAATACTATTCAACTAATTTAGCTTGATCCACACTGTACTCCTATCTCTCACGCCTTGTCTCATACCCCTTGACTCCTCAACATTTGATCCAGCCGTAAACAATGACTTGCAGATTCTCCATTTGCGTGATATCATTTAACACCAGCATGGCTGTTAGCATTATTTGGAATACATTCTCTTTCCAAACCCAACACCCAATATGTGCCCAAATACTTCCAATTCATCCTTAAAGACTAAAATTTTATTTGCTCAGAGAAGTCTCCCTTGATCTTCAACTCTTATCACCAAGGTTCCTAATGTAAGTGCTTTTACCTTGTCTATCTTCTATCAATAATCCTCCACATATAAATCTATCATAACTTGGATTATAATAAACTTTCATGTTTAATTTACTTTTTCGACTCCAAATACTATATTTTAGGCTATTGAGAATTAAAACTACGTTTAAGTAGTCCTCAGAATTTTAATGTCAAGGACGATTCTGGAATTTCAAAATTTCCTAATAAATGTTTGTTTGATAAAATAATAATCAAATTGTTAAACAAAACTTTAAAAGTAAAGTATTAATATGGCTTATATGGCATCGCATTTTCCCTTTTTTTCCGATGGAAATGTCTATGCAAATCGAAGTTAACCCAATAATTTACTAGAGATAAAACAAATAAATGGCATGAAAATATAGCGACTTATTTCATTGTTGATATATATTTCCAAGTATATAATCCTAATTTATCACTCTTTAAAGAGCTTAACCACACCTTCAAAACTTTTTCAAGGACCAGGAAATAATATTCATCCCAGTGTTTGCAAAGGTCTGATATTTTCCCTGGTTCCTTGATCTTGCCTTTTTAAAATTAGAGTTTCCACTGAAATTATATATATTTATATAAACACTCAAAAAGCTCCAGGTCATTAATTTCCCCTAGATTTTGACTCTTCCTTAGAGGTTTAAAAACACTCCATTGGGAAAGATATTCATGACTAAAATAGTGCACAGCCGGTTTAAATGAGAAATAAAAACTTTAGTTTCACACCAGTGGAAAGAAGCCCTTCAGGCAAGATGACTCTGAAGGAGGAGTATGAGAAATGGATAGAGGAGATAACAGCATAGCCTGTAGGTTCTAAAATACGATTTTGGCTACAACTGTTGGGGCTATTAATAACTATAATTATGGATATGAACATATTCAGTAGAACTAAGGATTCTCAGTTATAAAGCAAAAGAGGCATCAATATACAAAGATAGACAAATTAAAGTGCCTTAGCTATGACAAACTAGCAATTCACTCATCTTATACTCTTCCTTTGGAAACTGACAATAGTATGAACATCCTCATCACCCAAATAGTTTGCCCCCAGTTAAGTATGTGAGTAGTTTAGAACTCCTGGATACCTCATTATTGCCTTGGAAGACTTAGAGCTGTAAGTTTCAATACAAAGAAGTCATAATATTTTCATTTTTACATCTTTTTGGTACCATGCTCATCCATTTTTATATAAGAATTTATTTTCATTTTACTACTTCTAAAAGGAATCGTGTTTTACTATGGGTTTCTGGAAAGCAGATGCATGGACTACTAGTTTACATTGGCATGCAATTCCAGAGAGCAGAAATGAGGGCAAAGGGGTTAGTGGTATCAAGTGTGACTTGATTCACACGTTCAGTCTTGCATGATCACCTTCTGAAAGACCACAGACAAGACTTTTTCTTTGGAGAGATTTTGGAGTTGGGGGAAGCACTCACACGGAGTTGAGCACTGTAGCCATGTGCTGGGATGTAGGAAGTAACAGAGGTCTCAGAGATGGGAGACATGGTGCTGAGACGATCTAATGTGGCACTTAAAAGGTATCTCACACGAAGTATCTGAGTTGACCCAGATTCTTGTTTCTGGAACTGCCTCACTAAGGTCAGTATTCTGCTCCTTCTTTCCAATTATTGCTTTCAAGTTCATTACGGCTTACATACTCCACAGCTGTTTACAAAATTATAAAATGGAACGTGGCTGATGTGATTATTTTAGCCCCCTCTGTGGATGATGTAGTATGTTTTCTGACAGATTGGGCATCAGGATTGCTTCTGATTATAGATATAGCTGAAATGATTAGAACTGCTGTACCACCATTCAGTCATTTAGTTCAAGGATTGGGTTTCTCATTTATAAAGCTTTGAAAGAAGTGGGGAAATCACCCATTGTTTTCCTTTGTCACTCATTCCATCAATTAAAGATGAGTAAACATTGCCGAGGCGTGGCCTGCTGCTTTGGGTGTCAGGGAGTCTCCAGTTTGTAGAAGATCTCCAGACTACAGTGTGAAAAATAACCCATTTGCCCTTGATATAAAAAAGAAGAATGGAGCAGCCTCCTTTCAACCTCAGGAGGATTACACGGAAGCCTGCGAGTCAGCAGTTAATATAAAAGAAGGCACTTAGTGCCCTATACTCAGGCCAGATGTGTGGCTATTTCTGCTTTCAAAACTTGAGATTAAATGGACATGGCACAGAATCTGACCTATTTATCATGTGCTCAGTATAAACTGAAAAGTAGGAGATCATTAAAAGTGTAAAAAAACTCCCTATGTACAATACATAAGAAGGATAGATATTTGGCTCCTGGGGTCTCATCTCTGGAGATATGTAGGCATAATATTTCTTTGAAAATACCGTCTCTGTTTTATCTTTCTGGTGGTATATCCTCTACTCTACCTTCACACGTGTTGCTTATCTCTAGCTGTCTCTGTCACAGTCTACAAATTATTTTGTCAGTCTTTCTCTTGAGCTCAGCTGAATTTTAAGATCAATGAACTTACTTGCCAATTTGACAGGGCTATCAGTTGTTCTAGCAATTAATTAAGCCTTACAAATTATTTTAACCCACGACTAGCAGTCTCTACACTGCTTAATTGCCACTCGATCACGCAGTTAAATTTGCCTGAAATTAACACCATGTTCCACAGAGAGACAATTTCAACCAGTCTATCCAGTTGCTAATTTTCTGAACATTTCCTTAGGCGTAGCTTTGAAAAAAATATTAAAGCTTCAACATAGGAATCTTACTTTTCTGAAAGCATTTGAAAATGCTCTTTTCTCCTTCAAAGCCTAATTTGAGGTCAAGCAAAAAGTGTTTATGAGGAAGCATTTTTATGTCTTTGTGATCTCCAGCACTGATTTAGGGGAGAGAAACTAACTGGAGAACAGGATATAGGAGGAAAGGGTAAAAAATGCAAACATACACATCCGCATTTTCACTTATCTGGTTCATTGACTTTGTCTCGTGAAATGATAGCCAAGAAAGAGAAACTGGTAATGTGAGCAACTTCACAGCTGATCTTCACACTTAAATATCATTCACCATGACAAGCCGACTTGGAAACTAACCATCTATCCACCTGTAAAAATATATTTAGATCTGCTCAGCGCTAGCAAGCATTCTTCACTGGGATGGCTCTAGCAGACACATTGCCTTTGTGAATGTACGGCAAAATAGCAGTATTAGGGTTTTTCGAATCACTGTTTGTGCCTGGATTTTTAGTTCAAGCTGCATAATGCATGCAATATGTGATCTGCCTTTGAGATAGCTATTTAAAAATGACACGTTTCCTTTTCTAAGCACATAAATGAACATGTTAATCAGTTCCCAGCAGAAGAGCTATCTCTTATTCTTTGCTCCTGTGAAAGAGTGGGTTGACATGAGAGAGACAGAAGAATTATGTGATAGAGAAAAATCATCTTCCTTATGGAATTGGAGACTAACTTTCCAGAGGCTAGGAGCTTGTGAAGGGAATCTACTTAATAAGTGTCTAATAGATCTGTGTCACTATAATAGCTACTTTATATACATATTCTCTAATCTTCACAACAACTTTGAAATGTAGCCACCATTACCTATTTTTTTTTCCCAAATGAGAAAGCTGAGGCTCAGAAAAGCTATGCAATTTAGCAAGGTCTTAAAATTGATAAGTGGAATAATCTCTTCCCCAGCTTTGCCCCTTGCAAACCATTTGTCAAACTTCTAATTGGGTCACATGATCATATTCTATCCCTGCCTAAATTCCTCCCATTATTCTCTATTGCCTAAATGATAAAGTCCAAAGCAAGATTCATTCTTTACCTACCTCTCCAGCATCATCCATCAACTTTGTGTACTTTGCACTGAGTTACATCAATAATTAGTTACTTGTGGTTCCCAGAGAAATCTCTGATCCCTGTTTCTTCCAAGCTTTGGCATATCCTTTACCCCGTGCCTGAGAGATCAGGGGCTTGCCGCCTAACTCCCTCCTTCCAACCCAATATACCTATATTCTCCTGACTAATTCTTCATCTCCCTCAAAATTCAGATCAGGCTTTACTTCTTTTTTGAGGCTTTCCAGGACCTGACCTTGCTTCAGTTTCTTTCCTAATTATTTCCTGAGCCACTTGTGCTTGCATGTTACCCTGTGGTTGTGTTATTATCTATTGATGTGTCTGCCGCACGCTAGACCTTGATCTTTGAAAGAGAACCATGAGTTATAGCTCTAGAACTACCACATTATCTGGCACTTGGTAGGTACTCAGTAAAATTTGATGAAAGGAATGGATGATTTGGGTCAGGCTGAAGTAGGAGTCAAAGACAAGACAGCCCAAGAATGCTTCGTTTAGAAGAAAAATAATTTTCCATCTAGGAGAAATTGTCATCAAATGAGGATATCCCTGAAAAGAAATGAGCGGGGGAAAAATCTTGTAAAACTTGATTTTAGAAGAAGCTTCAAGGATGGGAAGATTTCTCAGTTATACTAGATTAGGTTTCCATTATGCAACTTTCACTACATTTTAGAGTGATAAGAATGGTAATTTTGCTCAATTGATAGTTTCGTTTTTTGTTAATTATTTTGTCCACGAGATAAATGTGTAAACTAAAATATACCTAGCCTGGCAATCTGCTAGTAAGCATTTGGTGAATTTGCTGTATGTGTGGCAGTGGAGTGGGGGGAGGGAAAGGTGGATAGAGAAACAAGAAAAGAGTGATGTGAATTTCATCAAATGAATATCAATAAATAAGTTTATAATTAAAATGTCTTAGTAAATCCTCTTTTATAGTTAACAGAATTTATTTCTTACAGTTTTATAGTCTTTTTAGATTAATCAACCAGATTCCATGATTTTTTAAATAAAGATTAGGGAGTTTTTCTTCTCTTCATTTTTGTTTTTAATAACCTCCTTTATTTCAGGAGAAACTTAAAGTTTTCACCCATGTGTTACTGAACTGTGTGTTTGCCCAATGCATCTTAGAATTTCAGCAGATGATATTCATTCTTGGATATTTTCTTTATTTGGAATATATTTTAGCTGATTTAGAAGTTTATAAGGAACTATAATGGCTTCTATGTGTACTCTTCTCCCCTAGAATATTAGTTCCATTGCTGACATTTCTTTCTGGATTCCCCTTATGAGAATTATGAAAAAAAAAAGAGGCAGCCCATTTTCTCAGCTAAATCTTTTTGCATTGGCATTAAAGAACCCTAAGTTTTCTTTCTAAAATCCAGTTCCTGTTTTTAAACTTTTCGTTATAATGTACTTAAAAGATACTTATTTATACTTGTGTCTTAGCAAGTATAGCAAACCAATAATGACATCATAAAGCATACAGCTAGATGGTTGCTGTTGTTGCTGGGGTCTATCCACGTGAATGTCGTTAAACTTACAAGAATGTAAACTACCTTTAGCTAGAGAACTTTGGTTTGAAGGGAATGGGTCACACTTAGTGTTTCTGAGAATAGCGTAGCATATGCTTTTCAATTTGTTCTCCACTCAGCCCCATGGAACATCAATTCTTAGGCAAAAGGATTGCAATCATGACCTTGTTAAAAAGTCATTTCCACTATTCTCTTTGTGGAACCTGGAGAGGTTAAAGGAAATGTTAAAGGAAAATCTGATTCAAATTATTATTTTTTATTATTAATATTTTGCCTCACGTTCACTTCATCTCTGCTCTAAGCAAAAGAGAATATATATCTAGAGCAGTAATCCATTATAAATATGGATTTTGGGGGGAAATGCATCATTTAAACTCAATAAAAAAGAATTTTTTAATAAATAGACATTATTTAGGAGAGTATTGCTTTCATTTACATAATAACAAAATTGAAGGTTAGTTCCAGATATTGAAAATAGAATGCATTGAGTATACTTAAAATCGTATTTTAGGTATAGTATTAAAAAGCTAACTAATATTAAGTGATCTTAATCAATGTTTAATGTGTTGTTGATTATTGTTTTTCAAGGAACATAGCCTGAATTTCAGAAGTCGTATTATAAATATGGTAAGGATTGAAAGCATTTTGAGATCCATTCTCCAACTCTCTCTCTCTCTCTCTCTCTCTCACATGTACACACACATACACACATGCATACATATTTTTTGTCAGGCAGAACTATTGTTCGGCCAACATTTTGGAATATAACGTGGACCATGTTTAAAGGTACCCCCTTTCTGCTCTGTTCTACAGCCTCTTTTCGGAAACCTATTCCAATATTTTACAGCCATTGCCCATTAGGGAAATCATCCTTATGGTTAATTTAAATCACTCATGCTTCAATCTAAAGCCGTTTACGGTTTTGTCCTCAGTCCTCCTCAGAAGGAGAAGTGATGAGAAGATAATCACTAAATTATCCCCCGGGCGCCTGCTGGGGTTTTTTTTCTTTACACATAACTTACTGGTATGAAGTTCTCTCAGCCATTTGAACTCGGGTATTTACAATATGAGAAATGCAATTAGAAATAAAAATAATAATAATTAAAAAATAATTAGGTCCTTGACCAGGGTTTAGGGGAAGAGAGAGATATTTTTAAGTTAGATTTGTCATTCAGGAGCTAAAAATGAAAGCTCAAATCTCCATAGGTTTGTAATAACTTTTTCATTATTTCGGAAACCCCCTGCACCAAAATTGCTCATTCCCTGTTTGTTACAGAAGCCTTAAATTGTTTAATATGTTTCTAGCTTCTATGGATTGTTCCAATTCCAAGTGTTTTGTTTTTTAAAAAAATGCTATGTTCCTTTTAATGAGCATAACATTAACTTGTACCCAACATTTTGATCTGTTATTTTAATTTTCCAAAAATAAATAATTTTTTAGCACGCAAGGATATATGTTAAATTGGGTATTGCTTAATGAAGATGATCAATTATATTATGTATAAATTACTTTCTACTACCTGTAAGTTAACAGAACTACTTTTTTGTGCGTGTGTGAGGAAGATTGGCCCTGAGCTAACATCTGCCAATCCTCCTCTTTTTTTGCTAAGGAAGACCAGCCCTGGGCTAACATCCATGCTCATCTTCCTCTACTTTATATGGGACGCCGCCACGGGATGGCTTACCAAGCGGTGCCTCAGTGTGTGCCTGGGATCCGGGCTGGCGTACCCCAGGCCACCGCAGCGGAGTGCATGCATTTAACTGCTTGCGCCACCAGGCCGGCCCAACAGGACTATTTTTTAAAGGTTATTTCTTTTTATAGATTGGCTTTTAAGAATTTAGTGTGTCGTGTTAGGTAGGTTTTGTTTATTGTACAAGCTCTCTGGAAGTTACTCTGATTATAAACATGAAAATAAATTCATCTTCAAAACTTTAGGGCTCACACTAACATAGTTCTGATGACACAGTCTCATTAAATATAAAGCATGAAAAAAAGATGCTACCACTGCCATCTGACTCTATCCATCTATGCAGCTAAGAATATAAAAGCAAGCTACATTTATGCCGCAGTTTGAGTTCACTGGGAAGCCGACTCTGAGGTAAAGTTGGGTGTTGAAGATGTTTATTTCAGAGAAAGGGCCCTTGGAATCACCACCATGGAAAGGAAAATAAGGAAGTAGGATTGGACCATCAGCCCCAACCTACCCCATGGGAAACTTTGAGCTAACATGGCTATCAGAGACCTTCTGTGCTGGATGGACGTGCTTGGGCCTTTACACTTCCTCTTAATCAGTCACTTGATAGAGGCCGTCCCTGGACGAGCACAGCTCTGGGTGCGGTGAATCTCTGTAGCTGAAGTAATTCCTGGAGGGGATGACAGCTGAAAGCTGTCCCTTTACAGCTCTCCTAGAAGCTAGGGCAACAAGTCCTTCCTTGAAGGAGAAACTGGGTCATGCATATCCAAGTACACCACCATTTATGTAGTTATGTGCCAGCCATCGTTCTAAGTTCTTTACATATGTTAACTCATAAAACCATAAGTGTGAGAAAATCACTCGTCTGATCCCCATTTTGCAGATGTAGAAACTGGAGATCATGGAATTTAAGTGACTTGCCCGAAGTAATACAACTAGTAAGGCGTAGAACTGGTGAATTCAAGCAGTCTGATTCCAGAGTCTACTACTTACCATTAGTCAATACTGCCTCTCAGAGCCAGTAACTCAAAGATTACCAAGGACCTCCTAATTGCCAAAATCCAGATTTCCGAGTTTTCGATTCATTCTCTATAGTATTTACCTTTCTGAGTTGCCTGGCATGGTTTAATTTGTTTTACTTCTTAAAACTCTTTCCTAGGTTAATTCATGTTTCTATGCTGGTTTTCACACCTACTTTTCTGCGATTTTTCTGGTGACTCCTCTTCATCGCTCTACTCCTTAAATGTTGATGTCCTTTTAGTGTGCGTTTCTCAGTTTTCTTCTCTACTCACACCACATGCTCTACTTCAAGTGTGTTTCAAGCATATGTCATCTGTGCTGCCATCAGTTCTTATTATATTATAAAAGACTCAGGCGTCAGGTTATGTTAGGGACAAGAGAAGATAGTGCCAGAATTCCTCCATGCAAGGGCTGATAAAAAAAAAAAATCTAAGCAACAGTTTCAGCCCCTGGCCCCTGGGAAAAGTCAGGAATTAATATCCAAAGAGCACCTGCTGCAAGGGATGAGGGTAAAATATGATCTGGGAATTATGGAAACAATAGCAACAGGAATAGTAACACCCAGGAAGGCACTTAGATGTGAATTGAGTGATGCCAGAATTCAAATTGAAGACCAGGAGGTGACAGTGCAGGAATTATTTAAAATTAAATCCCTTACCTAAAATCAGTTGAGGTATCATACTGGCCTTTGGGAGTCAAAAATGAGAAATAGAATCTAAACGTGGAAGAAAGAGATTGATAGAAACTATTTGAATTCTAAGATTAAAAAAATATAAGGTTAGGGTAACTTGCAACAATTTAATATTAGCCTGATCTTTCAATGAGAAAACATGTTGGAGTTCATTTGCGTATGAAATAAGAGCTGGAGAATTACTTCAATAACTTAAATTCTATACTGTTGATTTATGAAAGAAAAACTTGACTGTATTCTTACGCTTTGTTAGTGATCTTTTAATATATCCAGTATTATATGTAAAACTATAGTAAGACACGTGCTTGGTAATCTCCTAACCAATGGTTCTAGAAATAAAAAGTTCACATGCTATGAAGACGATTTAAATATTACTAATTAAAAAAAAAACACCACAGACACTTTGACTTCATCTTTTTAATACAATAGATTTGCTTGGCATATACAAGCATTATATGTATTTCTAACTTAAAGTGTTCCTAATTATCTCACTTAAATATGCTCTCAATTAATTTTTCCTTAGGCTTTATTTATAGTGTTGTGTTTATTGCCTCATCTATACTAATATTGGGAAAAGTTTTAGTGTGTACATTATTTTTTTAGTATCTATTATAGTTTCACAAATTTGTTTTTCAAAAATTTGGGTGACCCTCTTAAATCAACAAATGTAGAGTGAGAATTTTCAGATTGTTCAAATATTAATGTGAACAAATATTCTGATATTATATAAAACATTTGGTGAGATATTCCTTTTCTTTCTTTGACACTGTGTCTCTGACAAATATGCTCATTCAAGTTAGGAATAAGTTTTATAGAGTATCATAAGACATAGAAATAATAACTCTGTAAGATAGCAAAAATTCTGAAATTTACTGATTATACTGTCTGAGGGAAAGTGCCTAAACCTGAGCCATCTATGTCACCAGGGAAATGGAATGTGCTCATTGCTTTAAGAATCATAGGCTTGTTCATAGAGTAGGGCGTGATGAATGGAGGAGGATGTTTGGACAACAATGGAAGGGGAATGAATGCTGGACAGCAGAGAGCAGATGTCCACTGTAATGAATTTATATGTATTAGGTATACGAATTAGAAATATGTGGCATTACATAATAAAACAATCCAATATTATAGGTAATGCTGTTACACCGAAAAATAACATTACATTTTGTACGTAAAATACACTAAAATTTTGCTTCTTTGTTGTCTTGATAAATAAGCTGTGAAATCACTTCTTCCATCTATCACGTGTCAGAGAAAAAACACTGACAAGAAATAACTGTTTTCTAGGCTAAAAAATGATTTAACTCTTGAAACTATACCAAGTACTCCTGAATCACCTGGAAAACTAACAGGTGCTTCAAAGGAGAGAAACATTTCTGTCTATGATTTATCCTTGTTTCCCTCCTTACTTTAGGATTCTGTGGTAGAATTGCCTGTGTTGTCAAAATTTCAATTCCATAGAAGTGGTGAGTTGTCAGTTTCAAAGCGGAAATATATTGTTATAGCTATTCATTGTAACCATGTATATAGTCTGAAACAAGTTAATATATTCAATTTTTCATTATTTCTATTTTTTAAACAAATACTTATTTAGCGTCCCTATTTTCTAAGCAACTTTCTAGATGTTCACAATACAAAGATGAATGAGACAAAGTGAGTGGCATGAATAGAAATATGAGTTTGAGATAGCAGATGGTGTATTTAGGGAACTGCGTCAGATGTGCTGAGAGTAAGAGATGATATTGGGCCAAATTTTGAAGGATCTCTCGTGTCATGCTAAGGAGTTTAGAATGTATCTGCTAGGGTGAAGGCTTAATGAAGGTTTTTAAATTGTAGAATAACATGACCAGATCTGTATTTCGAAAAGTACTTCCACAAGAAATGATTAGACCAGGGGAAAGCTGGAGAAAAGAATTGAAAACCCATTATGTGCCAGGACCTGGGGATACAAATATTAATAAGGCGTGATCTCGACCCTCAAGGAATTTAGAGTTGTGAAGAAAACACTCTTATAAAAATGCAAATTTAACAATGTCTTTACTAACAATAAACACTAAAGGGGCTTACTACCTGATTGTGTGTGTGTGTGTGTGTGTGTGTGTGTGTGTATCAGGGGTCCTAGTGGGGAGGGGGTATTTGTGAAGGTGGAGGATAGTTGGCAGATACCCAAAAGTGATATGGGAATTGAGACTTGAAAGATCAGATAAAAGATTCATAAGGGAGCAAGAATTGGAGTTAAGCTCTTTCCTAACAGAGGTAATAGCATATGTAAAAACAACTAGGAATGAGAAAGGATAATGCCCTTGGAAATATCAAATAGGTAGGCATTACTGAATCAAATCGAACTTGTGAAGAAGACAGTGGGAGATTATGCTAGAAAAGTCAACAGATCAGAAAAGGTTGCTGTCCTACTGAGGTTTTTGTATTTCCTTTTTTTTGTTGTTGTTGTTGTTTTTATCCAGATCATTGTCTTTTCTTTCTTTTCATTATAAAAGGCTGTATCAAACATATATATTTTTTAATAATAATTGTACATACTTAAAGTGTACAATATGATATCTTGATATACATATATAATGAAGTGATTACTACAGTCAAGCTAATTAACATATCCATCTCTTCACATGGGTTTTTAAACTAGCAAATAAGAAAGCTTTGTAGGATTTTATGTAGAAAAAAATAGATGTTTTAGGATGATCTCTCTGCTGACAGACGTAGCCAAAGATTGGAGGCAGAATAGAGTAAGGAAAAAATTACAAGGGAAGAAGAGAACTAGAACTAAATGAATGAGGAAGAGAGAAGGGGAAAAGATATATAAATTTTAAAGATATTTACGGGATAGAAATTACAGTTTTTGATGATCTCTTGGATGTGAAGTTTTAAGTGAGAGAGAAGATTTCTGATGTGGGCAAAATGTGGAAATTAGCAGATACTTACAAAGACAAGTGGGGGTAGTAAAAGGGTAGTGAAGATTATCCATTACTTTAGACATACTGAATTTTTGGTGCTAATGTGATATAGCCAGGAGGCCCAAATAGTAAAAATTATGAAACTGGGCAAGAAATGGGATTTGATATGTAAATTTTGGATTAAAGTCTGAGTTCCTGCGTTATCCCAGCCTATTGCCTTGTCCCTCAGCCCTAGCTGACTTCAATGATGATAAATACAGACTGGGCTTAAGGACAAATCTTGATCAATGGAAGAAGGCCTGAAACTATATAAGGAATCCATTCCCCATTAGCAGGTGGGATTTGGATGTGGTTTAGGGTCCAGCTGCCGTATGCCCAAAGGCCTGAGGGTGATTGAAGCATAATTTTCTTCCCTGGCTCTTCTTCCTTGATCATCATGCTCAGTATTCTTGCCAACTTCCTTTCACAGCTAATGTAGTTAATAAATGTCTGGTGGAAGCACTGGTGGTGAAGATAATGCATGCAATGTTATGATTTAAAGGTAATCTAAATCTACTTTTCAGGCTTAGGAAAATACTGGGACTCGAAATTTTCTACAGCCAGAATTGATCTCATGATGCGCCGTTTCACGTATCCCAGGGTGCATGCCCACCATATTACATGCATATTACCTGCATAGCAAATTATACTAAATTCTAGTAAAATCCTGGTGTAGGTCTTACACAAAATGTAAATATAAAAACAAAATTGAAATATTAACATAGAATTCACTTAGACATATTTTCAAGTTATTAATTTCAGGGTGAAAATGCTTTATCCTTTAATAGTTCCCCTTAAAATCATCTTCTCTGCGTGAAATAGTTTCTTTCAGAAATACTGTTTTATTTGTTTTCTGAACTTATGGAATGTGTTGTTTTCTTTATTAGATTAGAGTAAACTAGCAATTTGGTGCTCTGAATTTTGAGTATTATTAAAAAACTAAAAAGTTTAAGTAAAAATAAATAAAATAATATCTGCTGCGGGATATTTCCCAAAGGCATCCAAACATGAGAGTGAACAGGAAGATCCTAGAAGCACAGAGTAAAAATCTATATCCATGAATTTCTTCCTCTGAGCATTAAAAAAAAGGAAGTTCATTAATCCATTAATCCATTCGCTTTCTTGTGTAGAAAATAAGTAGTTTTTAATGTCTAAAAGACTGCTATGTGGCGTTTTTTATATCTATTCTAAAGTGATATAACTATAGTGGTGGGTAAGTTATACAGAGTTATAACAAAGTGAATTGGGCAGCCTTAGGAGATGTTAAAATCCATAGGGTGGGCAGCCACATGATATAGATATTCTGGATAGGATTCTAACAAGTGATTGGATTTAAATAATTTTTATGTCTTCTTCTAAGCCCAAAGTTTTAATATTATATAATGCTATGAATTATTGTCCTCATTGCTATATTGATTTGACAATATCTGAAGCAAACTTTCTGAGTCAGAAAGCCCTGAAATTGCGGTAAGGAATATTGTTATGGGTAGAAGAAAAGGGCAGAAGAGTATAATGTGGAAAATATCAATATTTTAGTATAGAAGTATAATACGAGTTGATCCTGACTAATTAGTAAGAGGAGTCAAGAAACTGCCAGAAGCTACATTCTTTTAAAAACAGAAGGTGAATTTCCTCTTCAGGTAGCAAGCACAAGTGGGAACAAGTTGACAGTATGCCTTATAAAAGGTTAAAATCAAAAACAAAACACAAACCCTTACCTAGGTCACATCTAGGCTGTATGCCTGTGGAGCCAGTCTCTACAATCTATTCTCTTAGCCATTCAGCTATATTATTTGGGGAAAAGTTACATAGGACTTTTTCTTTAGAGAACATGTTATTTAGGCAAGAGAAGAAAAAGTCCTTGCCAGAATTTAATACCCAAAGAAATTTTTCCACCTGAGATCTTATTTAAGAAATATAGTTCTCCATGTTCCTTACAACAGCTTTGTGATAAATGAACTCATTTTCACATGGCTGTTTCTTACAATAGCCTTTAGCAAAAGCAGAGGCTGTAACGTTAGAAGGACCTCAGGGAAGGTGATACAGTATGGAACTAACCACTTTTATCTAAGTACACAGTATTCTGCTAGTCTAACTCGAACTAAGAGAAGGATTTAGAGTTGAATTGCTGGTCCCTTTGACCATCTTCTCTAAAGGTCACAGTCTCAGATAGACTTTTGATATAGCACGACAGTCGTGCAGGAATATACTCTGTGAATTTTTCAAGTGTTGTGTTCTGTATTGTTGAAGGAAGAATAATCTATACCCTTTATAAAATAGAAATTGGAAATGGACCCAAAGCTGTACTATATGACTACTAACATTTTTTTGGTAAATATATTTGCCTTTTTCTGACAAAAATGAGCAAGAGGTTACTTTCATGAAGTCATTTTATATATGACAAAAATGTAAATTATTTACTATAGAAGGGGTAGATAAAGTGGTAAATAATTGTAAAGAAGGATTATAACGAATATATCTTGCCAGACATCTTAATTTGTCATAATTATGTTTAGTTAGGTTCTCCTAGAGATTGTTGCCAGTAGTGACTCATCTTAACCTAGACTGATTTAATCTAGTTGCACTCACCCTTACTTTTAAATCTGTAATCTTCTAGAATGTTTATGTTCTACCTGGCTCTGGCTCCCTTATTTCCTGACAGTTCACCTTCTCATTGCCAGCTTAAGATACGGGAACCAAGCCATTAACTTAATTACTCTACTGTATCGGTCTCAAAGTGGGTTTCCTCAAGTCAGAAAAGGTGTTGACTTCTGGTAAGGTCTGATTGCAACTGGAATTAATCTTAAAAGCAAGATCATGACACCTATTTACCTTCTAGTTTTAACCATCATAGTGGCTGTATACTCACTCAACGTCAAATGAAGTTTAATAAATATCCATTAAACACATATTACAGCCTTGGCTTTCTAGGGCTTAAAATAAAACAAAATAAAATTTATAAAATATTATGCCTGTATCACTAAGGGAGAATTTGTCAGTGATGGAATATAAAGGCTCCCTGTTTCCCCTGCCTACCTCTAGTTCTTTGTGCATTTGCCTATTTTCTCTCTTACCCGACTCTTTTCTTCCACTCTTAGCTTTCCAAAACAGATATAAAAATCCTTGAAAAAGAGACAAAGGCAATACTGAGAGATTTATTTTTCTATCCAAAACATTTTTAAGGAAAAGGTATTTTGAATGTTGTTGTATAATACAGTTTTAACGAGAGAATTGACCAAAAGCAGTAGTTTTTGTTGTGGTGTTTGTTTTATTTTTGATTTCCTATACAATGTAATCACAGCAAGGGGTTGTTTTTATTTTTTTTCATTTTTTTTACTAGAACTTGAGAAAGTGGAATAATAACCTCATACTATAACCATCTCCAGCTGACACCTTTTACAAAAGTTCACCCTACATTTTCATTTTGTAGGGAGGGGCTTTCTGAAGAAAGCACTTATTCCACTCCACAATTACCTTCTTCAATTTATCACAGAGAGATTGCTTTATTCAGTAGGTAATATTTGAAAAGCTAGTCTTTGCCCCTTTTTGTTCCGTTGAACTCTCCATAATGATTACAGAATGTGAGCTAGTTCTATTTTTCTATCAACATTGTATCATTTAGTACCTGTGAAAACAATTCTCACTTTACTAAGCACACTCAGGGTCTGATATGTTTTGGACTAAAGTACTTCCAAATATCAGTCAGGCAAATGGGAATACAAGAGCACACCCATAGTTATCAAATACTGCTGTTCTCTGCCTAACCCAGAATGTAAGGTACAAACTAACATTTACAGAAATGATCATAATGCTCAATAACAATTTCTAAAATGTATTGAGTCTCTATTGTTCCTGTCTAAGATTTTTTCCCTCTCATTCTAAATATACAGCTCTGTAATTTGGACCACACAGGAACTGTTCTGAATTTGAGATTGTATTGAGCAGTATCAGCGTACTGAATTAGAAACAAAATTAATATCTTTCAGACATGTTGCCCTTTGCAGTCACAAAGCACTTTTAGTTATGGTGTCACATTTGATTTTGTAACAACTCAACCTAGAAAGTACTTGCAAACAACACATCTCCTATTCTAGAGCATATTGTAAGTAGGAGTGAGGGTAAGGTAGGGGCAGAGCAGGGGTTAGGAGAAAGTGGAAGTGTAGGGCCTGGGGTCTATGTGTAGATATTTTGAGTAAGATCCTCTAACGCTTCTTGTGGATTTCTAAACTAGTTGTAAATGGATGGCCCACAGAGGTAGTTTTCAAAATATGGTCCCCACCTCAACCTCACCTTACTGGATGGGATTTATTGGAAATTCAAATCTCCAGTCTCCATCCAAATGTACCAAATCAGAAAGCCTGAGGCTGGGTGAAAATCTGTGTTTTAACAAGCTCTGCAAGAGACTCTGCCACATGCCAAAATTTGAGAACCACTGGTCTATAGCCCTGGTTCACAAAATTGTATGGGGATCAGAGCACCTGTGTTTGTGCCTGGGATTCTTCCAGGCCAAGTAAATCAGTATGTCTTAAAGGAGGGAGAAATCTTTGCAACTGAATATTTTGGAAATTCTAGAGGTGAATCTAATGCATATTAAAGTTTGAGAACCACTAATATGGTCTAATGTCTAAAGGTTGCTTGCAATGAACTAAATTTTCTGGCCTGTGGCCCATTCAGTCTTCTCTCTCAACATTTCTGCCTTTCTTTCCCTCATCCCTGCATTTTAAACTCCAGTTACAACACACTTAACTCCACAACATCCCCTAATACACTATGAGCTCTAAAGCCACTATAACTTGAAACAACTGGTCCTCTGGAAATCCTTATTCATCCTTCCCATCCTCCATGAAATACTCCCTTCACTGTGAAGAGACAACCTTCCAAAAAGACTTAAACTACAGTCCCTTCACACGTGCTCTCATTGCCCTTACCTCTCTCCCTTTGTTATATCATTTCTCTAATTGTATTAAATTTGATTGTTAAGTTTCTTTCTCTCCAATTAGTCTGAGTCCCTTAAAAACATGGACATTTTATCTTACTATTACCCATATAAACTCAAGACTCCCTGACTAAGGTTAAAATGAAAATAGTAGTAGCTGATATTTATATAGGTTCCAAGCACTGTTCTCAGTGCTTCACACACATTCTCTCTTTTAAAATATGTTTAGGGGCCAGCCTGGTGGTGTAGCGGTTAAGTTCACGTGCTCCCTTTCAGCGGCCCAGGGTTCGCGGGTTTGGATCCCGGGCGCGGACCAACGTGCTGCTTGTAGAGCCATGCTGTGGCGGCATCCCTTTTAAAGTAAAGGAAGATGGGCATGGATGTTAGCCCAGGGCCAATCTTCCTCAGCAAAAAGAGGAGGATTGGCAACAGATGTTAGCTCAGGTCTAATCTTCCTCACACACACACACAAAAATGTTTAAAATACTTTTGTGGCATAAGTACTATGATAATCCACATTTTACGGATGAGGATATGGAGGTTAAGAAATTTACCCAAGGTCACATATGACAAAGCCAGGATTCAAACCCAGGCAGTCTGGGTCCAAAGTTGAAGCTCTTCACCATTATAATGATGCCCAACATACACAGGTCTTAACTCCCCTGATCCAGAGTCTTCCCCAGGAAGTCCTAAGAAATATCTCAAATTCTATGCATTTTCTTCTCTGGCTTCAAGCTTTCTGTCTGTGGGGGGCAATGCATCACTGCCAGCTTCGCCCTCTGTGAGGATTCGCTTCCCCCCAACTCTGCCCAGCTCCATGGGTACCGCTGCTCCTCATCCTTCCCATGATTTTGTAGGTTTGGTTTTAACCAAAGCCTCAAATATCTTTTGGGACAATCACCCATACAGCTTCTAGAGAGGAAATATTTCTGCAAATGGGATCGAAATCAGTCTCCCATGCTGAGGATGGGCACAAATTCCACACTACATTCTCCATTGTTTTTTTTTTTAATTGTGGTAAAAAATATGTAACATTAAATTTACCGTCTTAACCAATTTTAAGTGTTAGGCTCTGTTACATTGTCATGCAACAGATTTCTGGAACTTTTTATCTTGCAAAACTGAAACTCTACACCCATTATACGTTAATTCCCCTTCCTCTCCCCCAGACCTTGGCAACTACCTTTCTACTTTCGGTTCCTATGATTTTGACTACTTTAGATATTTCATATGAGTGGGATCATGCAGTATTTGACCTCTGTCCTTGTGTTTCATCTGTGTTGTAGCATGTGACAGGATTTCCTTCTCTTTTCTTAAGACCGCATAATATTCCCTCGTGTGTATATATATCACATTTTCTTTATCCATTCATCTGTTGATGGACATTTAGGGTCACACTCTGTTGTTTTTATTATTTATTTGGTGAGGAACATCAGCCCTGAGCTAACATCTGTTGCCAATCCTCCTCTTTTTGCTGAGGAAGATTGGCCCTGAGCTAACATCTGTGCCCATCTTTCTCTATTTTATATGTGGGACACCTGCCACAGCATGGCTTGATAAGCGGTGCATATGTCTGTGCCCGGGATCTGAACCTGCAGGCCCCAGGCTGTGAAAGTGGAGCACACAAACTTAACCAATACGTCACCAGGCAGGCCCCCACTCTCTGTTGTTTTTTAACAACCTGCCCAAAACTTCTCCCTATTACTTCAAACAAGCTCATGTCCACTCAAAAATCTGTGCTATAAACTAACTGGTTGTGAAATAGCCATATTCTGAATTTCATTTGGTTTCAACTGAGTCTGCTTGCTTCCTTTATCTATTCTTTTGCCTAGAGGTTGTCGTATGGTAGTTACTGTATAGCTATTTTTTTTTTGTCACATGTTCAATGTCAAATAGTTAAAATAGTGAACATGGGTTCGGAACAAAAGGTATTCTAACACCGTCTTCAGTATATTTTTCATGAAGCCACTTCATTTTAAACTTTCCACTGGCTAGTGACGTTTCCCCCATTGCTTTTAATCAATTATACATACTCTTACTTTTTTGCAATATGTATTTCCAGATATTAGCATCATAAATATCAAAATTTAAACTGACATAATACTGACATCCAGTGCATTTTGTCTCTTTCAAATCCACCCTCCACACTGTAGCCAGTGTTCCATCTAAAGTTCTAATATTACCAGGTCTCTCTCTGCTCAAGAATATTCCGTAGCTCTCTGTCCAAAATCTAAAACCTGCCTGTACTTGAGATCTGATCTTCCTTTAATTACTACCAATCCATGCCTCAGGCTTTGACATATTCTTGTGTACTCATATATGGGGTTCTTGTGAACCCCATATATGAGTTCTTGTGAACCCCATATATGGGGTTCCTCACACTGATCATGCTCTTTCATGCCCTCGATCACTTGCTCTGTCTTGGCTCCTCATAGATTTCCTTCCCCCACTCTCGTACTCCTAGCCAAACTCTGCTTATTCTTCAAGGGCTGCAAGCCTCCCTTGCCAGCAGAAGCAACTCTCTCCCCTTGTCTGGAAAACATAATCACCAAGAATGAGTTAATTACATTTTGAGTTAACACTGATCCTCCTTCAGCCCCACCCTTACCACTTCTCGTTGTTCCTAGATCCATAACTAGGCTCAAATACGAGCAGACCACAGGAGAACAAATACCCACCATAGCAGCACGAGTGCACACCAAGATGTGAACTAGGATGAGGTGCTATACACAGCAAAAGAATTCCAAGATTTTTATAATTGTTATCCATTTAATATCCGTAGAAACCTGAGGGAATATGCTGAGAATTGATTGTACATTTATTATACCAGGAAGAAAGGAAAATCCTGGTGGATTGAGCCAAATTATTGATATGGAGGGATGGCCCAGAGATTCTGAATTTAGTATGGACATATCAGTTTGAGCAGCTAAACTAGGAGTGTCTCTACTGCTTGCTCCGTTGTTTGACTGAAAACCAAATCCAATGGTGGCCTACTTAAAAGAAAGTGAAATGCTGGAACTTCCTTGGTAAACTGCAAAGGAAGGAATCAAGTGGCTCAAAACGCTAGAAAAGAGAAAATAAATGTATGATGTCAATCTGCTCACCCACACATTCTCCACAAAGCTCTATGGATTGGCTCTTTTCTTGATAGCATAGCACCAGGGTCATTTCTCTAACATTAAATTCAGATATTTCTCTTTGTTTTTTCCGCTGGACTATAAATTCTTCAAAGTACTCCAATTATTTAGCCCATTTATTTCAAAAGCCTACTAAACCCAAATTACTTTTTTAATTGAAATGAAGGACCACTGCTTTATTTATTTTGTTTCAAGCCATACTATTAAATATATATTTGATGACCAACATATAATAGTATTTCAGAGATTTTCTTAATAGCATTAACTGTGTATGTTAGCTATTATTCTGCAATTTACTTTTTCATTCATTGTTAATTTTGATACTGATAAATATTGATTTATTTATATCTGTTTTTTACTTTAACTTCTCTATATATTGCATTATATGTATACACTTCATATATATTTTCCCATTTAAATTGTTTCTAGTTTTTCCCTACAATCAGAAATATTTCCGCAGTCATCCTTTTACATGTTTTCTGGTGTATGTGAACAAAAGTTTCTTTATGGTTTCTCTCTTTCATCTACAATCAGAATTTAGGTATTTTAGTGTATACGAAGTTGTAAATTCACTAATCTCCATGAGGATTATAAGAGTTCCTTACCAATTTAAATAGTATAACATGGTTGTGTGTTTGTTTTTAATATTATTTCTTCTTAACATTTAACAACTGATAACTAAAGTAGTTGAGTATCTTTTCCTATGCTGTTGGCTATGTTTCCTGTTTTATGATGGGCCTCCATATACATTGCCCATTTCTTTTATCTTTTCCTTGTTAAATTGTAGGAGATTTTATATATTCTGTATACTAATACTTTATCAATTATCTGTGTTGCAAATATCTTTTCCTAATCTCAGATTAATCTTTAACATCAGATATGATATCCTGTGTCCTATAAAAAAAAATATTGTTTTGATTTAATCAAATCTGTCATAATGTCCTTTGCTCTGAGGTCAAAACAACTACCTTCTACATTTTTTTTCCCTTAAATTTCTTTTATTTATCTAGAAGTTAGACTTCATTAAAGTTTGAAGTAGAGATCTAATGACATTTTTTAACATACAAATTCAATTATCCTAACACCATTTCTTAACTAGTTCATCATTACCCATTGATTGGTAATGCTGCCCATGTAGTATAACAAATTCTTATATAGGCTTTGTTCTATTTCTGGGCTTTTAACTCTAATCAATAGATTTATAGATCTGTAAGTGAAACCACACTATGATTTTATGCTTCATTTTGATATCTGTTATGTTTAATCCCCTTATGTCTTACTATTTATCTGTATTTTTGTAACTATTATTAGGTTTTAAATTTCCATACGTATTTTAGAATATTTGCCTAGCTCCACAAAGATCATTTTGGGCTATTGATTGGAATTGCATTAAATTTATAGAATATTATGAGAAAAACTGACATCTTTATGAAATTGTATCCTCTCTTTCATGAATATGCTGTAATATTCCATTATTCAGGTCTATTTTAAAGTTCCTCATATTTTTTCAATAATATTTTATAGTGTCTTTATAAAGTTCCTATTCATATTTGCTAGATTCACTCCATATAGGTTTTTATGCTATTATAAATGACATTTTTTGTCTATTATATTTTTTTAATCAGTCATTCTTGATGTGTATAAATAGTTTAAATTTTTATACAATGTCAGACAAACAACCCTGATGAATTACCTGCAAACAACCATATCGTTTAGAAGTAAGAAAAAGTGTGTATCTTTATAATTTATCTACCTACTCCTGCCTTTAATTGATGTGGTAGCTAGAACTTCTAGTAAAATATCAAATAAATAGAAGTTATAATAGTTACCTTTGTCTTTAATGGAAATATTTTTTAAATATTAACATAAACCATGTTTTCTGTGTGATTTTGACATATATCTTTACTGAGTTAAATAAGTTATCTTCCATTTTTAATTTGCTAAGTAGTTTTCTTTCATCGTGAATGAGTATTGCATTTTATTGGATGATTCTTTTGTATTTGGATGATTATATGGACTTTTCCCTCATTTTGTTAATATGTTCAACTATATTGATAGATTCTTTTTTTTTTTTTAATTTTTTTTTTTTAATTTATTTTTCCCCCAAAGCCCCAGTGGATAGTAGTATGTCATAGTTGCACATCCTTCTAGTTGCTGTATGTGGGACTTGGCCTCAGCATGGCCGGAGAAGCGGTGCGTCGGTGCGCACCCAGATCCGAACCCGGCCGCCAATAGCAGAGCGCGCGCACTTAACCGCTAAGCCACAGGGCCAGCCCAAAACTTTTTTTTTTTTTGTGAGGAGATCAGCCCTTTGCTAACACTGCCAATCCTCCTCTTTTTTTGCTGAGGAAGACTGGCCCTAGGCTAACATCTGTGTCCATCTTCCTCTACTTTATATGGGATGCCACCACAGCATGGCTTTACAAGTGGTGCGTCGTTGCACACCTGGGATCCGAACCGGCGAACTCCGGGCCGCCGCAGCGGAGCGCCTGCACTTAACCACTTGTGCCACCAGGTCAGCCCCCGATAGATTCTTTTTAATGTTGAAACTTTCCTGCAGTTCTATGATAGTATATACTTGACCAGTAGGTGGTGTACTTTTTTTCAAAGTCTTGGCCAAATCCAATCTGTTGATGTTTTCTTTAGAATTTTTGATCTGTGTCTATGAGCGAAATTTGTGTATAATTTTCTTCTTTCCTAATTTTTGAAAAGTTATACTAGCTTCATAGATAATTTGATAGCTCTCCTCGTTTTCTTTTCTTTGAAATATTTTGCATAAAATTATGACTGTGTGTTGAAAATTTACAAATCTCTGCATGTAAAACGGCTTGGGCCTTGTAGCAGATGTCTGTGATGTTACCACCAACATTCCCTCAGCTCACTGGAGCTGCATCTGATTTTGACAGTTTTCTACATCATTTTCGTTATTTTTCCTCATCTCCAAAACCATTGAAGTTCTCTTATTACATGTACAGGTCTCGACAAGGAGTGTGGGAGAGTTATCCTTCAGCCAATGCAGTAGGAGTTGAGAGTTAAATGCTGAAGCCTCCTTGTTCATAGGAGTTAATTGGAGGTGTATTCTACAAAGTGACTTAGAGGCTACACAGAGGGGTTTAGTTCAAGTTGCCCATAACAGCAACCAGCTTAATAAGACATCTTTCCTTGCCTTTCTCTACTGTTTTCTCTCACTCTCCTGTCTTCCTTGCTTCTGCTTCCAGAGATCTCCTCCCAAATAAACTATCACATCAAACCTTGTCTAAGGCTTTGCTGTTAGGACTAGTATATGTAAGTGTAGAAGAGGCCTAGTAAAGCAACCCTCAGGATAGGGTTTAGAACTAGATCATTCACTGATCAGCTAGCTGGCCACAAGGACTCCATTACTGGTATAAGTGGGTTCTATTAACTCCTAGCATGGTGTAGAATAGCAATTATTAATCTGTTCCCCTCTTATGGATTAGGAGATACGAAAGAAGAGGTAAAATTGACTTCTGTAGAAGCTCTCTAGCATTTGAAGGGAATGGGAAAATGGTAATTATAAAGACTGTTATTTGCTTGGATTTGTTAGTGGTTGTAAAAGCCTTTTAGAAAGAACTGACAGGTACAGGTTAGCTAATTCTCCACTATGTGCATGCTGTAAAAATTTGAAGGGGCCCAGGACAGTATTAAAAAAGTCCCTCATCTCCTGCAGCTGTAGTGAAGACTGTGCTGATAATCGGGCCAAGAATTTAACTAGAAAGGTGGCAAAATTGCTAAGGAGACGGAATACACAGCCTTGATAGGACTCTTGTTTAAAAAAAAATCGTGTCTTGGTAGGGAAGGATGAAAACCCTGAGAACAGGGATGGAGTCGTTTGGGTGGGTGTGTCTGAAAATAGATTCCACCAACAGTATAAACCAACAGAAGTAACCTTCTCATTCTTCCTAGAAGAGGGTAGCCTCTCTTTGCCTGGAGACCATGCAAAAAACTCACATATGGTATTTCTTTAGAAGATGATGCTTTTCTCCAAAATATCCTCTCCTGACTTGTCTCTCTGCCTCTAGTCAATAACTAATGTCAGATGTCTGCATAGCCTGAAGGGAGTATACGTGAAAAAAGAGAGGTGGCAATTAGCTAATGTGTAATAGCTGAAACAGTAGAACATTGGTAGGTTTGGGTTTTGAGAGTGCTGGAATGGAAGATGTGGGTAATATATGAGCCTAGAGAGGGAAGAGTTTATTAACATGAGAGAAATCTCAGGTTGTACCTCAGAATCGTACCTCAGAATTTAATATCCTGAGAAATAAGTCTAGACCAATCCTAAAACTCTGCTGGGATGGCTGTTTAAACTCGGACACGACAACAGCCTTCAGTAACTACACAGAGATGTTCAGTCTTGCTTGCAAAGTATTGAGGAGTGGGTCAGAAGACACATGAAGTTAAACATGTCTTTTTATACGTGATCAGAGAATCTACCACCTGATTATGTCCTGAGAAGAGACCAGAGAACCCTCCTTTCACTACAGGCAATATTTGTGGGGGCACCAGCATCCTTGAAAACTCTATGGTAGCTGTTCTCAAAGACCAGGGTTGACAAGAGGAGATTTTGCATAGAACTGGGATCCCTGGTATCAGTGGAAATGATGAAATTATGGACTCTCAGAGGCCAGGTTGCAGCAATTATCCATCAGAAACAAGGTGAATTTAATTACCATAATAGATAGCAAGCATAGATTGACAACTGATGGCATTTGACCTGCCAGAATCTATGGAGTTGGGCATAAACAATGATACTCTTAGGGCAAGATTATATGGACAGTAAACAAGGATATTTGTTGACTTGTATAATGAAAAAAAAAAAAATCAAGAGCTGATGGTCAAAGGCTCATGTCTGTTGTCACAGTGAAAAGTCACCAACCTTTGACCAGGTACCAGATCTGAGACAGTGAGTGAGATTCAGAAGCCACTGACTGAGAAGTAGGTTAGGACTCCTTAAGAAAGGTCTTGCACTATCATCAAAACTATGTAAAATAGATATTCCTCCAATTCTTGCCCAAAGGGATCTGCAATCATTGACTCCAATAACAACATCAAGGAAAAGAGAATATACCTAGATATTTTGAAGGCTGCTAGATTCAGAGTCTAAACTGTCATTTATATCATGGAATGCAAAATGCCATTATGGCTAGCTGATTAGAGTAGGGGCTTATGGAATACAGGATATAAAGGACATACTGACACAAGTCCATCTTACGATGAGTCAAAAGCATGTGTGGCCACACCTTATTGCAATTTTTCTGGTCCTTGCATGCGTAGTTGAGATGGTTATACATAACTACTGTATGTATAGCCGATTGGTTCTCTGAACTATGGAAGAAGATGCATTATTGTGAAAGTGTAAAATGAAAGTCCCAGGACCAACTCTACCAACACCCACCTCCTCAAATGCATATATGCACACATATCTCAACTCTACCCCATATCCCTTTAAGATAAAGGCCAAGTTGTTGCACCTTGTACATCCTACCATTAAGAAAGTGACACAATATTTGGTAGGTGTATTTGGATTTTAAAGGCAGAATTTATTACCAGAGATGCCCTGGGTTTTGTAGGGCCCTGAACAAATATTTTTGAAGGATCATTTTATATAAAAAAATTTATTTAAAAATGCATTATAAAATCCATGGGCCCATATGAAGTATATTAATTTATCCATAAAGATTTATAATAATTAGTCGAAAGGAGGTGCTTATGTATTTGTTCATTGTCCAACCATTGCACCTGAAAAAACACTTTGCAGAGTCCAGGCAGCATCTATTCCTATTCAGACCCAGGAACTATGTCTTCAGGTGCTTTATTATCAAATATGCCATTCTTGGCTAAGTTCATATCTCCCACCATTAGAAAATGGAAGCAATGCTGTTATTATTCATAATGCCATGGCTATTCAGAATCTACGTCTATTAAAACAATATAGATCTATTTGACTCTGATGTCTCCTAATACCATTTATTTAATGCTTGCTACATCATCACTCATGACTCTGCATATCCACTGTTACATCTGTGAATACTGGCTTCCAATGAGCCTCTCGAAAATGCAAAATTTGTTTAACCTCGTTATGCTGTGAGGAAATAAAAGTACCTACGTGGAACTTACATACCATCAGGGGAGACAGACAATAAACAAATTATATGAATTAATGCACCCATATATACAATTTATATAATGAAATTATCATAAAAACATGTAAAAATGAATTTTGATAAGAGTATAAGTGATAGAGGCCGATAATTTATCCAGAATGGTAAAGGATAGTCTCTCTGAGGAGATGATATTTGAGAAGAAATTTGAATGAGGTGAGGGAGATAGTAACGTGAGTATCTGAGAGACAAGAGAACAGCAAGTGCATGTTAGGTTGGGGAAGGCTGATGAGGGCCATTTCAGTGGGTTTATTTATTTTTTTATTTTTTAAATTATTTTTCCAGCTTTACTGGGGTCTAATCGCCAAAAATTGTATATATTTAGATGGTACAATGTGATTTTTTATAGTGTACCACGTGATGATTTAATATATCTATCTATCTACACACATTGTGAAATGATTACCACAATCAAGGTAATTGGAGAGTTTAAAGAACAGCAATGAAGACAGCATACTGAGTAACTGCAGGAGTAGGAGGGGATGAGGCTTGAGGAGCGACAGGAAGACGCAGGGTCTTAGACAGTTGTGAGGATTCTGTATTTTGTGTTAATTTTGATGGCAAACCATTAGAAGATTTTGAGTGGAGAATGCTATGACCTGGTTTACATTTTTAACTTGATCACTTTCATTGTTTTGTAAAGAACAGAATATTGACTTTAAACATGGAAACAAGGAGATTAGTTAGAAGGCTATTATAACAGCCTATGTGATGAATTTGTTCATGTCCATCAGAAGTAAACAATGTTCCTCTGGGCTTTGCACAAATAAGTATTTCATACTTATTTGCTGATTATGTTTTATATCTATATAATAATTATATCAATGTTTCTTAAAGCTATTAAGGATTAGTTTACCATATCCATATATTAATGTGTAAAATTGCCATGCTTCATTCAGTTGGCAAACTGATAAGGGGGAAAAAACTGAGTTTCTAAAAGGAGTAACTGAAAGCAATCCAATAGTATTCGTAACATATCAGAGAGAATAAATTTTGTAACTTAGAAACGATTGACTCTACTGACAGGAAGGTTATTTCCATCTTAGGGTAAATATATTATCCATTATAGATTTTCAAATTTGTGAAGCCAACCATCAGCTGTATTTCAAAGTCTGCTCTAATGAGGAAGCTATCACAAAACATTCCAAAACAAAAACAAAATATAAAATTTTATGTGATATACATTTTTTCTTTAAATATCTCCAATGGAAATACCTAAACGGAGGAAATTAGCCAGTCTAAAATACAACATAGAGATATTGAATAATTATGCTCTCCACCACAGATGATAGATCTCACTTTATCTTGCCAGCACTTAATCACTTTTATGGAATTACAATTTGGTTTTCACTAACTGTGATTTACTTAGTGTGGGCTGATTTATGCCATTGAGAATTTGTTTAGTTAATGGAACATTTTAATTTACGACAGAAGGCAGCAGAAAATTGCTTTGAATATCTGGATTGCATTACTATTGACTGCCAGTCAAAATTTGAAATGAAACGAAAAGTGACAGATAAAAAGCATTTTCATATCAGCTATACCTATCGCTGGTAGAGTATAGCTTTGAAACTAAAAACACAAGAAACTAGTTGCTTTTACACTTCCTTCTCCAAGCTCTTAACTAGATATTGCAGTTCTCCCTGACATATGGTACTGTCTGTGAAGTCTTTTCAGTGCAGCCTCACAGAGAAAGAGTGAGATGTTTCATAATGTAGTGTCATCAGTATGCTATTGGCACTCAGCACTGGTTCTCCTTTCATCTGGCCCAGATGGTACAGATCCCTGACTCTCAAAAGTGTCTGCCCGAGATAAGAAAAGAGTTGAAAGCAAACTGGCTGATGGTCTATCCTGATGATTTCAGAATTATGTGTGTGGGTCAAAGGAGCCAGGAGCAACCCATTAATGAAGGTTTATTTTACCTTTGCCATCAAGTTACTGTGTCAATTTTTATTTAATGCCTGGCTTATAAATATCCATTTTTATACAACAATTGTCTATTCACACCTGTAAGTGTTTCTTTCGGGCTGTGAGACTTTTCTTGAAAGAATATAATAGGATTAGCCTTTCACAGAGTCAGAGACTTGCAGGGTTTAGTTAAGTTCTCAGGTATTTTCAAGTATTTGGGCCGATATTCGTTGCCTTACTCACCAGATGCCTGCTCGCCTTAAGGATCTGTGCACTGAGTGGATTCGTGACCTCTGTGAATTGAGTGGACTGGGATCTCTTGCTCTCTGGTCTCCTGCTGCATTTGACAAATGAAGCGACCAGCAGAAGGTTGAGGTTGGGGAGTGGGAGTATCAGAGAGATGTCAGGATATTTATTTCCCCAGCTTTCTGTCTCCCAAGCTACAGAAGGTTGTAGTGGCTACATTCTTCATCTAAAGCCTTAGTTCCTGTTGTGTGGCCCTCTCCCACAGAGGAAGAGACGGGGATCTCTGAGTTCTGGCAACCGCTCACTCCCCTAATCCCTTCTACTCCTGGTTGGTAATGGCTCACCATTGGATTTAGCCCCAGAATGCTCCACCACCACTTGTTAGTTTTCCTTAACCTTAACGATGCTTTTGCAGAGAGTTTCTTCATTAAAGTGTTTTCAGTATCCCTCTTTGAGTGTGCCATCTGTTTCTTATCGTGTCCTGATGATACAGTGGACTTGTTGGATGCTTGAATCCCCATTATAACACCTCTTCTAGATGGTCAACTTGAGCATATGTTTGAGTGAGTGTAGTAACTGAGAACTCATTACTCCCTCAGACAGCCTATTCTGTCCTTAATCAACCTCTAGCTGAATTTAATCTCTTATTTAGGGCAAAATAGCAGTAACTCTTCATACAACTGTAGAGAAAATATTTTCATATTTTTGCATGGTTAGAGCTTTCTGAGCATGGAAAATTAGAACCTGGGGTAAAGGACAAGATTTGGAAGTTAAAAGATGATTAAATGGACAGAGACCTCTAAAGAGATATGGAGATCCATCACCCCCTGGAGCCATAGGTGTACGTTTCAAAAAACAATAAAATCAGGAGTCATTCATTTGTATTCAAAAGAGTAGTAAAGGAGGGACTGACTTCTTCTCTTCCCAGAGAATATTGGTTTACATTAGGGAGATAAGGTTTCTCTCTCACTCTCAGGAGTGGGAGAGAACAGCTCTATAGTAGTTTTTATATAAACTCCAGATTCATAACTTTGGGGTGCTCTCCAGTGGTACACACCGCTTTATAAACACATGATCTGGCTCTCATTGCATTACTCTAAAGAAGAGAATGGAGTATGGAGAACCAATACAGTTATTGCCGTAAGTAATAACAACAGTCTGCCTTGGATTCAGAAACCTGATGTTTGCTTTCTGGACAAAATAAATAAATATAGATATTAAAAACTTATCACTGTTTCTCTCTTTCTTCTTTAGATTGATTCTATAAACATGCAGATAAGGACACTTTTTCAGAAGAGAGCAGTTTTAGTTTCTGATCTATTGTCCTAAATCTTTTTTGAGTGTGTGTGTGTGAGGAAGATCAGCCCTGAGCTAACATCCATGCCAATCCTCCTCTTTTTGCTGAGGAAGACTGGCCCTGGGCTAACATCTGTGCCCATCTTCCTCCACTTTATATGGGACCCTGCCACAGCATGGCCTGACAAGCGATGCGTCGGTGAGCACCCCAGATCCGAACCCAGGCTGCCAGCAGCGGAGCGCATGCACTTAACCGCTACGCCACGGGGCCAGCCCCTGTCCTAAATCTTTTGCCCAGTCTTCAAATGCCATGGATTAAAGACTCCTCAGCTTCTTGGTTGTTCTCTTACAGAAACTCCAACTTAATTAAATGCCATAGTAGATTTTACCAATGCAAAATATATTACCTTTACTCTTCTAGTTACTATGTAAAAGCTTCAGTTTTTCTAAAAATGTAGAGAATATCAAGGTCACAGGGACAATTATACTGTTTCTATCATGTATCATCATCAGGAAGAATCAACTCTAATCATTTTCAGTCTTTGGGCAACTAAGATCAAGTTTTATATTCCAAGGAAGAATATCGATTTGGCCTTGATTGGATTATGTACTCATCCTTGGTGAACAGAAGATGATTCTTTTTAATTGACATTCCATCCAAGCGATTTGTAAAGAGAAAAGAGGATTCTCTAAAAGAAAATAGGGGCACTGTTACCAGAAGAAAGGGATGTAGATACTAAACAGTTAAAAGAAATATTGATAAAGGTTTTTGCCAGTAAAGGAAGGAATGTGAGCACAGGTAGAAAGGTAAGGATGGGGAAGATATTTTTAGAAACTAGATAGTAGGCTGGTAACAGGGGAGAATCAGGAGAAATGTGAGGTGGAAAGAGTTTTGTTAAAATGGGATAGGTTTTATTGTTGATGTTTTTGCTGTTATCTTTTTTGTTTGTTTTCCTTTGTATTTTGTGCTTGGAGTAGACTGAATTGAATGATATATTAAAAGTGCTGAGAAATCCAATCAAGAGACCCTCCCTAGTGAAAATACACTTTTAATATTGGTGGTAAAATAAAGATGTTTTCAGACCAAAAACACTGAGGACATTTGTTTTCAGCATAGCTTTACTAAAATAAATACTAAAATCAGAGGGAAAATACTCTCAGCAGTAGGAAACACAGAAATTCAAAAAGAAATGAAGATTAATAGAAAGAGTAAATATGTGGATAAATTTAAATAAGAAAGGGCAATACAAAACAGTAACAGTAATATGCAAATAAAATATAAATATACACTTAACAATAACGTAAAGGCAGGTGGACGATAAGTGGAATTAAAGAGTTCTAAGGTTCTAGTATATTCAGCAAGTTGAATATTAATGATTTGTATTAGATTGTAATAAATTGAGGATGCATGTTGACCCCTAAGTAAATATATAAAAATAGTAAAAAATGCAATTAACAATATTATTGAAAAATATGAAACAATGAAATATATTGATTAATATATAAGAAGAAATGAGAAAAAAATGGAACTTAAACTGTGGGTCAAATAGAATACAAACAGATGATAGATTTAAACCAATACCATCATTAATTACATTAAAAACTAAATAGTCCAATTAAAAGAAAAAATATCAATTTGAGTATAAAATGAAACTCCAGTATTTTCTACTTACATGAGACACCCTTTAAAAATAAGGCACAGAACTATTGAAAGTAAAAAGGTGGAAAAAGATACACTTTGTAAACACTAACCAACAAAAAACAGTAGTTGAACATTAAAAAAGTAGACTCCAAGTAAAGAAGTATTAATAGAGATAAAAGGAGATATTTTGAAGTGGTAAGAAGTTCATTTTACTATAAAAAAATTAAACAGTTCTAATCTGGCTCTATCAAATGGAATAGTTTCAAAATATATAAAGCAAAAATGGATAGAATTAAAAGGAAGACAAAAAAATATCCATAATCTGACAGGTAGATTTAAACACTACTTCCAGGGCAACCATGAAAAAAAAATGAGATGACAGAGTTCCAAAAAAGATAGTAAGTTAATTAATAAACTATAGCTGGTTATTTTAAAGAACATTTTACCCCAACATAGTATACACACTGTTTTGAAGAACACATGGTACATTCACCAAAACTGACAATAGGATGGGCCGTAAAACAAGCCTAACAAATACATAATGATTCAGAGCATTTTCTTAATCACTAAAAATCAACAACAAAAAAGAAAACTGAATCACACCCGATGGTTTCGAAATTAAACAATATAGTTCAAAATAGCCCATTGTTCAAAGCAGAAATCACAAAGAAAGTAAGAAATATTTTGCACTGGATAATCATCATGCAACGTGCCAAAATTTGTAGAATGCATTTAAGGCAGTGCTTAGAGGAAAAATTATAGTTTTAAATATACTTATTAGAAATAAAGCTTCTTGAGAAGCTAGTTAAAAAAGTGGTGAATCAGGGGCCGGCCCCATGGCATAGTAGTCAAGTTTGCACACTGCTTTGGTGGCCCGGGGTTCGCAGGTTTGGATCCCAGGCGTGGACTTACACACGGCTCCTCAAGCTATGCTGTGGCCATGTCTTACATATAAAACAGAGGAAGATTGGCACAGGTATTAGCTCAGGGTGAATCTTTCTCAAGCAAAAATAGTGGAAGGTTGGCAATGGATGTTAGCTCAGGGAGAATCTTCCTCAGTGGAAAAAAAAAACAGTGAATCAAACCTAAGAAATTAGAAGAAAGAAAGAAAGAGCAGAAATCAAAAGCATAGTAAACAGAAGGGCAAGAAGAGAAAACAACAAAGCCAAGAGTTTGTTCTTTAAAACCATTGATAAAATTATAGTGGGACCAATCATGAACAAAGAAAACAAAAATTATAAATAACAAGAAAGAAAAGGGTGGTATTACTATAGATATTAAAAACGCGATAGAAAAATATAATGAATAATTTCATTAAAGCTGAAATTTAGAAAAGGACAAATCTTTTGAAAAATGAACAGAATGAAAAGTGAAAAAAGAATGGAAACCCCAAATAGTTATTTATTAAATAAGTTGAGTCCATTATTAAAAACCTTCTACAAAAGAAAATTCTGGTCCCGGCTGACGATAAAACTGAATTTTTTGGATGGACCTTGGGAATATTATGCTAAGTGAAATAAGTCAGACAGAAAAAAAAAAATACCATAAGATTTCATTCATAAGTGGAGGGTAAACACATGGATAAGGAGAACAGATTGGTGGTTACCAGAGGGGAAGGGGGTGAGGGAAGGGCAAAAGGGGTAAAGGGACACATATGTATGGTGACAGATAAAAACTAGACTATTGGTGATGAATAGGATGAAGTCTATCCAGAAACTGAAATATAATAATGTACACCCGAAATTTACACAGTCATAAGCCAATATGATCTCAATAAAATAATTTTTAAAAAAATTTAAAAAGATATACCACCAATATTGTATAAACTTTCCCCAATGATAGGAGAAAGGGGAAACTTTGACAATTCATTTTATCAGGTTTACATATCTTGAGTCCCAAAACCTGACAAGAATATTTATAAAACAAGAAAATATCCAGACCATTTCCAAAGATAGGTGCAAATACCTAACAAAATAATGGTAAATCTCCCAGAAATATAAAAAAGATAACATATCAAACCAAGGGGAGTTTAGTCCAGGATTGGTTGAACATTCAATAATAATTTTTTTAAATGACAGATCGATGCATGGAGAGATGGATAGTTATGTGATGAAGCAATTATAGCAAAATCTTAATTATAGAATGTAGGTGGTGGAAATATAGGTGTTTCTTGTAAAATTATTTCAACTTACCTGTATATTTAAATGTCTTTTATGAAAGTGTTTGAAAATATAGAATTGTAAATGTCGACCATTGAAATTCATCGCTATATATAGGAAAAGAAAGAGAAGGAAAACTTAAATGAACATTTCAATAGATACAGAAAAAGCATCTGACAAAACTGAACATCTAGTCATGATTAAAAATTCTTTAAAAAATAAGAATAAAAGGCAATGTCTTTAATCTGATAAAGAATATCTACCAAGGAAAAAATAAGAATAAAAGGCAATGTCTTTAATCTGATAAAGAATATCTACCAAGGAAAAAAAAAATCTATCTCAAACATCCCATATACTCATGAGTTGAAAGATTTCCCTCTGAGATTAAAAATATAAAAGAGATAAAGGGAAATAAATTGATGTTTAATATAACTACCTCTATTCCACATTGAACCAGGATCATGGCCAGTGCCATAAAGAAATAAAAAGAAGTCAAAGGGATAGTAATTTGAAAAGAAGAAACAGAATTGTCACTTTTTGCAGACAACGTGATTGTACTATAGGAAATCTTGTAAAGGAACTTACAAGAAAAACTATTAGAATTAATAATGATATTAGTAAGGTAACATAATACACCACTGTTTCTATATGCCAGCAATAAACAATGAGAAAAAAGCTTGTGTGCTTTTATTTCAATAGCATCAAGAACTTCAAATTAAATGAAATATGTGCAAGATTTCTACAATGTACAGCACTAAGTAATATTGATAGATATTTTTAAAAGACCTGAATAAATTGAAGGATGTTTATGGGCTTGGAGTATTTGGTATTGTAGAGATGTCAATTCTGCCCAATTGATCTATAGATTCGATTAATTCCCAACCAAATCACTGCAGATATTGTGTATGTGTGTGTCTGTGAGCATATGGGAATTGACAAGCTGATTCTAAAATTTATATGAAAATTGAAAAAAACAGAAATAGTAAAGGCAATCTTGAAGAACAACGACAGCATTTGAGTACTTAACGCTACCAGATAGAAAGATTTATTTTAAAACTATGATAATTATTCAGTGTAGTAGCGATGCAAAGAGAGAAAAATAGACCAATGGAACAGAGAAGAGTCCATAAATAAGCTAACATATAGAGTCATTTGGTGATTGCATTTGTCATATATTCTGCTTAGTAAATTATCTCAAAACTTAATGGCTTAAAACAGCCAACATTTGTTATCTCACATAGTTTCTATTTGTCAAGAATTCTGGAGCAGCTTGGCTGGGTGGTTCAGGGTCTCTGATGAGGTTACAGTCAAGCTGTCAGCTTCAGGGCTGCAATATCAGCTTCCAGGATCACTCAGGTGGCTGTTGCTAAGAGGCTTCAGTTCCTTATCACAGGAGTCTGTCCATAGGCCTGCATAGCAGCTGGCTTCCTCCAGCAAGTGCTGTGAGGAAGAGAGGGCAAATGCAAGAGTGCTCAAAGTGGAAGGCATGCTCCTTCATACGTTAAAATCAGAAGGGACACATTATTACTTCCACTGAATGTTATTGGTTACCCAGACCAAGCTTGATACAGTATGGGAGGAGACTATACAAGAGCATGAATATCAGAAGGTGAGGATCATTGGGGGCCATCTTGGAAACTGCCTACCACAGTGATATTGGTGACACTGCAACGCAGTGGGAAAAGAATGTTTTTTAAAAAGTGGGCTGGGTGAATTAGATATTCTTAAAGAAAAAAATAAATGTAAAAATAAATGTTGATTGTGTATTACACAATATATCAAAAAATAAATCTCAGAGATTTACATGAAAAAAGTAAGATAATAAAGCTTTAGGAAGGAAATACTGGAGAGTATCTTCATGACATTGTGATAGAGAAAAATTCTTTAAAAGGGTTAAAAATTATTAACAGTAAATGAAAGAAAACAAAAGCATCTGTTTATTAAAAGACATCATTAAGAAAGTTAAAAGCCACATCATAGAAAAAAATACCTGTATCTAACAATGGACTCCCATCTAAACTTTAAAAAGAACTACAAATCAAAAGAAAAGGGCAGAAAACCTAAGAGGAAAGAAAGAAAAAGAACAAAAGACTGAAGTTTTTGCACAAGAGGCTATTCAAGTAGTCAATAAACATAAAATGTGTTTAATTTCATTAAATCATCATGGTAATGTAAATTAAAATCACATTAAGACACTACTACACACCTCAACTAGAATGGCTTTTTTAACAAAAAGACAAATTTAAAAGTTTTTTAAAAGGACATTTAAAATTTCAATGTTTGGCTAGACAAATGCACCCAAAATGCTAAAATAAAAAATACAACTCTAAATGTTGATGAGAATGTGGATCAACACGAACACATACACTGCTGGTGGGAGAGTAAAATGCTGTAACCACTTTGGACAACTGTTTTAAAGTTATCTACCAAAGTTGAACATGTAACCTTATGACCCAGCAAAATGTACTCTTAAATATGTAATCAATGGAAATGTATACATATGATAGTCAAAAGATATATATGAATGCCCTTAGCAGCATTATTCTTAATAGCCAAAAGCTAAAGCAACAAAAATGTCCCACACCATAGAATGGATAAAGACACTGTGGTCTATTTTCACAATGGACTCAACAGAACAATGAAAATAAATTGTAACTACTAACAACAACATACTCAGCGAATCAAGTCAGACAAAAAAGATTATATGCTATGTAATTCTTATTACATAGCACTCAAAAACAGGTAAAATTAATCAGTAGTATTTAAAGTCAGGATAGTAATTACCTTTGGTGGCAGTCATGAAGGCAGCTGGACATGTTAGAAGCTTCTGAGGTGCTAGCAAATATCTGTTTCTTCATCTGGATGCTGGTTACAAAGTCTGTTCCTTTGTAAAAATTCATCAAGCTGAACATTTGTGATATATGCACTTTTCTATACACGCTATAATTTAATAAATAGCTTATTACTTTTAAAATATATTAAAGAGGTGGAAGCAGCAACAAAGAACACTCTCTGGATAAGGTTGATGGTGAAATCAAGAGAAAAGATTGATGGTAATTTGACTATGATAATAGTGGAGGGAAGGGTCTTTTAGGAAAATGAGACGGGAGCACGTACATGGATATTTTTTTTAAAGACCATGGAGAGATCTAAGCTGATGATGCATATAAGGGTAGAGCTCAAAAAGCAGGATCTCCTAAAATAGAGTAAGAAGGAATAAAGCAACGATACATGAGTGAAAGGTTTTTACATTTAGAATAGGGTGAGTGAAAACAGGGAGAATATTTGAAATAGACATAAAATTAATTCAGGGATTTTCAGGCATTTTGCCATGATGAATCAATGTTTTTGGAAGTACAATCATGTACAGAGAGTAGGGAAAACAAGGGACATTTGGATTTTTGAGGAAAGACAGAGATTGTCAAGAGCCTTGAAGAGTTGTAACAGGGAATTAAATAATAAAATATTTAATGACTGTCAGGAGACAAAGAAGAATGTAAACCATCAGATTTCCATCATATTAACATCCATCCAAACATAATTTCCATCAATATTAACACTACTTCATCACAATATACATATTATAAATAGTATATAACAAAGTTTAATGTTTATAGAAGGAAGATAATTTACAAATGCATACATTTCTTTTGTTCGCTCTAATCAATTCAGTGTTCAAAGACAGCCTCTACATGAGAATTGATCATGTCTCTTCCGTTAGTATTAAATAAAGATCCTTTGTATTAATATTTCACTTGCCACGATGATATGTAGTCTTACTGAAATTGCTTTAAGGCAACAAATGTCACTTCAAAATTTGTATAGTTTTAATTAACAAGATTACCACTTTACTAATAATTCATGCCTGGTTATCACTGTAGCTCCAAAAATTTCTTTTACATATTGATATTTACATTATCTTCTTGATGAATGAATATTTACTTGTGTGTAAGAATATGATGTGTTTTTGTTTCAAAAAATTCTTAATAAAATTATTGATTACCAATAGGAGGTTGCTTTTTTTCCCTCCTTACTCTAGAAAGGTATAGTTTTATACTTATAATAATTATTATGTCATGCTTGGTTTTATATGATTAGTATGATAATTTTTCCACTTGAATAAAATTCTTGATATTTATCTCTTTACTCAATGCATTCTTATTTCTTTTCAAGAAATCCAATATTTTCTTATTATCTTTAAACTCACATTTTAAGCTTCACCAGTGATTTTATTGGATATGTCATGATCTCATTTATATCTATCCTAATGATGATTCTCATCTACTAGAAAAATGAGGTAAAAATTTATAGTGTCCTGAATTTACTCTAGAATATAGATATAAGTATACCTGAGATTTGTAAGAGACAATTTGAAGAAATCAAGATGTACCAGTAAGATATTTTAAGATTATAGAGGAATTTGGAAAATTAATTTCTTTTCTATAATTTTACTCTATTAGTCACTAACCAGAAGTGGGTAGATCTCCAGAGGTTTGGCAAAAATAGAAATATTTCCTCCATTATATTTATGGATAAAATAAAATAACGTATCTCTTTATCACTTTTTTAAATAAAGAGCTCCATAATAAAAAAAGAAGGAGAGACACTTAAAAAAAAACAAAAGAAAGGAAAATCTTGGGATGGAAAGGTCTCTCAATGTATAAAAGCAAAGAAAGAGCTATAAGAGAAAACGATAGATATGACTAATACCAAAAATCAAAAATTTGTGTAAAATCCCATAAAGCTGACAATCAAAAAATTGGAAAAATTATTTTCAACACATATTTGAGACAAAATATTAAAAGCCACACTACATAAAGAGCTTTGCAAGTTGAGATCAAACTAGAGTTGCATTAGCTTTAATGTTCCATTTACAAAAATTAACAGGAGAACTTTTCCCCCTTGTTAGGGCTTCTCATCTCCAAATATACCCAAAGAAATCCAGTGTTTACTCCCACTGGCCTATGAATCAGTCTACCACTAGCTCATCTCTTGCCATCTGTCAGGAAAACAGTACTCTAATATTCACTGGAGTCAGATACGGCCCTCCTAATGTACTGACTATCCCTCTTCTAAACTCAGTTTCCTACGGAACCTCTTCCTGATGATAACACCACCTTTCTACCAGTCTAGTGAGACCAGAATTGAACCAAGCTAGCTGGAGGCCAGAGGTTTTACAACCACTTCTGTCACTGGAAAAGGTAGTTTTAGGAATTCCACCCTTTCCTGGGCAAGCCAGGCAACTTGGTCACCTACCTCAAATATTACCCTCCCCTCCAAATCCTACCTCTACTAGAAATATTCCCTCTGGCAGACTGGATTTGAGATGAAGTCAAGGAGTCTCTCCCTTCCCAGGAATTAATATCACAATATTTATGCCTCAGTGTTTACTATTTCTCTGCATGTTTGGCAGTAAATATATCTAGCCACTAGGATTCTAAGAGAAAATACCAAAAATAAATCTGATTGAAATATTTCCCAAGGTGTGGGATGTTCAGTTTTATCAATGAGCATCTTATTATATATGTGTGTGTATGTATGTGTGTGTGTGAGAAAAATATTGTGAACAACTTAATAAATATCATTAATTATTGTTGAGATGGTTGCAAATGGGATTCTTTTAATTTTATTCCTTACAGTTTCTCTATTTGCTAAAGTTCGTACAATGAACATATGTTCCTATTTAATTCAGAAGAAAATGTATTAATTTTTAAAATAAATTTAAATTTTAAAGTAAATTTAAGTACCAGTCCCATTCCATTTCTCTGTTAACATTAATAACAGGAAACCCTTTTAAAATTCCCTTTGCTTTATTTCATTAAAAGTAGGCCCAATTCAACTTTCTCCTTAACATGTGAATAAATTGATTGGAAATTTTCAAAGACTATTAGTGGCACTGATATTGGGATAGACCAAATAATTAGCTTGATGTTCTTCTTCATAACCAGGAAGGTATTCCATAAGCAATCTTTGGCATTCATTCACTCAACAAACAGTTATTGAACCTACCATATGCTAGGCACTACTTAGTTGACACTACTTTTGTCTCAAATGCTCATTTTGTGAATTTCATTTCATATTTCACATCATCGATGACTAGTGGTTGAGATTGGTAGGTGTCCCACTAGATATGTTTTTGTTTTGCCGACGTTATTTCCATTTCATTTCTATCTGTACTGTACACTGCAGTAGTGTGCAGACTGTGTAATACAAAAGGTTCTGCCTTATTCCCATGCCAAAGTAGCTTGGCGTCCTCTACTTATGCATTTGGATATTTATGCTACATCCACCTCCTAAACTGGCTACTGAGATAATCATCTTCAACCCTGTCTGATGTCTCTGGCAGCAGCTCCTAACAATTACTTATGCTTTTGGAATTTTTTTCAGCTCCTAAAACCTTCTGTCCATTTCAATTTGATTTTCTCCATTTGTACAATGTAATATGCATATTCTCTTCTTCCTTTTTGTCATTCCCCACCCCTCTACCATTTAGTTTTTGTAATGTTCTATAGTTTTGTACAACACGAGACTTAGCTTCGGGTACTTCTTGCTGAAGCTTTAATGTTTTGTAAATAAAACTGGATGTTTATTTAAAAAATAATAATAATAATTAAAATATAGGCTTTGCCACCAGAGAGAATTGAAATTTGTAATAGAAACAAACAGGTAAAACATTGAACAGAACGCTATTCAAGCAGTGCCCTATATATGGATGTCATAGTATAACCAAAGCACAGTGCAAGCACAGAAAGGGCTGTAATGCTAAAAGAATTCTTTTTTTTCTTTTGGTGAGGAAGATTGTCCCTGAGCTAACATCTGTGCCAATCTTCCTGTATTTTCTATGTGGAATGCCACCACAGCATGGCTTGATGAGTGGTGTGTAGGTCCATGCCTGGGATCTGAAGCCGTGAAACCCAGGCTGCCGAAGCGGAGCACGCAAACTGAATCACTATGCCACAGGGCCGGCCCCCTAAACGAATTCTTATGTACCTTTCAGTGATCAAATTTTGTTATTTTATATCTAGCATAGTTTTAAGAAACCTGGGAGTACAAACTGTTACTAGATGAATAATCAAACCAAACCATTGTTGTCTCTTCAGTACGCTCTCAGTTTGTACTCAATTGTTAAAGCAATAAATATCCTGAAAATATATGTCATGACAACAAAAGTTAACCTTGTCTAATTTTTAACAAAAGTGTAGGAATAGTCTCAATAATTCAGAGAACTATGCTATTGATTGGAAGTTTAAAAAATAGTTTCCTTGACTTTATCCATTCTTATTTTCTTTAAGTTTCATCACAATTAAAACCTCCTAGAGCCCAGAAAATCCCTCGCCTGCAATCTGAGGCTGTATTCTGTATTGCCTATTTCCTAGGGCCAGTCCTTTGTTAAATCACTTCCAACAATCTGACTGTTTGCTAATATTGAAGTAGGGCAATACTGAAGCAGAAGAGAAGGCCTACTTTAACTCTAATAATTGGGATGGAATTTAGAGACTACATGAAACTTGACATTATATTCTAGGCATTAATTATAGGAGAAAATCGCACGTCTAAAAATCTAAGGAATTAGATTTTAATTTCCAAAGAATACACAGGTACATATGGATACTACTGCAAATATTTCCAAAGAGATTCACTTTTATCTGCACAGGAAACTTATGGATTGGCTGGGCAAACTTGTTATCTATTTCTTGAAAGCAAGAGAGAGAGAGATATTTCCTAGTCTTTAAATAACTAGTATATAGTAAAATTAGGGGCAAACTAAGGTTTTCTGATCTCCCGTCTGTTGCTTTTTCCCTATGAAATACCTAGCCTTTTACTGAAATATTGTACTTCCAAAGATGGAGTACACAAATAATAAATTGCCTTTGTTATATAAATTAATAAAAAACAAAATAAATGCTGTAGTTTTTGTGTACAGAAAAGAGAAATCAAAATGTAATGATCCTACCACCTGACATTTTTCTTTTTCAAAGAATAAGACGTGAGTTAGATAAAGTAGCCAACAGTGGCACGGTGATATTTGGTGGGCTTTCTATCAGTTAGGAGTCTTTTGGTTGTAAGGTATAGAGTTTATAACCATAAGATAGGATTTGGAGCTGGGACCAACTGGTACCAGTAGAACCCTGTTTTTGGTTCTGCTGGGTTCCACTGGCACTTTTTTAGATTGACTCAATTTTCGTATAAATCAGCTCTTCTTGATAGCAAGAGAGTGCCAGTTGTTTTAGACGACAAACTTGCAGGTTCAAATTCCAAAGGAAAATAAGGATCTCTCAGAAATTCCAACAAAGTTTCCCTTCATTTCATTCTCAATGCACCAGGTATCCATCCCTAAACCAATCATACTTCCTGAAAATGTGATGCTCTGGTTAACTTAGATCAAAAGCTAAATCCTGGAGCTAGAAGTGGCAGCAATTTTATCTAAGACCATTTACTGTAGGTGAAATAAGTTTATTTCCTCAGAGAATATTGAATAACTTATTCCAACAGGGAAGGGAATGGCAGGTGTCATTATGCATCAGAATACTTGGTTTGCAAGTAACAAAAACCAATTCGGTCTAACTTAATTGAAATGGGCTAATTTTCACAAGAAAATAAAACGGTCTTATTGAATTCAAGAGCAAGAAAGGAACAGGGACTTTATGAACAGTTTGTGTCTCTCCATCTCTGGTTTCTCATTCTCGCTTACATTCTTCAGTCTTTGCTTTTACAGGCCTGATTTCTCTCATTCTCAATCCATGGACAGTTGAATGCAGAGCCATAACTCCTGAGATTTTAATCACTATTCAAATCTCAATTAGAAACTCTTATTCCCAAATCGAACTCTATAGTCGAGAGGATTTGATTGGACCAACCTGTGTTGAATGGCCATGCCTGAGCCAATTAGCTGTAGCCAGGGGCAAGGTTGGATAGAATAAATATGGCTGCCATACCTCTACCAGTGTGAAGGATAATTAAAGCCATTATGAGCTGGGTGGCTCTTCTGAAAATTGGCTACTCCACATGAAGCGATCCCAACCCAAAGTAACCTTAAAGTTTCCCTTAAAGGGGCCGATCCTTATCAATGTTTAAACATTAGGGTGGAAGTCACATTTAAAAACTGGTAATAGGGGGGCGTGCCCCGTGGCTTGGCAGTTAAGTGCGTGCTCTCCGCTACTGGTGGCCTGGTTTCGGATCTGGACGCGCACCGCGGCACTGTTTCTCAGGCCATGCTGAGGCCATGTCCCACATACAGCAACTAGAAGGATGTGCAACTATGACATACAACTATCTACTGGGGCTTTGGGGGAAAAAAAAAAAGGAGGAGGATTGGCAATAGATGTTAGCTCAGAGCTGGTCTTCCTCAGCAAAAAGAGGAGGATTAGCATGGATGTTAGCTCGGCTGATCTCCCTCATAAAAAAAGAAATAAATAAAATAAAAAGTGGTAATAGTTGCATGTAATTTATAACAATGTAAGTTGATATAAAAATGTTAAGAGGAGAAGACAGTCAAGGCAGTAGGTGCCTGAGGGAATAGGAGAGGAGTCTCAGAGGGTGAAAAAAAAGAAGTCAAATAAGGAAGGTGAGATTTCTAAAAATACCTATTTCCCAGATTTGCTCCGGGCTAACCTTTCTCACATTGTACTATCTATAAGCCAAATCCCTTAAATTATAAATCAAGGAGGATTAAAACTATATAATTGTCTTCATACTATCCTGAAGAAAAATGTGTAAGGAAAAAAAACATAAAAGATTAATGAAATATCTGCCTCCAGTCCCCTAACATTTAAATCAAAGAATCAGGTTTATGAGTGGTACAACCAATCCCAACCGTGGGATGATTTACAGGTGCAGAAGTAATCTATAAGGCAAGGCAGCACACCAGAAGGGGATTTATAAATTAAAATCAATATGTGAATTTCTCTGAAGCCTACAGTAGTTAGTGCTGATTGCAGAGCTGGGTGGATGGCCTCTAAGCCTGTTTTCACTCATAGATCACCACATGTTCCACCAGCAGGAGTTCAGAGATGCTATGTGCCTGGGAATTCTGGAGGGCAAAGTCGTTCTGTGAAAGACTGTCTAACTTTGAAATATTTTGTAAAATACACACATACACACACATTGGCATAGAGATGAGCATCTGAGAAAACTATTTTTTTTCTTTGATGTTTTTTAAATTTGTTTATTTTTATTTTGTTTTGTTTTAAAGTCAAGCTTGAATAAAATTATATAAGTGACCAGATGGATAAAAAGCAACAACCATCGAATTGGCTTTTTAACACATGACATGCAGGCTTAACGTTCATTCTTATCAAAAGCAACATTGTGAAATGATTAAGTGCACCTACTCTGGAGCTAGACTTCCTGGTTTGAATACACAATTCAAACAGTAGGACTGTGGCAAGTTATTTATCCTCTCCTCATGTCAGTGTCTTCATCTGTAAAATGGGTGTAATTTGGAATACTACCCTTCTCACTCCTACTCTTATTTTCCAGATATAATCAATTTAAAATTTTTGTGCATAAACTTTCAGAAATGTTTATGGATTTCAAACATTAAAAATTACATTTTTTTATACAATGGGATCATGATATACTTTGGTGTTTTTCACTTAATAATGTATTTTTTCAATCCTTCCGTATTAGTAGGATAGAAGATAATCACTTTTTTAAACAGATGCATACTAATCCGTTGTGAGGATGAACCATCCTTTTTCAAGCTTGGAATGGGAATTTGTTTACAATTCTTTTGCTGCTTAAAAAAAGGATGGGAGGAGGATAAGTAAATCTCCTTACACTTACCCAACTGCCAGAAGATTTAAGTACATCTGCATAATGAGTTCTTAGATATGGTATTTCTGGGTCAAGGGCTAGGAGCTGCAAAATGAAAATCTCACCTTCTAATTTAAATTTTGTTACCTCCTACTTTCTATAAATTGAGGAACCAGACAATCATGGATATTTGGATTGTGTGTAACATAAAAGTGTCTAAGATTCTGGAAAGCTCTGCTTAGAATAAAATATAGAAGGTGTGTAATCCGCTTTGGTTGCTTATACAATCCTTTCTCTCTTTCTCCTAGTTTTTAGCTATGTTCTCATAATCAGTACGTTATAGGTAAGTGAGGAGCTGTTGCCTAGCATGGTATTAGGTGAATATTTCATACTTGTCAAATATTTTTTTAATTCATTGACTAATTGGTAATCTTTAAGAGAAATACAATAAATGACTGCAGGAAGTATATTAAGTTATGCTATGGAAGAACTTTGGCAACACAGCTAATATTTGTTTATATTTGAATTTTGCATGTCTTATGTAAAATGTTTCCAAGGACACATCACAAAAAAGCCAATTTGTTAAGTGAGAGGGTTTACAATAGCAAATATGAAAACTTTCCCCTGAAAAGGAAACCTTAGAGCTTTGTGTAAGTAGTCTGTAAGCCTCTTCTTTCCTTTTTTGGTCACTAAATTCGTTGACAATTTTTATAAGACTTCATTCTGTCAAGGTGTCCCTTTGCCATTCCACACGGTTTTGACCATCTCTAAATCTTTATTTAAGTTTTTCTCCAGTGACATTTTTTATCTGCTAAGATAACCAACTCCTTTTATCTCCAGGCCTCTCAGATGAAGGACTTAAGAAAAACTGGAGTGTGGGGGTGAGAGGGACAGGACAGTCCCATTCTTTAGAGGACTTTAGTGTTTATTTTACTCTGCTTTATATGCATGTGAGAAAAAAAGATTCTGAAACAACCTTCTGCGTTTCTTTTTCTTCCCTTCCCCCACTTGCTAAGTATTTTTATGTATTTCCTGGAGTAAAGAAAAAAATACACAGGAGAACGATGCCTTTGTTTCATAACTAATCTTCAGTTGAAGTGCTTCAGATTGCCACAAAACAGTTATCTGAATCATTTTGGAAATTGTTTCTCAAGTGCGCTTCTAGGCCTTAATGACACAATTGAATAATGAACTTGATTTTGTCCTTCTTAAAGTCTCAGCATTCTCCTTAAGCTTTCAAAGCTTCTTTATTTTGCCTAGAAGTAAAAATTAGAGAATTACCAACTTTTACTTCATCGAACGTACTCAATGTACTGATTATTATCTGCTTTATGATAGAGAAATTTGGGTTTTCTCTATTTAGGTTTTATCTACATATTGTATATAGTTTAGTGAAAGGATGGCTCTACCAGGAATTTAAAAACCTGAGTTTAAGCCAGCCCTTTTATGCCTTGCTGGCAGTGTGACATCTTGATAATTAATCTTTGGGTTTCATTGATTGCATCTGTATTTACAAGGACATTTTTCTATTTTCTCTATATCTGTAGCCCTATAACCTGAGTGTTATTTACTGTTAAGAAAGACATCTTAGGGTTAAATTAGCAGTTGTGGAATTAGAGAAGCTAACAGTTGTCTAGGAAAATAAAGAGATTAGTTTATTTTTTTCTCCTCTGGACGTAGTACCATTCATTTTTTTTTCAGCCAATTTAATGAAAATAGCAGGATAACAAAGCGATGGGCAAATTCAGTTTTTAATTCTTAGCATTCTGTATTCTTTCTCTGTGTTTTATCTGAAGTACAGTCTATACTGAGAGCAATGAGGGATTTTTGTTTTTTGTTTTTTCTTTTTACCAACCCCATCTGGAGACTTCCAGCTGAGATTACAATTTTCTAAGGCTAGGGGTAGATATTATCAGTTACCAGCTGTTTCTAAGCTAGATAGTTTGAGTAGCTTTTAATGTCTTTAAATGCCAAGTGATTGAAGATTAGTACTAATTATATGTAATGTATTAAGCTACTATAGATCTCTAATGTTAGTAGTGTCTAGCAGCATTTTTTGAATTAGACCAATATTTAGCACCTCATTAAATAAGCTTCTCACATCTTACTAGTAAGTTACAGATTTGACTTCAGTATTATGAAAGAGTTTTATGGCCTGGGGAAAAAAGCCATAAACAAAATCCTTTAAATCTCTTCACAAAATTGGTAAATGAATGAAGAAGCTAAAATATTCATTTTTTATTGTGATGAAAAGATTATAGATTTTCTATGGTGAAAGAAAAATAAAATTAGAACAGCTATTATTTACTAAATGTTGGTGTTTAAAATTTATAAGTTTCAGAGTTCAAGCATGGCTTTCCAATTTAAAAAGAAAGATAAAAGATAAATTTTTAGATTTTTGAAACTGCCAGGCTACAGTCAGGATTAATAAGACTTACTGCCAACTCAGCGCTTGAGCTGGGGTTCATGGGTCAAGGGAATGAGCTGGGCTAGGTTAGATCCAATAACCCTGGCTGAGTGCCTAACACTGATGGGCGTTGTTTTCTATAGACAATCTCATTTAATTGTTACAATATACTTTCATATTTTACCCTTGTTTCAAAAGAGTAAGAACTGAGTCTCTGAAAGGAAATAAAACAGCTCATTTGGGGAACTTAGGAAACAACCCCTGGATGCCTAACTCCAAAGTACATTTCTTTTCATTAAACCATAGGACCTTCCAAAAGATGAGGAGAAACTAACTGCTTTACAAGTTCAGCCCAGCGAACCCAAAACCCAGTCTAAGAATATTTATTTATTTGTTTACTCAAAACACTTTTATTGAGTGCTTACTATGTGTCAAGCATTGTGCCAAGAATTGTTGGGGGAAGAGGAGCTAGGAGTAAATCCTAGAACCACTTCTTGAATTCAGGCGATTTGTCCCCAGAGTCCTAGCTTCTAACCACTGTACCATCCTGCCTTGAAGCAGGATTAGTGATAGGAAAAGGACTCTAGCTGACTTGAAACCCCTTCTGATTTGCATCAAGAAAATTGAGAGAACATATGAGAGCCAGGCACTGGAGTCTGGGCCACTACATCCCACTTTAAAGGAATGTTCTAGGATTTTCAGAATGGTAGGTGCTACCATATTTGCCTTGATAAAAATAGGCTCAAGAATTTGCAAGGGCAGATACTAGTGTGTTCCACTAATGTTTCTCAGTAGAAAAAGCCAAAAGAACACAGTGTATTAAGAATATCTCACAAGACTGGGCCGGCCCCGTGGCTTAGCAGTTAAACACGTGCGCTCCGCTACTGCTGGCCTGGGGTTCGGATCCTGGGCACGCACCGACACACCGCTTCTCCAGCCATGCTGAGGCCACGTCCCACATACAGCACCTAGAAGGATGTGCAGCTATGACACACAACTATCTACTGGGACTTTGGGGGAAAAAAAGGAGGAGGATTGGCAATAGATGTTAGCTTAGAGCTGATCTTCCTCAGCAAAAAGAGGAGGATTAGCATGGATGTTAGCTCAGGGCTGATCTTCCTCACAAAAAAAAAAAAAGAAGAAGAACTCACAAGAAAACATGATTTGCAAAAATCCAGTAAATTATTTCTTGATTAGTTGTCTGGGGTTATGAGAATACTAAATGCCTATCTATGTAAAAACAAGTTGGACCGTTAGAGGCCACTCTGAACAATGAGAGTTATTTTCTTCTTACAATTGTTATCAAGCAACTGTGTGTTTTTTTAAATATTATGCTGTCAACAGGAGACGTTTCCTTTTAAAAACTATATTTTGTTTCACTTTTTCAATTATGAATTTCTAATGCATGTATTTTAATAAGCAATGAATATGTGTGCAATAAATTTTACCTCTTACTTGAATCATATAAAAATGTTTATGTTGTCATAGAAATGCTTTGGCTCAAGAAATATACATAATACTTAAGGCAGTTAATATTCAAAAGTCACATATTTGCACTAGATGCACACTATCGAAACTTCAGGTCTAAAATTGTACTTCCCTAAGAACTACAAAATGTACCATTTAAATACTTCTTTAACATAAAATTTATTTTTTTTTCCTGGACCTATGTAGAGATTACAGGTAACTAGGAAATCAGATTGTAATGTAAAGGAATTAAATTCATTATTCACGTGACTATATCACTAAACCAAAGAGAAAAACAACTCCAATTTAGACTGGCTTCTAGAACACAAACCCTGTCCTTTTCTGTAAACATTTTACCTATCAACTTCTTACCTTTGGAAACATGGGTTCCCCTCTTATCTATTTACTCATTCTGTAGACTGTAGAGAAAACTAGGGTTGTCTGGTGAATGACCCAAGTCAACCTCTTTGCCTGTCCTGTTAACAAACCAGCTGGAACCAAAGACTCAAAACCCATCCCTGCCCATCCATAGAGACTACACACAGACAGCTCATCTTTCCACACGAATTGAGATCCCCAAGGTTCCCAAGGGGAAGCTGGTTTATTCCCAAAATCCACCTGAATTAGGTGGCACATAATCTCAGACAACTTGGTGCCTGAGCCCAGAATGCATAGTAGCCCCCTGCAAGACCACTTTCCTTCTAGAGCCATACAAAGGGAGAGCAGCGAGATGAGATCCCTCTGATGGTGCACGGCCCCATAATCTCTCCACAGGATGACAAAGCAAGAAGGACCCTATACTCAGTAACCTTTCTTCCTATGAATTCCAGTCTTTATCAAGTGGTGCTCCTCATATTTGCCCAAGACCTTTGCTCAACAGTGATAACAGTTAATAATCAGAGTTTCAGGCTCTTTCAGGTCATTCACGCAAACTCAAATGAAAATCCAGAAGTGTATATACACAATAAAAAACAAAAGTGATCTCTCAAATACTAAACATGAAAGTGTGACTGCTTTATATTCTAGAAGAAGCCTTCTGGTCATCATTAGATCATTTCAATATTTCATTTGCACACCAGGTGTTCTAGTATGCAATTGCTTGGCCTGTGGCAAGATACAAAGGTATAATATGTATAAATATTTAAAATTTTTAAATATGGCTGAAAACTTTTAAGTAGAATAAGTCTTATATTCCTACCTTGACAGGTATACTTTTATAATGACATGGAAGGCCAGGTTTGAATTTAGAATTTTCTGACTCCTTAGATTCCAGATTAGCTAAATGGCAATATGATGAAGTCAGATCCCTGGTCCTACCCTGGCCTTCTCTCCCTAGTTCTGGCTTAGTCTCATACTGCAGGAGGCAGGTTGTCATGGGAAGGGTGTAACCTAATTTGAGCAGGCTCTCTTCAGCTAAAGCAGATCCTGAAGGAGCTGACACCTAGATGCTGTCTCTGGTCCACCCTCCCTACAGCTGGGCTGTAAGTTCTTCCTTGAAGGGGAATCTGGGCTTTACAAATTCACATCTACCCCAGTGGCCAAGCCCTAAATGTCCATTCCTCACTAACAAGACCACACATATTCTGGCTTTCATTATTCAGGGAAACTACAAGGAGGGAGCCTTTTCTGGAATCCTGTCTCATGGTGTGTACAGCTGTACCTTGGCCCAAGTACATTGCTCTGAAGTAAGCCAAGTGAATAGAAGACTCATATAATTCTTCTTTATGAGTTCTGACTTGATCCAAATGATGCTACTTGTGTTCATTTCAAGCTTTTGGTTAATAGCTACACTGAACATGGGGCACACACTATTTCAGGGAATGGAGGGATTCAATTGTAATATCCAGAGGTGAGACACATTCACCCAGGAGATAAGGGTAGTTCATTGGAGAGCCTATAGTAGATGGGTGCACTGGCTGCAAGCAAGTCAGGGAAAAGGGGGAATAGGAGCAAAGAAAGGAAAACTGTGTCTATAGAGTCTGGAGGCCCTGGGAGAACAGAGCTTCAGGAACTGGTAGGCTGGCACAGAGGCTGGCTAGAATCTTAAGAAAGTTATATGATAAATGGTCAGTAGAAGGCTGTGCCTACTATAGATGATACTCCCTAGTTAGTCTGCTAAAAGCTGATGCTTGGGGTGGTGTCTACTGGAAGTTAGATGGAAAATCATTTCAAAAATCTGGGGGAAAAGAGTAAGAAGCTAGGAGCCATTATTAGAACAGAAGAGGACTATCCAGTAGACTGTGCAAGAAGGAAAAGGGGAACATCCAGATGATTGATTGAAAAGGAGAAAATGGGGAGCATCTAGAACACTGAGTGTGGAAGGACTCTTGGGTTGGATTCCCTTCCAGAGATGATTTTCAACTGTTTTCCATCCAGGAAGCCACTACAGTTTCCCGATGTCTTGGAGAGAGATTCAGGGAAGAGAAGAGGGAGACAGTCACTCATAACATCTTTCCAATGCTTTCACCACTGCATAGAAAGTAACATAGGAGACTAATTTTCCAATGTGAGACTTCTTGGATCAAAAGAAGACTGAGGTTGGGACTAAGTCTCCTGCCCTTCCTCTCCAGAAGGATCCCCAATGCCAAGATCAGGTCTTTTGTTCCCCAGCTCAGGAGATCTGTTATAGGGACAAGCATTCTTGGATGCTTACCCAAAGGAAGAAAAATAAGAAGGCAAAGACTCTCTGGTAGGACAGAGCCCTAGGATACAACAGCTGCACATGGGCATCAACATCACTCTTTGTATGATGCTGAGTATCTGGGATGTATGCACCTGCTGACTATTCTGCTCATGAGTGCCAGCCTCCAAGTGCTGCTGCTGTGGTTTGTCCTACACCATTTACTTAACAAATTTGTTATATAATTTTGAAGAATTTTAAATCTGAGAATTTACAAAATGAAATTTAGATCAGGCACATTGTCTATTAACATATGAATACAACTTACTTAGAAAGTGTCCTAGTTCTATAAAATCTCTAAAACCCTAAACAATATGTACCTTTTCATATAGCAATGACTTCCTAGCAATATATTTTGGAAGGCTAGAGCTTTTATGGTGCCATTCTTGAGTCCAAGTCTGAAAGAATGGCACTACCTTCAATACTTGACAGAATAAATCTGTCCAGCTGACAAGCTTTATTTTGCATCAAAAGAATATAACAGCATAGACAAAGGCTACAAATGAAAGTTCCGCTGTTCATCTTCTGTTCCTCAGGGGAAAGTAAACAAAGTAACACAGATAGGCAGCACTGAAGCTGTTGCTTAGGCATCCCAAACATGACTTCCTTGGTTTTGATATCTTCCCCTGCCTTGAGGGATTTGAAATACCCAGGAACAACTTTTACTACCATGTAAAACAGTAAATCAAGACCTGATGACTGCATTCCAGGTTCTGAATTCTTGCTGCTGCATATTTTGTCAGTTTTTTAAATATGCTTGGGCTACAGGACTCAAGGAGTTTCTAATTGTTTGCACTTGTAGGCTCCATGTACATGGGACCTATCATGATTCATTACAATGTCCTAGCATCAACCAGAGTCTTTCCTCTTTTGTGTGTTTTAAACTTCTGACTCATATATCATTTAAATGAAGAAATTCATGGTTAATAAATGTTGAAAATAATTTTTCTATTTTATATGTTATCAATTCACAACTCCAGTGGCCAAATTAGAGTTCCAAATATCCATCTATTATGAAGGGCTAAATGGGCATTTGGGCCTTCTCTTCTGTCTTTCCTTTCATAGTTCTGTTACCATCTTGCAGGTGTGTCTCATTTATGTGTGGGCAACTGAGTTGACTCACCAGTTAGAAAGAGCTTCAAGCTGCTTAAATACTGTGTCTATCAAGTATTTGGGATGTTGAGTGCCCTTCCCTTGCATTACTGCCTTGGGTTCTTGCTTTGTTATAGTATGACAATAATACATTAATAGTTTCTAAATGTTGAGCTAGTTAATATGTAATTCTTGTAAATTAACAAAGCACTAACTCTTACGGACTGGTGGTGATACTGAGCCAGTCAGTGAGGCCAGTTTGGAAGGTATTAAGATGGAAAGAGCATTGGTTTTTCTTAGTTGAATATACATCTCGAAGACAAGCATCTATCCACACTTCTACTCGCACTAACACTGCTTGAGCATGACTGTTGCTCTGTACCCTTGAAAACACAGAGTATTTCAAATCTTAAGCTGCATTGCACACACATTTTTGATTGACCTAAATTCTTTTTTTTTTTTTCTGCCTGTTCTCTATTCTACAACCTAAGTTCCCCTGAATGTCAATAGGATGATCTTAAAATAGAAACTGGGTTATTCCAGTCCATTACAGCCTATTAAAATATACTAAAAATTAGCAGAATTTTTTCTACTTAAGCTTCAAAAGCTCAAAGAGTTGTTACCAAAATGATAAATAATGTGCAAGTGTTAAAGGGGAGGAAACAGGTTGCCACTACAGAACATACCCCAACCAGAGCTATGATCACGTACAGTCCAGCAAAGAGCAGCAAATACAGCCAGATAGGAATTTCTGAATGAAAAGCAGAGCTCTTGAGGTGAAGATGATTATGCACCGAAAATATCCCTTCTACAGGAAGTTTCTCACTTTTGTCTCTAGGACGACAGGGAGCACCAGCTAAACAAGAAGGGCAGTGCCTGTAGACAGCAGGTTACTTATGAATGCCAATTATAGCCCCAGAGTAGATAATTTGTTTTCTCTCATGCTTCACAAAGATTAGAAGGTGAAGGAAGTATCTTTTGTTTCAATCTTTTAAAAAGAGATCTTAGTTGATCCCAGATTATACAGTTATAAAAACTTGCAGGACTAAACCTAGGTGTTGCTTTGATGATACTAAAGAAAATTGAAATTTTACCTATGACTTCATTAGCTTGATGTTAATTAAGTCATAATGGAAATTTTTCATTCCTTCTTCCTTTGTTTTTCTCTTTTTTTTATTGTTGCTATTCTATTTTTTTTTAATTTTTATTCATTTATTTATTTTATTTTTTTGTGAGGAAGATCAGCCCTGAGCTAACATCCGATGCCAATCCTCCTCTTTTTGCTGAGGAAGATTGGCCCTGGGCTAACATCAGTGCCCATCTTCTTGTTTTTTTTTTTTTTTTTAATTTTTTTTTAAAAATTTTTTGTTTATTGCAGTAACATTGGTGTATGACATTGTAGAAATTTCAGGTGTACATCATTGTACTTCTATTTCTGCATAGATTACATCATGTTCACCACCAAAATACTAATTACAACCCATCACCACACACATGTACCAAATTATCCCTTTCACCCTCCTCCCTCCCCTCTTCCCCTCTGGTAACCACCAATCCAATCTCTGTCCCTATGTGATTGTTTATTGTTGTTATTATCTACAACTTAATGAAGGAAATCATACGGTGTTTGACCTTCTCCCTCTGACTTATTTCACTTTGCATTATACCCTCAATGTCCATCCATGTTGTCACAAATCTTCTTCTACTTTATATGGCACGCTGCCACAGCATGGCTTACCAAGCAGCGTGTCGGTGCACGCCTGGGATCTGAACCTGCGAACCCCAGGCCACCGCAGCAGAGTGCACGCACTTAACTGCTGCGCCACTGGGCCAGCCCCCTTGCCTTCTTCTGATTGTAGTGATTCTTCCTTTAAAAGAAAATAAAAGAACATCATGAGTCAATTTATGCATCTCCACTTAGTTCTCCCAGAAAATGATTATTAAAAACTTTAGTATTAAAATTAATAAGCAGGGCTCACTTTAAAAACAGCTTTTGTTGTTTGATGGCAACTTAGAACCTCACTGAAGGGTGATATTTTAGAGATTTAAAGAATCTTTCATTCAAACTTCTCATTTTCATGATCTTGAATAAGTTTTAAGTCATAATTCAAAGAAAATACAATGGACGAAAGAGAATGAATTTTGCAATGAAATTGAAATTTTTACCCACCTTTGTCCTTGAAATTACATCTGGGCCATTACATGGTGATATTAATCAATACCCAGTTGGACGTAAAACCTATTAAAACATGCTTTTATGCTTTGTTATGGAAAGAGCAGAGAAATGTTCCATTTTTCATATATGACCCTACAGCATTCTACTTTATAAGAAAGTCTTCCCCATTTTCTGCCTAAACAGCAATCTCTACTTGCAGCTGTTCTATTTGAGTAACCTGATTAAAACTGAATGATAACTTTTTACAAGTCTTTGTTGTACTTATGATTGCTACAATAAACGGCCATAATCTTCTTTCTCCAGATAAGACATTTTCCCTGAAGAAGCTCAACATCTTTTAACTCTTGGGTCTGAAGACTTTTCTTTTCCAGGCTGTTAGTGAAGATTGTTTGATCAAAGCATCTTTTATAACCAGTGGCTCACCTCAACATTAAACCAGCTAAATAAATGGTGTACAGCCCTATCCATAGAAAAGTGAAATTTATTCATTAATGGATTTGAGAGGAAGGACATAAATAAGAAGGGCATTGGGATCAAAATTGTTCCAGAAATATTTTTTAAAGACTTATTCTCAGATATCTGTTTAAGAGATAATGTTCCTGGAAAGAAATGTTGTCCCTGTTTTGTTGCTTACAAGTAAATATTGAGGTGAAGCGAAAACATCTATTTTCTAAGGTAAAAGACTGCTATATCCTTAATGAGGGGTGAAATAGAATTTCACATTCTGAAGTATAAAGGCAATTAAAGGCAAAAGCTACATTTAAACACACATCTCAGAGTTGCAAAGGATTTAAGGTCATCTAATCTACCCAGATATAGCAAAGCCGTTTATGTGTCCCTGATAGAATCATCCAGCCTTTCCTGGAAAGTGTGCACAAATAGAAATCTTTCTACTTCATAAAATAACCCATCCCATTATTACTTAGCATTAAAGGCTAAAACACTTTTTCATATGTTGAGCAAAAACATGCTTCCTCATATCTCCTCCCATCAGTGCGAGTTCTGGCCAGTCACCTGATACAATGAAGTCAAATCCGTAGGTAACTCTTCCAATATTTAAAATCTGTTCTTCCCAAGTTGGTCTTTCCAAAGGCAAGAATTTCTCAGTCTTTCAACTCTTGAACTTAGTATTAGACAAAAACTGAATACAATGTCCCTGATGAGGTTCAGGAAAATTCTTGCTTTCCTTGTCTTGATTAAGGCAGATTACGGGTGCATTTATGTTTTTAGCTGACTTCCTGTACTACTTTTAGCTGTTCAGCTAAGAGTGCTAGTAATCATTTTTGCTATCGTGTGTGTATGTGTATATATAAGTACATATATGTATGTGTGCACACACACTTCCCAAGGCTTTTACAAATTAACTGCTATCGAACTATGCCCCTTATCCTGTGCCTTTTGTAATTAATACAAAAACGTTAAACACTGCACTTTAACTTTTTTTGTTATTATTCGATATGGTAACAAATAATGTTTCCCATTGTCTTCCATTTGGAAAATGTATATATACATTTATATACATATATGCATATATATTTTTTTAGTCTTTCAGCCGAACTTTTAGTCTCTTCCAAGATCCAAATTCTTACTTTAGTCTACAAAGCAACTTTATCTTTATTAAGTTATCTATCTTTTTCCCCATCTATGAGATTTCTCCTTTAATGACTAACACTATGCTTTCTGACTCCCCTTTCCTGATTTCTTCTATATCATACCTATTACTGAGATGTTTGTAATATGTCCTCAAGTCTTTTCTTTCAGCAAATTGGGTTAAATAGCCTTGAAAATCAAGGTACTATCATTGTGCAAGAAAAATAACTAAACGATGCTGCAGAAAAAGAATAGTGTTACATAAGGAAATATACGCCCTTCACTAAATTTTATGGAAGGTATTAACAAGACCCCTTAGTCCAAAGGGTACAGATTCAGGAAAGCGATTTGGCATAAGACAAGCAAAGGCAAACAGAAATGGCTTGTATCCTGGTTTGTGTCTTCCATGTAAAGCTACTTTGGGCAAGAAACAATGTTTTTGAGGCTCATTTTACTTGTGTGTAAAATGGGGAAAATTTTTTCTTTCAGGCTGGTTGTAAAGAGTAAAAAGTATTGTCTTTAAATTTTTCTTTGCCTGTTGTGTTCCAAGCACCATAGTAGGTGATTTGTGTCTTTTTAAAAATTTTATTTAATATTCACAACATCTATGTGGCTTAAATAGCATATGTAGAAGTCTTATCACTATGACATACAACAGGCATTTAACATATGTTTATGGCTTCTCTCTCTTTTTACTAAAATTCTAGAAAAATATATTCTCAGTATACATGCATTCTGCCAATCTGCATGCTGTATTGCCTGTTGAATTAAAAAAATCATGATAACAAAACACTCACTGATTTGTGTGACAATAATAATCAGATACATGACTTAACACTATTTCTAACATGAAAATTTGGAACAATTCAAAAGTTTCCTTCCCACCTGTTAATCTACTTAGTTTTTTTAGCTAGATGTAAAATATCTCCAAATATAAAGACTTGGTAAATTTTATACTCAAAATTCTTTGCAAAGAAGTATATATACTGTCCTTTATCAAGGCCAATAACAAAATCCTGAAAAATTGCCTTAAAGTAAAATTTAACAAAAGGTTTAAAGAATATTTCAAAATAATTGTTGAAAATACATCTTATACTGAATGTAAATTCATGAGTGTCATGATTGCATGTGCCTGGAACAGTTTTGCCTTTTTTATTCATTGCTCGTCTAGCATTTTGTCTGGCAACTTGTAGGTACTTAATACATCTTTATGAAATTCATATCTCTAATGACAAAATAAAAATTAGTAAAACAATTAGGGCTGTATTCATAGGTGAAACAAAATCTTTAGGTGCACAATATAGAGATGTGTGAAACTTAAATGTATTTCTTACTAAGTTCAAGAATGTCTTTAATACATTAGGGAAAACACTGGTTCACACAAAAGTGATTTTTATTTTAAAAAAGGAGTGTAAATATGACCCCAATTAATAAAGGGCTATTAGTCTTCTATTTTCTGAATTTCTAGCATTTTTCTCCTTTAATGTTAACATGGAGTGGAGAATAATGAAGACACTAGTCTCTGTTACCGCAGACCTAGAAAGACACTGAAATGTGCTGTGTGACAGAGAATATGTTGATATGTTGCAACAAAATACATCCAGCTGCAGTCGTAAGAGGATTGCTGCAAAGGCTTCACTGCCTGTGTTCTTTCTGAAAACCCCTTTACATTATCTAGAAGCTTGATTGTCTTACAGTTTCCTATTGGCCTTTTTTTTTTTTTTTTTCCCCAAAGCCCCAGGCGATAGTTGTATGTCATAGTTGCACTTTCTTCTAGTTGCTGTATGTGGGGCGCGGCCTCAGCATGGCCGGAGAAGCAGTGCGTCTGTGCGCACCCGGGATCCGGACCCTGGCCGCCTGCATCAGAGCGCACGCACTTAACCACTAAGCCACGGGACCGGCCCACCTATTGGCCTTTAACCTTACCACATTCCTCTCTTTACCATGTCTGTCAAGTTTAGATGATAAAGCCAGAGCTAGGGACTGCTTCTCTGGCACCGTAGTGTTCAATAAGATGATGGTATACAGGCCTTCATTCTCTCAACAAATATTTTTGAGAGGAAGTGTTATGAGCCAAGCACTGTGTTAGGCACTGGTAGATGATAACTGAAGAAATATATTACCCATTCTCAAGGGGCCCATGATCTCCTGGGAGAGAGTGGCATGCCTAGCAACTATAATACAATATGATACTTGTTGTAAATATCATAGAAAGACTTCTGGAAAAGTAAAACCTGAGAGGCTAGGAAAACAAAAAGCATCTAAGAAGAAAAAATGTCTAATGTGAGGCCTGAAATGCATGTACAGTTTAACTTGGTGAAGGGTAGAGTAAAGGAGATAGGAATAGGTAAGAGAGGGTTTCTTAATAGAATTTCTCATTTCTATGTGGCTGGAGTGTAGAGAGTATATTAGGAATGACTAGAAATGATGCAGGAGAAATAAACAGTGTCCATATCATGACAAGGCTGACTTTGTTTCTAAGTATAATAGGGAGCTATTGCTAATTTAAAGCAGCAGAGAGATGAAACTCACCAGACTTGGATCTAAGTAAAATCAGCCTGGAGGCACTGCAGAAAATGAATTGAAAGGGGGTAAGATTGGAATCGAGGATAACAATTAGGAAGCTTTTGTAGTAATACTGGTAAGAAGTAATGCTGGTCTGACCTTAGAAAGAAGCAAGAGGATTTGACAGCTAATTTGATAAATTAGCTAGTAGAAGGATACTAGGAAAACCAAATAACCATTTTATACCTTCCTACAACAGGAAAAAGTAAGATAATTACAGATTTTTATGAAGCGTTTATAGATGCCCTACTATTGGTCAGATGCATATACAAATATTTATTTTATCCTTCATAATTATCTGTCAGTGTAGTTATTATTAGTTCTATCACTCAAAGAACCACTGCCTGAGGTTATACACCTAGTAAGTGACAGAGCTGGGACTCTGGAGTGTCTGATTCCGAATTCAGACTCTTCCCTACACCTTGTTGCATCCCCTCATTCTTAACTTCAAATTCAATAATTGCATAGTATTAAGAATATTAGAGAGGTAATTTTTAACTGCCCCAAAATAAATCTGTTCCATTATTGATCACCAGACTAATGATATATCAATTCATGGTAGATTAATCATAAAGTTCCAGAGTGAGAGGATATTTGAGTTTATCTGATATATAGGTCTACTAATAAAACTCTTGCCAAGTGATGCCTCATTTTTACTCCAAGTGTGGTCCATGCAACACCAACATCCGAGTTATATGGGCTCTTTATGAAAATGCGTATTTCTGGGCCTCATGTTGCATTTAGAGCATCATTCAGAATCTTAGAGATAGAGATGGCAATCTCCATTCTAATGAGGACTCACATGATTTTTATGCTCAACAAATGTTGAGAAACCCTGTTTTAAGTTCTAGAAATATAATATTTGCCAAGTTTATCTTCACAGAAGAAAGAGAATAGGCATAAAAATAATTTTAACTTGCTATTAAATAATAAAATTATGTAAACAAATTTATAGTCACATTTTAACTCTGAGAAGTTTTACTTTTCTGTTTAAAGGAGTTGGTAGGAAAAATGTAAGACATTAAAATAAATTAAATATCAGCAAATTAAACTTTCAGGAGCAAAACATTCTTCCAAAGGCCACCTTCCAAGGTAAACTTGTGTTATTATTTTCAGAATGTGTTCCTACGTTGGAAAGAACTGAAATGCTTTCTTCTTTGAAGCCTAGGAATAATTGAGCCTCTCACTACAGATAATCTATTTGACTTAGTTTCCATTTTTTTCACTAAAAACAACTATTCTGAATATCACTAAGAAATGCTGAGTTTGTTAGTGCATGAATAGGCTAAATAGATGAGAAACATTGCAAAAACAGAAAATGATATAATAATAATAAATAGATATTGAGAAATTCAAAATGTCTCCTAAATAATTTCCTAAACAATTTCCTTCCAGTATCCCATGTAGGTATATAGATGTGACCATTATGACATATTTCTAGACTTACTATTTTAAAGTATTGATATTTATATCAATTTTGGCATGTTAGCTATTAGGTTTACTTTTCCATGATATAAGGCTCTGAGAAGGGGACGTCAATTTGCAGAGGAATGTGCAGGCCTGTGTGATTCTCTTAACTATATCTACATTTGCCCAAGTCTTGCCCTGTCTGAGCCCAAAAGAAAGAATGCACAAGTTGCCGTTGGAAGTGGTAGAGATCTGTTTTTTCTTTCCATCATGGATTTTTTTTTTTACTGATTATTTTCTCTATAAGATTTTTTGTAGAACCTACCTTCAGAATCTCCTTCAAACATTAATGAGTTTACTAGAAGTTCTAGAAAAAATAGAGAGAAGTACATTTTCTGCCTCTCTACATACCCCTCTTGAAAATGGAAGGAAGCAGAATAGTGAAGAGAATAAATTCAGGATGTCAGAGCCTCGGAAATTCTACCCTATTTGGGCTCAGAGTGTTTCAGAGCATGAAACACATACTATATGTTATATGAAACAGTAACATTTGAATCCATTAAAAAGGGAAGTTAGTTTGGAGGAACTAAAGGTATTCATTTGAAGCCGAATCTTCCACCGTATACCTTGGCACTCTAAGGGCACTGCAGGTTTGCAGTCAGTGCTACGACTTCTTTCAGAATGTATTTGATGGAAATTGCAGGAGGATGAGTTGAACACAGGGAACTCAGTCGGTTATTTATTTTACATTGAGAAATCAACCTTCCAAGCAGACCAGCTTTTGAAAATATTTGTATCGTAAATTATCTCAAGTGTCCTATAGTTCCTTTTCCTAGTGATGCTTTCCCAAGTCATTTGTTATTCAGAAATTTCAGTGGTGCATTCTATTAGCAATAATTTATGTTGGCCAATGAAACCTGAAGGGACAACTTGACACCTTGACATTTAATGCTGTGGTGAGGTGAAGTAAATTGGTGGTTTCATGCAGCCTGTGCACTACAATAATTTATGCGGCTTTTGCACATATTGAACAATAACATTTGAATCCATAAACAAAACTAAGAAACAATAGTTTGGAGGAACGCAATCAATAACACGTATCTCACTGAGTTATTACCCTGCAACTGAAAATACATATACATTGCTCGACCTATTTCCATAGCTAACTTAGTGTCTTCAAGTCTCTGGCTAAGCTGGGAGTAACTTCAGGGTGGATGTAACATAGGCCAGCTTGACACTATTAATGAACATCTCCAATATATTGAATTGTAGAGTTCTGTTTTACAAAGGCTTTGCATCTAATTTGTATAAAAATTTTAACCTGAGAGTTTTTGGAACGACTGGTTAAAATATCTTGATCAATTTCTTTATTCAAGAGTAATAATGAGAAAAGAATCATACCTTCCATGTCCAAAGGATATTTCTCATACGTGACTATCACCCATAATATAAATAATATGAATTTAATAAGAATATATGAATTTTATCTCTAAATTCATGAAAGAAAATACTTAGTAGATATTATGATAAATTTATATTAGCAGACTTGTGGATCCTCAACTCCTACAACTACAGAAAGTTTGTGTATTCCAATATACTTTCTCCTTTGCAACAACTCATTTTACTTGAAGCTTAAAAGGGGAAAAAGAAACTTAAACTCACATTCATCTCTGAAGGTTGCAAATAGATTTTCTTCTTCTTTGAAAAAGCTAGAATAATTTTTGGTAAATCAAGGAAAAAAAACTAGATCCAAACCATTTTTTTGTAAAGGGTGCATTTAGAGTTGTCAGTTTTTTTAATGATCTCTTGCTATATCTAATCTCCTCACAAGAAAACTGCATCCACAAAGGTTAAGAAGTTTTTCCTCTATTTAAATATCTGAAAGTTCACAGCCTTATTAATGGCTCTCTACTTGTGAGAAGATAGTTCACTTAGTTTCATAAAAGAGCGTGATACTACCAAAAAATAACTTTAAAACGTTAGCGCTACAAGCTTGGTTTCGTAGAGATAGAGAACAGCACCATTCTTCATGCTAAATTTGGCTTCAGTCACTGCCAGGGCTCTGATTGCAGCACTGTTTCTTTTGCTAGCGAGCCTCAGGGACAAGCTGAGGTCACTGAATATCGCTTACAATTCAGACGGTTTGAGATGCTGCTGAACAATGTGATACCGCCACATTCTTCCAGCATCTTCTTTTGTGAATCCTGATGTTGCAACTTTGGAGATGTATTAGTTGCAAGATTTCATTCTTCACATTTTCTTTCAGTTCATGGTACATCTAAATACCTAACACCCATGAGGGAAACTCCCCCTACAATTCAGAGGCTTCAGAACAGGTTTCAAAGCTCACATCAGATAAGAGAATGGAAGGCAGAAAAGGGCTGCCATTACTTAATCATCACAACTGATTATTTAATCATCATAGTTTTTGAAATCTAAGCACCAGATTTTTAACCTAACTATTTTGGAAATTTTGTATCACTGGAGAAGGGAACACAGCAAAAAAACTTGGATTCCATAAATGGATTGATAACTTTTCCTTAATGCAAAAATAGGATATGTGTAGCTCAGAAATACCTTGCATTAAGAAGGCATAGAAGAGAAAGAGAGAAATGCAAGCAGATCCTTTCATATAGGCAAGAGGACCTTTAGAAAAAAAATCTAGGGGCCAGCCCAAGGCTTAGTGGTTAAGTGCGCGCGCTACGCTACTGGCACCCGGGGTTGGGATCCCGGGCGTGGACCGATGCACCGCTTCTCCAGCCATGCTGAGGTGGCGTCCCACATACAACAACTAGAAGGATGTGCAACTATGACATACAACTATCTACTGGGGCTTTGGGGAAAAGAAAAAAAAGGAAGAGGACTGGTAACAGATGTTAGCTCAGAGCTGGTCTTTCTCAGCAAAAAGAGTAGGATTGGCATGGATGTTAGCTCAGGGCTGATCTTCCTCGAGGGAAAAAAAAAACAAGTTGATATTGGAAATAAAGAGAGAAAACATTAAAAAAAAAAAATCTAAACCAAGCCTTGGGATTTAAACATATACATTGATTTAAAAATATGCTATCCACATCTTTATAATAGCTTAAAAAATGTTCCTAAGGAATATATGTAATAAATTATTCTCAGAATTTTTCAGGAGTTAACTGAAGACATCCTTATACATGTTTTACATTAAAAGCCTATACTATTGCCTATCTGGGACTATTATATGAGATTTTATATAGACAAATTTCTAAGAAACGAAAAGTACTGATTCTTCAAAAATTTAAGTCAGAGACATTAAGGATATTCTTTCTACTAAGTATGAAAATTCTAAAGAACTTTCAGAATATCTATCAATGAAAAAAAAAGGGGAAAATAGATTTAGAGTAAATGGTGAGAATATAAATGTATGTGTGTATAAAGTTAAATAAAAGGGAGAGAGAGAAAAGTGAAAATGAGAAAGCAAGAAAGAGAGAGAGGAAGGCAAGAAGGGAAGAACGAAGAGGAAGTGACAGAGGGAAGGATAGAATGAAGACAGTTCTTATTAAGGATGTCCAATGGTACTTTCTGTAGGAAATATTTTACTGTACTATTGTCTTCCATTGCCTTCAACTGGTGCAATAAATTCCTGCATCTTAAAATGCAAATGGGGTCCATATAGGAGTAGGTGCGAAGGAAACCTAAAGATTCTCTAGCCTGTTTCCCAGAAAATCTGAAGGACATGCCTGATAACAGCCATCATAATTACAGCTACCCTTCCTTGAGTAGCCATTAAGTACCGGGAGCTAATCTAGACAGTATATACAGCAGTAGTAATCTTCCCAACAGCTCTGCAAGAAAAGTATTATTATTCTCATATTGGAAATGAGGAGACTAATGTTCAAAAAGGAAAAGTAGCTTTTCCAGGGCACAAGACAAATAAATGAGAGTCAGGCTTTGAATTAAGGTCTTACTGCCTCTGCCAGTCGATTCAATGCACACAGCAGTGGCAGGAGGAGAATTTGAATGTCCTGCGTTACATTACCATGGAGTGTTTTTTCCATTACAACACGCTGATCAATGGCACTGCCATTCGGGCAACATAAGGATGAGATTAGTGGTCACGATGCAAATGAAATTATCATGCTCGCTTCAGGCCCACTATGAAATGCCATCTCCTTATAGGCCGCATTCTCTGCTACCTTCCAGCACATGCAGTAGTTAGTTCTCTGCCTTTTTTCTTTTTTAAAACTCTAAGATTTAGGCAGCAAGTCTGATATTGTAACATCCAATATTTTAACAACCTGATGAAGAAAAGGCCATAGGAGACAATGAAACCTATGTTTAAGCAAAGAAAAACATCAGAATAATGGTAATAGTATAGAAAACCTAGTTTATTGGAGAGAGGAGAGGGTAAAGTAGAAATTGATACAAGTTCTTTAGTATGGGGGAGAGGGTATTTTATATTTACATGATTTAAATGCCAATTATTGCTAGAGTTAAATTCTCAGGCTGTTTATGAGTGAAACACTAAAAAAAATAATCTTTCTTTAAGAAGATTATTTCATTTTATGTATTACCGTGTTACAAGAAACTATTTGTCATCCATCCCAGGTATATAAAGGCATTGTTAATTAAGCTTTGGTGACTTTTTTTTTTTTTATTTAGTGTGTGTGCGTGTGAGGAAGATCAGCCCTGGGCTAACATCCACGCCAATCCTCCTCTTTTTGCTGAGGAAGACTGGCCCTGAGCTAACATCCGTGCCCATCTTCCTCCACTTTATGTGGGACACCGCCACAGCATGGCCTGACAAGCGGTGTGTCGGTGCGCACCTGGGATCCGAACCCAGGCTGCCAGCAGCAGAGCACGTGCACTTAACCACTATGCCACAGGGCCAGCCCCTAAGTTTTGGTGACTTTAATGCTAAAGAATGGAAAATTCCATTGTTCCTATTACTTATTAATAAAGAAAATGTATGATGTTAATATTGTTGCTTACTGATTGTCTTCAAGTACCTAAATCAATGGATGAGATCCATATGAAAAACGATTATCAATTCAGAGGTGGTGTAAAGGTCTGTTAAAGTAAACAGGTGATATTTAATTTTGCATAAACCTGCCAATTGTAATGCATTGTTGATCTGTGTTTTCTCATTGCAAAAACAAGATTATATATAGCTATATTGATGAAAATGGAAAGAAAAGAATTTGAGGGTGGTGGTTCATGGTCATAAAAGTTGGGGAATTAATAGCAATAGCTAGAGCCAAAAATGTAACTTCCCCTAGTGCATCAGGAAAATAAAACAATGCCTTTTCCAGTCAAGGGTTTCTACTATGTGAAGATAAATGGTTATAATAATATTCAGCACTTTCAACCAAAGATCACAAGGTATTTTACAAACCAATATGTCATGGTCTTAAAATGGAATAAAAATGTGGGTACAGGATAGCGTGAAAAACTTAAATAGAACAAGATGTTCTATTTTATGAAGTTATAACTCAGCTTCTAGAAGCCTCTCGTCTCTGGAGCAGCTTCCTTGTAACTGCATTTGGAATAGCTACACTTTTGTTCAGTCACCATATTGCACAGAATATTGCAGCACATTTTATTTAGAAAGATATTAAGGATATTAGGAAAAGGGATGTGTAATTGAATAAGAAGGATATAAAAGAGTATTTATAGCATGATTATATGATCCTGTTTTTTAAAAGAAATTATATCTATGTGTGTATGCATATACATAAATGCATGAACATATGGTCTAGAAATTAATTCACAATATGTTAGCAGTGGTTATCTCTGAGAAGTAGAATAACAGGTGACTTATGAAAATATGCTTTTACTCATTACGTATTTTGTAATTACCCATATTACTTGTGTAATAAAAAACCAAAAAACAAAGATTATTTATAACAAGGTTGTATTTAAATACAATTTTAAAGCATTATTTTACTTAGTGATCAACAACCAATATTTATAGAGCCATAAATACTTTAGACCTGATGATGTCATTTGTTTTATAACTATAGCAGTGTCATAGAATATACTGGTTTAAGACTTTTCTATGTTTTGAATGTGGCCCTGATATCTTTATATATTGGATTATATTTTCCAATTAATTTAGCTGGTAATTTTAGTGCTGTGATTTTGATGATTCCCATCCCATTGTCCATTTCTAAATGTCATATACCTTTACATAAATTAAGTCACAAAAATTCATTTATAGGGGCTGGCTGGTGGTATAGTGGTTAAGTTCACATGTTCCGCTTTGGCAGCCCGGGGTTTATGGGTTCAGATCCTGGGCCTGGACTTATGCACTGCTCATCAAGCCATGCTGTGACAGTGTCCCACATACAAAATAGAGGAGGATGGGCATAGATATTAGCTCAGGGCCAATCTTCCTCAGCAAAAAGAGGAAGACTGGCAATAGATGTTATCTCAGGGCCAATCTTCCTCACCCTCCCCCCAAAAAATTCATTTATAGAGTATCTCTTATGTGGTATGTACACATTGGATGCGTTACATGAATCATCCCACTAATTTACATAAAAACTCTGTAACTGAGAAGTTAGTATTTCTATTTTATAGATGAGGTAAACTTAGGTTGGAAGAGATTAGGGTAACAGCCCAAGGTCAAACACCTAGAAAATGTTAATAGAAGAGTTGAAAACAAGATCCATGTAAATCCAAAGTCAACATTTTCTACTGCAACACTAAGAATTACCCTAAGAAGTAAGGCAGAGAGACAATCAATCCATAGGAACTTTGAAAACTTATTTAGAAGTATTCATATATTAAAATATACCACACAGTTAATTTCAAATCTTCTGGGATTTCTTTCTGACTCCATAGAACTTGAATCTTTAACCACCTTACTGGCCACGTCATTAACAATGCAAACATTTGGCAGAACTCCCTGACTAAAAGTGCCTCATGTTAATGCTTTTTAATATAGTTCAGACAATAAAAACAATTCATGATTTACACATAAAAGTATTTGGTGTATAATTCCATAAATATCTATCATCCACCTATCTATATCTATCTATCTATCTATCTATCTATCTATCTATCTATCTATCTATCTATCCTTACTAGAGAAAGGATATGTATGAGCTTTATATTCACATTTTTACAGAAGGCTTGGAGATAGAGCAATGCCTAACCAATGTTTACCTATCTATATGCTAGGCAGTCCAAGACATTTCTTCTATTCAGCCTACTTAGAATCCTTCACAGGTTTCCAGCCGTGGCTTTCCAGTTCATTTATCCATTTACCACTTGCCTGAATTCTGCACCTCAGCTTACACTCTTGGGAACATCTTTGGATTAATGTCTTCTTTGGATCCCATTCCCTTTAACTGCCCCCCACCCCACCGACTTCCTGTTACCCTTTTATGTTTTTTGATCATCCTTAGCTGATGCTCTGTAATGAAAGCACCAGTACAACCCACTCTGTAGCAGTGTAGGGTCCCAAGACTACCATATGCTTTAGGCTCCAGCCTTCCTGAACTTGAATTTGATCCTGGGTAAGATAGACTTCTGGGAACATCTGGGAAACTGGCCCTGGTGCTAATGCCATAACTCTGGGTCCAGGAAATTGTTGTGAACCAGGCTGGTGAGATGATTCTCCTTCATTCAGATATTAACATGCCTGACTGTGAGCCCTAGGATGAGAATTTCAGGGGTCCACAAGTGTGCATCTTCATGTCTACTTTGAAAAATGCTACCAGTCTCTCTTCTGGGTATTTTGACTAGTCTGAACAATTTTTTTTGTCTTTTTATTATGCACATAATTTTGTACCTCACCCAAGTGATTCCTATGTTGATCTCTCCACTAAGTTGAACTTGTTCTTAACATTTATCAAAACAATACTCTACCATTGGTGGGACTGACAAAGACTCAGACCCATTATGGTAAAATTATGTGGGGAAAGTACTAGGATAGTAAAGTGGAAGATGATGATTGAGTGATGCCAGAATTGTTCCACTGACCCTGAAGGTTGGAGATGACCAAGGCCTTGGGATGTATGAAAGGAAATAGAGTTTTTCAGCAGAGCATAAAGGCCAGACCATGATCTTCTGGGAGTCTGGGCCACTGATAGATTCAAAACTTTTGCAATAGCCAGCTTTTAGTAATGTTAGGGTGAAAAAGATTCAAACCAACAAGGGGAACTGATATACCATAGATGAGATTACAGGATATGGCAACTCATTAATGGTAATCCCTGAGTACCATGACAAAGTGTTATGAGGGCTTACAGCATCTGGAGGGACGGAGAGATTCAGGGGCAGGCAAAGAATAAACCAAGGCCCAGAAGAGGGAGATAACTTGCCCAGAATCGACAACGTAGTAATGGTATAGCCAGATTTAGTATCCTCATCTCCTGACTTCCAGAATAGCATTCTTTCCAAACTCTTATTCTAGTCTTGGCATTGCTGTTCAAGGTAAAGGTATTACTCAGGGCAGGCGAATTGCAATGTTTTGCTTCCCACCTTTCTTAATTTATTCTTTCATCTGCACTCAATTCCTTCTGCTTCCTTTTCATTCCACTATATTCAATTCAGCTTATCTGGACACAGAAGTTTAAGTCTTAAAACCTAACTATTTATCACCCTTCCCTGACATCAGTCCTCTTGGGTTTCCAGAACTTAGTTTGCCCTCCCTACAGTTTTGCCCAAAGAACTAGCAGAATAGTTATATTATTTATGGCCCATTTGCTGGATTAAATAGTCAAATATTGTCTATAGCCTGGTTCATGTGTATGTGTGTATGTTTATGTTATGTTTATGTTTTTATTATGCAGTTGTCAGAAGAGTTTAAATGTGTTTTATATCACCCTAACATGATCACAAATTATTAATTATTTTATACTTTCTGTTATATCAAGTTTAATCTTGTCTCTGTATGTTTTATCTCATTTTCCAGATAAGCCAATCCAGACATATTTTCAAAATAATTTTAAAAAACCAGAAAACTATGAAGACTAATGTAACAAACATCCATGTACCCACCTCTTCAAGGAAACAAATGAAAAAGACAATTATTTTGATGTATTTTCAATGCATTTGTACAGAAATTTAAGTTGAAATCCGTATGTTCACCCACAGGTTCCATTTCTCTCCATCCCCAGAAACAATTATCATGAATTTGATCTGTAGCTCACCCCAGTTTATATACTTTTACTAATTATATAGAAATAGCTTTACGTTTATAAAAATCATGTGCTTGCAAATTATACACATACACTTATCTGTAACTTGCTTCTTTATTCAACATTTTTTTTTTTTTTTTTTGTGAGGAGATCAGCCCTGAGCTAACATCCGCCAATCCTCCTCTTTTTTTGGCTGAGGAAGACGGCCCTGGGCTAACATCGGTGCCTATCTTCCTCCACTTTATATGGGACGCCGCCACAGCATGGCTTACCAAGCAGTACTTCGGTGCGCGCCCGGGATCCGAACCAGCGAACCCCGGGCCGCTGCAGCGGAGCGCGCGCACTTAACCGCTTGTGCCACCGGGCCGGCCCCTATTCAACATTTTTTGAGATCTATAAGATCTAATCCATTCATTTTAAGTGATGTTTAGTATCCCATGTATAGTACATGAATAAATTACAATAATTTTTTTTTAACTTTTCCTATGTTATCCATCCACCCACATCACACATATTACAAACAATGAGTCAGAGAACATCTTTGTACAGATCTCCTACCTCGCTTGTATAAGAATTTTCTTAGAAATGAGATTTCTGGGTTATATGGCATGTACACAGTCAAATTTTTTGGATATATTCAATTTCTCTTTAAAGAAGTTGTTCTAATTTACACTTCTGCCAGATTTATATGGTGTCTGCTTCCCTATCTCCTTTGTCAGTTGATATGGTCAGACTTTTAAGTGTTTCCTAGTCTGATGAATGTGAAGATACCTGATTATTTTTTGAAATTGTACTGATTACTGGGGAAATTGAGGATATGTATTTCTTCACCATTCAGTTTTCTTCTTTCAATTCTTTATGTCCATTCATATTTATTTTTTTTTGTTTGCCTTCTACCACATTTTGGACACATGAAATATATCTCAAAATGCTTTCTAACACTATGTGAACATTTTCTCTTCTCAAACTTAACAAACATCAAAGGCTTCCATTACTTTAAAGATAAAATTTAACTTTCTTAGCACATTACCGAATGCTCTTTGAGATCTAGCCTCTCTACTACCCACACTTATCTCTTAGAAATCCCCACTCCAGTTTGAATCCAATAATTCAACTTTTCAAAAAACTTTTGTAAAAGGTTGATTTTTCTTGTCTCTAGGCCCCTTCACATCCTGCCTTATCTCAGTCACAGGCTCATTTCTCAAAGCTTCTTCACCTGGTTAAGTCCTAAGTCTTCTTTACAATGCAGTTCCAATACTCATTCCTCCAGAAAACTTTGCATGACCTTCTGTTCATAGCACAATTTGCTTACTCATATCATGTTAATTGATCCTGTATCTGTTATTTCATCTTCTAAAAAACATACTTGATATGATTTTTAAAGGCAGAGACATGTTTATGTTTATTTATGTCTATTTTTAGCACTAACAGAATATTCTTAAAATGATAGTAATATAGCCAATACTTATTAATCATTTAGTAGAATTGTAGGCACATTGGAGAATACAAAGACATATAAGACATTATGACTCTGTTTACAGTCTGATTAGGGCCACAGATATCTTTAAATAAAATTGATTAGTAATCAAAGCAAGTATAATTAATGAAAATATTCACAAAAAAATTAAAATTATTATTATATATATCTTATATGTGAATATAAGGATAGAGTATTTTATGAGCAATCCATAGTGAAGAGGAAAAAACATCAGAAAATGAAAATAAAACAAAAAGAAATAAATTTTAATAGATATTAATGCTGGCAATTATTGGCCTTTGGTATATATACTTTTCAATTTGTGTATATGTGTTTGTATATGCATATGCATGTCTGTATATGCATGTGTATGCACGAATATATACATATATATAAAGAGAGACAGAGATAGAGAAAGAGACAGAGAAGGAATTTTGAATGTCTCTCAATATAAATAAAAGATATTCTTATATCAATGACCACAGACCAATTAAGTGAATATTCTCTAATTTATTTAACCAATCCCATTGATAAATACTTTCAGTGTTTGCAAGTCTTTCTTCTTATTATTGTCGTATAATAATGAAGACCTTTCTAAATGTTATTGAATATTTAAAAATATATTTCTGACCATAAAATTGCTAAGGCACATATTATGAATGTTGTTGAGACATTTACACATATTACCAAATTGTTTTCCAGAAATTTTGTAAAAATTCATACTCAGTTGACAGTGTATTAAAGTGCCCTCACCAACACTGGGTATTAGAAAAATAAATTCCTGAGGATTAAAGATTCAATGTAATGAAAATACCCATAAGCCTTTAATCCATCAGGGATTTATTTGGTATAAAATATGGTGTAAGGATGTGTATATGTATGTGTGTGTATGTGTGTGTTGTTACCGAATTATTTTACTGTCATTTATTGATTAATCCATTTGGTCATCCTACTGATTTAAAATGCCAAATTAAGATTCATTAACTAAGTATGTATAATTATCTTTACTTCTGACCTTTCATCATCTTGCATTGACCTATCCATGTACTCTGTTGGTGTTACTATACTGTTTTATTAATGGTATGTTTACAGACATTTTAACGATTGTGAGAGAAAGCCCCACTTACTATTTACTGTTTTTATTCTAAATGTGTATATCTAAGTGATGTTTAGAATTATTTAGTCAAGTTTACCATGCCTTCCCAAAGTTAAGATTTGGGTTAGAATGATCTTATATGTGAATATTAATTTAGGAAATGTGGCTCTCTCTCTCTTTCTAAGTCTTTCTATTGAAGTACAAAATATGTTTCTTCATTTTCATCTTTCCTGTCAATTTCATAGAAAATTTATGTAGTTTATCTCATAAAGGTCTGGGAAATTTTAGTTCATTGCTTAGAATTTTATATTTTTTCTTGCTACTATATATGGCTCCTTATTTTCCATTTTATTTTAACTGTTTATCATTAGTATATGGGGACATTTGATTTCGCTATTATTTTCAATCCTGCTATGCTAATATATAGATTAGTTCTAATAGGTTTTCAGTTAATTCTTTTGCATTTCCAAAGTAGAAAATCATGTTATCAACAATTAATATTTACTTTTCCTCTTTCAATTATAAATTTGTGTGGTTTTTTTCATTTTATTTTCCTGAATAATTATATTAAAACTTTCAGAAGGATGTTAAAAAAATAATGGTCATAATGGCCAACTTTGTCTTCCCCTAAGTTTGGTGGAACTGTCTCTAGTGCCCAGCCATTTGAAACAAGGCTTACTTTAGCCTGGGTAACAATATATTATGTTAAGGAAATACACAGGTTATTTCACCATCACCCAGATGTTTTGTTGTTTCCCTTAAATTATTTCAGCTTTGTTTCTGATTTAATTGCTTCTGGTATTTGATCATTAAGAATATCAGCAACTTTTACTTTGTAATGTATTTTTTTACTCTTTTACTTCCAGTTAGTTAACTAAGATTTTTAAAATTAGGAATACATACTGAATATTGTTTTTTGGGCATCTATCAGTTTGATCATACAGTTTTTCTCCCTTAACCTACCAATATGAGGCATTATATTAGTAGATTTCCTAATATTAAACTATTTTTTTATTTTTATTTATTAATGGATTTTATATGCTTCTACTTTGTCTTTTTGTTTTTGTTTTTTTGAGGAATATTGGCCCTGAGTTAACATCTATTACCAATCTTCCTCTTTTTGCTTGACGAAGATGGTTCCTGAGCTAGCATCTGTGCCCATCTTCCTCTATTTTGTATGTGGGACGCTGCCACAGTGTGGCTTGATGAGCAGTGTGTGGGTCCATGCCCCGGGGTCTGAACCTGCAAACCCTGGGCTGCCAAGGCAGAGCACGTGAACTTAACCACTATGTCACCAGGCTGGCCCCTTAATATCTGTTTATATATGAAATTAGTTTGTAATTTTCTTTTCTGATACTATATATTTCAGGTTCCAATATCAGTTTCTATAGGTGGTATCAGAGAAATGAAACTGTAAAATAAGAACAGTCTCTAAAATTGATTGTTTTAATATGTTGCTTGAAATTTACCAGCAAAAAAGAGACCATTGCTTTATGGGAAAAATCTTTTGTAATATAAGGTGTTTATGAAATAGTCTTACCTGAAATCTGAGACGTCACAGTTCATTTGAAAAATATGTTTCCTATGTTTATTTCTGTTTATAAAAATGAAAAAGTAAAACCATTTCTTCAACTACCATTTAAGAAAAAGAAAGGACTGAGACTATAAATGAAAAAATGAAATGTTACAAGTAATAATAAAAGAAAAAAAATGAAGCATATGTCTTCCTCACTGTCACTCTTGGGATAGAGCTATGTGGGAATCTTATTTGTACATTTAGAAGAACATATATTTCCGGGTATATGAGGTTGTAGAAGTCCATCCATTTTTGTGCACACAAACCACGAGGACTGTATATTATCAGGGCTTGTGATGATGAGCTATCCAAAACACCTAAGCATATGTTTTAGTACTCAATCATGAAAATAAGTACATGGAGAGTAAATTTATTTTTCAATTTTTTTGTTTTCTGTAGGATATGCATTATCTTTTGTTTTCCATTGCCCACAAGACTGTGTACCTGATATGAGACCATAGGACAGTCCAAAATATTAAAGAACTCCCAGGCCATGCCAAAGATGGACATTTATGTTTACAGTCTGTGGAAATACTGAGTCCGATGGAAAAGACTGATTATAATCTAGGAAACAAAGAAAAAGTTTAGTAACTGCAAAGGCAATAATGGGTCTGGAGGGATTTGACAGAAATAAAACTAAGTGAGAGTTGATATTGGGAATGATAAAAGATGTACCAAAAATACAAATAGATCCAACAAGGAAATCAGGAACTATTTCCGTTAACTATTGAATGTCTGCCCTCACATTGATTCCTGCAAGGCTTGGTGGCGCAGGCTTTCGAAGGGATCATCCAAACATATACAATTAACAATTTTTGTTAATAACACATTGAATTTATATAGCTCTTTTCTTCAAACGCAAGTTAAGAAGATCCATTTTTCAGCAAACTGCTGTGGATCACATGTAGATACAGATCAGATCAGAAGTCCACCCACCTGTTTTAAAAATTTTTATTTATTTATTTAATTGATGTAACATTGGTTTATAACATTATATAAATTTCAAATGCACACCGTATTTAGACTTCTGTATAGACTACATTGTATTCACCACCAAAAGCCTAGTTGCCATCTGTTGCTGTACACATGTGTCTCTTTACCTCTTTTGCCCTCCCCTTACCCCCTTCCCCTCTGGTAACCACCAATGTGTTCTCTGTATCGATGTGTTTGTTTGTTTATCTTCCACATCTGAGTGACGTCATACAGTAATTGTCTTTCTCTGTCTGACTTATTTTGCTTAGCCCAATACCCTCAAGTTCCATCCATGTTGTTGCAAATGGCAAGATTTTATCTTTTTTTTATGGCTGAGTAGTGTTCCATTGTATGTATGTACCACATCTTCTTTATCCATTCATCCAACAAGGGGCACTTAGCTTGTTTCGAGGTATTAGCTATTGCGGATAAGACTGCAATGAACACATGGGTGCATATATCTTTTGGAATTAGTGTTTTCACCTTCTTTGGATAAATACCTAGAAGTGGAATAGCTGGATCATATGGTAGTTCTATTCCTAATTTTTTGAGAATTCTCCATACTGTTTTCCACAATGGCTGCACCAATTTACATTCCCACCAGCAGTGTACGAGGGTTCCCTTTTCTCCACATCCTCTCCAACACTTGTTCTTTCTTGTCTTTTTAATAATAAGCCATTCTGACAGGTGTGAAGTGATATCTCATTGTGGTTTTGATTTTCATTTCCCTAAAAATGATTGGTGATGTTAAACATCTTTTTATTTACCTGTTAGCCATATGTATAACTTCTTCGGAAGAATTTCTGTTCAGATCCTCTGCCAATTTTTTGATAGGATTTTTTTTTGCTGTTGAATCGTATTATTTTTTATATATTTAAATATTAACCCATTATTGGATATATGATTTGCAAATGTCTGCTTCCAGTCACTAGGTTGTCTTTTCATTTTTATGGTTTCCTTTGCTGTGCAGAAGCTTTTTAGTTTGATATAGACCCATTTGTTTATCTTTTTCTTTAGGTTCCCTTGCCTGAGGAGACACGTTTACAAAGATATTGCTAAGGCTGATGTCAAAGAGAATACTGCCTATGTTTTCTTTAGGAATCTTATGGTTTCAGGTCTTAAATTCAAATCTTTTATCCATTTTGAGTTAATTTTAGAGTATGGTGTAAGATAATGGTCTCCTTTTATTCTTTTCCATGTGGCTGTCCTGTTTTCCCAACACCATTTATTGAAGAGAATTTCCTTTCTCCATTGTATATTCTTGGCTCCTTTGTCAAAAATTAGCTGTGCGTAAATATGTGGATTTATTTCTGGACTCTCGATTCTGTTCCATTGATCTGTGTGTCTGTTTTTCTGCCAGTACCATGCTGTTTTATTACTAAAGCTTTGTAGTACATTTTGAAATCAGGGAGTGTGATACCTCCAGTTTTGTTCTTTTTTTCTCAGGATTACTTTGGCTATCTGGGGTCTTTTATTGTTCCATATAAATTTTAGTATTCTTTGTTTTATTCCTGTGAAAAATGTCATTGGGATTCTGATAGAGATTGCATTGAATTTGTAGATTGCTTTAGGTAATGTGGACATTTTAACTATGTTAATTCTTCCTGTCTGTGAGCATGGAGTATCTTTCCATTTCTTTGTGTCTTCTTCAATTTCTTTCAACAATGTCTTAGAGTTTTTAGGGTATGGGTCTTTCACATCCTTGGTTAAACACTTTCCTTACATATTTTATTCTTTTCGTTGTGATTATGAATGGGATTGTATTTTTGATTTCTCTTTCTGCTAGTTCATTATTAATGTATACAAACACAACTGATTTTTGTATGTTGATTTTGTACACTTCAGCTTTACTGTATTCATTAATTATTTATTATAGTTTTTGGTGGATTCTTTAGAGTTTTCTGTATATAAAACCATGTCATCTGCAAATAGTGAGTTTTACTTCTTTTCCAATTTTGATACCCTTTATTTCTTTTCCTTGCCTAATTGCTCTGGCTAGGACTTCCATTACTATGTTGAATAAGAGTGATGAGAGTGGGAATCCTCGCCTTTTTCCTGTTCTTAGAGGGATAGTTTTCATTTTTTCACTATTGAATATGATGTTAGCTGCAGGTTTGTTGTATATGGCCTTTATTGTTGAGGTGCTTTCCTTCTATACCCATTTTATTGAGAGTTTTTATTTTAAATGGATGCTTAATCTTGTCAAATGCTTTCTCTGCATCTATTGAGATGATCGTGTAATTTTTATTCTTCATTTTATTAATGTGGTGTATCATGTTGATTGATTTGCAGATGTTGAACCATCCTTGCATCCCTGGCATAAATCCCGCTTGTATGTAGTGCATGATTCTTTTAATGTATTGTTGTATTTGATTTACTAATGTTTTGTTGAGGATTTTTGTATCTATGTTTGATGGCAATATTAGCCTGCAATTTTCCTTTTTTGTGTTGTGTTTGTCTGATGTTGGTATCAGGGTAATGTTGGCCTCGTAAAATGAGTTAGGAAGTATTCCTTCCTCTTCAATTTTTTGGAAGAGTTTCAGAAAGCTAGATATTAAAGCTTCTTTGAATGTTTGGTAGAATTCACCAGAGAAGCTGTCTGGTCCTGGTTTGGGGGAAGTTTTTGATTACTGTTTCAATCTCTTTACTAGTAATTGGTCTATTCAGATTCGCTATTTTTTCTTGATTATATTTTGGAAGGTTGTACAATTCTAAGAATTTATCCATTTCTTCTAGGTTAACCAATTTGTTGGCATATAGTTTTTCATAGCATTCTGTTATAATCCTTTTTATTTCTGTGGTATCTGTAGTAATTTCTCCTCTTTTGTTTCTAACTTACTTTATTTGAGCCTTCTCTCTTTTTCTTAGTGAGTCTAGCTAAGGGTTATCTTTTCAAAGATGATTGTCAATTTTGTTTATGTTTTCAAAGAATCAGCTCATATTTTCATTGATCTTTTCTATTGTCTTTTTAGTCTCTATTTCATTTATTTCTATTCTGATTTTTATTATTTCCTTCCTTCTACTGACTTTGGGCTTTGTTTTTCTTCTTCTGGTTCTTTTAGGTATAGTGTTAGATTGTTCATTTGAGATTTTTTTCTTACTTGAGGTAGGCCTATATTGCTGTAAAATTCTCTCTTAGTACCTCTTTTGCTGCAGCCCATAGATTTTGGTATGTTGTATTTTCATTTCCATTTCTCTCCAGGTATCCTTTGATTTCTCCTTTGATTTCTTAATTGATCCAATAGTTGTTCAGTAGAATGTTGTTTAATTTGCAGATATTTGTGATTTTCGCTGTGGTTGGAAAAGAGGCTTGATATGATTTCAATCTTCTTAAATTTATTGAGTTTTGTTTTGTTTCCCAACATATGGTCTATCTTTGAGACTGTTCTGTGTGCCCCTGAGAAGAATGTGTATTCTGCTACTCTTGGATTGAATGTCCTGTATATATATCTATTAAGTCTATCTAGTGTAGTTTTTCATCTAAGGCCAGTGTTTCCTTGCTGACTTTCTGTCAGGATGATCTATTCATTGATGTAAGTAGGGTACAAAAGTCTCCTACTATTATTGTGTTACTGTCAATTTCTCCCTTTAGCTTTGCTAATAATTGCTTTATGTATTTTGGTGCTTCTAAGTTAGGTGCATATATATTAATAAATGTTATGGGTTCTTGATGGATTTTCCCCTATATCATTATATAATGTCTATCTTTGTCTCTTGTTATCTGTTTTCGTTTGAAGTCTATTTTGTATGATATAAGTATGGCTACACCTGCTTTCTTTTGGTTGCCATTTGCTTAGAGTATCATCTTCTATCCCTTAACTTTGAGCCTATGTTTGTCTTTAGAGCTGAGATGGGTCTCCTGGAGGCAGCATATTGTTGGATCTTGTTTTTTAATCCATCCAGCCTATCTGTATCTTTTGATTGGTGAATTCAATCCATTTACATTTAGGGTGATTATTGATATATGAGAACTTAATAGTGCCATTTTATCTTTTGTTTTCTGGTTGCTCTATATTTCTATTGTTTCTTTTTTCTTGTGTTTCTGCCTGCCATTACAGTTTGGTGGATTTCTGTGATGTGTTTCTCAGTTTTCTGGTTTTTTTTATGTTTTGTGACTCTGCTTTCAATTTTTATTTTGTTGTCACCATGAGGTTTGTGCAACAGATCTCATAGATGAGATAGTTCTTTCTCTGCTGATAGCATCTAATCTCCACTTGCCTATGTAGGTTCCATGCTTTTTCTCTTTGCCTTCTATGTTTTTGTTGTCACAAATTCTTTTTTTATATTGGGAGTTCATTACCAAATTGAAGTGGTTATAGTTATTTTTAGTGCTTTCTTTCCCTTTAACCTTTCTCTTATAATTGTTTACCAACCTATTCTGATATACAGTCACAATTTTCTGATTCCATCCATCTATTTATCACCTTGCTAAATGCTTTGTATACCTTTGCCTTTTCATTTCAGGTAGGAGAGCTCTTTTCAAGATTTCTCATTAAGGCAGATCTTGTGGCAATGAACTCCCTCAGATTTTGTTTGCCTCAGCAAGCCTTTATTTCTCCTTCATATGTGAAAGATAACTTTGCTGGATAGAATATTCTTGGCTGACGGTTTTTAGCTTTCAAAATTTTGAACATATCATTCTACTTTCTCCCCGCCTGTAGAGTTTCTGCTGAGAAAACTGCTGATAGGCTAAGGGGGTTCCTTTGTAGGTTATTGTTTTTTTCCCTCTTGCCACCCTTTCTTTCTTATTGACTTCAGACAGTTTTAATATAACGTGCTTTGGCGAAGGTCTTTCTGCATTGAAATAATTAGGTGTTCTATAAGCTTCATGTGCTTGTATATCCAGTTCCTTCCCCAGGTTTGGGAAGTTCTCAGCTATTATTTCTTTAAATAAGCTCTCTGCTTCCTTCTTCCTCTCTTCTCCTTCTGGGATATCCATTATTCTTATATTACTTTTCCTAATTGAGTCAGATATTTCTTATAGAATTTGTCAATTTTTTTAAAAAATCTTGGTTTACCATCCTCTTCTGCCTGAATCATTTCTAGACTTCTATCTTTGAACTCACTAATTCTCTTTCCATTTGGTCTACTCTATTTCCAGTGTTTTCTACATTATTCTTCATCTTATTTATTGAGTCCTTCAGCTCCAGAATTTCTGTTTGGTTCTTTTTTAAAGTTTTAATCTCTTCGATGAAGTACTCCTTCTGGTCATTAATTTTATTCCTGAGCTCATTGAACTGACTTTCTGAGTTTTCTTGCAGCTCACTGAGTTTCTTCATGACAGCTACTTTGAATTCTCTATTGGTTAGATGGCAATCTTCTGTAACTTTAAGTTTGGTTGTTGGAGAATTGTCATTTTCTTTTTGTGATATTGTGTTACCATAGTTTTTCACGGTGCTTGATGAGTTGTTCCTTTCCTATTCTAATTTAGGTAAGGCTGTTCCCTTTGATTCTGAGCTGCTTTGATTGTATTTGAGAGTCTCATTTTCTACCCTCCACTGCCTCTGCCAAAGGTGTCATTAGTGCCCTTGTTGTGCTCCTGGTGCCTCCAATGTTGCTAATGCCTGTAGTTGCCGGTGTTGCCACCAGGGTCACCATGCTGGAGAGCACTTCTGCTGCTTCTAGGGTCACCTGGGTCACGGCTTCCCCCACTGTGGCAGGGGGAAGGGGAGAGTGTGGCAGGAGCCCAGGTCATGGGCATCTCTGCTGTGTCTGGGTATGTTGGGTCTACAGGCACCACTCCCACAGATTGGGGGGCCAGGATTGTGGGTGCTGCTGCACTGAGGGTTGACTGGGGTCGTGGGCTCTGCTGTCACTGTTACCAGGCTTTCCGCTGCTTGCTGCTACATGTGCTGCCTGCACTGCTGCTCCCGGGTTTTCTGTGGGTGCTGGCACTGCTGTTGCCAAGATTGCTGGGTTCATGGATGTCACTGCTGTTGCCAGGTGTGCCAGTGTCACAGGTGCCACCACCACAAGGGGAGGGGTACCTGGGTTTCAGGTGCCATCACTGTTCCTGGAGCCTCTGGTCTTGGCTGCTGGTGAGGTTCCAAGGACCTCAGGTCACGGGCATCATTGCTGCTGTCAGAGGCACCAGGGTCTTGGATGCAGCCCCCACTGCTGCAGGGGCTGGGTTGCAGGCACTGCTACAATTCCTGGAGCCTCTAGTCTCAGGAACCACAGCGGTTCCTGGAGCTTTAGGTCACGGGTGCCTCTGCCGCTGCTGGGGGAGGGCGAGGTGCTGAGTCACAAGTGCTGCTGTGGTTCCTGTAGCCTCTGGTCTCAGGCACCAGACCAATTTCTGGAACCTCAAGTCACAGGCACTGCTGCTGCTGCCAGGTGTGCCAGGACCTTGGATACAGTGCCTGCTGCTGAGAGGGCTGAGGTCAGAGGCAATGCCACTGGGGGAGGTGGAAGGGGCTGGGTCACAGGCACGGCAGCAGTTCCTGAAGCCTCCAGGATTGTGGGTTGCCTCAGTTCCTGGGGCCTTCGTTCATGGGTATTACTGCCGTTCCTGGAGCCTCTGGTGGCAGACAGGGCTGCAGTTCCTGGAACCTCCGGTCTCTGGAGCTGCTGCCGTTGCTCCCCTAGTTCCACTGCCTCCACGAGGTCCAGTCCACCCACCTTCAGATGTATAGGTGTGTGGATCTTTCAGGGGTTCTGATGTGCTGTGCAGAGAGTCCTTTGTTGGTCTACGGATGTAGTACTGGTTGTAACTTAGAGGGGAAAAACAAAGGGAGCAACTCACTCTGCCATGATGCTGACATCACCCATCTACCAAATGTTTTCTCCGTTCATTTCCAAAGTTGGAATGAAAATATCAGCAAAGCAGAGGGAGAAACCATATATGTTTTTAAAGTGGAGATATATTTAATGACAATAATCTATCACAACATAATAACTATAAATTAATAAAGGCTGGACAAATTTGAGGAGGAAGAGGGAATTGGGGAGGATTCATGGAGTAGATAAGTAAGTAACACACATTTAGCCAAATAAAAATGTGACAAGAGGAGTAAAAGACATACAGGGAAGTTAATTACAATTTAGGTCAATCTTCCTACATAGTTAGGAAATGTGCCAGGAATTTCATCTGTGTTATGTCTTTTAATACTCAAAACATAATGTGATATAATATTATTTCTATTTTAAAGGTGAGAAGATTAGAGGCTCAGATAACAAAAGTAACTCACCATGGTCACTCTGTTAGCAAACTTTAGAGTTGACATCAGAATCAATCCCATTATACTTTGTATACTTTTTATACAAAAGACAGGCTGTGCATGTGTTTTGTTTGGCACATGTTTTTTTTTTTTTATTTTCAATTAGTGACCAACATTTAAATATAAGGAGTTTAAACATTTTTTAAAAATCAAATATCTATCAATACTGAGCAGACCTGAAGAATCTAGGTAGCGGTGGCCCCAGTAAGGAGAACATCCTTCCTCTTGGCCAAGTCCCCATTGCTGGTGCAAGCATATGCACCTACAGCTCCCCGAAACAATTCATATCTTTGCATTACCCTATGGCCCCTGAGGCGCAGACCTCTGCTAAAAAGAAAAGAGGATAGAAAACATGCAAGAAAAAGAGAAAGGGTGAGATATTTCACACAACATCACACACTCACAAATACAAACGTCATATATAAAGAAGACTTTAAAAATGAAACCAAGGGAAGGCTGAAGAAAATAAAAGATTTCAAAAAAGTAAAACAGGCTGAAGAGTCTCAAATCTATTGGATTGATACACAAATTTAAAAATAATGTATGTTTAAATTTTGTTTTCTGATTACTCTTCTCTAATTGGAATGTCCTCCAACAGTTAAAATAAACATGTATTTTCTTTTTCCATCAGCATGTCAGACAATCATTCTGGAATAATTAACACATAATTGTGTGGTGGAGGAAGTGCATACATAAGGCTCTGAAGGCTCAAATTTCCTTGTGTACAACAGCGAGTTCATTGTTAAGCATTTTTTTTGTTAAGCATTGCCCATAATTATGCACACACAAAACATACATGGTGATCTCTAAAATTAACGAACATGTTTTTAACATTATTTTATTTCTTTATAATACATGGAGAAACTCGAGGATTGATGAAAGTACCCTGACTTCATAAAGGGAATTATTTGAAGAAATGGAATTAGGAATTTTTTTTATCATGCTATCTATTTATAAAACCACATTTACACCACCAATTCATATTCATTGTCTATACATCATTCAGAAATTACATAATCTATTATTTAATACTCTGAGTCTCTTGATTTTACTTTTTAAATAGGTCTTCTGCTGTTAAAATACGGCATGAAGTGATGTGGTGTCTTTATAATTATCTATCTAATTTGATTATTGGAGATTGAAAGCACACATAATTCAGATTTCCAAATAGGTTTTTTATTTGGTGTGGTTTGGTTTGGTTTGGTTTGACAGAATAGTGGTTAAGCATAAACTCAAGAATCAGGCTGCCTGGATTCCAATCCTGTTTCTGCCATTTACTAATTACGTGACCTTAGGCAAGTTACTTTCACTTTCTTAGGCTCTGTTTATGAATCTTATAAATGAGGATTATCATAACACTTCTCTCCAAGAGTTTTGAGAGAATTAAATGAGAAAAATGCATATAGGATACTTAGCAAAAATGTCTGGTATATGCTAAATACTTAATAAATATTAGCTATTATTATAATTGTTGCATTAATTAACTACCCTCACAATTGGCAATTTTCCACATTACTTCAGGGGATATCTCTAATAGAAGAAGGCAGAACTCCAGGGAATAGATTAATTTAATTAAACCTGAAAAAAAATGAGATTACTCAGACGATGGATTCTTTGAATTCTAGGTCACCTGAACACATCAAGGCCAAAACTATAGCAAACAGATTCATTGCATTTTCCTCTGTTTTAAACCGGTGGATTGACTTTTCACAATTTTTCAATGATCAAAATATGTCCCACTACCACCAATAACTTAATTCAGGAATTGATTTGCTCTCCAAAAATGCCAGCATAATATTAGCACCTTTTTTTGACACTTGCAACTTTAACGAACACTAGGCTGGAAAGTACAAAGCATTTTGGGAAGATTACACATAACCTTCGTAAGACCTTATTCAATAAATAATTCTGATCCTAATTTTCAATTGACATGTGTATAAAACAATCAAAAAAACACCAAGGGCCAGCAGTGTACCATACTCCACCAGGGAGTACAAAGCTTCTTGGTGTGAGAGAATCAACGAGAAATTAGTTCAAACAGAACTACACCATTTTCTAATAACAACAGCCTATCTTTTCATCCTCTTCTTGTACCACCTCCTACTTATTCACTATGCTCTAGTTACATTGACTTTTGAGGCCTTTTGCATTAATCATTTCGTCTGCCTGGAATGCTCCTTTCTATTCCTGTTATGTGACTAGCTCTTTGCCATATGAGAGGAGTTGACATCATAAATATCAAAACGTCAACTCCTCTGATAAGGCATTTTCAGACACCCTAAAAAAGCTATCTACTCACAGGCACTCTCTATCTTATCCTCCTTCTTTAACATATTATTTCCATTATTGCAGTCTGTAAATACAGGTTTTATTATTTTATCATTTATTTGTTTATAATATATCTATATTACTATATTCTAGGCTTCATGAAGACAAGAACCCTTTTTGTCTTATTCACCACTACGTCTGCAACACATAAAACTTTTGTTGAGGCAAATCATGGGAATTCTGAGATAGGCTAAACCACCTGTTAGTGTCTACTTCTCTACAATGTGAATAGTAGGAATAGGGATCTGTTTAATTACGCTGCTTAGGATGGAATAAGTCCTTAGTGAATAAAAGAGCTAATTTTAAAGATGATATTCTCATGCTGAATTCAATAACAAATAGAGATAAATTCCAAGAGGGGGATGCAATCAGTTGTGTGCAGAAGGGATTTAGAGAAGGAAGCAAACTGAATGGACTTTGATTGTCTGGTAAAACCGCATGATTGAAACAAAACCTTGGCTTTGGTATTTATCTTTTAAAAGCTAGCAAAAAGATGTGGATAAGCAGGCATGAGCTGTTGCAAGCCATTTTGGGCAGGAAGACTGAACAAAGACAAAGAGGTGAGCAAGAGCTTTGTGTATGGGGGTCGAATTAAAATACTTTTCTAACAGGAACGGAGAATTTGTGTTAGGCAGTGACTGGACAAAACGGGTAAGTAGGACATAATAAATAACTTCAATCTTGAAAGCCAGGTAGAAGAGTCCAGAACTGATGTAATCATCACAAATCTCCCTTTCCATATGATCTGTGCCTTTACATGCGAATCTCTGCCTTGAACTCTATGTTCTGCCATGTCTGCAACTATATGACATTCTCAATAGTAAGGACTGTGCCTTTATTCATCATTGTACCTCAACACCAGCACAGTTGCTGACATCTACTAATAGCCAAAAATATTTTTAAAAATAATAAGCCATGAGAAACCTCTGAGTATTTTTGACTATTAGAATAACAAAGTAATAGTTGTGTCTTAGAAACACGAAATTTAAAAAGGAAATGTAGGAGGCTAGTGCCAGAAATTTGGGATTGATGTGTTATGGGTCTGGATATCACTGGTGGCAAGTAGGAATAGAGTGAAAGGAAAATTATGAAGAATTACTGTAAATAAAGACTCCTCATATCTTATCAACTGATTAGATAAACAAAATGAAGGAAAAAATAAACTTGAGTGAAAGTTGATCCCAATGTTTTGCCTCGGGGAACTGAAAAAATATATATTTTGAAAGGGAACTTAATCATGTTATGAGTCTAGATGAGTGCACAGTCCACAGATTTAAGATTTGAATCTTGGCTCTGTTAAGACATAGGTATATTTCCGGATCATCTGTGAAATAGGTTAAAATTATGAATGGATTATCTGGCCATCCACTTGTGGTTCTTTTGCTCTGTACTGTATTACCCCAGATGTAGAACAGAAAATATTTTACTTGCTTTCAACCAAAATAAAGCACTGATCTTTATTTTACACTAAATTTCATTGAAGGTTTCAAAAGACTAAACATTTTATGTGTAGCAGTTAAAAGATCAAAAATTGAATATCAGATATTCTTGGCTTCTTCTCCATAAGTTTAGGGCTCTTACATACTCTCCACTGCCCCCTCTTCCTTTTTCTTTTTCTCTCCCCTCACTTGCTATTCACAAGAAACTGAATCAACAAGTTTTCTAATTTTATTACACAGAATAGTTTATCTTCATTCCTATCTCTTCCACAAAATCAACTTGATGAAAGTTTAGAAAGTCTAAAGATTCTCTTTTTGATGCTGTGGTGGACACAGAGACGTGCCACTCAGATTCCTCCTCAAGGAAGGACTAGCTTAGTCACAATGAGTGCGGTTAGCTGACAGTGTCTACTTATTAGCATCTTCAGGATCCCTCAGCATTCAAGCTGAGATCTCATCCTCTTTGGAAGCCAAGAACTTAGCAAGATGATTGATAATGGTACATACATTGGGCTAGACATTTCCAACTAAGGCAGGACACCTCTAATGGACAAAGTTTGCTCTGGAGCTCACCATTCAGCTGGGAAAGATTTGTGAACTGTGTGACATGATCTAACAGCTCACCCTGCCCAATCCTACTTCCCACCCTTTTCTTTCATAGCTGCTACTTCTCCAAAATCCTTTTGTACTCCTAACTTCATCTTAATACCTGCTTCCCAGAAAAATCAACCTGTGACAGTTGGTGTCAAGAGTACTCTGAGAAAGCTGGTGCTAGAATGGAGTTTTGCATAACCTGTTTAATCACTATCCAGCTGGTAATGAGGATCCTGTGCCTGGAGTTAAGCAATGTGTAGAGAGCTCCTGCAACATGGTGGCAATTCAATTCTTAAAATTATTACCCATGATGAGGGCTGGCTTAGTGGCTAGTGGTTAAGTTTGGTGTGCTTCACTTCAGCAGCCCAGGTTCGGTTCTCGGGTGCGGACCTACACCACTTGTCAACAGCCATGCTGTGACAGCGACCCACATACAAAATATAGAGGAAGATTGGCAACAGATGTTAGCTCAGGGTGAATCTTTCTCAAGCAAAAAGAGGAAGATTGGTGACAGATGTTAGCTCAGGGCAAATTTTCCTCAGCAAAAAAAAAAATTATTACCTGTGATGAGATGGGATGGTGTGCAAGTAGAGGTAAATACAGTGTCATGATCCAGGCATTTGAAATGTACCATTGGAGGGAGGAGTACAAATATAAGGATAACAGAAATGGATGATTATTGCCTTGATGCAGACTAGTCATGAAAAACTGAGAGCTATTAACAAACAATTTAAAACTAACTGACAGCCAGAGAGTCTCTTCGGCAACTCACAAAGAAACCCTCTTATCTTGCTCTGAGCAAACAGATAAAGCGAAGATTGAGCCTAGGACTTGAAAAACAGGGTGCTGAAATTCAAAGATCATTAAATGTGCAACCATAACAGATTCGTTATACCCAAGACAGGGCCCTAGTGGGGAAACCCTGGGACTCTGACCCAAGTTGGGGACATCTGGGAGAATTCCCTGGAAGATTTTGACTCCCCAGACTTCTCTTAACATTCTGAGCCTTCAGAAATGGCCCATCTTATCTCCTTAAAATCTAGCACTCCTCCAATATCAGAAAATAATGCAAAGAGATTTACCCCACAAGACAATGGTTGCCTACTCAGAAGCTCAGGAGAGTCAACTCCTCTCCTCTCTTCCAGACCTATAACCAGAATTATGTCACAGCATAATCCATCCAGTTGTTGATGCGTCTGAATTGCCATGACAGATGGTTGAGGATGGGATTAAAAGACTTGGAGAAGTATGTCTTTAGTGAAGCTGTATTGAATACAGAAACTATTATCTGAAGAGGTGACTGGGTCCCCATAGTGAAAGATTCTGGAACCTTGGCAAGGATACACTGTAATGTTTTCTCCAGGCCTTTCCCAGAGATCTATGGCCATTAACTTGAGCCATTACCTGTAGACCATTTACTATACAGTGAAGAAGTACTACACAGACCATTTTGAGGACACTTGAGCATAGAGTTTGACACTAATACCTGCAGAACTGAAGTGGCCTTATGGATCCTTTGATAAGTCAGGTCACAGGGGTTCAGGTAATCGATTCCTGACTAAAGTCTAACTTAAAATGTCCCACTGAGTCCACAGACCCACCCAGTGGAAATTTCCCTAATATCTGAATATGTATCTGGCGTTGACATATTTGACCATTGGAATAACAGTTGAATGTGCGTCGTTCACCTGTGGGGATAAAAGCATCATAGTAGGGAAGGCCATGGAGAAGTTTCTGAAACTACCACTCTCCTCCAGCTAAGATAATAAAACAAGCAACAAATACATACCACATACCAGAGGGAGTAACAGAGATAAGTACCATACTGAAGGATCTAAAGGATGTAGAAATAGTGGTCTCCACCCTATCTCCCTTTAATTCACCCACCTGTCCTCTGCAGACACCAGATGGATGGATCCTGAATCCCAGCAAATGACTATAGACCAGGATGGACTTAACCAAGTAGCACCTCCAACAGCAGCTGCTGTACCAGATATGATATCTTTGGTAGAGCACATTAATAGATCTCAGGTACATGGTGTGTGTCCACTGATTCAGTAAACATCTTCTTTGTTATTCAGTTAAGACAGAGTATCAGAAACAGTTCTCATCCCCTTGGACTAAACAAGAGTATCCATTTATAGTTTGCCCCAGGAGTATGTTAATTCTACCACATTCTGTCTATAGTAAAAGGAGATATAGACTATTTGAACATCCTGCAGAATATCAATTTGATCCATTACATCGATGGCATTATGTTAATCAGGAAGGGTAAGCAATAAGTGGCTCCTATGCTGAGGCCTTGGTAGGACATGTACATTCTAGAGGCTAGAAGACAAACTCTACAATGAGTCAAGGGCCTGTCACTATAGTAATGTTTTTAAGTGTCTAAGGTTTAGGGACATGCCAGGACATCCCTTCCAAAGTAAAAGAAAAATAGCAGCATCTTGCATCCCCTCTTACAAAGAAGGGAATTTAACTCCTAGTAGGCCTCCTCAGGTTCTAGAGAAAATACATTTCACATCTCTGAATACTGCTCTGGCCATATATATATTTTTTCACATCTATGTTTTTTCTTCTATCTCTATTGAGATAATTGACAAGTAAAAATTGTATATATTAAAGGTGTACAATGTGATTCATATTGTGTACTAAATATATTTAAGGTATACAATATTTTATGTGTACAAAGCTGCCAGCTTTGAGTGGAGCACAGTTCTGCAACAGTTCCAGGCTACAGTGTGATCAGCTGCATTGTGAGCCAATTGACTCAATAGATTCATTAGAGTTGAAGTTTAGATGTTGGAAAGAGATGCAGTATGGAGTTTATGGCAAGCCCCAGTAGGTTGTGGGGTTCAGAAACAAGAGTATGGCATCTGCAACAAAGAATTTGAAGCCATTTAAAAAATAGCTCCTGGAGTGCTTTCGAGCACTGGTGGAAAGGAGGCTTGACCATCTGTGACTGTCCATCATTAGCTTGATACTTTCAAATGCACCAAATCATAAAATTCCGTGGACTCAGAAGAAATCATACAATAGATAAAAACGCTCTTTTTAAGATAGAAAGAGTATATCTGGGAGCGACCAGAAGCAGGGTCAGAGGGCACAAGCAAACTGCTTGAGAAAGTAGCCTAGACCTCTAATCCCCCCACTACAGTGGCACCGGTTACCTTCCTCTAGCTCATACCTATGACCATTTGGGGGAATCACGTACAAACAGCTCCAAAAGGAGTAAAATCCCCAAGCTTGTCTTACATATGGGCCAGATTGTTATGTGGAAGCAGCTGAAAAGGAATGGTAGCTTTGGTGCAGCCTCACTCAAGGTTAGACTTGAAAGACAGTCATGATGCATAAGCATGTGGGTATTTACTTTGCATGGAAGGGGAATTAATCTGTGGTCTTAGTATATACAGGCTAATAGGCAGTGACAAATGACTAGGTCAGCTGGTTAGGGACTTGGGAGGAAGAAGATTGGAAGACTGGAGACAGGGAAATCTGGGATAAAGGCATATGAATGGATGTATGAGAATGGGCATAAAGTGTGAATGCCTACAAGAAAAAATGCACTAGAGAAAAGGCACTAAACTTCCAAATGGAAGCAATATTCAACCAGTTAATTTTAGTTGATGCAGAACTATCAGTAGCTACTATGATGGGTATATGAAAGACAAAGGCATGATGACAAGGACAAAAGCTATGCATGGGCCCCAAAGCATGGACTCCTACTTACCTAACCTAGTTCAACTGCTCTTACCACTACCTCTGAATCTCCAAAATGCCGGCAACAAAGATCAATGCTTACCTCCAATATGGCATTATTCTTTAAGCAGACCAAATAGCCACTTGGTTTCAAGCTGACTATATTGGGTCCTTCTATCATGTAAAGCCATGTGGTTTGTTTTCACAGGAATAGACACCTAGTCAGAGTGGGAGATTACCTTTTCTTGCTACTGGGCCCCAGTCAGCACCACTATCCAGGTGCTTACAAAATGCCTGGTCCACAGGCATGTAATCCTCAGACAGCTTCTGAGCACAGGATTCACTGGTTGTAATACATAATACATCCCCAGATGCTGCTGACCTGATAGAATGTTGGAATGGTCTGCTGAAGGAAAATCTAAAGCACCAGCTTTGAGGCAATAACCTGCAAGAATGAGGTACCATCCTCCAGCATGCTTTGTATGCATTGAATCAGAGATGTTTATATGGGTGGAGGCCAATTATGCTGTTAAACATCCTATAACAGATACGACAACCTCTCAAATAAAGAATTATTGGGGCCGGCCGTGTGACTTAGAGGTTAAGTGCACGCTATGCTACCGGCGGCACAGGTTCGAATCCCGGGTGCGCACCCACATACCACTTCTCCGGCCATGCTGAGGTGGCGTCCCACATACAGCAACTAGAAGGATGTACAACTATGACATACAACTATCTACTGGGGCTTTGGGGAGAAAAAGTGAAAGAAAGGAGGAGGATTGGCAATAGATGTTAGCTGAGGGCCGGTCTTCCTCAGCAAAAAGAGGAGGATTGGCATGGATGTTAGCTCAGGGCTGATCGTCCTCACAAAAAAAAAAAAAAAAGAATTATTCAGTCCCAAACATCAATAGTGCCAAGACTGAGAAAACCTGTAGCAAAGATACAAAGGTAATATAACATCCCAGGCCACAAGCACCTATTGCAAACAGGTATTGGTAAAATCATGTTATTATAAAAATTTAGGATCATGCTATCCTATTTTCTGTTTCTTCCTTTGTGATTGAACTGCTTTGACACTATTCATTTCAACTTGAGCTTAAAATATAGTAATTTGGGAGCAATCTCCAATATTCTAGGAGATAACATCAGAGTTTCCTCTACCGTGTCAGAATGAATAAAATCTGTCATGCTAACTCACCAGTGCCAGTTCAAAAGAAAAAGAAAAGGGAATTTTTAAATGAGAAGCTTGTAAAAATGTGAGCATTTTCCCTTGCTGAATAAACTTGAAAACCATTGTCTGACATTCATTTTCACAACTCTAAACAATGAAAGTCTCCTCTGACTTTTAAGGGAAACTAAATATAAGATTATGAAGACAAGGATGGAAAGATTAAAGAAATTGTTTCTCATAAGACACGTTCTCTTCTAAATGTTATATGTGTCGTAAGTACCATTTTGCACCTTATTTTCTAAGAAAAAGCACCTAAATGGGTAAACATAGGAACAAATAATCAAAAATATCTTTACAAATGTCAAAATCCTACTATTTAGTATATACTATTTGCTTTGGTAATATTTTTCTTTCTTTTTTTCTTTTTTGTGAGGAAGATTAGCCCTGAGCTAATATCTGTTGCCAATCCTCCTCTTTTTGCTGAGGAAGATTGACCCTGAGCTAACATCTGTGCCCATCCTCCTCCACCCTATATGAGACACCGCCACAGCATGGCCTGACAAGTGGTGCATAGGTCCACGCCTGGGATCCGAATCTGTGAATCCCGGGCCACCAAAGTGGAGCGCACGAACTTAACTGCTACGCCACCGAGCCGGCCCCTCCTTTTTGCTTAATTATTATTAAGCGATTAGAAAATGCATAGTAGGAAGTAGATCTGGTAAAAAAAAAAATTGATTAATCATTTTGCAGATATTTGGAATATATTCAACATTTCCAGCAATAATATTTTGTTCTATACTAATACCTCATCTGTACCATACCAAGATGTGCTGTATGTGTCATTTAGAGTGTAGCCTCTCCCAATCTTAGCTGCAGTGTATGGAATAATAAAATTTAACTCCACAGGCGTTGTGTCTAAATGTAAACCAGTATAGTTCTTTTGCGTGAATTTGCTAGTAACTTTAACTGACTAGTAAATTCATTTCTCCTGTCGAGACTTTTTATAGTTTTCGACTGAATTGAAAGAAGTAACGGTCACTTCAAAGAAGAGGTCTTAAATCTAGCTCAGAGTAAAAGAGGAAATGAGTTTTGTATTTTAAAAGATTTATTGTAAAATAAACAATGAAGCACACAAAAAAGGAGGGTTATCAGAGACACCAGCACATAAATAATGATACTCAATGGGATAAGTTATAAAAGCCTTTTTTTCTAAAGCCTAATTTAATGAGGAAAATGCTAAAAATAAATACAAGTAATTAGAAGTCTTCTTGACCTTGTTATTAAATAGTTTGTTATTAAATATATGAGGCAAACCTAAAAAAAATTTTAACCATAGATTAGCATTCCCTCATGCTACACATTGAAGATGGAAAACTAATTTAGTATATAAAGTCCAATGAATGTTATTTCTTAAATGCCATAGAGGACCTGAGAGGCATTAACAAAATCCATTTGAGTTGCATATTTTCATAAGAAGAGAAAAATAGCATACTTGACAATGACCATTTTGTAAATTTTTTTCTTTTTTCTTTATCTTGTTAGTTTTTATAATTGTGGAAGCAAGTTGCTTTTGAATAAGATAAAAAAAATTTAAAGATCTTTTTTTTAAATAATAAACTACACAGAGCAAAACAAATATCAACAAATAAAATAATTTAAAGATTAAAGACGTATTCCAACTTAAAAATTTAGTAGGGGCTGAATAGAAGAATTACTGTTTAAGTTCAAAATGAATCTTTCCCACTGTGTAGTAGATAGAGTACTCAATCTGAAGTCAGAAGACTGAATTCAATTTCCAGGTCTGGAATTTACTGTAATGTCAGTTTTTGCTATGTAGAAAACAACCTCAGAATCTCCTTGTCTTACAGCAACAATTTTTTAATGGTTCATGGGTCCTTGAGTTTCTGAGATTTAACCAATCTTGGCTGGATTACAAGGATTCAACTGGGCTGAGCTCCAGACAGCAAGTAGGTTCATAGCCTCCCACATGTCTCCTTCTAGGAAAAGCAGCTCCCTGGGCACACTATCTTCATGGCCTAAAAGAAGCCCAAGAGGCAAATGGAAACTGGATGCTTTGTAACTCTTCAGCTGGAAACTAGCATACTGTAACTTACATATGCAACCCATTGGCTAAAGAAAGCCACGTGACAAACCCAGTATCAATGAGGTAGGCAAATATATTCTGACCTCAAAGAGACACTGCACTAAAAAATAAACGGCCAAAGGTTGTCTATGTGTGATCTTGCTATAAAGGAAGTGAAGAATTGGAGTAATAATTCAATTTACTGCATACATATGTGACCTTTGTTTTCTCTGTAAAATATTATCTGTCCTACCTTCATAGAACTGATGATCCATTTCATAAACAAACACCTATTGAGCACAAATTGCTTATTGTTATATACCAAAAACTCTGCTAAGTGCTCAACAAACAAAAATGTACGAAACACTGCCAAATCTGTTAGCTGAATGGGACATATTTTATTAGATAGGGCAGGCCATGCTAAGCTCAGGTAATAAATAGACCCCCAAATGTTAGTAGGTTCATGAAATAAAATTTTACTTCTAGGATACAAAGAGTATATTTTAGGTTGGAGCTTTTTCTTGGTGACTTTCCTTCAAGTAGTAATCAAGTGAACCGGGCTACCAACTTCTTATGCCACCATCTCTTATGTAACCTTCCCAGTTGTCACAAAAGTGAAAGATAATGTGAAAATTTGTGCAAAAAGTTTCACGTCCGGGCCTGGGAATGATGCACATCACTTGTTCCCATATTGAAGAGGCTGGTCACATGGCCATTGTCTAGTCATAAGGTCCCAAACTAACTACAGCAGTTTGGAAAACATAGCATCCAGAAAGAAGTGTTAGGGTTATTGAACATCTAGGCATTCTATGACATAATCCTCCTTTCTGTTCACCAAATATCTGTCTTGTTTCTTTCTGCACTTAGAACACGCTTTCTTTCTCCCTAAAAGGGACCACAGAAAGTCCCATCCAGTTATGCATCCAGCTCAAAGTCCATGATCTTTAAGTCATACACAGCCCTATCCATGAGGTCCTGATGACCTATAATATCTCCTAGAAATCTCAGTGGTTGTGCCCCCTGACCACAAAATTAAGTTATCTGATTGCACACCTATACAATCACACACAACATGTAAGGTAGAGACTGGATAACTAGAATAAATACTCACATTTGGAAAGGCAATTAAGAGGAGACCTTATAGTCATCAGTCTCGAGCAATTCTGAAACACTATTGAATTATTATTGTGCAATCCCTCTAACCTAGATGTGCCAAAAGTTTTTTGATTTTTGATTATCTGTGAATCTGCTCTATGAGAGAAACTGTCTTGTCTGTGGTTTTCCTTGGGCCCTGGCTCCACACTCTGGGAGATTCTTCCTACTTCATTATTTACTTTGTCTATATATAAAATAGTTTTGGGGGAACATTACTCCCACAGACCTGTAGAGCTTTTTAAATGTGTCTATTGCTCATGAAGGTTGAGGTCTTAAGAGTTGTTTTAAGTCTTAAAATGTCTTAACTTTTTTAGGGTCCTAATTTTCCTCAAAACTTAGTAGGCTTCAGATCTATTTGCTTCCAGTCTGTTCCACACTTAAAGTTCTTTAATAGACGTAGTTCTCAAATCCACTTATATTTTTCAACTTTCTCACTCCCATGTCTGTCTCATTCAATTTAATGGTGGGTGTCTTGAAGCTTTCAGACTTGGATGGAAGGGCTATAACTTAATCTGATATTTTTCCCTGGGTCACTTTATTCAACTGAGAAATTTTACCGGGGTTTTGCTAAAAAACATATTTCTTAATTTCTTACTGTTTGGAATTTAGAAGTAGTTGGCTTTTCCAACAATGAAAAGCCCCCAAACTCTGTTGTTTTTCTATTCAGTTTTACTCACAATCTTTTCAATTCTTTCTTAGGCTCATTCTTTCTTATAATTCCTTATTTATTTAAATGAATAATAAACAAGAAACTGTGCTAAAACAATGATTTTCAACTTCTTTCTCTAGACCCACAAGCTTGATAGGCGCACAGTCTGTTTTCAAAGTTATCACAGGTGATCAAGTATTTTGCCACCACATGACACAATTCACCAGGTTTCTAGCTTACAATTTCACTTCCTTTTTTGTCCACTTTCTTATAAGCCTACAAATTTCCTTTTTTCTTGTAATTTCATGGCAACAACTAAAATTACCAATATCCTTATTGGTTAGTGTAGCCTAGCTATGATGCATTAACAAGTAAATCATACGACTTAGTGGCTTAACTCAACACAATCTTTTCTTCCATTCAAATTTCAATGTGTGGCAGAGATTCTCTTGGATGCTTCCTTCCAAAACTGACTGAAAAACTTAGGCTGTTTTTATGTGTAACGCCACTACCTTTAATATAACTGCCCTGACCATCTCTAAAGTAGAAGAGATTGTGGAAGATCACAGAGCAAGCCTTATGCGTATGCATAGAACACCCTCTACCCACATTGCATTAGGCAGAACCCAGTTATATGGCCCTACTTAACAAAATAACTGCAAATGAAGATGGGAATTAGAGTCTTTTGATAGATGCAGAAAGATGAAATGAGTTTGTTGAGCATCTTGCAGTTTTGCCATACACATACACATACCCCTACAAGACCCAAACACTGCATGATTTGAGTGTAGCATGAGGATCAAAGAATTATCAATATGTGCTGTAAAACAATGCATAATTTCAAACAATTTTATTAGGCTATTTATGGGTTCGATGATAATTGGTAATGCATATTCATTTGAGAAATATTAACATATACCTGATAAATCCAGTTTTTACATAGAATTAGATGAAATACTTACATAGTCTATACAATTCTATGCTATTTGAATTTTAAAGCATCCTAATGAGGCTAAAAATAGTCATATTTCATATAGAGTATATGACTCATGGGTCAATCTAATGGGCATTAATAGTTTCCAAATCAGAACTATAAGAACAATGGATCAATCTTCCTTTAATCTAAATTTAAGTAAATATAATCTCTTATGGCTATTGTTTCTAAGATAGCAAAAGGAATTAAAATAAAGAAGGAGAAAATGTCCTAGCCATCAGTATGATATAGCCGTATTATTTTGGTTGAATATTCATTATGAGCTATTTAATATAAACAGTAATATGCAAGGTCAAATGATAATTTAGTCAATCACTGTATAATAATTTACATGTAAACAAAATGCTATAATTATAGTGCTAGTACAAGCAAAAATAAACAAGTTTCACAGTGCATATGGGAATGACAAGGAATCAGAAATTCCTCAGGCGCTATTTTCAACAGTGTGGATTTGTTTATTCATTCATTTTTCCATTTATTCAAAAAGATTGAATGAGTTCTCATGACTGCTCAGCACTGTTCCAGGCACAAATTTATATTAGAACATTTTCCTACAGAATACCAGACAAGAAAAAATGAGAAAAGAGGGCAGGATGCATTTCTTGGCTCATGTATGTTTTAACTTTTGTATTTATTATGAGCGGAAGATATCCCTAGTGGAGTGTAAATTAAATTGCTGCACCAGGAATCACAACACTCTTCCACATCTTGACTCCATCATTTACTAGCCCTACAGCCTTGGACAAGTCACATAATCTCTCGTAATTACCAGTCAATGGCTGGTTTTGGATAATAGAGGAAATAATAACGTCTCTTTCTATATCACAGAGTGGTTCTAAAGATCAGATAAGATAATGTACGTAGTAGTTTGAAACTAAATTGCTATACGACTTTAAGGTATTATTATTGTTTCTAAAATAACCTTGATGGATTATGTTTCAAGTGAGGCTTTTTTCTTTTCCTATTATCATTTTTTTAATACCTGCACTTTAGGCCATAAGATAGCCATTATCCTAACCTTTTCTCTTTTCATTTTTTCTATTTCTGGTGGTGCATTACTCCAATAAAGCTATCTTTTCTTAACATGTAAAATGCATTTATGATCCTGACTAAAGGAAGACAGGCAATATAATAAAAACGTATAAAAAATGTATATCTAAAGATCAGGATGAAAGATATGAGTGATTTGTAGTACAACCTGTCATCAAAAGTACTGAATGCTGAGGAATGTGTAAGACATGTGCAAGAATCAATATTAAAACCATACTTAGTACAGTTTAAGAGGGCACTAGTGACATTCAGCATTGCATTTTACATTTTGCTACTGGATTAGAAAGGCAACTGTCATTTTGAGCTCCTTAGCAACAAAATCCTCCTTATTCTGTAAAGTTGTAAATAAAAGAATGTCATGGTATTAACGTACTTCTGAAGTTAGATTGAAATGTGTGGAATGTGACTGACAAAGTGTTTTTCCCCTGAGTTTCCTATATTCTTGTTAATTTCTTTTGATAAAAGAAATTTAAGTTCAACTTAATTTTGATCACAGAATCAATGATGATAATCATAGGGTCTCTCTGATTTTTGTCATAGTTCAGCAGGAGGTAATAGATAATTGTTGAATGCAAGTAAGAGATAACTTATGTTGGCATGATTAATTTCAAAACTATCCAACAGTTGAACTTTTGCATCTTAAAATAAACACAACATGAGTGGTAGATGGAAGTGATAAAAAATAGGCAGAACACCTGATAAAAATGAGTATTTCCTTATTGACCCTAAATTCACCTAGTTTCTTCTGAAAGATTTTAAAATTATTTTTAGTTTGTCTGGGTTTAGTGGGAAATAAGTCTTGACAAATATATCTGAAAATGATCATCCTAGTTATATCAAATAGAAGGGTTGTGGGTGGTTATTTATTTTTTGCTCATCTTTTTAAATGCATTTTTCCTGTTTTCAAGTGTTATATGGAACAAAAACATGTGAAGTAATATATCATTGTATTTTATTGTATATCTATTGATTTTCATCTATCTGGCAAAGAAATTCAATTATCAATATTCTATTGATAAAATGAAAATTAATTTTATTGCCCTTAATAAATATTCTAAATTTCTATCACCTCTTTCAAAACCATGATACTGCTTTCTGATTACCTTTAATAGTCATGCATCTCTCCAATAAATGTAAAAAGCCTGGAAACTGGTATGGCTTAATAAAACCACCATGAGCAGGAGGGTGGCATTCAAGTGCTTTTCCTGCTCATACTTGTGACTATTGCCATACTTGAAAGACAGTTCTTCCATGAAGAGAAGTGAAAGGCCCAAGAGAAAGGTTGTATGACTCACTTTTGTTAACAGTTAAATGACAGGTACAGTAGTAGCAGCCAAATTTAAATCAATCATACTAAATCTAACACACATTCTTTTGGGTAAGGGAGAAGACACTACAAAAATCTAGGATAAAATGAAGTAAAAGTATCACATGCTTTGACTAAACACACACACACACACACAAGAGATAGAGTGAATTATCTACATAGTATTGATGATGATTTTCCTTTCTTGCCTTCTTCTATCTTATTCCTTTTAGATTCCTCTGATATCGGATTCAACAACTACCCTCTTCTTTTCTTGGTTTGCATAGAGAAATAGAGCTAGTTACGTTACTGAGAACGTTCAGTGTCCAGCAAGCAAAGTCTTTTGTATGAACTGCCACATTTCTACCTTCTTCACTTACTTTTCACTGATGTTTTTATGAAACCTGAAAGCAATCCAGTGAATTAGCAAGCGAAGACCACAGTCATCATTCCCTTTGTCCTGCACTTTGGTTTGACAGGATAATTTTCAAGAATGACTTAGCTAGTCAGCTGTAAAGGCATAGAACACTAGGTGAAAGCTACTCTGCAACCGGAGGTCTGCATTGACATCAAGCCAATTATTCAACACCCCAAAGCCTGAGGTGGAAACCAAAGACATGAATAAATATCCTGTAGGACTAATAATAAGATTAGAGGTAACGTTTATAAAGTGTTTCACTTAGTGCCAAATACACAGGGGCCATTCAGTGAAACATGGCTACTATTAGTATAAAGAAACATTATGTATTGGAAACCCAAGTTTGATGATAGCACTTAAAAACTTAAAATATTTTTAGGCTTAGGAAAAGTAAAGACGTTGTTTCATGTTTGAGCACCTCTAGAGCACTAGATACTTTGCAGAGCAGAATTAGTGGCTGTCCTTCACTTTCTGTTACTCAAGTACTTGCTTCTTGCTGTTGATTTCACAAGCATGACAGAAGCCCCTGGAAAGAAGAGTGCAGGTTACAATGGTTTGAAAGTATAATAAAATATAAGATAAAATTGCTTTGGAGATTTTTGTTTGCTGCTTGGGTGTTAGCTTACAAAGTATGTTAAGGATCGTATGAAATTTATACTATATTTTCCAACCTCTCAAAGAGAGATGGGATAATTAGCAGTGTGTGACATGCCTGTCCATCCCTAAATTGATAGAATGAAGACCCACCTAGTTATCAAACTAATAAATGTAGTGCTTACTATGCAAGGCATTGTTCTAAGGCATTCACATAACATATTTTCTTTCACTTTGATGATTTCATGAATTTTGTTTTTTTCCCCCACATTTTTATCATTGGGTCCTGAGGATTGTAGAAAATATTTATGTAAAGATGTACTTCTTCCTGTAATCATCACATTTGTCAATGAGTTCTCCAATATCACAACTTGGAATTCCTAGTTATTTTGGCACCAACCCACGCTTAACTCTTAACTTCTTACCTAAGAAGTCATCAAATCCTATAGATATCACTCTAGATTTCTTAATATAGTTGCCGTTCTTTTTTTTTTTTTTTTTTCCAGTATGGCCCACCGTCAAACCTGTCACACTGACTCCCCTATCACAAATCTCTCTGCCTTCGATTCTTCTCCACATGGTTGTTAAAATGATCTCTTTAGAAAAATATGTTCATGTCACTCCTCTGCTTTAAAGCCTCTGCTGACTCCTTAGCAAGCCTTCCGTGGCACTTCACAACAGACGGCTTCCCACACCTTGATCCTCAATGCTAGCCACTCCTCACACTACCGTCCGACCCCAAGCTTTAATACATCCATCACATATAAATACACTCTATATGTTTGCTCCTGCGACATCAAACCCCTGATTACCCCCTAAGCACAATAGCAGGTTGTGTCAGTGCTGTTTTCTTGGACTACCTTCAAAATTACTTGTGGACTTTCCCTGATTCAACCCCACTGGAGGTTGAATTCCTTGTGACTTTACGACTGAGATTTATTTGTAGGGAGCTTATTGGGGATGCTTTCAGCAACAACACATGTATGAAATGAAAGAAGCAGTATTGGTCAGACCAGAGGTTGAACTGTGATACAGTTGTAGCAGAGCCCTCAGCCAATCTGACTGGGTGATTTAGAACCAGCAAGTACATTCAAAGATGTCCCCGCTTGAAGAAATGGCAGCTGGTCATAGGACAGTTTTCTATGACGAGAGTTTTCCCTGGGGAAGAAGCATAACCTTGGGCACAGTAGCTCTCTTTGGCTGAGGATAATTCCTGGAGAAGGATTCAGTAGAGATCTGTTAGCAGGGAGAATGAGGGCCTCAGACCTGGAGGAGTTTCTGGGTGGCACATCATAGCACCCACTTCGCCCCATAGTGAGTTTAGTCATCCCAGTCTATGTCCCAGAATATTCGGTAGAAGCCCCTCTCCCAGCACATACCACATTGCACTCCAGTCATATTTGAATGCCTTGTCATGCTATGAGCTCTCCCATGGCTGCCTTTGTATCTTCAGGAGCCATCACAGTTTGCGTTATAGTGCCTTGCACTGTGGAGGCTTTTCAAATGAATACAGTGACTAACAGCTGAATTCACAGCAGAATAAAATAACCTACACTTGGAATAACAATACCTGATGTTCTATGCTACCTTGTAAAATGGGTATAAGTTGTGCCATCCTAAAATGGAAGTTTTAATTAGCATTGCTGTTTGGTTAAATTGGTTTTTAAGGAGGTAAAGGCAGCTTGCTGAAAAGGGGTTTAGTTTGTAAAGAAATCTCTACAAAGGAAAAAGTAGTTTAAGGGGCACAATGAACTAGCAACATTAATTAGAAGTCAGAAAGGGGAAGATCTGAAAAAACTAAGTATTTGAAAGAAAGGGTGATCAGGGATTGTTAATTTGAAGATTGACTGGGGAGAACTGGAATGAGATATGGACCAGAGGGATAAGTGATTGGAAAATATTTGGAATCAACTGAGCTCATGGTGACAAATCAAACACTGCTGCAAAACCACTGCAGTGATGGAAATAAATTCTCAAGTAGCTACTTGAGCGATTATTTTGGCAAAATATATTGATGTTTCAGTTGGTGTAGGGACTGTCATGTCTTTCTGAGGAAAAAATGTAAGTGGCACCCTCCACGGACCTGGCATATTGTGGGCTCAAAATAAATGTTTGTTTGTCACCTCCTTCCCTTAAAGGGAAAGGTTTTAAGTCAGCCTTACCCTTCGTGTCAAAGACATGCTAAGGCACATAGAGTTATGACATTCAAGGATTCTCTGTTGGCCACATGGTACCTCTCACAAGAGGCCATAGTCACACACATGACTCAGCCTGGGACTTCAGAAAATGAAAACAGCTATCTCTCTCCTCTTTTCTTCTCTGGGTAGATTCATCATTCCTTTCATTTTTCTTTGCTCCCCTCCCCCATCTGCACAAGAACCATGCAGGTAATATGGTCATTTTAGGGGAACTTAATATGTAAAGATCTTGCTTACGATGTATGTATATATTAGAGGTACAATTAGTCATTTTAGGGGAAATTAATATGTAAAGATCTTGCTTACAATGTATGTGTGTATTGGAGGTGCAAATAGAACACACCTCTTCTCTCACAATTAAGAAATAAAATTAGTTGCCATTCAATTCAACAAATAGTATTCAGTTTCTACATCTTGCAAAGAAATGCCCTAGAAAATATGCTAGAGAAAAATGAATAAAACAGGAATATTGAGAAGGAAGACAAATACACCCTATTCTCACTAGGGGAGGAGAATAATTCCTCTACTCTCTAGGTCCGTCTGGCTGGTCTAAGAATTAAATTGACATGAGACAAAACAACAGGAGAAAGTCAAACAAAGTTTAATAACATGTATACATGGGATAAACTCAGAAAACTGAGTAACTTGCCGGAATGGCCAAAGCCACCACCTTAAATACCATCTTCAGCTAAAGACAAAGGTGGATGTTGGCGGTAGTGGTGTGGGACTTCAAGGGGGAGGAAGGCAATTGACATGGAGACAGAAATGCAAAGATTTGTTAAACAAGTTTTTGCTGGGCCGTCTATAGACAATGTGACCCCAGAGACAGAACTTTGATACAAATGGTCTTGCTCATGCCTTTCTATCACACCTATTTTACATTATACTATAGTCATCTTATGGTATTAGCTCCTTCCTGGAATAGGCCTTCTATCTTAAATTCTTTTAGGCAGTTAAGGGGAAGGTCAAAGTTTCTTTTGGAGTCTTTTGTTCTTAAAAATAATCAAGCCAAAGGGACATCTAGGGTGGCGAATTCTGATCCCCCACACGGTAATGAAAGGAAGAATGAAATACATGTATGGTTGAGGTGTAATTAATGTGCTGTGAGAATGAGGAGATAGGAATGATTGCTTTTGACCTAAGGGAGTTCAGACAATGCAGCACTTTTCAGACCTTCTGAGTGTCCCTAATCATTAGTTAATTGACTCCTGCATGTAAATCTGTGTTGTTAACTCTGTGTCTGTATCATGGTAATTAATTGCTTTCCCAGTTAGTTTTATGTATTTTCCATCTGTGTCTTTTTGGATGCAGGAAAGTTATTTTAGGATGATCACACACACACGTCTCAGAAATGCCAATTTTATAATGAGCAAAAGTTGACTAAAAGGAGATCGAACAATGTGACAGACATCTTGGTATCAAATGTGTCTTGGGGTCTAACAATGAGAAATATGGTGGGAAATACTTGGAGAAAGCAACAAAGGTTATAAGAATAATTTCAAGGAAAATGGTTGGAAAGATAATCTCTAAAAATAAGATTCCACTCAATCATGATAGAACTAGTATGATATAGCAATTAGAGTGACAGGATCAAGGACAATGACTATTCGAGGCTGTTTCAAGACATCTAGAACGTTACAACACAAAAGAAAGGCTAGCTTTGGTGCCAAAATTCAATCTGAATTTGGAGATTGCATCTAGAGATTGACTGCAAAACTGGAGATTGAGAGAAGCTTAGCTGATCTGAGGATAAAGTAGTCTGAAATTGAAAAGTCAAAAACGTGTTTTCCAGGGTTGCAGAGTGATTCACAATACACTTGGATGTGTAAAGGAAATATAGATTCTGTATTTTTTCTATAACTGCCTCATCTTTCTCACTATCCTCAAAAAGCTAATTAGCAGGAAAAGAAAGTAAGCTTGCTTTTATTTGTTAATCTCAGTACAATCCAATCATTAAATTTTTTACAATTAGAAAATGTGTTTTCTTAGGTGACTCAAAAGCATCAATCTTCTCATATATTCTCTAAAATGTCATCTGGTATATAAGAGGAGAGTCATGGCTTATGACATGAGCCTGTGATATTGGGGAAAGGGTCTTTTTTTTTTTTGGTGAGGAAGATTAACCCTGAGCTAATACCTGTTGCCAATCCTCCTCTTTCTGCTGAGGAAGATTGGCCCTGGGCTAACAGCCATGCCCATCTTTCTCTACTTTATTTTTTATTTTTTTTTTCTTAGTGATATTATTTTATTATTTTTTTTATTTATTTATTTTTTCTTTAATTTTCTGTTTTTTGCAGTAACATTGGTTTATAACATTGTATAAATTTCAAGTGTATATCACCACACTTCTATCTCCGCACAGACTACACCGTGCCCACCACCCAAACACCAACCACAACCCATCACCACACACGAGCGGAACCGTCCCTTTCACCCTCCTCCCTCCCCCCTTCCCCTCTGGTAACCACCAATCCAATCTCTGTCTCCGTGTGTTTGTTTATTGTTGTTATTATCTACTACTTAATGAAGGAAATCATACTGTATTTGACCTTCTCCTTCTGACTTATTTCACTTTGCATAATACCCTCAATGTCCATCCATGTTGTCACAAATGGCTGGATTTCATCGTTTCTTACGGCTGAGTAGAATTCCATTGTGTATATATACCACATCTTCTTTATCCATTCGTCCCTTGATGGGCACTTAGGTTGCTTCCAAGTCTCGGCTATTGTGAATAACGCTGCAATGAACACAGGGGTGCATGTATCTTTACGCATTGGTGTTTTGAAATTCTTTGGATAAATACCCAGCAGTGGAATAGCTGGATCATATGGTAGTTCTATCCTTGATTTTTTGAGGAATCTCCATACTGTTTTCCATAGTGGCTGCACCAGTTTGCCCTCCCACCAGCAGTGTGTGAGAGTTCCCTTCTCTCCACATCCTCTCCAACACATGTTGTTTCCTGTCTTGTTAATTATAGCCATTCTGACGGGCGTGAGGTGATATCTCATTGTAGTTTTGATTTGTATTTCCCTGATAGTTAATGATTTTGAACATCTTATCATGTGTCTGTTGGCCATCTGTATATCTTCTTTGGAGAAATGTCTGTTCAGGTCTTTTGCCCATTTTTTAATTGGGTTGTTAGTTTTTTTGTTGTTGAGATGCATGAGTTCTTTATATATTTTGGAGATTAAGCCTTTATCCGATGTATGGTTTGCAAATATCTTCTCCCAATTGTTAGGTTGTTTTTCGTTTTGTTGATGGTTTCCTTTGCTGTGCAGAAGATTTTAGTTTGATGTAGTCCCATTTGTTTATTTTTTCTGTTGTTTCTCTTGCCCAGTCAGACATGGTGCTTGAAAAGATGTTGCTAAGACCGATGTCAAAGAACGTACTGCCTATGTTGTCTTCCAGAAGTTTCATGGTTTCAGGTCTTACATTCAAGTCTTTAATCCATTTGGAGTTAATTTTTGTGTATGGTGTAAGGTAAGGGTCTACTTTCATATTTTTGCATGTGGCTATCCAGTTTTCCCAACGCCATTTGTTGAAGAGACTTTCTTTTCTCCATTGTATGTTCTTGGCTCCTTTGTCGAAGATTAGCTGTCCAGAGATGTGTGGGTTTATTTCTGGGCTTTCAATTCTATTCCATTGATCTGTGTATCTGTTTTTGTGCCAGTACCTTGCTGTTTTGGTTACTATAGCTTTGTAGTATATTTTGAAATCAGGGAGTGTGATACCGCCAGCTTTGTTCTTTTTTCTCAGGATTCCTTTAGCTATTCGGGGTCTTTTGTTGTTCCATATAAATTTTAGGATTCTTTGTTCTATTTCTGTGAAAAATGTTGTTGGAACTTTGATAAGGATTTCATAGAATCTATAGATGGCTTTAGGAAGTATGGACATCTTAACTATGTTAATTCTTCCAATCCAAGAGCATGGAATATCTTTCCATTTCTTTGTGTCTTCTTCAATTCAGCAATGTTTTATACTTTTCGGTGTACAGATCTGTCACCTCTTTGGTTAGGTTTATTCCTGGGTATTTTATTCTTTTGGTTGCAATTGTAAATGGGATGGTATTCTTAATTTCTCTTTCTGCTACTTCGTTGTTAGTGTACAGAAATGCAACTGATTTTTGTATGTTGATTTTGTATCCTGCAACTTTACCGTATTCATTTACTACTTCTAAAAGTTTTCTGGTGGATTCTTTAGGGTTTTCTATATATAAAATCATGTCATCCACAAATAGTGACAGTTTCACTTCTTCCTTTCCAATTTGGATCCCTTTTATTTCTTTTTCTTGCCTGATTGCTCTGGCTAGGACTTCCAATACTATGTTAAATAGGAGTGGTGAGAGTGGGCATCCTTGTCTGGTTCCTGTTCTTAGAGGGATAGCTTTCAGTTTTTCACCATTGAGGATGATATTAGCTGTGGGTTTGTCATATATGGTCTTTATTATGTTGAGGTACTTTCCTTCTATACCCATTTTATTCAGAGTTTTTATCATAAATGGATGCTGTATCTTGTCAAATGCTTTCTCTGCATCTATTGAGATAATCATGTGATTTTTATTCTTCGTTTTATTAATGTGGTGTATTATGTTGATTGATTTGCGAATGTTCAACCATCCCTGCATACCAGGAATAAATCCCACTTGATCATGGTGTATAATCTTTTTAACGTATTGTCGTATGCAATGTCCTAGTATTTTGTTGAGGATTTTTGCATCGATGTTCATCAGTGATATTGGCCTGTAATTTTCTTTTTTTTTGTGTTGTCCTTGTCTGGTTTTGGTATCAGGGTAATGTCGGCTTTGTAGAATGAGTTACGGAGCTTCCCCCACTCCTCAATTTTTTGAGAAGGATAGGTATTAAGTCTTCTTTGAATTGTTGGTAGAATTCACCAGGGAAGCCATCTGGTCCTTGACTTTTACTTTTGGGGTGGTTTTTGATTACTGTTTTGATCTCCTTACTGGTGATTGGTCTATTCAAATTCTCTACTTCTTCTTAATCCAGTTTTGGAAGGTTGTATGATTCTAAGAATTTATCCATTTCTTCCAGATTGGCGAATTGGTTGGCATATAGCTTTTCATAGTATTCTTTTATAGTCTTTTCTATTTCTGAGGTGTCTGTTGTAATTTCTCCTCTTTCATTTCTGATTTGACTTATTTGTGCCTTCTCTCTTTTTTTCGTAGTGAGTCTAGCTGAAGGTTTGTCAATTTTGTTTATCTTTTCAAAGAACGAGCTCTTTGTTTTATTAATTTTTTCTGTTGTTTTTTTAGTCTCTATTTCATTTATTTCTGCTCTGACTTTTATTATTTCCCTTCTTCTACTTATTTTGGGCTTTGTTTGTTCTTCTTTTTCCAGTTCCTTTAGGTGCATTGTTAGATTGTTTATTCGAGATTTTTCTTGTTTGTTGAGATAGGCCTGTATTGCTATAAACTTCCCTCTTAGAATCGCTTTTGCTGTATCCCATAAATTCTGGCATGTAGCATTTTCATTTTCATTTGTCTCCCGGTATTTTTTGATTTCTTCTTTGATTTCTTCATTGACCCTGTCGTTGTTCAGTAGCATTTTGTTTAATCTCCACGTATTTGTGGCTTTTCTGATTTTCTTCCTATAGTTGATTTCCAGTTTCACACCATTGTGGTCAGAAAAGATGCTTGGTATTCTTTCAATCTTCTTAAATTTATGGAGACTTGTTTTGTGGCCTAATATATGTTCAATCCTGGAGAATGTTCCATGTGCATTTGAAAAGAACGTGTATTGTTCGGTTTTTGGATGGAATGCTCTGTATATATCTACTAGGTCCATCAGTTCAAGTGTGTCATTTAAGGCCAATGTTTCCTTATTGATCTTCTGTTTGGATGATCTATCCGTTGGTGTAAGTGGACTGTTAAAGTTGCCTACTATTATTGTGTTACTGTCTATTTCTCTTTTTTTGTCTATTAATAATTGCTTTATATATTTAGGTGCACCTACACTGGGTGCGTAGATACTTACAAGTGTTATATCCTCTTGTTGGATTGTTCCCTTGATCATTAAGTAATGCCCTTCTTTGTCTCTTTTTACAGTTTTTGTTTTAAAGTCTATTTTGTCTGATATGAGTATGGCTACCCCAGCTTTCTTTTCATTGCCATTTGCATGGAGTATCTTTTTCCATCCCTTCACTTTCAGTTTGTGAGTGTCTTTAGGTCCGAAGTGTGTCTCTTGTATGCAGCAAATATATGGGTCTTGTTGTTTCATCCAATCAGCCACCCTATGCCTTTTATTGGAGCATTTAGTCCATTGACGTTTAAAGTAGTTATTGATAAGTATGTACTTACTCCCATTTTTACCTTTTTTTTCCCTCAGTGTTTTAGTAGTCCTTCTCTGTTACTTTCTCCTTCGATACAGAATTGATGGTCTCTTTAGCTTGACATCTGTCTGAAAGCTCTACTCTTTAACTCCCCTCCTCCCTCATTTTATGTTTTTGATATCATATCTAACCTCTTTTTTGTGCATTTGTATCCATTACCCTCTTATTATGGAAATAGACAATTTTTCCTATTTGTGGTCTTCTCTTTTCCCCTTAAATCAGTCCCTTTAACATTTCTTGTAGCACTGGTTTCTTGGTGACAAACTCCTTTAATTTTTGCTTGTCTGGCAAATTTTTGCTCTCTCCTTCCATTTTGAATGATAACCTTGCTGGGTAGAGTATTCTTGGCTGTAAGTTTTTTCCTTTTAGCACTTTAAATATATTGTGCCACTCTCTTCTAGCCTGTAAGGTTTCTGCTGAGAAGTCAGCTGATAGCCTTATGGGGTTTCCTTTGTATGTAACTTGATGTTCTCTTGCGGCTTTTAGGATTCTCTCTTTATCTTTAATTCTGGACATTTTGATTATGATGTGTCTTGGTGTGGGCCTCTTTGGGTTTATCTTGTTTGGGGCTCTCTGTGCTTCCTGTACCTGGATGTCTGTTTCCTTCCTTAAGTTAGGGAAGTTTTCATCTATTATTTCTTGAAATAGATTCTCTGCCCCTTTGTCTCACTCTTCTCCTTCCGGGACACCTATAACATGGATGTTAGTGCACTTATTGTTGTCCCAGAGGTCCCTTAGACTGTCCTCACTCTTTTTAATTCTTTTTTCTTTTACCTGTTTAGCTTGGGTAATTTCTTCTAGTCTTTCGTCCAGCTCGCAGATCCGTTCTTCTCTATCCTCCACTCTGCTTTTGAGTCCCTCTAGTGAATTTTTCATTTCCAGTATTGTATTCTTCATTTCTGATTGGTTCTTTTTTGTATCTTCCATTTCTTTGTTGACATTCTCACTGAGTTCATCTATTCTTCTCCCCAGATCAGTGAGCATCCTTAACACTCTTAGTTTGAACTCTCTGTCAGGTAGGTTGCTCATTTCTGTTTCACTTAGTTCCTTTTCTGGGGTGTTTTCCTCTTCCCTTACTTGGAATGTATTCCTTTGCCTCCTCATTTTGCCTCTTTCCCTGTGCTTGTGTCTACATATTGGGTAGGTCAGCTACGTCCCCTGCTCTTGAATAGGTGACCTTATGTAAGTGATGCCTTAGGGGGCCTGCAGTGTGCTTCCCTCAGTTCTCAATGTTCCAGGGGTGACCCCTATGTGGGCTACGTGTGTCCTTTGGTTGTGGCCTGTTTGCTCTCCCTGTAGGCACCAGGGAGGCCAAGTTATGTTCCTGGTCAGCTGTTGTAATGTTCAGCTGTTTGTAGTTGTTGTGGGCCCTTCAGTCTCTTTATCAGGTGTGGGGAGCCCCAGCACAGTTGGCTGCAAGTTCTAATACCACATTTGTGTTGCAGTATTTCTTTTAAGTGAGTAGGCCCCCAGCATGGCAGGTTGTTAGGCTCAGGGACTTATAATTGCCATAAGCCTCCAGACTTTAGGTCTCTTGTCAGCTGTCTGAGGATTGCAGCTGGGTAGGGCTGGCCTCAGGCACATGAGCACCCAATTGTTTCAGGCTTTGTAAGGTGGGGCAAACCCCCTATGTTTTTGAGAAGCACAAGTTTTCTGCAGCTGACAGGCCCTGCCACCCACAGGTCCACACACACAGTCAACACAGTCCTGCCCCGTGTGCTCACCCTCACCTCCTGAATTGGACCCAGTTTCTCCATGGCGGGAGCCCCACACTCTCCACCAGCTCCTTGTGCACGCCCTGCCCCACTGAAGTGGGCTCAGTTGCCAGGCTGCAGAGAATCCAGTCCCCAATCTATGCAGGCTTACAAGTTGCCTGAGGGCTTGTTGTTGGGTGGGGCCAGTCTCTAGGGTGGGCTGCCTGCCCTGGCTGAGCTGGATTAAATCGGTGCTCTAGTGGGTGGGGCTAGCAGGTGAGTCTCCCTGGGCTAGCAGGCCTCAGGGAGAACTCCAGTGGTGTCTGTGTCAGCACGCCCACACCAGGCCACAACAATGGCCGCCGCCAATGTCCCAGTCCCTGGAGAGGTCTCACCTCTCGTCGAGATGCACTGAGGGCCTATCAGGTGAGTCTCTTTTCACCCAAGCACTGTGTACCTTTCTTTCCGGTGATTTTAGGTTGCTTTCTGAAACGGGTGAGTTTGTGCGTGGGCCCTTTAAGAGCTGGTTTTAATTTCTTTGTGAACCTGGTTTTCTGGGGGTGCTCCCCAATGTTTTAGTAGCAGGCAAAGTCAGATATTATGCCGCTGGTCTCGATTGTGCTGGGTCCACAAAATGCCCACAGCGGGGGCACTCCCCGGCTCAGGGCCCCGCACCTTCAGGGAGGCTGAGTACCTGTGAGCTGCTCCCGGCGGCCGTGAAGCTGGCGGCTTGTGAAGGCGGCGTTTTTCCTCTCCAGAAGGGAGTCTCTGCCTCTCCCACCTCAATTGGGATTGTCCTTTGTTGCAGGAGTTCCTCTCATCCAATTTTCAGTTCTCCTTCAGGGGTAATTTTTCCACGAGTAGTTGAGTAGTTGTAAATTGGCTGTGTCCGCGGGAGGAGGTGAGTTCAGAGTCTGCCTATGCCGCCATCTTGACTTCTCTCTTTCTCTACTTTATATGTGGGATGCCTGCCAAAGCATAGCTTGACAAGTGGTGCATAGGTCTGTGCCTGAGATCCAAACCCACAAACCCCGGGCCGCTGAAGCAGAGTGCATGAACTTAACCACTACGCTGCCAGGCCAGCCCCAGGGAAAGGGTCTTGTTCTGATCATTTATAATGTGCCCTGGCTGGGGTGCTAAAGTATGGTTTACTTGAGCGTTTTTGCCTGATTCTGTTGGCAATAGCTGCTGATTTCTGCAGCAGAAGATTTCTTATTCTTTCTTGTTTCCTAGTGTCTAGAGACCCTCCCAGTTGAATTGACCTTTTCAATTTCTGCTGCTGCTCCCATCTGGCCCTTGGTCTAATAGTAGCATCTCTTATGAGATTACCTTGCCATCTACCACAGGAGGCCACATTGCCCTCTGATCCTCTATGTGTAGGTGACACACAGGAACAGAGAGGCATTTGGAAGTGTAGGCAGACCCTTTCTTTCCCTAACAGCACTGTTCCACTTCCCAAGTATGCCAAAGTCTCCAGCGTTAGCTCAGGGACACTCTATGCAGGTATCTGCTCCCTGCATCCCAAATGGGTGGCTGGGCACTATCCCACACAGAGTTGACCTCAAACTCAAACTGAACCTCATCCTCTAACCATTGCATGTTTTGCTATTCCAGGGCTGAAAAATCAAAGCCAATGCTGCCCCTATCTACACTTCTTCAGTCTCCTTGCTCCTCTACCTTTTTCTTCTAAATTCCTATGGAATCAGAAGTGATGGGATTTTCATTTATTTCTCCTCCTTGTCTTCCTAGGACTTCTACTACATCAAACTCTATCATTAAAGCTCTCAAGCCCAGACAATAATATATTTTATGGGAAAATGGAAAGACAATCCTTTCTCTCACAACAGTGCCTGGTTTTTAAATCTACAGACTTCCACATTTTATTTTGAACATCAGTTTATGAATATTATCTCTTTCTTTTTCTTTGTGTTCCTTCTGAACCATATGGATGCTGTTAACGGAAGTACTGTGGTACTTGCCTTTGAAGGTGTGGAGGGCCTCTCGGATTTTTGATACATACTTCTACCCCCTATGTGAAATCAAACAGATTCTTTCTATTTAAAAAAAGTCTAGAAAAGAAATCAAAGCAGGCTAAATAAAAGCCATGTTACACAAAGTACAGGACTAGGGGCTACGATTTTTGAATTGTCTATTCTGTTTAGTTACACTATTTCTGTTTTTCTATTGAAATTGAAGTCACTGAACATCTTCAGGTTATATACTAAAAGCTGATTCCTCCACAGAGTAATCACTGGAAAGTACATATCTGAATTAACAACAATAAAAAAAATCTTACTGTTATTTGGGGATGAGGTGTTTTTATGGTGTAAATATACAATATTCTGAAAAATATACTGTGAGTGAAAAGTTATATAATTTGTAATACAAATAAGAAAATACTATATTAAAAATAGAGCCTTGATTGGTACAAAATTGACAGAGAAATAAAAATAAGGAGTCTCCTTCTAGTTATAGTATTTTATAGTATAAGTAGAGCAGAAATTAGAATGACTAGAAAACCAGGATATAAGGCTGACCATTGTTTACCAGATCATAAAGCAGAATGACTGATTGAAATACTATCATTTTGATCTTCTTTCATCTCCTTTTCACTGAAAATTTTTTGCCCAAAACTGATCATATGGGGTTGTGTTTTGAAATTTTTCCATCAGGAAGCACAGGTTTCCCAACTCTGAATATTAGAGAAATGTGTCTCCTTCACCTTCTTGACTTCAGTGCAGATTTATTAGCAAGAAAATCTACTTATCCTGGTGTAGTATGCTATAATAAAGTAGATTTGTATTATGAAGAAACTTTTTTAAAAATAAGCTTTTAATTTTAGAATCATTTTAGATTTAGAGAAAAGTTGTGAATAAAGATAGTACGGAGAGTTCCTATATAACCCACACCCAACGTCCCCCACATTAACATCTTCTATAACTAATAGTATATTCATTACAGCTAATGAATCAATATATGTTTATTTTTTTTAATTAATTTATTTATTTTTCCCCCAAAGCCCCAGTAGATAGTTGTGCGTCATAGCTGCACATCCTTCTAGTTGCTGTACGTGGGACGTGGCCTCAGCACGGCCAGAGAAGCAGTGCGTCAGTGTGCGCCCGGGATCCGAACCCGGGCCGCCAGCAGCGAAGCGCGCGCACTCAACCGCCAAGCCACAGGGCCGGCCCTGAACCAATATATGTTTGATGGCAAGTAACAAAAGATGAAATCAAAGTATTACTAGTTGTATTAATAGTAGTATTAGTGATAACTGAATGGTCTAAGAGTAATGCAAGCTTTAGGTCTGGCTAGAACCAGGCCTCAAATACTGTCATCAAAATCCACCCCCATTTTTTTTCTTTTTTGCCATTGAGATAGGTAGCTAGGTAGACATGAGCGAGGGATCATAGATGGAGACCTTGCTGCATCAGTGGAACATCTTACTGGCATCCAGACATGAGTGACAGATCATGGCTGGAGACCTTGCTGCATCAGTGAAGTGTCTTTCTGGCATCCTACAAGATGTAGATAAAGGAGAACTGAGACCTGCCTGGCACCACCACCAGAGTCTGAGGCCATCAACCATGATGATAAAAATAACGGGTGCACAAACAACACATACAAAGCCTTCTGCTATACACTTCTAGAGGACATTGACCTTTCTTTAATTTACTTACAAATTCCATATGCATTAGGCCCCCTTCCATGGGGGATGACTGCCATGACAGTTCTGGAGATTCCCCTAGAAGGTCAAGAACTCTCTCTCCTGACGTGTGGGTAGAGGAAAGACCGTTATTAGTGGATAGCCAGATAATGCTAATTCCCTTCAAAACAGCCCATATAAAAACAACACTAACCCAAGTCACAGGGCTGATGCATTCTCTGGCACTCCCCCTTCCTCACTTGGAGTGTATCTGACACTTCCTCTAATAAATCTTTGCTTGCTTACTGTTGCCACTGTGTCAGTGTCTGAATTCCTCTCTTATACTGACCAAGAACCTGGGCGATCGGACTCTCCTGTCCGGTTACATCATCATTTGACTCTGTATTCCCTTTGCTAGCATCATTCGGACCGAAATTTCCAACATAGAGGAAAGATATGCATAGCAGCTTCAGGTTCACATCTATAGTCTCAATAACCCTGATATATAAGGTTCCCAACAAATCTTGAGATTGATCTTCATTGGACTGACTCAGGTCATGTGATCTCTCCTGAGCCAATCATCATGAGAAACTGAACATGTGGATTGGCTGGACCAGCATCACATCCCACCCCTGAATCCAAGGATGAGGTTAGCTTTCCTAAATAACTTAACCCAGTTATGGGACAGATGTTTCTCATGAGTAAATTAAGTTGCTGATAGAAGGAGAAAGCATACATACTGAGTAGCAAGAAGACAAAACTGTCTGATCACTACTATAATGTGCATACGGGCAGGTATCTTAATCTTGAAAGAGTCTCCAAGCGTACCAGTCTACAACCATTTCTAGTCTAAATTGCATCTTAAAAAAATGTATAATTGAGTCTTTCTATTTCTATGGAGAAAAAAGAGAAAAAGATGTAAGAGAAAAAAGCTGTTCTTTTCATTTGTATTGGTTATCTTGCAAGTTGGTTATCTCTGTTTTTAAGTAAAAACGAGAAATCCAATTCAAGTTCGATATTTAATGAATATTTCCCTCACTGCTTCATGACATAAAATATCTCAAATTCCTCTAGCAATATTTTTCTGATCCTCATAGTATATACAGTGTTTTACAAGAAGATTAAATAGTAACTGGGGATATTTCAAGTTTTTATTTAGGTTACAAGAATTTTCCTTCTTGAAAATAACAACAATAGCTAATACATATTGTATGGCCCAAGAACTGTAAAAAATATTTATAAACAAGATATCTTATAATTCGTAGAGCAGCCAATTAAGATTGTACAATTATTAGTCCCAGGTTATAAAGGAAGCAACTGGGTCAAAGGGACAAAGTTAAAAACGTCACAAAGCTAGTAAGTAGTTTTATCAAACGCCATTTAAATTCCCTTCATATCTTCTCTGCTTCGCCTGTTCCCAGGCCTCTGACTAATGTTGCACTCCCAGTTACAGCCACAGAGAGCCCCTTGGTGTGGATTCTGACCGAATTAAAATGGCTACAGCATACCTCCTCTTATGGGCCCAATGCACAGCTTTTGCCCTTTGCCCAGATCTCCTGTTGATGCTGAGGCATAAACAGCCTGGGAGCATTTGGTGCCTACACCAAAACAACCTGGAAGTGGGAAGAAATTATAACTCTGAAAGTGAATCTTTGACCAACAGGAGATCCAGCAGGAAGAGAACAGATTCTTTTCCTTTCCTCTCCCATGCATAGCCTGTCCTGAGAAGTGGTCATTAATAAGGCTTCTTGGGAGATATTCCCATGAGATTAAGCAGTCAATCACACTTAACACCATGTAGTGTTAACTTGGGAGTGCAACCCTATATCAACTCTCCCTTCTTCTCTGCCTTACTTTCCTTTGTCCTCACCCCTGCTCCCAAGTACTGAACTCTTGAATAAAGCATTAACACATAAGCCTTTGCTTCAGGCTCTGTTTCTAGGAAACTCAGTCTCAGACAGCTAGTATCAGGAATGACCATAGAAAATGGACCCTTAGGGGAATATTTTGGAGCTGCATTACTGACCAGTCTCACAGCAATAAAGATTCCTTAGCTAGTGTTAAAAGGGGCTGGTGATCACTTCTGCCATGCCATGACATCACGATTACTAAGGCTTTCCCTTGTGGTTAATTGGGGAAAGGTGCAGGTGGAAGATAAGACTTGAGAATCTGCAGTGGCTGTATGCTTATATGGTATGGGGACAATAATAACTATAGGGACTGTGGAATGGGCTGGCTTTTGTTAATGATACTGGAAGCTTTGAAAGAGAAAATTATAGGCTTAGAGCAACCAATTGCCAACTTGAGGCAAACTGTGAAAGCCAGAGGGCCTCTATGGCTTCATTTATGCAGAGTCTTAACATCTATGAGTACACGGCTCTTTGCAGAAAATCAGACCCAAGATTTAATTTTAAGTGTGACAGAGCTACAAAGGAGACCAAACATGTTGCCTTGAGAGATCTCATCTATTTAGTTCAGGATTACGGTTGGAAAAGAGCAAGATTTTGAGAATTGGGATGGGGACAGTTGTGTGGACAAAGCTGAGAATTTTGAACTCTATATTTCCCTGAACAAAAGCAAAAACAGTGCTTCCACCTTGACAGAAGAGAGCAGTTTTTCCAGCTTTGAGCACATGCAAAGACCTCATGGAGGCAGATGCCTCCCAAAAGGTACTCTTCAGGAGCTGTCCTACCAACACTTATTATTTCCAGGCTCATTCCAGGCAAGGGAATTCAGTACTTCCTCCAGGACAAAGTTATTTTATCACCAATTGGAATTGTAGGACATGATTAATATGTATAGGGTTGGAACTGGGGGATAGTTGTGGTAATGGATCCTAAAAGTATCAGAGCATAGTAGTAAAATATAAAGATTGGCATGGTTTGACTTCTCTGGGAAACAGACTCTGAGACGGAGATTTGTATGCAAGGGTTTTACTGAGGAGTGCTCTTGGGAATAGCACTTCTTAGGGGTATGGGGAGCAGAATTGGGCAAGGGGAGAAGCTGAACTGCTGTGATGCAGTTGAAGAAGGGGTCTCAGTCAATCCCACAAAGAGTTCTGGAGTTGAATGACCATCTAGGTTGTCTGGAGCTGAATCAAGGGAATGGGCCTTCTATTTCCTTCATAGACCAGTCATTTGATGTGGGCTGGTCACTAGAGGGAGGGGAAATTATTGAGGCAGCTCTCTGTGGCCAAGGGCAATTCTCAGTAACAGACTCAGCTATAAGACATCAACCAACACTACCAACACCTGGGAAAATCATACCTCAGTCCTGAGTGAAGAACTGGGCAGCACACTGTAGCAAACACTATAATATGGGCAAATTTATTGAATTTGAGGCATTCACTCCTAAACTGAAAGTCAATGCTCTGTGAAGAAGTAGAATAAGTCCTCATAATCTGTTGAGATGATTCTTTGAAGCTTGGACACAATCTTAGCCTACAGTAAATAAGGTGGAATGTCAGCACTTCCTTGCCAGAATACAAAGGAAGAAAGAAATACTCAAGGAAGTGGTAATGTTAGAACAGATTGCAATGTACAACTTAAGAATGCACCATCAAACAATTTTCCCAAAGTGTTCCCAGAGGCCATTCCCTTCAACAAGGCAACAAAATATGGAATACGTTGATAGGCATAAAGGAGAAACCAATGTCCTGGAGAAACTTAATGTTCCCTGTCCTCTGTAGAACTTGAGTGACAGTGGGAGATGATGTTATGAAACTGTACTCTTTGGGATAAGTAGGAATAATGGGATTCTAGAATGGAAGAATATAGGTGACAGCACTTAATGTTTAGAGGCAGGACAGATTTAATTACTCTAATGGGTATCTTGGCAGAGTGGAAATCAGGTGTCTTGATACACAGGTATCTGTGATGACGGTAAATAGATCATAGTGTCCTAGAGGAAAGATAGATGATAAGCAGAGTAGTGTGTTGCTTGGCCTATATAATAAAAAATAAATAAAATGAGAGCTTGTGAATGGATAACTGGCATCAGCCATCAAAATGGAAAATTGTGGTTCCTCACAAAAATTCCAGATTTAAGTCAGTTCATAGATGAAGAAGCCATTGATTGAAGGGGAATCCAGAACTCCTTGAGAATGGACTCTGTAACATCGCTGCAAGCAAGTTAGGTAAACACTCCCCTGATCTTTTCCAAAAGGGACTTGTGGGCAATACTAGGATAACTGTGTAGTGGGAAACAGGAATGACATGTATTTTAAGGACTGTTAGATTAAGATTCTGAACTGAGACTGATGATGGAGGGACTGAAATACCATGAGTGGAGGCCATGAGTGCCAGGTGATAGACGGAGTTTTACAGCCCAAGACTGTCTCACAATGCATTGTATCCAACATGTCCACACAACTACCCTACAATTATTTCCTTGATCCCCAAATGGATGATTGAATCTGATATACCTAATAGCTGGCAGAATCCTCACACAGAGTTATGATCTGTGGAGTAAGAGCCATTATGGTGGGGAAAAAAAAAAAGGCAAACAGAAGTCCTGCTCTATCCTGGAGAATATATAAAAGCAACACTATATTGCAGGATTAATTACAGTGATAAGCACCACCATCAAATACTTGAGGAGCGCAGGGGTAGTCATTCCTATGATATCCCTATTCCATTCACCTACTAGGCTGCTAGAAAAAAAATCAATAAAAAAAATTGATCCTGATTGGTAGATGGCTATGGACTGACTACCTTACACTTACCCAGGGTGTAGCGCCAATTGCAACTATATGCTTGATATGGTATATTTATTGATGTACTACCACATTGCCTCTGGCACTTGGCACACATGAATTGATTTGGCAATTGCATTCTTCTTGATTCCTGACAGTAGGGAGAACAAAAAACAGTTTGTTATCACATGGTATGGGCAGTAGTACACATTCACTGATTGCCCTGGGGCTATGTTAACGCTATGCTCACGTTCCTGGTATACACTGCAGAAACATTTATCCTCTTGCTATTCTGCAGAATATCATGATGGTCTATTATAATGTATCATGCTAATTGGCCCCAATAATCAGGAACTAACAAGTGTTCTATATGCCCTAGGAAGACACCAGAGTGCCAGAGAGTGAAAGAAAATCTTGCTCAAGATGCCAAGGCCTGCCACATCAGTGAGTATTTCAGGGATTCAAGTCAACTGGAGCACATCAGACATTCTTTCTAACAGAAATAAAAATTTAAGGCACCTCACATTTTCTAATTACAGTGCTTCTCTGGATTTTTTGAGGCAGCATATAACATACTTTAGAATACTGTTATGATCCATTTAATGCGTGACAAAAAAATGCCAGTTTTAGTAGAGTCAAGAGCAAGAAAGTATTCTGCATGGTCAAGACTGTGATGCAAGCTTCCCTGTCACTCAAAGTATGTGACTCAGAAGACCTGATAGTGCTAGAAGTATCTATGGTATATTTAGGATACTATATTGACACTCTGGCAAGTCCCAGTAGGAAAAAACGCCGTTTAGAATCCTAGGCTGTAGAGCAACATCAAGATCTCTACAGTTGAGAAATTAATCTTCATTGAAAAAATAACTCCTAGTATACTACTAGGTTCTAGTAGAGAGAGATCGTGACCATGGGATACCAAATGCCTGTGTAACCACATCTGTTTATCCTAACTTGGGTATTATTAGACATGCTGAGTCATAAGTTTGGGAGTGTGAAGCAGCAACCCATTGTACAATGGAAATGGTATGTGGAATCTGACCTGAGCAGATCTAGAAAGTATGAGAAAATCAGATGAACTGGTGTCAGGAACTCCCATATCACCTACCTCTATCGCACTGACATAGCTCCCACAAGGTCACACCTGGGGCCTTTTGGGAGTATTTCCTGTGAACAATTGACATACAATATAAATAAAGTGAGGCCTGTTTCACAGATGAGTTTGTTTAAAGGAGATGTTGTCTTTAAATGAAATTCTGTGACTGATTGGACCTGTAGCTCACCTCTTGGGGAAGTGAGTACATCTTACAACTATGGAGGTACTGTATTGTATTAAGCAGCTGGATATTACAGAGAGCATCAGTAGCTCTAAGGACAGGTCAATCAGACAGACACTTCTCAAGTGATATTACAGATCATTTCCACCTCACTATCTCTGGAATACTTGACTATTCGTTCCAAACTAAGACATTATTGTGATAACCCACTCTGTATGAAATTCAACCGGCTTCATCAGGTACAACCCAACAGTGTCTCATCGATGGATGTTCTGAACACCATTCATCTCCTACTTTGGAGGTCCCCTGTTCTCTGAAGAATGAGATGCTGCAGTCTATTCAGGGCTGCCACACATGCAACACAGAAAAGCAAATGAAGTCACAATCCAGGAGGTGAAATTTGATATTAAGATACGGGAGCCAGAGCACAAATTCTTCTATTTTCAGAACCTGGGAATAAGTGTTCTGAGGAAAGCTTGTTTATTTTATCTTTTGGGAGATAATCTCCTGAGTTTAGTCATGTTTGACACTAAGTGATGGCCATCTTGGTAACATATTCTTGCTCTGCCACTTTTTTTTTCCCTTTCCCTCACTTCTGTTTTTCGGTAAAGTAGTGGTCCTGAAACCTTTGCTTCAGCTTCTGCTATCCGGGCAATGGGGCTGAAATAGGGAAGATGGGAGTTGAGACCAGGCAGTCAGACCCTAAACCTGCTCTTTCTTTTTTTTTTTTTTTTTTTTGTGAGGAGATCAGCCCTGAGCTAACATCTGCCAATCCTCCTCTTTTTTTTTGCTCAGGAAGACTGGCCCTGGGCTAACATCCATGCCCATCTTCCTCCACTTTATAGGGACGCTGCGACAGCATGGCTTGCCAAGCAGTGCGTCAGTGCGCGCCCTGGATCCGAACCGGCAAACCACGGACCGCCGCAGCAGAGCACGCACACTTAACCGCTTGCACCACCGGGCCGGCCCCCTAAACCTGCTCTTAACTACTACTATCCATGAATACTTCAAATGTCAATAACCTCTTCTCCATTTGCTCCTGTGGTCTGTGCTTAAATCATCTAAGTACACCACTGCATGTTTTTCCTATGTTTTATATATTTTTCTCAAGAATCATTATGTCTTTGAGAAATTAAATATTGCGGTCTTTAAGATCAGGCTGTCATCTGCTAATTAAATGCTACTCATCAATTCTCTGTGGTAATTTTATTATGTACAGTATAGCCCATTATGAATTAAACTGAAACCACTATATACATTTGATTTAAGATTAATTGGAACTAGGGTGCCTCAGCAAGACATGAAAAATTAGTTCATTGTCAGCTTGTAGTAGTGATGGCACTAAAATACGCCTTATATTGATACAGGAAAGCATCTCTAAAGTGTTTTTTGAATAAACATAGTTTCTAAACATTAAGAAGAGAAAAAAGAAGAGAAAAAATAATATAAGAAAAAGTTAATATAACCTTGAGTTAATCATATCAATTGCCAAGAGAAAAAAGGGAGCTGTCTTAAGACGTTTTTAATAAAATACATTAACAAGAATGTTTAAAAAATGGGCATCTGTTATAACACGAAAGTATTTCTCACGTGGTTATTTTGTATGTTTGTATCAAACCAAGTGCTAAAAATTATTCTTGGTGCATTAGAATAAAAATACATGCACCTATATAAACACGCACAAACAAAGATAATAAAAGACAAAAGCCCAACAGTTAGTTCTATGACTCCTAGCTATCAGGACAAAATGGAAAGCATATTTCTTGGTGACTATCAAGGAAGCTAACAGAAAAGAGAAAATTTATTCTTTTTCTTCCATAGACCGTAGGCTTAATAAAGACTATATGCTGTAGGGTGGGCCCCGTGGCTTAGCGGTTAAGTGCGCACGCTCCGTTGCTGGCAGCCCGGGTTCGGATCCCGGGCGTGCACCAACGCACCGCTTCTCCGGCCATGCTGAGGCCGCGTCCCACATACAGCAACTAGAAGGATGTGCAGCAATGACATACAACTATCTACTGGGGCTTTGGGGGAAATAAATAAATAAATAAATAAAATCTTTAAAAAAAAAAAAAGACTATATGCTGTAAATTTTAATGTAAAAGACGACTTTAAACAAAAAATGCAGATTTTTTGATGACTATTTTTTCAAACAGATGGCTATTTTAAAAATCAACCAAAGGTATCTTCAAAAATCTACGATTGCTTTATTACACTGGGAAATTTATGTTTGTAGTCAAAATTATCAAGAGGTATTTTTTGTGAAAATTTGCTTAAGCTAACTTAAATCATTATTATTTAAAATATATCTCTTGATGTTGTCAGTGATCTCTGATGTTGAGTTTCACAAAACAGACATAGAGATCCAGAGAGGACCACAAAAGAGGAGTGATCTGTCATATATTTCTATGTGCTTTGGCTCTCTATCTCTCTATTATTTTTTGTTTGTTTGTTTGTTGGCTTTTATTGGAGGGATTGAGGATATTATTTCCTTTGAAAGAGCTCTAAAGTGTGGTAAAAATAGCTTATTCTTTTTGTTTAGGTAGATATGGACTTAAACCTAGCTTCAGACATTTAATAGTTATGTGACCTGAGGCATATCATTGACTTTCTCTCTTTGTCTCAACTTCTCCAAATATAAAAATAAAATCAGACTATCTGACAGATACAAAACATGCTTCCTTACTTCTCTCTCTTTGTAATTCCAGGATTTATGGCAGCTAACACAAAGTCAACTGCTCAGAAATCAAGGTCACTGCCACCTCATTAGAATATTAGAACTTGTATTTGAACTTACAAGCGATTAACAACTAAATAAAGGGGAAAGAAAGTACTTTTTGGATCAAAGAGTACAGTTTTATAAATACCAATAGTTATTTCTTGTAAGATTTTAAATGTTTTAATAGTGGTAAAAATGATCAGGAATTGTTATTTTAGATTACTCTTCTTGCTTTGATTTATTGCAAGACTTTGATATGTGTATAGAGTGATCCATTGATTTGAACCTCTTTTTTATACGTATATCTTTGAATTTGAGCTACATGTTGCATTATGATGAAGTTGTGCATAACATGAGAATCATATCTAATATCATGTTCCCATAATTTATAGGACAGATTTCAGACTCATTGCTTCTGTTCTACGCAACACACTTTAAAAAAAAACTTTTGGGCCAGCCCGCGTGGCCTAGTGGGTAAGTTTGGTGCACCCCAGTTTGGTGGCCTGGGTTCAGTTCTCGGGCATGGACCTATACCACTCATCTGTCAGTGGCTATGCTATGGTGGTGGCTCACATACAAAAAGAGGAAGATTGACAACAAATGTTAGCTCAGGGCAAACCTTCCTCAGCAAAAAAATACAACAAATAAAAAAATCAAAAAAACTTTTTATGCTTTCTTTCCTATTAGAATTTGAGCAAAATTTCCTTATCACTAGTATCTAGCACAGCACAGTAGGAAAGAGTATAGAATTGAAATCAGAAAAACCTATGCCCAAATCCCAGTTGCAACACATACCAACTCTAGGAGCTGGGACAAGTTACTTAACATCTGTAAACCCGAAGTTCTTTATCACTCAAATGAGACTGACAGTAGCTGGCATTCTTGGTAGTCATAACACTTAGATATAAAGCATCTGGCATTAAGAAGGTCTCAACAACCAGTAGCAATCATTATTAGATGTTTCTAAATGGTTGAGGAATAAATAAATAAATGAGGCAAGCATCAAGTATCTTGTTTAGGTCAAGGTTCTTTTTTTTCCCCACTGTTGACCATAAGTGACCTACTTCCAAAGAAAAGAAAATATTGTTAGTAACCAGGATGCAATTTTGCACCACTGATTTCTTCCTTGCTCTGTTCTTTTCTCTTAACCTGCAACATTGATTTGACCTGGAGCTCCCCTACAGCACTCTCTCTCCACGCCTACATTGTACCTGAGAAAGCAAAAAAGAGAGAAAAAGAAGCCAAGCAGTGGAAATAACTGAGTAAAGAGTTAATACAACAAAGATAGCACTTCAAGGGTCTAGCTCATTTGCAGGTACAGGTATCCATTAACCAGGGCATATATAGTCTTGTATTTCACACTTTAAATATTATTAGTTTCTGTCTATTTTTCTCTTTAGTAATTTCTATAGGAAAAATCTTTATAATTTAATTGATATCATAAGATGTGAGAAGAACAATGAGTAAAGTAGGTCAAACAGACAAGGTGGTTGTTATTTTACCAGATTTTTCTATTTGATTGCAATTTGAGTTTCATTAAACTCACTTGTATTATGAATTTGAAAAATCTAAAAAATATCTGATAATAACGAGATGTTTGATTTAATTGCTTTTAGATTATGCAAAACATAAGAGATCTTGCTTTTTTTACTGATCTTATCACAAGCTATTTTTGTGCTCTTAAAAACATGACCAAAAAATAGTCGTTATAAACATGCATACTTTAAAAAGACAGCAAGGCCTTCTCTGCCAGTGTTAGAAGATGTTCCTTTCCCTCTCCCCTTTAGCTTTGTTCCTATATCTCTTCTGGACATTAATAAACATTTCAATACATTATATTGCTTCATAGTATTTTGCTAATTTTCCAAACCTGAGGCTTCTTTTATGCACAAGGATGAAAGTCATGAAACTTTTTTAAATTGATATTTTTCTTTACCATTAAATAGTCTCCCTTCTTTGGGTATGATTGATAGTGAATTCTTTTACTATTTAAAATTTTAATCGTGCAGGTAATTGGCTACCTTTTAGAAATGCAAAAAAATACAAAAGTATCTTTTATATGACCACTAACATTAGACCTAAAGAAGAATTTAAAATGGTATTGAAATTTATTTGTATTATTCTTATATTTTTATATTTTCTTATATTAAATTTTACTAACTATACCATGAAGCAGAAATTCTAGCAACTGTGTTGAGCTGACATAGAAAGATGCTAGGATTGATGAGAGCATTACTGTTTTTCATTGAGGCTCCCTGTAGATGGCAGTCAGAATCAGCATTCAGAATCACCTCCTCCAAGGAATCCTGGCTTGGTTGGGAGACAGTTTGAAAAGAGAATTCCAATTGCTAAGTTTTCCTTTTAGTGCCTTTCAGGTATTGGATCCTGAGGATTGTAGAAAAGAATTAAGCAAGGATATAGTATAAATCCTTTTACCTGAAGCTAATGCTTAATCTCAACAGTTCAATTGAAGAGTCACTTAATTTATAGTATTAGAAAGCATAATAGAGAATTTCCCCAAATTATAAATATTATTTTCTATTTGACATCTATTCGTTGAGTCTTACCTAAGAGTATGGCATAAGTATGATCTCAAATTAATCGTTTGGAGATTGAAATCTCATTGCTGGTGTCAATTTTAAGTTAAGAAACTGTAATATCTGAGTGACTTGGATTTGGCTGAATAGTCACTAATTGAAATTGCTTCCCAGAAAATGAGATAACTTTATGAAAAAATGGAGTATGTGTTTTACTTTCTTATAGCTTGGTTTTCAACATCCAGCTATAACATCAGTCCTTAATATCCATTCTATCCTAATAAATCTGAATTCATGTCATAAGCCCTCCTATACCTACATGTTTTTAATGTATAAGTATTCATATAGAATTGCCTGACATATAAATCACCTGTGAGGGATTAGGAAAGATTATTTAAATGTTATATGTTCCTTTGAGAATATACTATCTCAAATCTAAAATGAGAGTCTAATTTGATTTTTAAAGTGTAAATTTTTGAACGTAAAGGAACTGGAGTAAAATATAGGCATGAGTTTTTTAGAACTTTTTAAGTCACATATTTTCAAGATTATAATTGTTTGGTTTAATGTAGTAAAAACGTGAGATGTCCATTTTTTTTTCCCTAAACAAACATACACAAAACAATTAAGACATGACATCCAGTATTATCCACGCTGTTTTCAGTATTTCCTTCTATTCTCCTGTAAACATCTCTGGGTATTTAATTTTCAATTCGTCTGCACATACTATGTACATATAGTTGTGTTAGTCTTTTATGATCGTTAAGAAATTTCAAATCATTCTAGTAAGAAATACTCAGAATTTGTGATGCTCAACTTCTACTAAAGCTTTGGTCATTGTTACATATTCTAGCTAGATCACAGGAATTCTTGGAATAGATGCTTCTGAACTCCACAACTATTTTTGGACTAGTGTATATCAAGGTGGCCACCATTTCAGACTATAAAGGAGACAGTAGCACAACATTTCCTTCACTCTTCCCTCACCTCGTTGAGCATCAGTCTCCTTATCTGTAACAATGAGGGCATTGATATCCGCCTTTTACATTGTAAGCAGACACTCCATTACACATGTGTGTTAGTCAAGATATGCTAGCTTACATTTAACTCCAGAATGCCAGTAGCTCCTAACAATAAGATGTATTTCACCTTCAAGCTATGCGTCTATTGCCAATTGGCCGAGGGCTCCATCCTTGCAAGCAGTAGATTGACAATAGAGCTTTCACCGTTGCAGAGCAGCTAGAGGCTTTATTGCATATTGTCCTCAAACAGAGAAATAAGTCTATGGTGCCTCCATCAACTCAAATGTTGCTGGTAGCTGAGTCAGTGGGAAAGAGAGGGAAATAAACCACACTTTTGCTCCTAAAGACTTTTTTTTCCACATTATTTTGGCAACAGCAAGTCATATAGTCTGCCTCACTAGAAAGGGTGAGGGCAATACAATCCTGACATGTGATGAGATGGAGATTTATAAATATTTGGTGAAAAGCACTAATGACCATACATAAAATGTACAATTTTTTGTTTTTTGTTGTTTTTCTTTTGCTGAGGAAGATTAGCCCCAAGCTAACATCTGTGCCAGTCTTCCTCTACTTTTTATATGTGGGTCGCTGCCTCATCGTGGCCCACGTGTGGTGCAGATCTGAACCTGCAAACCCGGACCACCGAAGCAGAACACACCAAACTTAACCACTATGCCACAGGGCCAGGCCCTGAAATGTATAGTTAAATGATAACCCATAGTAAGCACTAATTGTCTCAGCTATTGTAAAAAGCTTTCCTTCATTCGTTAAACTAAATTTAGAGTGTGCCCATCTCAAGTACTGAGTTAGGTTTTAGGAATATTTGAATGCATAAAACAAAATTTCATAACTTGAGGACCCCTTTGTCCAGTGTGTGGGGGGAAGGGATGCTACCCTATTTTACCTCCCTTTCCAAATCAATTCACCATAAATTTTTATTCCCATGATCCATTTACAACTTCCGCAGTAAAGGCAGTACCTGAGTCTCTTTTCTCCAACACTGGTCATTTTTCTCATTCTTCGCATTGTTAATATCCAAATTGAAGTCCCATCTGAGATACTAATTTCCCTTTCTTGCTCTTCTATGTTTCACTTATCTTTAGTTCTCCTCTACTTTAGCTATTCACCCTCATGGAGTCACCTTAGGGACTTGTCAAAAATTGGCCTCTCCATCTATTGTGATGCCGTTTACACCTCCACCAAAATCTCATTGCACCGTGCAACACTTGTTCAAACATCAATATAACTTCTTTTTAGCTTTCTGTCTTTTTCTTCCTAAGTCTTCTCTCTCTCTCTCTGGGTCCACTTAACTCCGTTTCAAGCTTTCTCTACTTATTCAATCATTTTAGGGTTTTCCTTTTACTAAAATTCTGTTGTGTCCAAATGTTTTACTGAAACTTTCATCCAGTATTCAATCCTGAATCAACCTCATTTATCAGTTCTCCACTCCAGTTCCTGGACCAAAGAGCACTTTTAGAGAAAAATCACAAAATGAACAGATATGTCCTACTTCAAATATACGCTTATTGGTCAGTCTGGCTTAGAGCCTAGTGAGCATATCTAATCTACAATATTTTACAAGGAAGATTAATGCATTGCCATGAATTCAATTTTTTTCCTTCTCCGTGTCATTGTATGTCATTTCTCTTCTTCTTTCTCTTTATGTTATTCTATAAATCTTTCCTAAAAGATTTTTTTCTAAAGATACTAAATTTTCTATCTAAATGTGACACCATTGTCTCCCACTGCCTATCGCTTATTCTATTCCTTTTATCTTTAAATCGATCCATTCTAGAGTCATAGAATTTTTAAATCTAAATATAACGTAAAGATTATATTTTAAATCTGGTCCAAATTTGCATTTTGCATATATCTGTCAATACAACCTCCCCTAACGTCTCACTAAAATACCCATGAAGGCTCGGAAGGAAATGAAAATTCACATCGTTGACAAACACTATGTCTGGCACATAATCTAGTACCAAAATCTGAAATACAGATGGAAATGAAATGGGAACAACTGGAAATAGGAAAAAACAATATCAAGAACAAGAAATCACCACCAAAATAATAATCCTACCAGATTTGAGCTTCCGATACATTCTGACCTCATCTCATTAAACAGAAGCCACCTAAAAATTTGTAATTTCTTTATGACAAAGATCACATTTTAACATCATTCTGAGGACCTATGCCAACCACAGTTTTTGTCATTGTAGCTTTTGTTTTAAGTATTAAATGAAGAAATAAAAATGTCTGCCTCATGGTAGGCATGCATTATTTATTGATATCTTGAGGTATAACAATAATATGCAAAATAACCTTAATAATGTTCTGCAATGAATGTAAAGTGTAGCTATATTTGATAAGCCCGTGTTTTAAATTGCCATGGAGCTGAAAATAAAATGAAATTAACTTTCCTTTCCTAGGGTCATAACTTTGTTAATGTGACTATTCCTTGATGACTAATAAGAGATCTTTGGAATTGATTTTTATTTGTTGTAATATTATTATTTCTTTCCTATCTTCTAGATGCAAAGTCATACTCTTCTAAAAATAGAAGTAAGTTATTTCAAAATGGAATGTATTTTCAGAGGATAAAGATTTATCCCATAGTGAGCATTTTCCGTCATTTCTTTTCCAAATGGGATGTTTGTTTTGCCTTTTATTCTGAGATATTACAAAAGTGATAAGTCATTGGGGGGGGTGGATTTTTTCTCTTAAACAACAATTTTAAATAGCTATGAAAAAATGGGACCGAGAACACTTCTTGTTTTGGAGTTGCAAGAAGTTAGTGCACCAAAAGTACTTCAACTTTGTTTACACAGTAGATCTTGTCAGTCCTCAGAGTTTAATGTAGATGATGAAACATTTTCTTCCTTCTTGATAGTGACAATTCTATGTCTTTTCCAAGTAGAGCCAAGAAGCCGGTGTGACATATTTTCATCTTCAAGTCACAACACTTACTAGAAACAAGCAACAAGCCTCTCAAATTACATTTACACCGAGCGAGCGAGCAAGACGAGTGTAATCTAACTATCAAAGGGATGGCCCACTAAAGCACTCCAACTATCGCCAACACGGCCCAGGTATAATTTGTCTTGACTTGATTCAGACAGCCACAGCAGTGTTAAAGACAGCGATAGTCAGTTACCCACAGCTTTGCATACAGACATCATCAGACAAGTGACTCTAAGGCGCAAGGCCTGTTTTGCGATGATGATAAAGCCCAGCTCTGCCAGAAGCTTAAAAGAGTGAGTTTAAAAACATCCAATTCAAAAGAGGAGGCATGTTTTAAATACGTGTTTGACTGCTGTGGATGGGGTTTAATTACAGAAGCTCAATACCTTTTCATGACTATAACATTGGTAGCGCCTCTTTTAAAATTACCTTAGGTTAAACCATATAAATTTGCTGCCATTTGACCACATTTTACCTGCATAAGGTGCAATTTATATGGTTCAACCCCAAAATGCATTTAATAACAAATTCTAGAGCAGCTCTCAAGTTTCTCGAAAAAGAATATTTTATTCAGAAAGCTTCAGTGACTAGCTCAAGGTCATACACTAGTAAATGGTAGAATGATTAGAACGATTATTCACCATTTTCTATAAAGTCATTCTAGAAATTCTTTATTTTTTCCCATGTCCCATGATCTCTCCTTCCTCTAGACCTCAGCACTTGCTGTTCCTTCTGCATGAAATGCTTCCCTCCTCCCCCATTTACTAACTCATACTCATCCTTCAGTTCTCAGATTAGAAAGCCCTACAGGAGAGAAGGCTTTCTTGACACCACTGCAACTATGTCAGATCCTCATGGCTTTATCCACCATTCAACACCCTCCTCCACATCACTTTCACACTCGTAATTACGTAATGAATTGTAATAACTGGTTTGTTGCCTGTCTTTCATGCTAGACATATGAGAGCTCCATACCAGGAATCATGGCCACTGCGTTCCACAGTTCACGATAGAGTAAATTACAAGATGTTCAGGTGTTCGCTATACTTGTTTATCACAAAATCATTTTTAGCATCCTGAAAGCTTAGGTTTTAAACCCCCAAACAAGTAAACTATAACAGTACTAAATTATTTGCATTGTATTAATCTATTAAATTATTCATTGAATTTAGTAGTTAAAAAAATACGGAATTTGTTATTAACTAGTCATCAACAAGGAACTCTATGATATTAATACTCACATTTCAACATTGAGACAAATACTGTAAATTTGCCTTCATGTTTAAAACACCAAAGGTCAAAAACGAATTTTTCCTCATTTATAACTGCTATTTAATTTTTCTTTTATAATGTAAAATACTCAACAATCTACAACATATACATCTTGGGATGATTTAGGCTCTACCCTGAAATCCCATGTGAATATATTTAATTTTTTAGAGAGAAAAATGTAAACATGTTTAGTTGACAAAATCACATATTATGAATTTGCATTGTATTGTGCTGCCTTCCTTACTGTTATAGCAGCAGTGTCTTCACTAACTTTTAAATAAACTTTTATTCCCGTGGATAGCTTAATTAGTAACATACAGTAAACCACCCAGTAGAGAAACTAATTACTTGATTGTCAAATGAAATAACAACAACTTCCCCTACAGGGAAAGCTCTACCACTGTAATTAGGTTATGTCATACTTTACCCTGAAGGGAATATTAAAAATACAAGATGAGGCAATGCTATTCACTGTATTTTTCTATTTATAGCACGATGCTAAATTGCTACCTTCATGTTAGAGCTAAGACATCAATAACAGAACACCAAGGACCCTTCTGGTGCTCAATTACACTTGCTTTGTGGATATTAATGTAAGTATAGATGTCAAAAGAGAATGGTTTGCTGACTAATCATATATACTAAAACAGATTGATGAAAATTTTCAGAAACTTTATGGATAACAAGTATTTAGAAAATAAAGCAGTTGCAGAATTTTAACAATTATTTAGGTTTTTTTTTTAATATATATCATCCTTCCTAATGTTCTACATATGTGAACTTCAAATAAAAAACACAAAAGTGTTGACTGATGGACTCTAAATAAAAAGAAAATTGCAGAAAATCATATATACTGATAAATTAATTAAATTTATCATCTGCTTGTTACACTCCAAAAATTGGTTGTTTTTAAAAACTGAACAATTGTACCAGAAATGATGTAATATATCTTCATATATGTGAATATAATTAGAACAGAAAAACAAAAGAGCTTGTTTCCTACAAATTATCCAAGTAAATTGTAAGTGATGATTAAAGGAACAAACAGGTAAAGTAACTTCTCTTGGAAAATGGCCTTCTTGATTCAAAAATAGGTCACCTGTCAAGAAGAAGATGGATGGTTTCCTAGTCATCATTATACCATGTCCACCACAAGAATTGGATGCTTGATGCAATGGAACTGTTACCTAATGGCATTTTAGCTTGCAATAGCTTTTTAAAGGGAGATTTGAACACGTGAAGGAGAGCAATCCTTTTTTTTTTTCACATTACTAGAGAAAAATGCATTTCTTTGTTCATGAAGTTTAATTTGACCATTAAGAAGAAAAAAAACAAACAAAACCCTAAGCACTTTCTGAATGACATATAGAAAACTTGCCACCCATAAAAACGTTATAAATTCCTTATGGAAAGCACACAAAGGTACACGTGTACCTACAAACATATATACACACATACAAGGTGTGACTGTAAACTGTCAAGCTCAAGTTTTTTGCACAGATAGAGTTTCTCTGTGCTGTATAGTACCTATATGTTGTGTGTGAATATATATGTGTGTGTGTCTATACACTAGATACATATAGACATCCACACACGGCATATATATGTATGTGTCTATATGTTTGTGTATATTTGAAAAGATTTTAACCCAGACTTCTACGTAGACCTTTTAACTGAACAGATGTGACTAATTTTCTCTTATCTAATTACTTTAACCACTATCACCCTTTGTTGTATATCTTTTCTTCTCTGCATAATGGTTACTTTTTAATTTTGCTTTTTACATTCAACATAAGAATTTTTTGTACATTTTATTTAAAACTTTTGGTAACAAAACTTACATTCCTTTATATGGAGGTATATAATTTACTCTTGCTCAACTTAGTGCAATGAACAGTAAATACGTTTGTACATAAATGACCATTCTTTATAGATTCCTTTAAATAGATTCCTTGAAGAGGAATGACTGAGACACAAGTTATTAATTTTTTATGGCTGTCTATATAGATTTCCATATCATTTATATCATAGGTATTCTTAAGAGAAGTGTATAACATAGCTGTTGTTGCAAACTGAGCAGAATTCAATAGTAGCATTTAAGAATCTGACAATATGAAATGAAAAAAATAGTATCTAATTATTTAATATAATTTGGTAATAGTGAATTTGACAATTGTTTCACATGCGTTTGAATTTTCTGTTGCATAATTTTGTAAATAGTGTCCATTTAAATTTTGTTTTATTTATTTATAAGCGTTAGTCTCAGTGGAAGAAATTGAAAATTGTTGTATATGTATTTGCATTTCCTGTTATTTTCATACTCTTTTTGAGTTCTCCAACTATTTAGACCTTTTTTTACCTTTTGATACATGGAACAGTATAAATGCATGTTCGCAATGAGCTTGAGTAACAATGTCATTAGATACATAAATACTAGAACTAGACATCAAAAGCTAGGCTGTGGTCTTAGGAGATGTGCTGTTTTTGTTTGCCATTCTTGATCCACTTTCCACCATTTTTACCCCTTCTTTGTCCCTGGAGGCTGAAATATATGGACTCCATTAATGGGTTCCTATGCCCTGTAGCTTGTAGTAAGGAAATTGAGATCAGGGTTTTTATTTTCCAGTTTCCTTCCTACAGAATTGCCAAGGACTAGCTTAGTCCCTCCACCAAAAGTAACAGCTCTGGTCAGGAGACCCTCTCCACGGAGTCACTGTGTCTCCAGGTTCGGACAGTCTCTCTCTCCCTTTGACCTTGAGTGGAAAGACTGCTTCCTCTCATTGTTACAAAAGCCGGAACTGTAATTCAATTTTGTGTTTTCTGATTTAATGTACTTTCTATTGTGGTTTCAGTAACATTTCTAATGAACAGAATACATAAGTTTTTCTATCAATAAAACGTATGGAGGGTAAAATTTGTTTTGCCCTCATTGTTTTAAATGATATCTTAGTTGCTATATAATTTTAGATTGATAATTATTTTTCATCAAAACTTAGAAGATATTACTTCATTTTCTGCTGGCATTTATTGAATCTGATGAGAATTCTGCTGTTACAATAATTGCTGCTGCAATGTGTCTTTTCTCTTCTTTTCTTCTCTTTACTTTTTTTTTTAAGATTTTTCTTATATTGGGTGATGAAATTTCATTAATATGTGCAAAGGTATGCCTTCATTTTTGTAAGTCCTGCTTGGCCCCTTTTGTATTGTTTCAATCTGAAGGAACATATTTTTCTTTAATTCTGAATTAATCATTGGGCGTAATGTATATTTGCATGATTGCATAGTTCCACAGTCCAGATTACTTGCTGGATACTAGAAGAAAAGTGTAATTTTACAATGGACCAATAAGACAATGACCCTCTAACCCAACAATCAATAATAGTATCATTAATGGGAAGCCAACTAGATATCACATGCCTTTTCATGCCCAATGCTGTGTCTCCTGCTTACAGAATCCTAATTTTATACTCATACCCCTAATAACATGAGAGACGCCTTCCTGAGGTAACTAACTCCTAAAACAGTACAATGATGTGTAAATGAAGAAAAACTTTTGAAATTAAAAGTAATTTAATACCTAACTAGTTACCCTCCTAACAATGCTACACCAACTTGTGAACTCTCTCAATTTTGTTCACAAACTGCTCACCACTCTCCCCTCATTTTTTCTGCTAATTCAGAACAACAGCACAAAAAATGTGACTTGGGGAACTTTACCCCCAACGATACCTGAAATGTACAACATAGTTAAAAACAGTATGCTTGTCAAGAAACACCCCTTAGCTTCAAGACATCCTTTAACCAGATTGCTGCCCCTAAGAATCTACAATATGGAAATTTCTAGAAACAAAGTAGTGCCACTCACATTGACATCTATTCAGTTCCTCTGAAAGGCCTTTTGTTACCTCAGAGCATTTGCATAGCTTTTTTTTTTTTTTGGTGAGGAAGATTAGCCCTGAGCTAACATCCATGCCCATCTTCCTTTATTTTATATGTGGGATGCTTGCCACAGCATGGCTTGATTAGAGGTGTGCAGGTCCTCACCCAGGATTCAAACCTGTGAACCCCAGGCCACCGAAGAAGAGGGCGAGAACTAAACCACTACGCCACCAGGCCAGGCCCTGCATAGCTTTTTAACTTTTTTCTGTCTTATTCTTCAAGCACACTCTCAGTCCTAATTGGTTAACTTCACACAACTTCTGAAGTCTTAAACACTTTCCCTGACTCCTCACACTCAGTCACAACTCATGATTACATATCCCTTTAGCAGTTTGCACAGTTTTTCATAAAGCATGTTAATTGTTAAATATTTAATTTCTTAAGAAATTTTAAGCTCTATAAGTAGATGTTTTATTCACCACTATACTCTAGTGCTTAGCAAAATGCCTGGCACATTCTAGGAACTAAACAAATATTTAATGAATGACTGATTGAATGAGTAAATGAATGTTTATTATTGCATTTCTAGTTTATTATTTTACACACCTAGCCAGTAGACATATTTCTCAATGTTTAAAATGCTTGATATTGCACCTGGCTAATATATGTTTTATTAGAAGTTATTTCAAATACGACTTTAAAAACGTTATTGGTATTTTAAATGACTGATGAAATTTAACAACTACCAGCTATTGGATTGCATTTGTATTGCTCAACACAGTCAAACAAACATGTTTAATAACCGAATGCCGAAATTGACCGTATTATTAAATGTCTGTTTTATAAGGTATTATGATAAATGCTGTTTTAAAAATTCCCTCCAAATTTTGTGTATATTGTCCAAATATCTAATAAAGGAGAAGGAAAAATTCGCTTTGTGTTGCCATCTAATATGCAGTATATTCTCATTTTTACACAGCCCCAATCTTCTCTGGACAATAAGAATGAAATGAATCATATTTTAGGAATAGTTTATAATTGCCATAAATTTTCTCATTTGATGTTTATTTAATATGCTTTAGTGCTATATTTCCATGAACTTCAAAGATAACTTTGGATTTGAAGCTAGTAAAATATTTATCATTTTCATATACTTGATATTATTGTGCTCCAACTGGGAGCAGCAGTTTCATGGTATTTATGAGATGAGTGCCACAAAGGATTGTTCTTGTAATGGATGCATGGACAGCTCTTCTTACTTAATATATGAATTCCCTAAGGGCACAATTCTGATAATTGAAATTGTCAAGAGAGCCCTATCTATAAGGGAGAAGCATGAATTCCCATGATGCTCAACCAAGAAATCTTCTCTTGGGAAACATAATCAGGAGGCAGTGTGGTGCACATAGTCTGGTCTCAGCTTTGTATATTCTCACTGTGTGTCCTTGGGCAATGTTATTTCAACATTTTTACATTAATTTTCTCATCTGAGAAGTGAAACATTTATTACTTACATCTTAAAGTTTTTGTGAGACTTTTTTTTACCATTTCTCTTTTTAATTTTTTAATATTACTTCAAATTTCAAAAGCAGTGAATTCGTTTATTGTAACCAAGGAAACAATACAGTGAAAATCTTATAATTTTCTTTTCACGGTGTCTCTGATTCCATTCAACTATGGTAAATAATTTTAATGCCCGATGCATATCCCTACACTTTTCCTCCTTGCTCACGCAAATGTTCACAACATATGCAATACAGGTGAACTTATGCCCTGGTTTGCCCACGACAATCTCAATTTTAGGCTTGTTTTCCTAGTGTAATAATTAATAATGCTCCTTTCATTCTTAAAAATATCTGGATTTGGGTGATAAATTACATAGTCACCCTTTTTCAAGGAGTTTGCTCATTTATTTTTAATTTATCTGTAGCTATTAGCATAGTGCTGGGCACTTGGTAAGTTTTCAACAATGGCAGGTGTTGTTATTAGGACCCTCATTTCTTAGTCTCCTATCAAATATTTAATAATGCAGTTATAGAGAGAGTGGTTTAGTAATGTCTGGTCTAACAGTTGAATGGGTGAAATATTGTTATTAAAACATTTTAATGGGTAAAGTTTTATACTGTTTATTCAAAGATGAAAAATTAAACTCTAGCATATTTCATTTATAGTGAATATTCCAGGCTTTTATTTTATAATCTTAAATTGAGAGTAGACAGGAATGTATGTAAAACTGAAGGTACCAGCTTTCAGAAAAGTTAAATGATTTATTCAAGATCACACAGATATTTAGCGTCATTATCTGGCTCAGCTTTCTCACTGAAAATGCATACACACAATATTAGCAACATAGGTAGAGATCCCTAAATTTATTAGGCGATTTTAAAATGGAATGTGATGAGTGTAATTGGTCTCATTTGGTGGTATAAACGGCTGATGCTTTTTTGCTTGTATTTTTTTGTATCAGAGGAGATAGACGTTTTCAACCGAGCAGGCAATTCTAGAAACATGAGGGAGCAGGGTCCACCTGCCAGCCAGGCAGAATCAGCCTCTTCATTTAGCAAGCTTTCGACTTGATTCAAATATCCAGCAGGCCAGATTTTAGCATGTGTTTAAAGGCCCTTAATTTCCTCCATCAGCCTCTGTTCTCCACCTTCCCGACCATCACTGAATAATTTTAAGGAAAGTTGGAGAGACAGAACTTTTATGAAACAAATTATTACAGTGATTTAATAACATAATTATTTCTTCACCTGCTTGTATTTTGTTTCCTTAGTTAATTTAGACTCCAACTACCATATTTTATATGTACTAAAGGTAAAGAAAAAAGGTAAAAAGGTATTCTAAGGGCAAATGTGTTTCATTAAAGTGAATAAGAGCAGAATTTTTGTAAAAGTCAGGAGAGATATAATCAGGGGCCTATGGGTGAAGAGCTCATTTTGTTTTGAAATAGGGCATATTTCTTCAGTAATTCTGCAGGTTTACTGGCACTGTAGTTAAGCAGATGGGCCATGCTATTGAAGAACAGATAGCAGATATATTTGAAGTTCGTATAAGAGGAAAATGAAGTATGCAATCCTTGACAAAATGAAATGACAAAACAGGGAGAGCACGTATCAATATTTCAAAGGTAGGGAAATAATGAGAGAAACAAAGATCCTCATGAGGAATTTTTCAACAGGTTCGAAAGTTCAGGTAAGATAAGCCTCTCCAAATTTAGATGCTCTTTGGAACCATATTCTAATTTTTGAAGGAGCTATTTTTGGTCTTTTTTGCAGGCAAAATGAGCTAAACTCTTTTTATGAAAACCTTTGATTTTTTTGACTGATTATTCTAGAAAATTAGCTGCATTGCTCAATAGCTCTTAAAAAGGCTGATCGATGATATCAAATGAACACATATATATTAAATAATGTATACATTTTTATCAATATGCTTTGGATTTTGACACTTGTACTCTAGGCAGTGTGTAAATACTAATGATCTCACTAAAAATGATAGTACTAGTCAAAAATAAAGAGTGCAAGCAGATGTTTTAGCCTCCTTTTTATACTTTCTCCTTGGTTAAAATTTTCGACATACACCTAAGGACAATTTTGTTTTTTGTTCTGTTTTTTGTTTTTTGGAGTGGTAATCACAGAAATTATATTAATATTTGTTAATATTTATTGAATACTTCCTATAGGCCAGGCATGTGTTGAGCATATAACATAACATTGTCTCACTTAATCCTCTAATCAACCTATGAAAGATGAACAATGATTACTTCCATTTTAGAGACAAGGAAACTGAAATTGGATCTAAGGTATTATAGATTAACTGATGGATCTAGATCCAGATAGTCTGACTGGATCCCATTTTGTAATTACGTGATGTAATATATTTCATGTAATCCTCCGCAATCTATAGAAGAAGAACCAAAGTGCACACATGTTAAGCAGGCAGCCAACTGCACTGTTACCACATCCCATGTTCTTTCCAATACTACAAAGATGTGTTGGTGGTATAGTGGTGAGCATAGCTGACTTCCAATACTACAAAGAGTCTGAAGAAATTTTTGTTGTTGTTACTTTTAGCTGCATAGAGAAATATAACTGGATGTTTGCCAATATCAGTAAATAACCAGAAGACTCACAATGTTTTAATGATTGCTTATTACAGTACCTTTCTTTTCAACATTTGAATGTATGTTTATCCTTGTAAATACACACACACACATATGTAAAAATCAATGTCAGCTTCTCTCCACTCTGAGTTTTTGGCACAGGAAGAGGGAACTGGTTGAAATGGAATTGGTTCAATCCCCAGTAGCTGTAGTCTCTCCCCGTCTTCAATCACCGGGTTCACCAGGTTGTATAATGTCAGTCACCTTCAGTCATATTGGAGTGTGTGGTGGATATCTGGCTTTGTTTGGACACCCAGTCCGTATGTCACCATCCTAACTTACTTCATGTTATTACTGGATCTTTCCTAAACATATATCCCACATTACTTTTTGGACAAAGGTCCAAATTATTCACCGACTTGTACAATTTTAAATAGCATTTCATCCGTCCTTATTATCTATAATATGTTTATAAAGTACAGTATTATAGAAAAAAGATAATCCACATTTTTGTTATATATTTACATTTTCTGTAATAGCAATCAAGAGACAAGAGCAAACAGTATCAAATTCGTCAAATTTATGACAAATATATGCAATGTGGTGTTTCTATATATGTCTAAAAATGAATATTGCAGACTATAGTTTTGTTTAGATGTTGATAAACAGGCAGACAAGTGTTAGAATGCTATTTCAAAGAACACTGTAGTAAGAACATTCACATTGGAGTTAAACATCCCTCAGTTTGAATTCTAAGTCCAGCTCTTACTTGGGCAAGTTAGTTGATCATGCTGAGCTTTAGTTCCCTTATGAACAAAATGGAGATAATAATACCAACAACCACTTTTCTGGTATATTGTGTGTTCTATAGTAAGGCCTCATACATGGTAACCAAATTTTACTAAAGTCAAGAAATGGGTTTGTTTGTCTTTGGATTAAGTGAAACTCTAATATGTTGCCTGTGAATTGCTGCTTCTTCTATACAAGAAAATGCAGGGGGCCGGCCCGTGGCACAGTGATTAAGTGCGTATGCTCCACTTCCGCGGCCCGGGGTTCACAGGTTCGGATCCCAGGCACGCAACAATGCACCGCTTGTCAAGCCACGCTGTGGTGGCATCCCATATAAAGTAGAGGAAGATGGGCACAGATGTTAGCCCAGGACCAGTCTTCCTCAGCAAAAAAACAGAGGAGGATTGGCATCGGATATTAGCTCAGGGCTGATCTTCCTCACAAAAAAAAAAAAAAGAAAACGCAGATTCCCAAATATCCAATACTATTTGAAGTTATTATTTACCATTTTGTCCAAGATGGATGCCTTCCTACCTTTCTTTTGTCATCGTGGTTTTTTTCTTTCAGAATTATACCATTCTCTTTTTTCCAATGTCTGGAAGATTTTTTCGCTACAACCTGATTACAATCTCCAGCACTACCTAAATCTCCATAAGTGAATAGCTCAAGTAAAAGATAGTTGATTCTCAAAACAACCTTAATTTGAGCACAATCAGAAGGAACATTTTCAAAGATGCAAGATGACTGTCCATACGGTAGAGGTAGTGAGTCACTGTTTTATAGCCTGAAATGTCAAAGCCTTCCATTATAGTTAAGAAGATTAATATAAAAGAAGGTCATATGCCAACATTCCAGTTTATGAGAATATATGATCTGTATTAATCTAAATAATTGAAATTTTGGTACCTTACAAATTTCTCATGCTATAAGGGGACGATCATTTAACACATTAAATATTGAGAGGATATTTTTTTAAAAGACTGCTTAAAATGTAAGTTATGGTATATAGAGAGATCGTTTAATATTTCCAGAATTACATAAAGGAAAGATATAAATGAGTGAAGTATTCTTAGGTATCTCAAGGCAATTTAGGTGAACTTAAATATCTAAATTGTCAGAAAGTTTCAGAATAAATAAAAACGTTAAGCAGGAACTTTTTATTTCAATAATTGTAATGATTTAAATTTGGGATAAATTTGTGTTCTTTCCCCTATTTTACTGCAGGCTATCAAAATCCTGACAGGTAAATAGCACATTTTGTTATTGGAATTTTGGACTTAATACTTCTTACTAGATTCTATGGAAGGAGATAGATGGCTAGCCTGGTGATGGTGATGAGTGTTTCATTAAAAGAACAGTGACCCTCTTCAGAAGTGTCTTGGAAATGGTCTTCAGGGTAAATGATTACTAAGGTGAGATACCTAACATTGAAATTGAGTGCCAAAATAGTTGAACATTTAAGCTTTATAAGCAACATAAAGAATAAATTGCAAAAATTATATTATTCCTGCAAAATAATAATTGTTTATTGAATTAAGATTAAAAATATTGAGTTTTTGTTTCATGTCCTGTATTCCTTGATATTTGGGTGTACCATGAAAATATAGGTCTATGAGGATTTAAAATAGACCCCATTTCAAGATACTTTTCATGCAGCAAAACCATCTAGATAATTTTCATCTCTTAAAATTTAGTTCAAAAACAGAAAAATAAAAAATGCCAACATGCCATGACTTCTTTTATATTCTCTTTCAAAATTATTTGTATTTATTTTCAGAACCGTTGACACCTAAATTTTTTTTTACCTTATAAATAAAGTACACACTATAATCACCATTAAAATGCACAAAACCAATTAATTCCATTTTAGAGCTACAGTGAAAATGCTGTGTTTTGCTTCTTATATATAGCAACAATAAAATGTGTTGTTCCTTATTAAAGTTCAAAATTGCATCAAAGCAGTATCGCTATTTTGTAGAAGAGAAAAAGGACCAACCTTGGAATTCTAATTCTAGCACTGACCTTCATGACTTCTCTTCCACATGTCGGCAAAGTGACCTTGGACACGTCACTTAAACTTTGAGTCCTGGTTTCCTTCTCTATAAAAGAGGGATAATAACCTGCCCTTCTTAACTACCAGATTATAGGGCAGATCAGAAGATGTAATGGATATTAAAGCACTGTCAAAATTAAAGCAGTACCGTTGTTGTTATTATTGTTATAGCTCTTCTTTTGTTTGTTTTTACATGTCTTTAATAAAAAGACGATGTAGTTTAAAGTAGCTACTGACATTATGTCACTAGGGATGATAATAAAACTATTAACGAGAACAGATCATCATTTACAATGTTGACATTAATTCTGAACTGATGTTATTGGGCGTGTAAAATGCTTAAGAGAACATTTAAGGTTACCTGACAAAACAGGCGTTTGATTATTATATAATATCAGATGTTTTATTCATGTTAGTTGAGCAATGTGGAATAAGTTAAAAGTGACATTTAAACCAGAGTGGAGGAGTTAAGTGTGAATTAAATTTATATTTACCAAGATAGGAGTACCTGGTATTCCTACAGATTTTATGGATAAAAATAATTTTTAAAGTTTATTCACACTAGACATATTTTACTTCATGTAAGTCTCTGTATTTTAAAGGCTATTACTATAACAATTTTTGTACTCAAATTCATTTGGCATTAATAGTATATTGAGATGAAAGTTATGAAAATGTGGAAGCACTCCGTTACTGTGAAACTATAGTTATTAGGAAAAATAGTGGAAAAAGGAAGAGACTCAATTAAAATTGAGTGATGTTTAAAAAGATAACCAGTATTCTGGAGAAAAAGAAGAACTACACTCCATCAAAATTAATGCAACCTTTTTTAAAACTTAGATTATGGCTCAAAACCCTGAATATCTTAACTGACGATAAATCTAAAGCTACAAATGGAGAGCAAATTTCAGGTTCGGAAATAAAATTGCTAAAGGATTCGTTTGAAAAATGCTTCTTATTCGAAGTATTATTTAAAGTCTAACATGTTTCCAGAATTTTTAATCACATAGACTTTCCTCCCAGTAGTTTTGCTTCAGGTTACTGAAGTTGAAAGATTCACTTTACTAAATTCTAAAACAAAAAAATTCTCGAAGGAAATTTAGATGTCTAGTTAGATGGACCGATATAGGAGTCAATAATTCTATGGCATGAAATGAATTCTACTTTGACATCCTTACAATTTTAGTTCCTTTGAAGAAAAAGAACCCCTAGTTTAAATGTTCTGTGTTGGTTAAAAATTTGTACTCTCTGCGTCAGTTCGAAGTTTGACTTAGTGGCAGCTACCTTCGTTCAAAACAATTTTTTTCTTATTAGCAAACTGATTCTTCTTTTCTCATCCTCGATAAATATATATTAGTATTTTATGATTATATTGATAGGATAAATACAGATCATATTATTGTAAACAATAAGTCCTACGTCCCTGTCTGTGATTGGCTACAAAATTGAGTTTAATATGCATACTACTAAGATTTGTCTTTGTTTACCTAGAAATCTGTTACCCTATAATAGGGAAGCAGTGAATGCTACATAACTGGATTTTAAATGTATTTTTTTTTCTGTTGTACAGACATTTAACAAATCAGAAAGACACATCTTTTTAATTCATGCGGTGCCATTGATTTTGAATCATAAGGCGTGTTTAAATCTTTTCTTTGCCATTTATAATTTATAATTTGGGCAAATTATCTTACCTCTCATTTTCATTATCTGCAAAATGAGGCTAGTGAAGACCTATCGCACAAGTCATTGCAAAGATTAAGTGAAAGAAAGCTTATAAAACTCTCCTTTGCAAATTATAGAGATCTACAAAATGTTGGTTGTTGTCATCATATTATTGTTAGGTGGGTACATAAATAATTGGACATGAAAAATGCAAAGTAGCAGCAGCTAAGCCAGTCCAACATAGATAGAACCCATCTGTTTTGCTACCTTGATGTAATTTGGATTGCGTCAGATTAACTCTAGCAAAAGATGAAAGAAAGAATATAACTAGAGAGAACTGTGTTGAGCTACCTTAGAACAAACCGAAACAAGGACTCCAATTTGCTACTACTCAACATGAAATACTTGTGAACTAAGAGCACTATCCCGGAGGCAACAACAAAACAGCTTCCACGCGTTTCCCTTGTCTGTGGGATCGCTTTACTATGTTCAACGGTTAATCCAAGCTTCTGACTCTTCAAAACAGCACATGGATTTCCCCATAGCCCTTTGAATCCTGGCTTCCAAAGTTCAGTCTGTGGAGGGAAACATGGGAAGCAGGATGAGCATGTTCATCTTCTTTTTAGGTAGGAAGAGAAGCTTCAGGGATTCCTTCTGTGGGGCATCAGCACAACCATGCTTTGCATTTGGAACAAATGGAAAACTGGTTGCTCTGCATCATAATAGTGTTAAGGTAACAGCATTGACAGTGTGCGGGTAGCATGTTGTAGGGAGGACTTGGACTCACATGAACGGAATTCTGGCAAGATGGCGTCCTACCTGACTTAGTGAACGTTAAGCACAAGCATCCCTTAGTGACTCTCATCAGTCAGAGGGTGCATTTTATTCCAAATAATCTCAACTTTTCATGTCAAAAGAAGCTTGGAGTTTTAGGAAGATACCAATAGAATTTGATGAAAGTCAATTATTCCATCCTCAGGAATGAGAACTACAGTGTACAGTCTTGTATAAAGTAAACTATCATGGATGTACAGTGGCTTCTTATATTACTATCTTTTCTTTCCTACAAGAGAACTTATGCAATATATAATTTATGGGCTAAGGACATAGCTTTGTTTTTTCTGATCCATGATTGTGCCACTTGGTTCTCTTGCCCCATGTTATCAGTGCTGGGAGGCTTGGTTCTGTTTCAGTACCATTACTTACTCAGAGAACAGTAGTAACATTCAAAATCTTTATTAATTTATTTCTATGAATATTTTGGCCACCTTTCAACTGGCTGTGGCTGAGTAGTGCTGCAGATTTCAAACTATAACGTAAGCTTTGTCAGTCTTTGTTTCCTTCAATAAACCACAGTCTCTCCTGGAGTGATCTTTGATTTTCTGTAGCAATGTATGGGGCACCTAAAGAAAGGTCTTTTGGGGATAGTATGATCCATTCAGTTAATATTTGTTGAACACCTGTTATGTGCTAAGCATAGCAGAGAAGGAAACAGACAAAAAAATAGCCTTCTTGCGGTTTCTCTTCTAACAGGGAATAGACACTAAGCAAATAAATAAGTAAAAATATAGGCAGGTGGTAATGAGGCAATGGAGAGCAACAAAGCAAAGGAAAGGGATGAGCCAAGAGGTGGGGATTCAAATAGTGTGGTCAGAGATGACCTTACTGCTAAAGGGATGCTTGTGCAAAGACATGAAGAAAGTAAGAGAGAGAGACAGGCAGATATCTGAAGATAAGCATCAGAGGTGGAGGAATATAGCATGGGTGAAATCTCAGAGGTGGGAGAACGCTTGATACTCCAGAGGAACTTCAAAGAGGTCAATATTGCTAAGGTATAGTGTTCAAGAAGAAATGTCAAAGAAGATAAAATTAATGAAGTAATAAAGAGTGTGCTGTAGGTTTTGTAGAACTGTATGACCTTTGCTTTTACTCTGAATGGAATAAGAAGCCATTGATTGGTCTTGAGCAGAATGTTGGCATCATTCATTCATTCATTTGTCAAATCTTTATTGGATCCCTTATATCTAGCTGACACTAATCTAGGTAGTAGGCATACATCAGTAATCCAAGAGACAAAAAAAATCAAACCATATTAGTGATTACATTCTAGTGGATGGAGCAGGGGCTTTTGTTTGTTTGTTTTTGCTTCTGTAACAAATTGTCACAAATTTAATGGATTCTACAAGACAAAGTTATTCTCTTACAGTTTGTAGAACAGAAGCGTTTCATTGGGCTAAAAGCAAAGTATTGGAAGGGCTGTGTTTCTTTCTGGAGGCTCTAGGGTAAAATCCTTTTCCTTCCCTTTTCCAGGTTCTAGAAGCCGCCGTCTTTGGCTCACAGTCTCCTTCCTCCATCTTCAAAGCCAGTAATGTCCAGCCTAGTCTTTCTCATGCTGCTTCTCTATGGCTCTCTTTTCTGATTTCTTCTTCTATTTTTAAAGACCCTTATGATAATATTGGGCCTACTGGATATAATCGAAATATATTGGATATATAATATAATCTAAAATAAATCACTGTTTTTAGGTCAGTTGATTAACAATCTTATCATCTCATCTGCAACTTTAATTTTCCTTTGCCATGTAACTTAACATATTTACAGGTTTTGGGTATTAATATGTAGACTTCTTTGGGGGGATCATTATTCCAGCTACCACAGGGATGAAATAAATGTAATACATATGGTAATGAAAACATGCTGACTGCTGTGTTAAAAATAAATTATAAGGAGGAAGGCTGCAAGCCAAACTTGCAGTTAGAAACAGAGTTATATTGTTTTAAACTATAGCCTTTCCCCCTCTGTTCCAGAGAAAGCTTTTTCAAAATAGACTGAATATTTAAACATGTTAACATTTAAATTAGCATATTTTACTTTGTTCTGGGAAAAGTATTAGAATACTTGAGGAGAAAAAAACTTTTTAATAGAAAATTATATTCACATTGTCTAAAAAATTTACTTTCTATCATACTTGAAGTAAAATCTGAACACCTTATTCTTGTCTCTGGCTCTAGAAGTTCTCACTCCTGCCACCCTTTTCTCCTCGGCTTTCATTTGTTTGCTTAATGTTAGTCATAGCAGCCTTCCTTCTGCTACTGAAACGTGCTGAGGTTGTTCCTGCCATCTGGAATGCTCTTCCCCAATACCTGTTTTTGTTTGGGTTCCTTCCTGATACCTAGGTCTCAACTTGAATTAATCACTCCCTAATCTGCAGAGGGCTTTTCAGACCATTGAATCTAAAGCTTCTCTGCCCCCCACCAGTCAGTTGCTCCTGTTCAAATGACCTTTACTTTTCTTATTATGTTCCTTCTAAGTACTTATCACTGATATTTTCTTATCTGTATATATGTATTTTTTAAGTAGTTTCCTTCCCTACCCTTAAAGGTAAGTTATATCATAAGAGTAAATCTTATAAAATTTTTCATTGCCTTATTTTCTTTCATTTCAAGAGGAGGAAGTGTGAAAGAAATAAGTTCTTTCCTTTAACCAAAGACGGGGAACAGGAAATCAAGGAGAAAATGGAATCAGGTAAATGAAAGAAGAGTCAAACTAGGAAACTAGTTTCATGTCGCAGTTAAAGCATACATTTCTCTATTACTATAAAATGCATCATTAACTAAGATCTAGTTGGATGGAGGCAGGGGCCGACCAAATATTTATTGAACACATTATTTTTCCTTACCCGATACAGCTACCCATCAGTGGTAAACTACATTTCTCTAGTCTTATAAATGTGTGTTTGTGACAGCCGAGAAACGAGCATAGCTGTTTTCAGTGGCTTTTCCTTAATGTTTAAATTATTTTAAAATAAAGTGTATGAATTAAGATTTTTGTAGAGTGATCATCACTGACATTTGTGTAGTATTTTATAAAAAGAATGTGCATTTACACATTGCTATTTAATCTTCACCTACGAAAGGGTCGTAAGAATCCACTGTCTTCATTTAACAGAAAAGTTACGTGACTGGTTCACTGCCACGGATCTACAAGGGACCTCAGCAGAACCAGACCCAGCCGGTGAGCAGCTGAATATGAAACTCTTCATAAACGTGCTTCACAAACTGAAGTACTAGGCAAATATTACTTTTTATTCTTTAAGCATGTACCTGCAACCACTTATTTCAGCATCTTTATATTGTATGCCAGCCTGGTAAGTAAAATGTTTAAGATAAGAGGTTCATTAGCTATTTTGTCTAATTTCACAAAATTTATTTCCAAAATGTATCCAATAAAGATTTTAGATGTAAAATGACAATCTCATTAGCTTTGTTGATTATTCATGACAAATATTTCCCACTTGGGAGTAGCAAATGAGTTTTTGTTTTGTTTTGTTTTTATAAACAAAAGAAAATGAGAGGCTTTATTAAATAATAGCAGTTATTTTGTGTTAGGGATGTCATGACGCTTCACACATCTAAGTTTCAAAGCCCAAAATCTAAGTGATCAAAATATTATTGGTACATTTCACTTGATAATAAAACAAGCAGTGTACTAGGGTTAGAATTTGGAAAAGCCTCTTAATGTGTTGCACAATATATTCAGTTGCTTGGAATATAACCTGGGGTTCTGTCCAATGTATCCCATGTAAGAGCTGACGGGAAGGTGCAAATTTTGCATTTTACCTCGCTCTTGCTTGCTTCTAATCATCCTATCGTCAACAGCATCCAAAAACCTGTTTCTCTATTTTGGAAATGTGCTAATTAAATGAGGGATCAAGCTTAAATATGGAAGGATATAAAATTAGTCTTAATCCCTGAAAAAATTCAATTTTCACAACTCTTCAAGGATAATCAAAATACGAGGCAAATAAATAGGAACTACTGATTCTGCTGGTTCAGGTTATAAATGAGGTTAGAAACAAAATCCAAGTAGCCAAGCAACCAAGGTTAATTTAAAATAATTTTAGTTAATTTTATTTTTCATATTTTTTAAAAATGATATTTATTTCTGATTATGAATAGAAAATATCATGTCCAGAAGACATATTATCTTTACTTGATGAATTTATTTATGTATTTATTTTGCTTTATGGTTCATACACCACTTGGATATAATTATTTTTGTTGTTCCATATAAAATGGCACCATTAAGATGTATAAAACATGTTCTAGTTCAACAGGTTGTAACAAAAAAAAAGCATTTAAAAGTAAGTTAGAGCAATGTAACAAAATATGTAAAATATCTAGGAATCAATTTAACAAGAAACCAACAAAACCTATATGCCAAAACTATAAAACTTTACAGAAGGGCACAAAGAATACCTGAGGAGGTCAATGATGTCCCTGAGTGGGAAGACCTACTATTTCAAATATATAAGTCTTCTATACCTTCAATTGATTGATATAGTGAATGTAATTTTAATAATATGTCAAAATTATTTGTTAACTTAAGTTGATTCTTATGTTCAGCTGGGAAAATAAATATATAAGAATAGGAGAATAGACAAAAAAAAAAATTGAAAAAGCCAAATGAAGGAAATATGCTATACCAGATAACCAAATTTTATTTCAAAGTTACAGCAAATATTTACAAATAAATTGGCAGAACTTATTAAAACATCGAGAAATATATATATATATATTTCTATGGGAATTTAGTGATCAAAGGTGATAGGAAACAGATGTCTTATTCCACAAATGATATTGTGGCAACTAACGATATATATGGAAAATAATTTAAAAGTAGTTCTTTGCTTAACAATTTAAAAAAATTTCAATTGAATTATGAGGATGAAAGTAAACTTTAAAAGCGTAGAAGTACTGGAAGAAAACATAAGCAAATTTTATTTTCCAATACAGGGGTTGGAAAATCCTTCTAATGCATAAATGAAACTTAGAAACCATAGTGGTACAGATGAATCTGACAGAAAACAAAAACAAAAAGACAAAACAACCACAAAACCTCTCTCTACAGTAAAAGATTCTCATAAACAAAATTGGAAAGTACATTAGTTCAGATCCCTCTAGAAGCAAACAGCAAGTCAGAACTGGGGGTGGAGGCTTCAGATCAGGATGCCCGAGACAATGTAGAGAGAGCAAAGAAAGGAGGTTTGGGAGGGAAGCGTCTTGAACTTTCAAATGTAGAGTTACGAAATAATTTCTGCCAGTGTGATAGACAGTCCCCAATGCCAAGTCACACACAGAGGACCACCAGTTCTCGCTGGAGTGGTCCTGCCTTAGTATCTCCACCTGCTTAGTTGCTGGTTAGGAGCAGCTCTTGAGAAGCATCTTATGTGAGTGAACATGGCAGTCAATCTAGAGCGGCAGACCTGGGAGCCATCAGTCAATGTTGCTCCCCCCAGAGGGACATCTGAGTAGCACATTTTTATTTTCATTCCAAAAGACAGGAAAAAAAAGACAAATATAAATCATTAAGAATAAAAAAACCCAATAGAAAGGAGTAAGGGTATGAGCAGACCTAGATGTGAAAAATATGTTCATATCATAAAAAAATATGTATGCTTAACTTTTTCTATCACAGAAAGATAAAGTCAAGTGACAGTTAAATACAAATATTCATCTATCAGATTGGCAAAAACATTAAAAGATTTAAATTTGTCTTTGTTATATATGTCAGTAAGCAATTTTGAAGGGCAGTTGGGCCATAATTCTAAAAATTAAACTTACAGTTCTTTTTACTGAACAAGTCCACTTTCAGTTTTCTAGTGCAGTATTTTTTATAATGGTGAAAATATTTGAGATATCCCAAATGTCCACCACTAAAAGAATGGATAGGTAAATGATTGGGAAAGTTACCTACTTTGCCTCAGTGTCCTCATCAATAAAATAGCTGTAATTCCCATCTCACAGATTTTTTTTGATTTGTGAGGGTTTAGATATGACATTTAAAGTGTTCAGAATATTAACTGTCATATAGTATGTACTCAATATTTGATAGCATTCATTAACGTTATAGAATATTATGCAATTAAAAAAAGAATTGAACAAATAAGCATATACTACTGAAATGGGAGGAATTCTTGATTTTTATTGACAGAAAAAAGCAAGTGGCAGAAAAATATTAATATGATATTTTAGTAAAAATAAAACTTAAGAGTATGAGTGTATATGCATGTGTACAAGAAAATATCTGAACAGATAGCCTGTAAACTGTTAACAGTGATGCACTCTGGGGAGAGAGAAAGGGTTAAATGTGGGGACTTTTACTCTTTACTCAATAAAGATCTGTATTTTGGATTGTAGTTTTAAAAGAGCAATTTAAAAAAATTTTTTTTATTTAATTTATAAAATTAAGAAAAAGAATGATGTTCTGGCCCTGTGGCTTAGCGGTTAAGTGTGCGCTCTCCGCTACTGGCGGCATGGGTTTGGATCCCGGGCACACACTGTCACACTGCTTCTCCTGCCATGCTGAGGCTGCGTCCCACATACAGCAACTAGAAGGATGTGCAACTGTGACATGCAACTATCTACTGGGGCTTTGGGGCAAAAAAAAAGGAGGATTGGCAATAGATGTTAGCTCAGAGCCAGTCTTCCTCAGCAAAAAGAGGAGGATTAGCATGGATGTTAGCTCAGGGCTGATCTTCCTCACACACACACACACACAAATAAATAAATAAATAAAACTGTTTAAAAAAAAAAAAGAAAAAGAATGAATGAAATTAGTAATGTTCCAAATAATATGACTACATTAAATTTAACAAAATACTTAAAGAACAAGCCAAAATGAAAAATGTGTTCCGATGCTAAAAATTTCACTTAAAAATGTGTTAGACATAGCCCAAATATCATTTACCCAATGTTTATTTATCTTTTAAAAGGGAATACATATTTGGTTCTGATTTGTTTTGTATTTTATCTACCCAAGGCTTAAAATTTTTAGAAATTTTGTATCTCTAGGTCACTGTAAGAGTGGAAAATGAAAGTCTAATCAGGAATGAATGATGTAGTTGAAAGGTAAAAGATGAATATAAATTCTGTAACCAAAATTCTAGCCATATTCCTAACAGTATCTTTACCATACATTGTTGTGCGTGTCTGCTTGTGCTGGGCTGACCAACCAAAAAAAAAAAAAAAAAAAAACAAAGCAAAAAGATGACTGTAGAATCCAAATAGCTCCTCCCTGATTATGGAAAATGCCTCTTCAAGCCATTTGCTTCAAGTGTATTAAGCCAATCATGGGTCCTGCCACCATGATCTATTGGTTATGTACATGATTTGAACTGAGACAATAATTATATTCTATTTTGTTGGATAAAGCAATCGAAATATAGAGCATTTATGACCCAAACTTTACCAAGAAGAGTGCTTTCCCAGCATTTTGTAATTGGAAATTGTGGATAAATCTCTGCTCTAGCTGCTAAGTTTTAGTGTGTGATTTAACCTGAATCTGACCGTGTCTCAATGTTTCAGAACTTGCCCTCGTCTGTGTGGGATATAATGAAACCAATATGAAAAGAAAAAGGGGAGTGAGGAGAGACAGGGACAGATATTTTAATGACATCCAAGTTCCTGGTCTAATTCCTTCAATGGGAATTCCTCCAGTGTCTTCTCATGTGCTTTGTTAGTGAGTCAATACATCTATCTTTTTTCATACACAATTTTGAGCTATATTTCTCTTGCTTTCAGTCAGATGCTCCCGTACTATATAGATATGTGCAAATAACAAATTTACATATAATTTCAAGACATTCTTCCGAATCCTTGACACTCATCATGGAACCCAGAATTTGAACCACTGTCATAGAGTGATTATTCCGATTGTCTAGTTTTTTGTCTCTGCTAGATAATTTGTTTACTCAATACAGGAAAGAACCAATGTTCTTCGTGTCTTTGAACTTCTTTCTAATCACAGACTGCACTTTTTATGTTTACCCTTGACTATGATGCCTATCTTGAACTGATTCTTTTTTCAGCCGTGTAGGTACATGTCTTTAGCTATGTTTTATACTAGAAATTAAGAGTCTTTCAATGGATAAAGAAAGAAAGAGTTAGGCATAAACAGTGGGATAGGAAGGATAAAGTGGTGAGAGTAACACAACTCTTACTCTCTCAGAAAACAAATAGAAAGCTGTATGACAATGGTTGCTTGCTCTTTTGGTCAATGTACAATCAATAGAAAAAAAATACTTACATTAGTTGATGATATTTTGCATGCTGTTTCCATAAGAAGTAATCATTAGTTTATTTGCCAACCAAACTCGCTATAGTCTTTACTTATCTTTAGTTACCAATGTATCACCGGAAAGAAACTTTGCCCAGCATTTGCAGTGTCCCAGGAAACTTAAAGACAAAGACAAAATCTTACTGGTAAGAACTTTGTAAATTTCATTGATCTCATGGATCCAAGGCATGCCAAGGGAATAAGTGAAGTAAAATATCTCTTTCGTGGTACTTTGACGCAGACTTACATACAGCATTAAAATAATCTCCTTTAAATATACAACAGGAAACTATCTTTAATGCCTGTTGTTATTTTAACAATTAGCTTGGGAGAAGAAACAGAAGAAAGAATTTATTAATTATAAGGCAATTTAAGATAATTTGCCCCTTCCTACACCCAGGTGGATTTCTCAAGTTTTTCTATGTGCCCACATGTCTTAATTTTTTAGATTTCAATATTAACTGCCTATAACCATAATGCATAGTTACATTTCTCATGTACAAATTTTCATAGTTACAAATTTTAATTGTAAATTGAGACAAGGCAATTCAAATCCTGTTAGCAACTGGAAATATTAACCCTAAGTCAACTTTTATTTTTTTTTAAGTAAGTGAATTGTATGAACACCATTGGGTAATTCCATCATTGTTCCAGGACTCAGTTTTCTCATAATGGAAAAAAGTTGAATAAATATACTCTTAAAATTCCTTTTTAGCTCCAAAATATTATGAAGCAATGATTCAAGACATATAATTTAGCAGGACTGAATAATGATTGTGACCAAGTTATTTAGAAAGAACACGTATCAGTTAATCTTCTTTCAAAAGTGTAATTGCTGTAAGTGCTTTTATCTTTCTATTATTTTCTTAATGTAGATTCATGAAGTTGCTCTGACATAAATTTATCAAGTGACCTTAAAGTAATGGGGTAAACAGAATGTTTGTGGAATCAAATTGGTAACTAAGATAGTTCATCTTTCTCAAAATCTTGTGCTTATTTCTTTATTTCCTTTTTTGCTTCCTTAACTTTTGACATAACTCATAGATTTAAACATATATACATACACGTATATACGTGTATGTATATATATATGAGTGTGTGAATATAAGTAATAAAAATGTGCATGTTGCCTTAACTAAAGAAAAGCCTTATGTGTCTATGGCTATTTTCCATGGGGGAAGCTTAAAAGGAGAATTATTCCTACTGAAATGGGGTCAACTATATTGTCAGTTAAACCTGACTCACTGGTTCTGCTTGGTTTTCTAATCCCTCTGGCCCATTTTCAGATTTAATATAGCCCCAAAATAACATATTGAATTCCATCTATCTTAAAAGAGTTTACAGTTTTCTTCATCTTTCTCATATTTATATTTTAAAGATATATGTAGTCATGATGCACTTATGTCTTGACATTAGAATATTGAAGATGATGCCAATACTAGCGATGAACATCTTCGGTTGTAGGTGCAAGTCCAATCAACAGTGCCCTAAATTGATGAAGACTTACATTTTCATGAAACAAGAAGTTTGGGGTCTGGTGGTCCAGGGTTGAGAAGTATCTCAGTGATGAGTGCAGGCACCTAGGCTTCATTTTTTTTTTCTGTTATTCTTGTCTGTGACTTTCAACCTCATAAGCATCATACCTGGGTTCCCAGCAAGAAGAAGGCAGAAGTTGAAAAGGCCAAAGAGAGCATGGCATCTGAATATTTCTGTCTTAGTCTGTTTGGGCTGCTATAACAAATTACTAAAGACTGAGTGGCTTATAAACAACAGAAATTTATTTCTCACAGTTCTGGAAGCTGAAAGTCTGAGATTAGGGTGCTAGCATGGTTGGGTTCCAGTTAGATCCCTCTTCCAGGTTGCAGACTGCCAACTTCTTGTTGTATTCTCAAATGGTGGAAAGAAGGTAAGCTGGCTCTCTGGCCTCTTCTTAGATGGGCACTCTTCCCATTCATGAGGGCTCTACCCGCCTGACCTAATTACCTCCCAAAGGCTCCGCCTCCAAATACCATCACACTAGGGGTTAGATTTCAACACATGATTTTTGTGGAGACACAAACATTCATTCTATATACCAATGTCCTTCCTGCACATATTGCCAGGAAGCCCCACCAGGTGATTCTTGCATCTAATTGGCCAAAATTGTTTACCATGGCCACCCCTAGCTGCAAGAGTGTTAGGAAGACGACCAGTTTTATCTGGGTACATTCCCCCACCCCCAATAAACAGAGGTTAAGAAGAAAACAATGAGAATGGATATTGAGTAGGCAATTTGAAGCATATACCACAACACATTTTGCAAGTGCCAAGGTAATTAGAGTATTTTATTCTCAAAGAAGGATTCCAAATGCAAATTGGCTGGTCATGAATTACTGAAAGAGCAGATTCACTCACATTGATGATTAAGTTTTCATTTGTGGTTTAACTTTTCTTAATGCACATGATGATGCTCTTCTCCACTGCTTCTCATAGGCTGTGGGTCTTATGGTGACTATAGAGGGCTAAATTTAGAAAATGGTATGAAATATATATAATATGGAAATGGGCTTAATTATATAAGACTTTTTGAAAAAGCTTACCACTTTGAGCTGTGTTTATTTGCTTTCATGATGGTAGCTGTAGAATTTGTATACATTTTCCAAGATTTTGCTGGTGAGGCTGGTATTTGTTCTCACAAGAGCTTGGTGACATATTAAGAGTTGTTATTAATCCTACCTTACAGATAAGGAAATTGGTGTTCGGAGAGATTAAGTGACTTGCCTAAGATGATGATCTTTATTGAACATATAAAAGTTGTAAAATTTCTTATGAATTAGTTTCAGAATTCCTTAAGGATTTAAGATTTTACTAGTAAAACTAAGAGTCCCTATTGAAACTGAATAGAGAGGACATGACAACTGTTCAGACACATGAACAAGGATAGGAGTTATGCTTTAAGTGACATGGAGGATTGAGAGATATGCCATTACAAAATATGAACAAATAACCATTACTGAGGTCTGTTGTTCCTCAATATCTCATGTCCTATTAAGAATAGTAAGTTGCTATGTGGATAAACTATAAACAGTTTAATAATGAATTCCAATAAAAGATTAGGGTAAAATCTTCCTGTTGCTTAAAGCTTGATGGTTCAAGCTAGATTTCCATTCCTCTTTCCATTAATAACCCTTGTGAATGGGAACTAATAATAAAAATCATTATAAGAAGCAAAAAAACTCCACACTTTTTGAGCTTTTGTTATGAATCAGGATAGGAACCTCGGCCTGTTTGACGACAAAGTCTTTATTCTTATTCTTCATGACAACTCTGCATGGTAAGCATTGCTATTCCAATTTTAGAATAAGGAGGCTGAAAGTAGGGCAGTGAAGTCATTTGTCCAAGGCAAAAGTGGGACTCTATGGCAAGTCTATCAAAGGTAACCTGCTGAGCTCTTTATATTACACTTTGCAGCCTTCATATAATGTTACTTCTTTTCACTAATATTCAGTTATCATCATCATTATCATTATTTCTTCTACCTAGGCCCCTTTTCTGTTTCAAATCTGAGTAGACTGACACCATCTTGTCAACTTCTCCTTGAACATGCTTTTGTAGGAGATTACTCATTTTGAGTTGTCCTTCCTAAACACTTCTATCCTATTTTGCAAAGTTTTATCCCTTTTTGTTTCACATTATCTCCTCTTTATGAGCTTCTTTCCAACTATTCATTGCTGATATGAGAGAAATTAATTCTTCTAAGTTCATGTGCAGCACAGAGATGCTTGGCACCGCCTGGAATCATCTCCCTCCTACCTTCCCCAACAGTTTGCTTACACTTATCACTTAATGCATTTTTTACAGAACTTTAGGCTTACGGTTTTGCAAAACAAAAACATCTACTTGAGGCAGGGATCATTTAGTTGGAAGAAATAAAAATCACTCATCTAATTTCAAGTTCAGTAGGGTGAGCATATCTTTATTTTGAACTGGAGCAGAGAAGACAGATTTCAGCCAGACTTATAAGCTTAATTGGAGGTAGAGAGGGCAAGTCAGGAGCTGAGACATACCTCTTGAGGACTGCATGGCCTATTTTCTCTCTTCATCTCCCAGGCTCCCTTCTTTCTCTTCCCCTTTGTGGTCAATTCTCTCTGTTACTGCACGGCTAGAAGGTTTGGCTGCCCATATCTATATCAGAGATCCCCGACATATCCCCTTCAGACTACGTTTTCTGAATCTTGTCACTGAAATCCTTGGAATGTAGGACATAAGAGGATGTTGTTTTCCCCTGGATCAGCTTTCCCTTCCTGATGTAAGCAGCTTTGGTCACCCTGAAGGTGGTACAGATGGAATCCCGTTAGTGGGAGCTGTTGGTAAGGAGTAATATCAAAGCAGGGGTGTGGTTTTGGCAGGAACCCCAAAATTTACTTTACACACTTAAACCGGAGTAGCAATAAAAGATATAATGTCTAGTAAGGGAAGCAGGGCAGCACAGTTCATCATGTTCTTTATCCAGCAAGAGTTAACTAATATACTGCTTACTATTCACCAATGTTTTCCATACGACATGCCTTACAACAATCCTGTGAGGAAGGTATTATAATTATTGACATATTACAGGGAAGGAGGCTGAAGGAAATTTATTATTAACCTCATTTTACAGAGAAGGAAATTTTACATAGTAGGAAAATGAAAGAAATAGAGAAAACAAATTATTTACCCAGACTGGCATGTAGAAAAACAGGGATTTGAACCTGGACATTTTGGCCCCTGAGTCCACACATACAACCTTCACACTACATTGTTTTCCCTAACTGCTTTTAAGGGAAGTCATTCTCTCTTCCTAGAGTTGCTACTTACTCTCTCCAAAAAAGTGAATCGTACCCTCTCTGACCTTCGGCTGACTCAGCTATAGAATAGAAACAGGAAACTCAGACTTGCCAGATGATAGAGCTTGTTGACATTATTCCATCTTAAATCTTTCACATTTTAGGGTTTGCTCTTTGTATGTAGACGTTAAAATGTGGGAAAGTAAAATCAGGCAGAAAGACAGAAAGTCTTGCTAATAGCAAGCAAAATTTGTGAAACTATATTTTCAGAGAGCTGACGGTGATGGTGACCGAAAGCCACTCGAGTCTGATGGCTCTTTGGTGGTCTATATGATACACGTTGGTGGTTTCTCTCTTGTTACTCTTGGAGAAATCTTCAAACCACAAAAACCACTTACGAAATTGGCACTTGTAATAGGAAAAGCCAGTTCCTAATCTTGGGAATCCTCTACCATGGAGAAGAATTATCTCAGAAAAAAGGGCCTGAAAAGTCCAAAAGTAGAAAAATAACCCACAAACATTCTCTATTGCAGCAGCATCTCTAAGGGATTTCCATTTCAAGTGTAAAATGGTATAAAGTAGTACCATAGAGACTAACCACAAGGAGAAACAAGCCTCTCTCCTTTCCCTCTGCCTCTCTCTCTGTGTGTTTAAGAAAATTGTGTTTTGCAAGTTAACTACTGCATCTTTAGAACACTGATTCAGAATATCTCACCTTAGAATGAATTATAAAACTAAAAATTAAAATAAATGAAATTTGTTATTGTCCTTTACCCTGGTTTTGTTTAGGAAATATCTGATAGGAGCATATTTTTGTAGTTAGAACTCTACTAACTGTAGTTTATCATAATTAAATTTGGAATCACATACTCATCGAGTTGATATAAGGAAATAATTTCACCATTATGCACTCAGTATTTTGCTATGGGCTGTATGATTCTCATTCAGTACTTGAAAATCATTGGTTTTAGTTGAGGAAATGTAAAGTGATTCATATAAATTATACTATGATTTTTCATAATGAAATCTCCATAATGCAAAATAGGGTGCAGATATGTACCTCTATAATGAGATTTAAGAGTACTATGTTAAAAGAAAAATAAATATATTTAAAAATGTTCAACCATTTATCTACTCACATTATAAGCTATTTCTTTTCTACTTTAAAAGCTTTTCAATTTTAATCGTTAAAACCTAAAATTTTAGTGGGCCACTCAATTTGATACAAATGTACCTTTTAATTTTTTGAAGGTTATTCCTGGAGCACGATTCTCAATCATTTAACTGAACTTAGAAAAATAATATGCCTGTGCAAAACATTCAAAGACCACATATTTGAACTTTCTTGAACTATTTTATTTCTGGCACTATTCAGTTATCATTTTGTTCCTTTTACGAATGGAAACAATTTTTGTCAAGAGAGACATAATGTGCAAAGTGAATCTTTACAAATTTAATTACAGCAGGAAGATCTGGAGATATTTAGAAAACATGCAAAGACTTTCTTCAAAATTTAATTTTGCAAAGCTTTTCGAACAAGGGGAATCATTAGTTTTACCATCTTTTACTATTTAATATATACAGCAGGAAATAAGGTAAGATGAAAAATAGGAAGAGTATTATGAAACTCGACTTAGACTATTATAAAAATTTGCATATAGTAATTACTTTGATTTAGCATCTTTTGTAAATTCTGTATAGATTCTACTGGAAGCAAGGGAAACATTTAAAAAAGAAAAAGCACTTACCTACTCTCAGAATATATTTCAAAGAAATTTTAAAATTATATATGTTTAAAACATACTTCTGGTAATGAAAATAAATCATTTTATTTTAGAAAATAAAGATGCATAAAAAAGTTTAAAATACCTCTAGGTATTACAGTGCATATTATCTTTTTCTTTGCATATATAATACAATATTAGGATAGATACATACATCCATTCATACATACATATCCAGATATATAGATACATACATATGTTTATATATGTATATAGCTATGCATATATATATACTTACATATATCTTTTGCATTTTAATTTACATTATAAAGGAAACATGTTTCTGTCTTTAAATATTTTTTAAGGACAAAAATATATTTACCACTAAATAGAAACCTTGGTGTTCAACTGCAATTTTCTACAGTATGAATTTTGCTGTATCTGTTGCATTTTGCTTTCTAATCCTGATACTATTATTGACTTTTTTGTAGCTTTTTACAATTTAATTTTTACCTATTTCTTTTTCTATGTCTCCCTCCTTCTCAGAAAGCTAACTTTTAAATTTTATACTCTAGTCTATTATCTGCTTTCATCTTTCCATTTTTATTTTGGTTTTGAAAGTACCCTATACATATTCTTAATTTTACAAAGCATATTGCAGGTGTTTCTAAAATTTGTTTCTATTTTCTGTTTATTTTTAAACATTATTTCAAGTAATAACTTCCTCTATATTCTCCCATTATTTTGCAAAATTTTGTTTACTCATCTTTAAAATAGCACTTTGATATCTGGGCCCGAAAATTTTCTTCGCCTTTATTACTCATTAACCCTTGTTGTCACCTACTGCAAACAGAAGGAACCCTGTTCCCTTGTTTTAACATCCAGCAATGCTGCTTATTCATGGTACTTTCCATTTCATGCCATTTTCCAGTCTCCATTATAGCCTCATGGCCCAGCTTACCCCTAGAAGTCTGAGAATTTTAGTGAGTTTCTTCTAGAATATTTCCTGCTTGTTTTCCTTGACACTGTGCTATATTTTGAAGGATCGCAGTTGACATTAGCCATGTATGTCTTCTGTGTCTATAATTCTATCAACACAGTTTATAAACTATGAATTTCTTTTACTTTTTGGTAGTTGAGAGCAACCTTACTAAATCTCCAAAGACTTTTGAAGAATTTTCTTTAATTTAATATTTCATCAATAATCTCAGTTCAGAGTTTTGGCAGGCTGAGGATTTAGACATCTTGCTGACTGTAGATTTCTTTTCTTTTTTTTTTTTTTGTAGATTTCTTTGACTATTGTGCATGACAATGTTGGTTGCAAGGCTGTCTGATGAATTTGATTAAATCTTGCATGTTAAATCTTTTAAATCTAATCATGGGCTCCCAGACTTCTGAATTAAAAGTTTATGGGCATTAGTAATTTAGCCACACCCCCCTCCTCCTTCCCTCCCTTCCCCCCACATACACTATCTACTTTGCATAAAATAGGTTTTCACAAAATGTGTTTGGCTAAATCCATTGAAATTCTGTACACTCCCTCCCACTACACCAACTACACAAACTATGATGGGCTTATATTGCTTTTGGTCCTATCTATCCACCACCTATTATTGGCACAATGCAAATAGAACAAAGGATGGAGACTGTGGCTAAATATCTTTTGTCTGGATGAGTATGTCCTAGATTTCTGTGTATCATGGGCTTGCATAGGACTTATTAAGTAGAGATTGAGGGGAGAGCCTTTGGAAATAAAAATATCTAAGAAACACTGATTTGACTCCTCAAAAATAATATGGCTTTCAATAATAGTTTTCACCTATCTACTAGAGAATAAAAGTGAGAAAAAGAGTTTATAGATGTTTTTTACAAAATAAATCAATGTTAAATTAAAGCAAACATTTTATTATTTATTAGATGATATTTTATTAATATTCATAATATTAAAAATTTTCTTTTGATAATAAGTATTATAGTTGCCACTAAAGATTTGAAAAATATTATTTAATTAAAACTTCCATTTAAGTAATGTATTTATTTTGTGATGTTGTAACCAAGAACCTACTAGAGCGAGTTCGAACAGACCACATCTCTTATCAACAGGGTATTTAAGAATTGTCTTTCAGAAAATTTGCGAAGTCATATGGCCAGAGCACGCACAGAAGAAGAAATCTTGACCTGAAATGACTGTAGAACCAAAGAGTCTTCTCCCTGTGGAAACAAAGGACCGGGACATGACCAGAATTTGAAAGTCAGACTCTCATCAGAAGCAATGAGTCTGTCATCCAGGAAGATCCCCACCTTGCTATAAATATTTAGAACCCTACCATAAATGCTTAAAGCCCACCAATCAAAACCTGTCCCGCCAGCATTTCCACATGCCAGCTTCTTCTCCCTAACCTCTTAAATTTTGCTCCAAATCCTGAATCGGGGAGACCGATCTGAGGGCACATACCCCCTGTCTCCTTGCAGATTGATCTCACAAAATAAAGCTATATTTCTTTTCCCAAAGGCTGATGCCAAAATAAATTGGCTCGTTATATGCATTGGGTAGCGAGCCCTTGCTCAGTAACAATATCATTTACAAAAAAATACATTTAATATAGAAAAAATATATTTACCCCATCTTTATTAAAATCATCCTCATACCTTTTAAAAATAACCTAAAATTTTAAAATCAACTTATAAACCACGTAACCTGTATTTGTCTGAGTGAAAACTATCTCTGTCTATGTGTATATGGGTGTATAAAACCACAAAACATTCCAGCCTCCTTATGGTGTGGTGTAAGAGCTTTTGACTGTCCAAAGAAATAAAACGTCTAAAAGCAAAAAAGTAATAAAAATGCAATCTAGTCTTTAACAGTGGGCCCTTCCAAAGCATTATTGGGAGGCCCTGATTCATATCCCTCAGTGACACTTCTACAAAACAGTGTTTTTCTCGTCTTTCCAACTTTTCCACATCTTGTAGTTGCTTAGGAGAGTCTTACTTTATAGCTTCCTTAAATCCTATCTTTTCACTCCATGTTTTCCCAAATCCCTGGTCTGAGTCTTTCCTAGATTTCTTCCACTTCTCCAGTTTCCTCATAACAGAAGCCTGAGAACCAAAGGGGCAAACGCCCTAGAGGGCAGAATAAGAACAAGAGTTGAGAAGGAAAGTGCCCTCAGTGCCCATGATGGACGTGATGCGTGTGTGTGTCTGAGAAAGAGATGCCTGGGTGTAGGAAGAGATTTTGGTGGGGAACACACTGGCATTAATAAACCCTTTCCCACATTCGTATTCATGATCTATATCCCTATTATATTCATGTTTTTATAGCTTAGATGAAACTCTGATGAGAATTCTGATTAATACTAGGAATAGTGAAAGGAACTTGTAAAGATGACTCCTCACTAGGCACTGCATTTTATCATCCTTTCTAGAAGATTTCCTGGGAGAAATCTTTCTTGATGCTTTCCCTTATTGAGTATAGCAGTAACTGTTCAACACCTCATTTAAAATTTGTTTAAGAAGTTAATGTAATAATACTTTTTTCAGAAAATGTAATGAGATGGGGGATTATGAAATCACACACGTTGTAATTTAAATAACAAAATCTAAATTTAAATAATACACCCACATACACACATATTTGTATGTATAAAATGTTTTTACATTAAAATTATTCTTTAAATTATGATGTGGAGGAAAGTTGTCTGGAAATAGCAGGACTTCTTTCACTCAGTCATATCAAAACGAACATTTCACACACTGGGTTTAGTGTTAAATGAGAAAGACAGGGAAGGTGCTGGAGCAAATGATCTCGTGTCATGATATTGATAATTCCAAGGAGAAATTAACTTTAAAACCTATATGGACTTGTTGTTTTGATTTACTTTAGATATTCTTCCATAAAGAGAGATCAATTTATAATTTGCTTATCACCTATAAAATACAGAATGCTAAAAAGCAGAGTCCCATATGATATGGTTGTAACATTTCTTTTGCTTCTATTTTAAAAATCTACAATTTTAAATGTTAAAAATATACATAAAACCTGTGATAAAAATAAATGCTATTATAATTTTTCCCTTCTACAATATCGTTACACATGAAGAAAAGGTCAGGAATAAGTACCTGGAAAACATATTGTCTTTCACTAAAACAGGGTGAAATCCTATAAAGGTTCCAGAAAGTTGACCCCTTACAAAACAGAGGCAATATATAGAATTGCCTTCTGTAGCTTTTTATTACTTTTGTTCTCTTGGTTGTAGGTAAGAGTGGGAAATAAATAAACGTGAATAGATAAAAATAATTGTACAGAGGCCAGCCCAGTGGCGCAAGCAGTTAAGTCTGCATGCTCTGCCGCGGCAGCCCAGGGTTCACCGGTTCAGATCCCGGGCCCGCACTGACGCACCACTTGGCAGGCCATACTGTGGCGGCGTCCCATATAAAGTGGAGGAAGATGGGCAGGGATGTTAGCCCAGGGCCAATATTCCTCAGCAAAAAAAAAAAAAAAAAGAGGAGGATTGGCAGATGTTAGCACAGGGCTGATCTTCCTCACACAAAACAATAAATAAATAATTGTACAAGAGGGAAAAGTAGCAAATGTAGTAAACTGTGGTTATAGAACAGACATATATAATTTATCAGGAAAAAGTCATAAATTTATTTTACTTTTTATAATACAATTTTTCTATAGTGTCATTAGATATTGGGTGAAACACATAAAGTGATTTGTCATATGAAAATAAATAACATGCAAAATGATTCAAATGGAAATATAAAGTTAAAAGACCTCGGGGCCAGCCCAGTGTCATAGTGGTTAAGTTCGGGCACTCTGCTTTGGCAGCCCAGGGTTTGCAGGTTCGGATCCCGGGCCCAGACCTATGCACCTCTCATCAAGCTACGCTGTGGTGGCGTCTCACATAAAAAAAGATAGATGAAGATTGGCACAGATGTTAGCTTAGGGCTAATCTTGCTCAGCAAAAAGAGAAAGATTGGCAACTGATGTTAGCTTGGGGCCAATCTTCCTTACCAAAAAATAAATAAAAAATTCAAAGCCTTAGTTTAAAAATTGAAAATTAGTTGTCTGAGAAGACACAATTTTCCTTTTGTACCATCCCCAACCTATATTCTCCATTCACCAAATAGAAATTTCTCAATTTCAGCTAAATGTTTCAGAAGGCCCTGAGCCTAAGAAAGAAAGGCACACACAGTTGAGAAAAAGTTTCTTATGACAAAATACTGATTGAGCATAGAGACTACGGAGCCAGATTGCCTGGGTACTAGTTTCAGCTCCAATATTTAACTGCTCCATGACCTGGGTCAGCTAATCAACCTCAGTTTTCTGCACCTCAGTGTTCTAAGATCTAAAATTTAGACAGTATATTTTTAACTCACTTAAAAAACCTAGAAAAGTAGACTGTGCACACACACGTATGTGTGTGCACATGTATGGCAGTGATCATTCTTATGCCTAATTTACAAAAGAAAACACAAAATTACTCAGACTTCAGAAGAAGCAAAATTTACAATGCCCTAATTAAGTAGAGATGTATAAGTAAAATCTTGCATTAGATACCTTTTAATTAATTTTTAAGGTCAAAATAGAACAAAAACCCATAGGAACTATTACATATTCTCTCTCAAATTATATTTTACTTTTATTAAAGAACTTTCTCTCATCCTTGTTAATTTATATGGTGTTATTTTTTAATGCTTGCTTAAAAGATCTTGGTGGATTGCATTCTTTTTATCCATATCCAATTGTTCTCTTTCCAAAGTCTACGCATAGGCAGTTATTTTGGGATTATCATTGGTAACTTAGGTCACTTGTTTACATCCTCATTATTGGCTTTTTCTTTTAATAATTAGAAGAATGGATCCATGTTGGCTTCCCTACTCATTAGTTTTTTTTAAATTGATGAAAATTACAGTGCCTTACAAACCATGGTATGCTTCATCAAATAATAAATGCTAGCCTTCAAAACATGTATGTATGTATGTATTATTATGTAATAGTATTATTATGTATTATTATTATTATTTGCAATCAGATACCATAAAACATTGAGATATATGTGTAAGAAAATCTGAGATACTTTTACAAGTTTGATGGATCCGGCTCATTTAATACACAGAGACGTGACACCTCTGTGGAAAATATTATTATATTGTTATTATTTAGCTATCTATATCAGCTGTACCATCAAATATTTTCTTGTAGTGTGTTAAAGTTATTTTAAGTTTGAGTAATGGTAATATTTTGGCACTTTTACACACATTAGATAATATATTAAACTTTGAAACAATTGAATAAAATATTTATCTTTGAATACTTTAAATTTAAATAACAAAAATGTATCAGTCAGAGTCTCTGGAGGAAACAGAGGCACAATCAGGAATGATTTTGGAGAGAATTTAGATAACAGATACTTTCCAGAGGAGTGGCTGGGTTAGGGGAACTGATGAGAGAGAGTGAGTATCCTAGGTTCTAGCCATAGTGGAAAGCCGAAGGGGCAAGTGTTAAGATGGTGTTATTGAGGCATATATGAACTGGAGCTATGGAAGCATGGTGGCAAGAAAGAAGTGTATTCTGACAGCAATGCAGCCACTGCTAGAAAGAACCACAGTGCCAAGTTATGGAGCAAATAGGGCAAAAATGGCTCCACCTTTATTGAAATAAAAATATTTCATTCAATTGTTTTTCTTAGCCCACTTCCAGTGCCCTTCATTGACAACACCCCAACAGAAGCCCAGGGACAAGGGAACCCAGGTGGATGCAGTTCCTAGAGGTTAACCCCAGGGCACAAAGAAGGGCAAATGATGGGCCTGGGGTTCAGGGGTGGGTGAGGAATAGAAAATAATGAGCACAATAAATTTTTCAAAAAGTATATACATTATATCAAAATCTGTATGTCCAAAGCATTTAGCTTTTGTGTCACTTAGCATTAGCCAGATGATGATTTCATAGAATAACATCTAAACCATGAACCCACAATTATCACAAATATGACTCCACTCATTAAGGCTCCTTAAATTGGATACAGTCAAGACATTTTTTTCATTGTGTTTTAAGGTTTCCTAAGCAGCTTTCTTGGTAGCAAAGCATCTATAACAAATTAACTAAATTAGACCCATTTAATCAATTAGAATTCTGCCCTCTTTGACCAAAATAAAAGCTGAAGAGGATTATCCTTGTCTCATATGAAATAAATACTAGCAATTTGACTCATTAAGTGCATGATTTCCCACTCTATTGTCAATATAAAATTGTTTCTACTTTCTGCCAAACAGCATAACTTGAGAAGAAAAGTGGAACAAGGAGAACAAATTAAGTATATACCACTTCTGCAGAAGAAAAAAGGCAAATCATGAGAGACTACTACTGACAGATCAAATCCACCCACCAGTGGTCTTGGAATACGTCTTTCTCCGTCATCGTCTTCTTTATAACAGGTTACTAGCCCTTCCTTGCTCCTTTATTACCCTGCTATCTATTTCTCCTCCCTTATTTTCAGTGCCACAATATGGAGTGCTGTGTAATCAGGCAGTTTTCCCACGATGCTATTCATGTTTAAAGGACATATTAGAAAAGGAAATTAGTGCTGTGCTATTGATGCACTAAGTCTAATTTAAAAACTGAGACAAGAAAGTACTTAATTCCCTCAAAAATCCAAAATACAAATGTAAATTTGGAGATTTCTTCTGCTTAGAGCAGACTGTTAAAATCAATTATAAGCCTGAATATAACAAGGCTAAGTAAAGTTTTGGTAAGTGAAGTAACGTGGTAAAATAAAGGGAACCTCAAGAGAGGCTAATCTTAGATAACTGATATTCAAGACTATGTGTTTTTCCCCTAGCCCAGTTTCCCTTTTGTGTATTTCTATTTCACTTTGGTTATGGTTGTTTTAAACACATGGTTCACTGACAATGACCAATCTAAAGAGGTCGTTGCCTTTTAAAAGTAAATATACAACAATAACTTAAAGAGGACAGTTAAGGCTGCCTTTTCATTTAAGAAGGAAAAATAAACCATACTACTACAGGAGGTGCAGGTAGGTAGTTTGATAATGCAGTTCTCTTAACTCTTCAGGCTTGGTGCAATCATCCTCAGGAAAGATATCCCAGTCCAACTCTAATGAATCATTAATAAAATCTTTACAATAAGATAATCGCAATTAACATGTGTGGTGTTATTACGTGGGTAGGGTTGCTGCAGGAAGGGGGTTGAGTATAATCCTCACTCTTCCATTGTTTAAAGTATCCTGTGTTCTTCTAGAGGGCACCAAAGGATAGCTGTATGGAAGCAAGAGGAAATCAGCCCCAGGGAGCATTGTCTCTGTGAGATGCCAGCGCTGAGATGAAGCTGAGACGAGTTTCACGTTGCTGAACACCCTCATACAGCAGTAAAAAGATGTAAGATATGGACACGCTCAGAGCATCTTGTTAAAAGCTTCCTGCGGGTTGGCAGAATGAAATCTTTATTTAAAATACACAAACTATTGTCAAGGGAAAGATGGAAACGAGAACACGGAAAAAGGGCCAAAGGCTTTGCTTAACCCGCCAGAAGCAGCAGAAAGGGAGAAGTGGTCACATTGTCTTTGCAGCAACAACAGAAAAGGTGACTAACACCACCACATCAGCATCCATCTGCTCTTGGTTTCAAGATGCATTATTTCTTTTATTATTAATTATATGTGTTTCCAGGGGTGGGCAAATATATTATTACGAGTAGCAAGAGAGGAAATCATTTCTGCTGCCACTTGGCATTAAGTACAGTAGTGTATGTAAGGAGTGAGTGATGACAGGAAACGTAGCAGCAGCCTTGAGCCCCAGCATCCCCCCACCAATCGCTCCAACTCGCTCTTGGTAGTCAGAGGCTTTCTAACAGAAAGTTCATGTAAAACCATTATTGAACACTGACAGGAAGGAGCTGAGACAGGAGTGAGTGGTGTGTATTTGTGCAGTGGGAGAAGGAGGCAGGGAGGGAGGGAAGGGGGAAGAGAGGGAGAGAGAATGAGTTAGTCATCATCTTGCACAGACAACACCATACGGGGGAAAGTGCTTGCATTATTACAAAGATAGACATGCACATGCACACACACTTGCACACATGGCACAAGTCTTTTTGGTTTCTATCCTATCATTTCCAAGAACAGCTTTAAGTGATAATGACTGTGAACGTGTGAACATTCTTGGACGGGTGAGCCAGGCAGGGGATGGGTTCAGAAGAAGGGTCACTTCTGAAGAGCAAAAGGACATGGGAAGCAACGAAGCAGGCATGAAAAGAAAAAGGTCAAAGGACCCTGGAGAAAATGTCATCTATATTGATTAAGCTTTATTTCTCTTTAGGAGAAAGTGACATTTCTGCTATTAGATCATGGACATATAAGGAACGTAGATGGCTCACTGCTTTTTCTTCTCTTCCACAGTGTGTACAGCTTTGACCATAGGGTACCTGGAAGGCTCTCTGTTCCATTATTACAAACAGGATAATTATTGTTTTTAAGTACCAACGAAGTGACATTGCACTCTCTTTGGCAAGAGAGAGAGCACTGGTTGCCATAGCTGTATGTTCTGATCAGACATAAATGACGGTAAAATGATAAAAGCTTTCTGCTAGATTTCTTCCATCCTGCCCACCCTCCTCTCCAGCTCCACTCCCCTTCTCTAGCTTTGCTCAAGGGGTCTAAGTGCCTCTTCCCCTGTTTCCCGAGTCTGTGACACACCACCTCAGAGGCACTGGCCATTCTACCTTGTGGTACGAAGCAGGTGGGGAAGAAATCGCCCCCCAGCGCCTGCCCACGTCCTCTCCTCCGCAGCGAGGCTGGTTTTCAACAACTCTTTGACAGGTTGTCCCCTTCTCAACTACCACCTTGGCAGAGCCCTGTCTCTCCCTCAAGCCCAGCCAGGCTGCCAAGCACCCCAACTGAAAACTACATCCAGAATCTGAGCTGCAGAACACCCCCTGCACCACGCAGCCCCTGCTCCCCTTCCCTACTCTTCACTAACCTGGGCTTTTCCTAAGCATCGATTGTATCGCAAATTAAATCTCTGTCCCTTGCATTTTTAAACCCGCCACCCTTAACCCTTATCGCCAGCTTGCCTCCAAAACCCCCATAAAATAACCGACAGCACGCGAACGCCTGAAGAAGCGCACCCGGGATCCACACCTGGACAAGTCCTCTGTGGTTTAGTGGTCGCGAATAGCCTCTGCCTGACATGTGCTCCTCGCCCCGCGCGGACCGCTTTCCCCCGGAGCCCCTGGATCCTGACAAGACCTCCGCGGCGCGGGTCAGCCAGTGCGCGCCGGGGCAGCCCGGGGTCGCGGCCCGGGCTCCCCTCCTCCCGCCCCAGCTTGTGCGCCCGCGCCGCCGCCGCCTCCGCCTCCCGGGCGGCCGCTCCGAGCATCCCGCGCCGCGTCCTCCCCGCCCCGGCGCCCGCCCGCCCGCCGGAGCCGGCCCGCGCCGCTGGCAGCCATCAAGTGGCTCGTTAAGGAAATGCAGGTGAGTGCGCGCGGCGGAGCGGCTGCTGCCGGAGACGTGGGGTGTGTGCCAGTGCGCGCGAGCGGGAGGCGGAGGGAGCGGCCGGGGATGCTCGCCGCCTCTGCTCCCCGCCCCGCCGCGCCCGCAGCCGGCGGCCCGAGCGCGTGGGGCCGCGCCGCGCGCTGACAGCCGCTCGCCTCCCCGCCGGCTCGCCCGCTTCTCCGCGAGCCGCCCCCCGGCCGCCCCCACGCCGCGCTCCCCGCCCAGCCCGAGCCCTCCCGCTGCTCCTCCTCCTCCTCAGCCTCCTCCCCTCGCGCCGCGCTGACAGGCAGCCTCGGCGGGGAGAGTGCAGGTACTTTGCCTTCAGAAGAATCTGCAGGACCCAAGCAAGCTTTCGGAGCGCCCCGATTTTCTCCTGTCTTTGCCCCCTCCCTCCGGCCGAGAAGATCCCACTTTTGAAACAAACAGAACCCGAAGCATCCTACCAAAGGCAAAGCCCGACGGGCTGCTGTGCATGTGCCGTCCTCTCTTGCAGTTGATTCTGGGCCTGTGTGGAATAGAAAGACAGTTCTTTCTGTGACTGGTAGGAAAGAAAAGAGAAGACTCCTCAGGGTTTCCAAGGAGGACCGGAGCGGCTGCTTTAGTAAGTAAACTGTGCTTCTGGATTTCTTGACTCTAAAGTGAGGCATCTGCTGAATGCTTTGCCCCCAAAGGCGTGGACAGGTTGTTCGTTTTACCGAGGCAGAAGTTGACTTATATAACTTCAGTAGTTCCTAATTGAGAAGTGGTTTGCTAAGCATTTTTTTCTTTTCTTTTCTTTCTTTCTTTTTTTTTTTTTTTGAGAAAGAGCGTTGAGAAGACTTCAGTCTGGGAATCTGATTTTTAAACGCTTATTGTTCAGGGGCTATTGGAAGCCTGGTTTGTGAAACGTTGGTTGGTTCGGTTACCTAGAAAAGCTTGAGAATTCTAACCCTACTGGTTCGCTTTTGCTACCTCCCACCGTAATCCACACCAATTCCCATCGTTCTCTGACTTCACTTGGTTGCCTGTTTTATCTTTAGTTCCAAAGAGAGCTTGCACAAAAATTGGGTCAAGGGAAAGTTAACAAAGATGATTTGAAAGACTGGAAGAAAATCCTGTTGAGGCTTCTTAATGCTTGTAGGTAGAGGAGATGTGGAAGAAAATCCTGGAACTAGCCTAGTTTGGAGAATTTGGATGAAATTAATTTGGAGAGGGAATGTGAAAAATGCTTTGGAGGGGCAGGAGCTGAGGCTGTGACTTTGACACAGCACATTATAAACTATGACAGGGGCTCAGCAGCCAGTGACAGGTTTAAGGTGTCTCCTAGGGCTGAATATCTCTGCATCAAAAACTTTTGCAGGCAGTATTCCTCTCGGGGCTAACATCACCATGTCAGGAGCTGCAGCATTTCTTTAAAAGCAAGTAGGACACTCTTCTCTCTGTGAAAGGGTTAATAGTATCTTTAAAAAAAGAAAAAAAGATATACAGTCTAACATTTGCCAATATTTTGTACTATCTAAATAAAACCTTTATGTTATGTCAGGAAAAATATAGTTGAGTCAGTTGGTTTTGCACAAGAGGGAATCAATAACATTTCAGCATTTTTTTCTTTATCATTGCCAAATGGACTCTGAATCTAATTTTTCCTGCATTGTTAACATATACAGTAGATACAGTAGGAAATGCAGTTGAAATAAAACTGAGATAATTTTTAACAAATTCAAAGTTCTTTGACACAATAGCACTCATGCTGACTAGTGTAGACTAGTGATTAGGAAAAGTTGGTCTGTTTTATCTTTAACTTTCAATTTTCTGTCTCAGTATAAAACATGCTTTTCTAATCAAATCTATTTAAGAGTTATAAGCCAGATTGAAGATTAAAACCACTTATCTCAGATAATTTCTTTTTGACAAAATACCTTATTATCAGATAATACCTAAGGGCTCTCATATCTAGTTGTTGATAATGGTAAAGTAAAACATTTTTACCTTTATATTTACTCAAATAAGTATATAAAAGCAGCTATGTTCATTCAGCACTGATTTTTAAAATTTTAAGCATAAACTAATGTACAATGGTTTAACAAAGGGAAAGATCTTTTAGAGTTGTTATGGTTATTCAATGTCAAATGCTCTGAATATCTTGACACATAAGTTTTTAAGCTAATGAAATAACGGTAGGACAGTTGATGAATTTGTTGACATGAAGTTATCATAGATGGAAATCATTTGGGAAAGATATGTCATTGTTTCTTGTATATGACTTTATTTCCTACCCAAATGGGTTTTCTTAGAGGTTTTCTTACTGCTCTCAGCTGCCATTTCTGTTATTGGTTTAAAATGAATTTAAATAATTTAAAATGAAGCCCTCGGTTGATCAGATTTCGATTATAGTGTATGACCTCTACTCATTTGTGACCTCAAATCTCTGAAAGGATATCTGATATTTGGAAAAATAATTATTGAAAAATAAAAGGTAAGATTGTACTGAAGTAGCCAAATTTAAGAATGGTTCAAACATGTTGTTACAATATTACTATAGGACACATTTTCCACAGTAGAAAAGACAGGACTGAATTGTTGATCCTGTTGGAATTTCTGAAAGTGAAGATTTACAATTAACATGAAAACTAATCTGAGACACATTCTGTGTCTGTTATGTCAGAGTGCTAAGGAAAATAGCCTGAATTAAAATCATTTCTAATAAAGCTTGCACATAATTTATTTGATCACTGTCTCTATGTAATAATAGAGAAAAAAGTCAGAGCTGGATGGGGTGATTAAATTGTCATTTTTTTTGTCACCAACTTTCTGTGCAATACAGAGGTAGTTGCAACTTTAAAGTTGAAAGAAAGTTGCTAGTGTCAGCAGTAATGTGTTTTATTATGCAATTGTTCTTGTTATTCAGATCAGATAATGGCCCTATGAAATACATAGGCAGTCTGCGGGGAATGAATGATTAATCCCTCTAACGTGTGCTTACTAAAGGAGTTCTTACTAATAAAGTGCTGTATACCTGCATTTGCTTACAGTTGCAGTTGGTGAAAGCAGACATACTTTTCTTTTCCTTTAATATTAACATAGAATTTACAGATCTAGTCCTATAACTATAGTAACTTAAAATGATTTTGTAGACCACATGGTCTTATAGTTTATGGAACCCTTTGGATATGATTATTATTTACTTGAAACATTTAATTTAGAAAGTAAAACATTGTTAATTAGATGTGATGTTGGAAGGCTGCCCTATTTTTTAAAATTATATTTTTTATTCCATCCCTCTATGGGATGACGTTCTCTCTCTCCTGTGTGTTACTAGTAGGGTGCAGATGCAACCTACAAGTGCAAAGGACATTTTTGTTTAGTAATGGTAAGTATAAGAGAGAAGCTAAAATATTGGTGGTTATATAAAATAACTAGCTGGATACTATGTTAAAATTTTAGGAATGGCTAATAGTGGGCAGGACAATTGCTGTGGTTACCACTGGTGTAAATTGTTTTGCAGTTAGAGAAGTATCATTGATGTAACTTTCAATATCTCTGCATTTCTAAGACTGGATTATGGGAGAAGGTGGGAAATGGACAGATTTTACATGGCAATTTGAGAACAGGTGACCTGAAATGGATGCTACACATTTTAAATTTATCTACCTAATGTCTTCTTTTTTAGAAATTTCTGAAAACTGTGATTTCCAAAATTGTCTAATTGAATATATCTATCAATATGTCATCTCTCACATTTAATACAACAAATAACTTTATTTCAAGATTCCTCTGTCATTTGGAGAAAATACCTTAGTTTCAGTAATTCTTTTTGGACTTACAATTATACTGAATTTAATAAATTTTAACAATGCAAATTATATGATAATATATATTTGATAATGCTAATTTAAAAGTTATAGTGAAAATTTGATGAATAGGATTTCTTATCCAGTTGAGTGCTGTTTGAATTTGTTTATCTCCTTATATATTTAAATGCAAATTCTTTATGACTACTGTCAGTTCACTGGGTTTTAATCAGGCTGTTCAAAAGCAATTTGCATCCATAAAGAATAAATGAATTTCCACTGGTACAATCAACAAAGTAGAAGTTAACTGTACTTGGAATAATGGTTATGCTTTTTCAAACTCTTTAAAAATGTGTTGAATGAAGAAAAATGAATAAAGAAGCAAATATGAACATCACCCACCAGGTGAACACTTTTGTGATTGTCGAATCAAAGGTTTTGAGTTTTTCCTCTCATCCTTAAAATTGGCTATGTGACCCCAGGGAGGTTACCTGAACTCCATACCTGGGTTTTCTCCTCTGTCAAGTAGAAAAATTGGCCTACAATTTGAGATTATTTGTATTCCAAAATCTTATGAAACAAGCTAATATAATTACTAGTAGCGATTAGCAAATTGTCAGATTACACTGTGACAATTTAAAGCCATGTAGGAGTTGGGGCAGCCATCTTGTTTGAAGGAGGGCTAAGGAAATTGTCCCAAAGCCACGTTGGCAGTGCCTGGACACTGTTGCTCTGTGGATTGAATGTTTATTTGAAAAGGCTTTGGAGGAGGAGGATGAAGATTATGGAAGGAAGGGAGTAAATTAAAGTTCCTCTAAAGCACCCTTTCCTCTTCCTACTGAAAGAATATTATATAGATAAATATTTTTGGATTTGTTGCTCTATTCGGTACCAGAAGGCTATGAGAAGATAAAAATAAAAGGAATTACTTAGTGTCTTTTGACTTCCTTTTTCCTCCTTTAGTTTCTTTATATATGCTGTTTTACAATATCATATTTAGAGAAATATGTACAATTTAAGTAAACTCCTATTTTTTTTCCCCTGAGATACATGTTATAAACTGTCACAACTAGAAGGAACCATAGACAAATTTATTCCAGCCCCTGTATTTTAAAGAGGAAACTAAACTTCAAAAATTAAAAATTACCCAAGGTGAGATGAGTTTCCTGTTTACAGAGAGGTTTTACATCACAGAGCAGTGGTATCTAAGATGCCACATTGGCATTTGACAATAATTTATACACTTGTTAGTAAATTATCAATAACATAATTCCATTGATGATGTAGGTTACAATGCATTTTATCTAAACAGGTTTTATGATGACAAACTTCTAATCATGGAAAATGAACACAGAGAAAAAATACATACAATGTTCATTTTAAGTACTTGCTTTTCTTATAGAAACCCAAGACATTATTTCTACAGAGAATACATCTGATATAATTGATGAAATTGGAAATTTTTTCCCCTCTAAGGAAATAAGTTTGCCCAATCCTTTCCTTTTCTCGTGTAAATATTTGGATGATAGCAAGTGGACCTATATCTCTATAAAATGTTTTGTATTTTAAATCATTGGAGTCTGGGAAATCATGGTATATTTAAAATTTATTTACTTCTGAATGCAAGATATAGCCAATTAATTATAAAGTTTATTTGCTTTTCCTTTGTGCATTTACATGTGTGCGTGTGTGTTTATGTTTAAACACATTTATTCAAATGGAACTTAGTGAAAATTGTATGTTTAAAAATTTTAAAAGTGTGTGGACAATAATTGAATACTCAAAATGACATATATTAGGGTGTAATACATCAAACTGCTCTCTGATTGGTCCGTAAATCAAATGAAGATTCAGCAATACACCATATCACCAAGGCCTTGCCTCTAATATGAGTCCATATATTTTTTAAATACTACATTATAATAATTAAATATTCTTAAGGTTGAGATGTATAGAATTATAGAGAACATAATTGTTGTTCTTTCGCATCTGTTATTATGGGCTTTATTTACCTGGTTTAGTATATATACTTACATTAGGTGCTAGAAAAGGAAAAGAACAAATTTATACTTGATTATGACATGGTAGGTTACTTAACAGCAGCCATCTTTAATCTAAAATTATATCAATTGTATGTAATTTTAACTGAGATGCTTGTTGTAAGATTTGTTGCATGTACGATACTATCTAATTTGCTTTGCAAGGGAACAATAAAATTATTATACTTAAACACAGAATTAGTGAACTTTTATAAAATTTCCTTTTTAAGCATGCATATATTTAAGTAATCAGCTAACAAGTCTCTTAATGCATTCATTGTATTGGGATCACTGTGAATTATACCTTTAAAAAACTATCCAAAGTTACATTTCTCAAATGTAGTGTGTATTATAAAGGGGACCCCCTTCAGCAGCTACATGAACAGAGAACAAAGCCAGGTTAGCACTGGGTACAATATACTCTTTTTTACTATTTACCCAATAAACACATGCATTTTGGGATGTACATCACAGGATATACTCCTATTATTTTGGTTATATGGTCCTGGGTAGCTTAGGACAAAGGCCTAGAACACAGCTTCCTTTCAGTTCCAGGAAAGGTTAATTTAGAATACAGAATCGGAAAAAAGCAGGAGCACTAGACTGCTTTCTATTTTTAAATGGATTGGTCTAGGCCACTTGTCCAAGATGTTTATTTAGGAAGGAGGGAAAAAGTTCATACAAGTTTGTGTCTCTGGGATGTTGTCCCAATACAGTGACCTAGAATGATCTAGATCAGAAATTCTACTTAGAGGTAGAATAAAGGGTGGAGAGGGGAGGGGATGGAGAAAGGAGAAACTTGTTAATCTCACCCTAAAGGCAATACTCTTTCAGTTTTTATTCTTCCCACAAATGGGTTTCAAAATCGGAGATATGACTTTTCACCTTGGGGTGAATGGTCATCAGATTACCAGGGAACCTGGCTCAGACCTTCTCTGTCCATAGTCCCAGTTTTTGCCCTTCTTACTAGATATCCGCCTGGAACCACAGAGGAAGTCAGTTTGTCAGTTCATGATCTGTATTAATTCCTCTTTGATTTTGCCTCAGAAATCAAGGACAGCAGTAATTCAGGCACCAGAGCCATATTATGCCCTCTTCCTAGCAGTTACACCCTCTTCTGTTTCTCAATTTGTATATATTGTCAAGTTAGAATCTCTTGTCAGGATTATACAATATGTACCACATGACAGCTTAACCCACATATTATTTGGTCCCCAAATATTTATTGTCCCCTATCTGCCAAGCAATGCTGAGTAAAATACTTGTAAGCTAACAATATTAAAGTACCCAAATTGTGACCATCATATATTCTTATGAAATATTTCCTCATTATCAAAAAAATTTTTAGTTCCATAGAGAAAATAGAATCTCTTTAAAGAATCTCTCCTTTTAAGTCACATAAAAATTTCCAGGTACATGCCTTCCTTTACCATTTCCCCCACCTTATTCACTCTCATTCTGAGTCAGAGGCATCTCTTCTGGAAGTTGGGTAGAATCCTTGTTGCTTATTTAGCAGCTGCATGCTGTGCTGTATTCCACTGGAATTAGTTGACATCCTTCATCATTTTCAAAGCTGGATTACTCCAATGCTAATTCTTCATGTGCCCCACTCTGCAAAGTTCCAGAGAGGCAGTAACGCATGGTAAGCATATCTCTATACCATCCTCATATGGACAAGATATAGAAAACACAAAGAAATCTCCAGACCACTATAGCAGTTTACAATCTGTGTGGCAAACCCTATGTTTCCAAAATCATAGGATACAATACAAATTACAGTCAAGGCTCATGTTATTATTTCAGCTGTAACCAAAGCATCATAGGAGAAGTGCATTGGTTTTCTCAGGAAAGAGAAAAGACAGAGAAAAGAGGAAATTCTACCTGTACATTTTGATGTGTGAGTTATTTTTGTACCAGGCCTTATAATAAGTAGTTTGGATCAAATAACCAAAAAGAAAGAATAAAAGTGTAATTTAAATTTTTAGAAACTTGGATTGTTAAATATCTTTGAAGTTCAAAAATTCCCCCAAATTCACCTCTTTATTTCCCCACAAGAAATAATGGAAACATTTCCGTCTTAATTTTAAAGAGATTCTCTTTTTATTCACCCTAAAAACCCTTATCAAAAATGCACTAATGGTACTATTCAACAGGGACCTTTGCAAAACAGTGCCCAGATAATACATTGTTTCACCCTCAAAGAAACTTATGTTTTTAAATTTTAATGCTGGACCAAGTGCATCACAAAGATAGGAAAAATATTTTCCCGTAGTTTGAAATTTCTCATAGTATTATAAAACATACTCAGCTCAATTAATATTTATTTGTGTTATTTCTTTCAGTGGACCATTGCTTGTAATTTTAGTGAGTAAGGATGTCCGGTGGGTTCTCCTCTGAATGGATGTGTTCGTTCAGTGTCATATGTGCTATCCATTTGTTTCCTCCTAGGAAACATATGTGGTTAGCTCTGTAAGACATGGCATAGCCTCATCATTTATACCCGTGTGGTTGAAGACAATAGGGCTTTCTTGCGGTAGAATTGTGTGCCCTCAAGGATTGAATTCAGCACCTCAGTCTCGCATTTCCCTGCCCCTCAGGAAGGTATGCCTTCCTTTTTTTTTAAGGAGCTTGAAGCCTTCCTGTTTTCCCATACACCCCTTTCATTGTGGAAATTTGCCAGGATTAGTAACATAAATTCCATATTTGCTAAGGTACATTGATATTTACTGTTTTTCAAAGTACTTATTAGTAGTAGTATTAGAATTATTAGTAGTATTAGAATGTAAATTGTAATATATATAACAGTATATATATATATATATATATATGCTGTTTTCAGAGAGAAAAATTTTAGGCAATATCCAAGAATGTGTTGATGTGAAATCTTATGTAGGCTAAACCTAGAGATGAATCAGTTTAGGGGCTAGGTCAGAACAGATCTGATGGTTCCTGCCAGGGCAGGCTTCTTTTCTCCCTTATTAAACAGGCCTATCTCTTCCCGTTTCTGTTTCTACTGCCAAGTGTCCCTCTTCTGCCCATTTTCTTTGACCTTAATGGCAACTTGGTTGTACAGACTCACAGGGATGAATCTGTTGGCCATATGAGAATATAAAAGTGTATGTTGTTAAGATTTTTAAATAGATTATACCATTATTTGTATTGTGCAATTCCCTTAGAGCTCAGTCATTCCTCTCATCAGTATAACAATCCACATTTCATAAATAGCCCATCACTTCTCGTGGTGGTATTAAAAGAAGGAAGCAGTTTTTTTTCCTAAGCAGAGGTGGCCTCAGGGTCTTATTTTCTTCTGGGATTTTTCGAATTTTTTTGTCCCATAGTACCTTCTCATGAGCTCTGAAAAAATCTGCAGATAGAAAGTGATAATAATAGCTAACATCTATTGACTCTTTAATATATGCCAGTCACTATTTTAAGTGCTTTACATGCATTCGCTCATTTGTTCCCACGTCAGCCTTGTGAAGTTGGTACAATTATTATCTTTAATTTACAGATGAGGAAACTAAAGTACAAGAAAGCTAAGTAAACTTGCCCAAAGTGGCATACCACGTGAAGTGCCTATATACTCTGCCTGCAGATCCCACATTTTAAACCACTTTGCAATATTGGCATTTTGGGACATAGATTTATATGTCTTCCCAGATATACAACATTAGTATGTTAGAGGAATTCCACAATTGCATGGGTTCTGTATATCAAAAGTGAAATAGTGAGGGATCCTTTTTATGATACAGTTCCTTTCAAATGAAGGAAACACAGTTATTATAAGTAACTGATAACATATGTGAATCGAATATTGTCAAAGTGTTGCTCAGGGGAACAGAGAAGTGGAGACAAAACATATCAAGGCAAACTGTCTCCAGATATCTGTTCCCAAAGTTGAGTGGGTGAGCATGGCGCAAATACTTTTGAGTGCCTCCCTTGTCTTCCTTGGAAATTTTTAATCTGATAGAAAGAGAACTTGGTATGCTCTCTACTTTCCCCTGTGGTGCCTCTCCAAGCTCAGGGCCCTTCTCAGAAGTAGATTGATCAACGTGGTTTCCATCAATCAGTCCTCTATATCTTCTTGGCCACAGATTTTATGCTGTATCAGCTCTTTACATAACTTCCTGCACTTGGTGACTGGTGACCAAGAGCCACAGTTTTTGAGAATCAACCAAGATGTTTGAATCAGTTTGCCCTACGTACAAGACATAGCAGACCAGAAATACAAAGACAGGGAAGATGTGGTCAAGATGCACTATGGAGTGAAGTTCAGGGTCAAGAGGACCCCATCTGCCAGTGAATATAATTCATAGCACTTTAATGCACGTTTCCCATAATAATGAAATGGGAATATGGGCATAATTAACTGTTGCAAAGTATAATATAAGGGATGCTGATCATAAGCAGTAAAGAAATAAGCAAGAAGAAAACCAAAAATTGGTCCTGTGATTCATTTTAATTAAAATTATTTGTGTGAACTTTTACTATTTATGCCTCATTGCTATGTAGTCTAAGTATTATTTACATCATTGCATCACATTGGATCAAATTTGTTGTAAATTTAATTTGATTTCGATAGTAAACTACTTTTATTTGCCTTTTTCCCCCTGGTATGTTGATCACTGTTCTCAAATTTTAGTATGACTGCTTACATGAAGTTAAAAATAAACTGAGGGAATATGAGTCACAACATAAATTGTCATTTAATCTTTATAAGGATGGAAAAGTTAAACTATTATCTCTACATTAACCAAATTAAAGTTGAATAAAATAATCCTCAGTAAACATTTATTGAGTTTCTAATATATGAGAAATGCTTAGTTCATATTGATGGAAATCTAGTGCCCTAATTTTGAAAGGACATGAGAAATATCTTGGATCTTCTGTAAAATTCTCAGAAATGCTGTGTGATGTTTTGAAAATTGAACCAAAAAAATACTAGCTTTGCTTTTTCTCAACTTATTGAATCAATACTTTTTATGTCTTAGAGATACATTTGTCAAGTCATAATTTTAATTAATACCACAAGATGGCAAAATACATACAAAAAATTGCTTTTTCCCCATGTTGGGAGGAATACACAATACTAAAAATATAGAGTTAAAGTTGTCTTATGACTCATATTTCAAGAGGTTCAAATCTCTTCTTTTCAGGTGTGAAAGATATGGAAACACTTAGTGAACAAGGTAATTGGATTATCTTTTCCTCCCTAAGGTCTTTCTTCCCTAAAGTGTTCTGATTACTTGCTAAGAAAATTCAGTGCATTTTCGGTTGTAAATGAGAACAGAGGAGTAGAAAATGTGCCAGACTGGGCAGTTTTATGATGCAAACTTGTCCACTGGAGACCTTCGTAGAGCTGCTAAACTGTTCAACTGCTTGTCACAAGCTGGGTTTTGGCCTTCTGTCAGTGAGAAGCTTATAGAAGGACTAGTGGCGGAGAATGAAAGCAAAGAAGCCCTGGACTGTTGAACACATTGGCGATAACATCTTTTTATTTCTTTTCGATTTACAAAGAAAGAAGACATAATCTTCAGGTCCAAAGTGGTTTTAAACAAGTAGTCCTAATTATTCTTGAAGTGTAATATATTCGTTATATATAATATAATTTGCATATACTGTGTGAGTGGTACAAATTGTCTTGGATTAGGTCTCTGCAGGCAAACAGATGTAAAAGGACCAGGTAATTGGCTAAAATAAGCCAATTTTACAACTTCAAGACAGTAAAATTTTTTATAAGTGTAGCTTGTCTCATCAGATTTGTGGTAGCATCCACATTTAGCTCAATGGGGTCCTGCCCTAAAATGATACCTATCAGTGCCCAAGCTCTGTCAGGTCCACCCTTTATTTTCTACCAAATCTTTCCCTGTGGCTGTAACTTTACTTCAGAGTCTTACCAAATTGTCATAGTCCATTCAGGCTACTGTAACAAAAATACTATGCACTGGTTGGCTTCTAAACAACAGAAATTTGTTTCTTACAGTTCTTGAGGCTAGGAAGTCCAAGATCAAGGTGCTGGTGGATTTGGTGTCTGAGAGAGCCCATTTCTTGGTTCATAGATGGCCTTCTTTTCACTGCTTCCTCACATGGTGGAAGGGGCAAGGGAGATCTCTGTCATCTCTTTATAAGAGCACTAATTCCATTCCTCAGGGCTCCACCCTCATGACCTAATCACCTCCTAAAAGTTCCACCTCCTGATACCATCCCATGGGGGAAGAGGTTTCAAGAGAGAATTTTGAGAACGCAAATATTCAGTCCCGGCACAGATCTTACCTGGATGACTACTTCCTGTTTCCCTTCCTTGTCTCTGCCTTTTCTCTGCCACCAAAGGAATTTTTTTTTTAAATGCAAATCTGATCATGCTTACAACATTAAAAGATTCCTTATTGCAAGGAGTATAATGTTAAGGGAAAAAAAAAAAACAAAACTTGTGTGACATAAAGAGACCTTCGTTACCCAGGTTGCAAACATCTTTTCATCTTTCTTCCTTTCCTTCTCCCCTTCCCCACCCAAGTATTCTATAATAAAGCCATATAAACACCTTGAAGGTAAAAATTGAGTAATTTAGGTAGCTTATGATGAAAATGATGATAATGATGATGAAGATTTATAATTGCATTTCCCTGTTGAAGAGGCTGTCTCAAATTTTGTAATATTATTTGTATATATCCTTCAGACACTAATTTTGAATCTGATTTCAGAGTATCATGAGTATCCTTTCCAGCGAATGATATATATACAATAGAATGCCAATTTTTGAGGGACCTCTTTCTTTTTGTGGCTTTGCTCAAGATGAACCACCTACTATATTACTTCTGCACAGCAAATTGATCAGTTTCTGTTGCTTCCCAGCAGCAGCCAGTGTCTGCCATACAAAGTAATGATCTCTAGCAAAATTTTATGTTGTTTCCCCTGCCAACTCCAAAGTGGTCAGCCTCCTTTGACTTACCATCCTGGAACTGTGCGGGTTTCTTACTGTAGCCCAGCCCACAGAGGCAGAGGCTTTGCTGCTCATAGCTTGGCTGAACTCCAGGTCTTTGTTCCTGGAGATGCTACTGTAACATCTATTGAGTATAGCATGTATGTAGTTATTCTCATCAATCTTAAGAATTTGGGTGCACTTTCCAGGCTTGTGTTTCATTGTATAACATGAAGAGAATGTTACAGATCAAAAAGAGAAATAGTATATGATATGTTTTTTTAGTGTAGCTTTGACACTAAGAACTCCAAAAAACCTTTGTTGGATATTTAGATAACCCATGACCAATTTTCTGTGAAATTCCCAGGTAGAAATTATTTTTAAAGGAAATTTGTTTATATAATAGTTTGAAAAAAATGATTGATTTTGTTAAGTTAATCAATTTTGATTGCCTTAGGAAAGGTACCCCGGATTTTAAAGAAATATATCATAAAATAACGTCATGTAGTCACAGCTTCCATCTCTGTATTTTTAATGACCTTTGAAAATATTGCATGAACTCCTTCTTTAGACTACAAATCCAAAATAATGTGATGACTACAAAAATGTTGATAGTATCCATATTAAAATAGTTCTATGGTCTAAAGAACCTATGCTATTGGGAGATCTGCTTCTTTGTATCAGTGAGTAAAGCTGATAATTATTGAGTATGATCTCTTAGGAGACTGAAAGGACTCAGAAAGGTAAAAGCTTGTGAGTAGAAGGGGAAAGAATCAAAATGTTCTGTTATTGGTGACAACTTCACAGAACTGAAGGAGAAAAAAGGCTTTTTATTAAAAATAGAGTAATCTTAAATTATTTCAATTTGTGTAAAATCTTGGAATTGAGTTTTCTGATTAAGTAACTTAACCACCACATGATCAATGGAATAGTTGGAAATTTGTAAAATGTTCATGACCAAACTTTGAAAAAGTTGCAATATTTATCCTGGTAAGCAATTGTTTGTTTGTTTATCTTTTCCCATAGAATAACCAGTCTAAGAATTCTAGATCCCATCCCCCGCATTTTGGGTCTTATATGAGGATTCCTTGTTACTACAAAATCAAATAAATTTAAAGTCTTTGTTAACCCACATGCTACACTACAAAAAAATAAATCAGTAGCAAAGTAAATAATTATAATTTAAATAGTCAGCATTTAACATTGAACAAATTGGATGACTGACTAAGCTGCTGTATCCATGAGATCCCAACATAAAGTATCTGAAATGAAATAGAGTTATTTTTCTCACTTAATGGTCCTAAGGTGAGTGGTTCAGCCTGGTGGGATGACACTGTTTCACAAGGACATTCATGGACCCAGGTTTCTTCCATTTTGTTGCTCAGTTATCATCTCGAGAATGGTCCTCATCTGCATGTCGAATTTAGATGATAAGAAATGGAAGTTAAGGGAAACAGCTTTGCTTTAAGGGAATTTTCATTCCAATCCCATTGAACCTAGTCATGTGGTCATACCTGGATACATAGGAAGCTGGGAAATATAGTGCATAGCTGAGTAGTCATGCACTAAAATTTGGGAGTTGCTGTTATTAAAGGAGGAAGAGAAAAATAGATATTAAATGAATTAGTATTCTCTAATTTACTCATTTACTCCTCATCTTGTCAAAAATTAGGGATAGCTTACATTATCTTCCTTCTCTTTATATCCTGTACTATTCTCCTTTACTCTCTGAATCTAGAATAGGTAGTTTAGATGTTTTGTCATCTATACTGCAGTTTGGATTAGCAAGAAAAAAATCTAGTGCAAAACATTTAATTTCACTAATAAGGAAGAAGAGGCTTCATGACGTCCAATGCCAAATTCTTGTATGTAATTAGTTTTTCAGAAATAAGGGTGAAATTAGAACCCAGGTCACTTAACCCACAGTCCAGACTTCTGTGCAATAAAGAGTGGGACTAGATTTTTGTATAATTTTCGTTAATTTCTATAGAGAATTACCTAAAAAGGTAACATTTTAAAGAAGGTTGCTAAAATGCTGCTGCTATTTCTTTACCTGCGTTTTCCTTCCATGCTAGTGAATCTACCTGTGCTGTGTGGTTGGGTTTCAAGCAGAAATCATGGGCAGAGTCTTATGTACTTTAAATTATGATCGTAGGTAAATTCCTTTTTCTGGAGACATCTCTACTTTGAGCTAGGAAATTCAAAATGCATAATACTTATGATAAAACTGAATACAGTGTCAAAGATGAAATCAAAGAATGACTTAATACAAACATAGAATTGATACATTATAGTCACAATCCATGTCTCTTCAGGTTTTATAAAATTTTCTGAGTTTAGAAAACTGAACCTCAGTCTGTGCTTGCTGGGCACTCCATCCACAGTGCAGTTGTCTGATAAGACTGTCACAGTTTCTGGTGAATCCTATTGGTAGATTTGATGAGGGCAGCAAATGCCTATAGCTTGCATCACACTCATCCATCAGGAATGCATTAGGCCTCATGCTTTCCCAGAGAAGAATTGTTATGAAGTTGTCAGAGTAAAATGAAAGCTTATAGCAGGCCCGCCTGGAAAGACCCAATATTCAATGCAAGTCATGTTGTGTTCTTAATATACACTGTAGAATTACTTGTGAGAAAGTATAAAGTGCTTCTTGCTGACATTCCACCTGTAAATAATGCAAGAGTAAACACTTTAATAATTTCAATTAATTCTGAAGTGTAGCTTTAATTTTTCTAGTTACAGCCAATATTCCTAAATTTGAGACTTCTGGTGGAAGTTAATGAAATCTTTGCTTACCATTGCAGTTACATTATAAAACTTGCTGTTGAAGTGTAGGATGCTTTAATTAAAAATATTTCTAATCCAGAATGAGCTGCTTTAACTCTTTAAAAAAGTATTGAGTCATGAATTGTTTCAAAATGGATATTAAATGAATCAAACTGCATTTCTCGATTTCTGTTGATTTGCTATTTCAATGTTAATAAAATGCCAGTTTTTCTTCATGGAGTCAAATGGGGAATCATTGCATTACTTCAGTAAATTCATTTGAAGAATAAAACCCTGATAGTGCTCACAGTATATTTATACAAAGCATAGTTATAAATTTGCTTTAGATAGACAGAATCAAATTACTATAGGCTATAAATAAACTATTTAACCTATGTATTTGCATGTGCTAAACAATTTTAATGGGCAATCTTGGTACCAAATAATAACGTATTTGGGGGAGAAATTTTTTGAGAGTGCTTTTATGTTCTTATTATCTGTACTCTTGGTAATGAGGCATATTTTTTCAAGCAATCCTTTGCGTCTCATTTGATATGTGTAATAAAAAATGAACCAAAGACTATGATGTACTCTAGAGAAATCCTCTTAATAACCATCACACAAAGATAGTTTTATAAGGTGTTTAGCCTTTTTGGAGCAGCCCTTTTATAAACACCTGTAAAGTTTTCATGTTTGATTTGATTTATTTGGCAAAAGTCACGTACACTACCTAATACTTTGTCTTTATTACCAGTCGGACATCTCATGGTTTGCCCATGTTATACTCATGCTCATGCAATGTAACCAAATGTTATTCTAATATTAAATACAAACATTCTGAACCACTGTAAGACTTGTAACTTACAGTTTAGTCAATTCTCACATATATAAATTATATTGTCCCTAACAAAGTAAATTTGTTTTCTTTAACTTCTATTTTTGACTGCCAGATTCTCATTTTTCACATTCTGCCAGCTCTTCAAGGTGTTTACCATTACACCCAATTTGGAGTCATAGATAAATTTAACCAATGCTCTGCTTAATAAAAATAATTAATGTACATATTAAATTATGCTACTTCATAAGAAATAGTCTATAGGCATTTAAATATGTCTGCTTATTCTTTGTTTCCTTTTATTTTATACTGCCTTTAAAAATTGGTCATTGTTTATAATGACACAAAAAATATTATTTTAGAAAAAAGTTATCTTAATAATTGCTAGATTATAAGGACTTTATCTAGTGTGTGTGTATGACAGGGACTCAGTAAATATGAATAAATTAACTAATGTACGTATAAACACACACATATGTGACGTATGTTACATATAAACATAATTAAGCGCACTGGGAAATTTTAACAACTTTTTCTTTTTTCTGGTTCAATATACATTCTATAACAAAATAAATGATAATAAATTTGATTACAAAATAAGAAGTTGACTATTTTTCAATATAGTGCTTAATGGTACTATTGATAAGGAACCTGGGCTTTAGAAATAGTCAAACTCAGATCAGGTCTAGCTCTACTAATTACAAAAGTCTTGATCTTCAGCCAGTTACTAATGTTAGCAAACTACAATTTTCTCATCTGTAAAACAGATATCTTATCATCTAGGATATCTTATCTTCATGTGTTTTTGTAGGATTAAAACAGAAAGCAAATGTAGGTATAAACACATGTATGTTTGTATGTATGTGACTGTAGAAAAAGTATTTTAAAATGCACTTTAAGGTGGTTTTTGGAAACCAGCTAATGCAGATCACTGACACATACATAATTCTAATTTTAATTTATTATAGAAATACATAAGAACATCTATGAATCAAATTAAAAAGTTCTCAGAATTATTAAATAATGTGGGCAAATTGTATTTAGGCGTAGATATGACTCTGAAGCTACACGGCTGAATGAGCCAAAAAGCAAAACCAATTGCCTCTGGAAGATCAACTTATTTGGTGAGCCAACTGAGAAAGAAACATGTCTGTCTTAAAAGCCCTAGTTATGTTTGCTTCGCTTTGTAGAAGTTTAAAACCAAGATCGCTTACTGAATTGTCACTGATTTTTCCAACGTGTTTGGAAGTGATTATTGGTTATTTGAGGGAAAATTTGTGTAAAGCTATTCAATTAGTCATAAATTGCCTCATTATCTTTTATAGTTCATCTCTGTTTTTATTTTTAATTTACTTTTCACCATTTTCTTTAATTAGCAATTATCATTAGAAAAAACTTCTTTATATCAGCTGCCTAGATAATTAGTATAGTCCTATGGATTTCTATAGAGATAATAATATGTTAATGGATGCTTTGATTTGACCTAAGACTCATTTTTTACACTGAAAATGGTGCCTGTACAGAGTTAGACGAGAACCACACAATATAAGCAAATTGGTTATTTTAAATTCTGAGGTTAACATATGGTCGAATGATCTACTATAAAAAAGTTACCATTTGAATAATTAAGTCAACCTGTCATTGAGCTTTTTTGGGGAGGAAGAAAACCTCTCTGAGTTTTTTTTTTCTTTCACTTCTTGACAACATGAAAGTAAAGTTCATATCACTGCTACTTCTTTAAAGTGCAAATGATGCCATAAAGAAGTGGCATTTTCATTTCATTTGATACTGTGACAAAGGCGGGCTCAGAAATGTGTATCCATACTTCAGTGCAAGGACACCAAATATTTTATCCTCCGCTGCCCTTACCACACACCTTTGAACTGGCAGACATCTTGTGATACCTCATTAGACAGAATAATTGTGGCAAGGGTGTGACCTTGTACCTCTGAAGCAGTCTCCCATTCGATGGATGGTATGAATGACTAAGTGGGTCAGTCCCAGAAGATTGTAAGCCATTCGTTCTCATTAGGCTGCCGGCCACAAAACTCCAGCGACATACCGGGTTGTATGAGAAATGCAGCGATTTATTGAAGACATTTTTCTATCTGCCTCTCTTAAGGCAATCAGCAGTTCAAAGAACATAAATTAACTGCAAATTCGGGTATAAATAGCATCACTTTATTTTTGCTATATTAAGCTCTTTGCTTGCATTTGGACTGATTTGACATATTTTTTTTTTTAATTTTTTGTTTATTGCAGTAACATTGGTTTATAACATTGTAAAAATTTCAGGTGTACATCATTGTATTTCTATTTCTGCACAGATTACATCATGTTCACCACCAAAATACTAATTACAACCCATCACCACACACATGTACCAAATTATCCCTTTCACCCTCCTCCCTCCCCCCTTCCCCTCTGGTAACCACCAATCCAATCTCTGTCCCTATGTGTTTGTTTATTGTTGTTATTATCTACTACTTAATGAAGGAAATCATGCGGTATTTGACCTTCTCCCTCTGACTTATTTCACTTTGCATTATACCCTCAATGTCCATCCATGTTGTCACAAATGGCTGGATTTCATCGTTTCTTATGGCTGAGGAATGGATAAAGAAGATGTGGTATATATACACAATGGACTGATTTGATATTAATCAGTGATCCTAATTTTATAGGTGCTATACCCTTTTGAGTTTAGTTAAATAAAGATTGAAATATAAAAAGGCATTTCTGGTGTCACTACTCAAGACTGCATGAGCAATATCCAATTGAACTGTACTCAAGACATGTGCAATTTAATTTCTCCTTTATATATTTTTAAGGGAAATAGAGAACACAAACTTTTGCAAAACTAGAGGGAATTACCGATAAAGGAAATTATATAATCTGCCCGTTTAGACTTATTCTACACAATTGATGGCAACTAATATAAACCATTCAAAATAAGTAGGAATAATAGAAGCACATCTCAAAAGGGACTTAATTTTTCTTTTTAGGAAGAAACGGAAAAAATCTGAGTACTTCCTGTTTTAATGATAATATGATTTTGCTATGTGCTGAATATATGTTTTTAAGAACAAAGGAGAAGGCTGTAATGGCAATGACAGAGAAATGACTTAAATTTTTTTAAAAAAAAACACCTTCCTGGGGTAGATGAAAGATTTTCAAATTGTAGATTTCTTATTTCCTGTCTCAGCAATGAGAAAAAAACTCCATATTTTGTCAAGGTTACAAATAGGCTTAGATTCTTTTTTTTCATAGAAATGCATATTTTGCTTCAAGTTTTCCCTTCACTTGAAAATAGTTCATTAAAATCTCTTTGGCTAAAGTTCCAAAATGTTGTCTGTCTGCCAAAATTCTTAGAGAATTCCCAGTCTCTTTGTATTAATATAAAGTGTGCCATATATATTGAAACAGGATTATTCATGATGTATCCTTGGAGAAATATAGACATATTTGGAACAAGACCACAGTTCTGAAGCCACTTGGTGACTCCAAATCCCTTTGTTTTTCTTGTTAGTTGAGGTTTAACCAGCCTATAAGTATAAAATAAGGTCATATTTTCAATAACATCTAATTAATGACTTTGAGCTCCGATGTTTTTAATTGCAGGAATTTGGGGCCTGAAACCATGACCATTCCAATGTTCTATTTATGTCTTCATGGGCAATCACTCTTACATGTGCTCTAGAATCTTATTACTCAATGTATAGTTTGTGGACCAGCAGCATATGTAGTACCTGGAAGCTTGTTCAAAATGCAGAATCTCAGGCCCCTCCCTCGGCCTTTTGAATTATCATCTTTATTTAACAAGATCCTCAGGTGATCTTATTAGAGATGTGCTGTTTTAGAATTCAACGCCATGCTTTTCTGATTTGGTCACTTGTCAAAATGCCATGGCATTTTATATTCTGCCAAAGGATATACTGAGTCACTGCTTGGCCATTTATAAATGACGTGGCTGTTAGCTGTAGCTGGGGTCACAACTCTGTCCTTATGAGATGCTTGTAATGTTTCGTCCTTTACCACTTTCTCCCAACCACTAAGCAATGCTCCCCCTAACCCCCTCTTAACTTCACAAAAGGAGAAACCATGCTGTCATTTTAAACACTCTTAAAAACTTTTCTCAAGTTTTGGGGGTAATGGCAGGTAAGTACACCTAAAGGGTAACTGACAATTGGCTGCTTGATTTTGTTTCTTTTAGTCCACAGGCTCAGACTTGTCGCCAGGGGCCTTGTAGGACACTCCTCACTTAGCTCACAGCTCCTTGCCTTAAGACCCCTTTCCATAAGTGTTGGACCTGTGTTTTTGAGGAGTTTAGACCAACTTCTAGGAAGTTTTGGCAGAATAAGAAGTTTCTAACTCTCTTCAGTCTAAGACTCACCACTAGAGTTCCCATGTTTTGATCTAGGTTAGACTTTGTGTTAATTATCTGTTGCTGCACAACAAATTACTCTAAAAACTCAGTACTTTAAATAACTAACATTCATATCTAAGAGTTTCTGGGGTCAGGAGTCTGGAACTGGCTCAGCACAGTGGTTCTGGCTCAGAGGTTCTCACAAGTCTGCAATCGAAGTGTCACAGCGGATGTGGGGGGAATGCATTCGCCTCAGGCCTGACCTGTCTAAGCTGGAGGCTTCACTTCCTTGCCATGTGGGCTCTTTAGTGCTGCTCATGACATGGCAGGAGTGAGAGAGTGAGGGAGGGAGAGAGCAAAGGAAAGAAATGCCGTGCTGCCTTTTATGACCTGGTCTCCTAGTCACACACTATCACTTTCGCCACATTGCATGCGATAGAATTGAGTCACTAAATGCAGCCCACATACAACAGGTAGGAATTTAAAAAGATTTGAATACCAGCAGGCTGGGATCATTGGGGCCATCTTAGAGGCTGCCTCCCAAAGTCTTTTCCTCAGGGTGAGTGGTAAGTAGTCCTTCTTTCAAGGAATGACTTTTTTTCTCTGCTCCCAACAAGGCAATGTCACCGTATTGTGCAATCAATAAGACAATATGTACATTAGTGAGCAGGTCTCCTCTGCACTGTTTTAAATAATCTCCTCCCACAGTAGATGGCAACTCTCCTCGAGTCCTTTCTGAAGCCTTTCCATCTTGGCTCCTCATCTCCTGCAAACAACTCTCAAACCACAACAACACAAAAGGAACAGATCCACAAGAACATCCACATTCATGAAAACACACAATAGTATAAGCATGGTACCATTTACATACATACAAAATAAATTATATTCCTTCCCTTACACCTGTCCTCCGCTCCCAAACAACCGCCCACACACATGCCCAGAGTCACGCACACACGCAGATAAGGTAATTTGCATCATACTAGGCATTCAGTTTTCAGTATAAAATATCTGCATTCAGGCTGATAGTGAGTGTGTAGTTATCCACTGGAAATAATGCGTGAGTTGTTGCTTTACATTTGTAAAACTAAACAGAGATTTTGAATGGGCTGCTTATAAAATGGAAGAGCCTGCTTCGAAAATGAGTTTGATAGGGAATGGATAAGTACATTATAGTGTATGCGTACAATGAAGTACTATACAGCAATACAAAAGGACACACTACTGATACACTCAAGAATGTGAATGAATCTCAAAACAATGTATGCTTACTGAAAGAAGCCAGAGATAACGATTAGATATAATATGTTTTTGTTTATATGAAGTTCTGAAACAGACAATACTAATTTATAGTGTTAGAATCCGATCAGTGGTTGCGTGAGATGGGAAGATATGGAAGATGGACTGCAAAGGGGCATTTGGTAATTTTAGAATAATGAAATGTTATATATCTTGGGATAGTAACTACGTGACTATATATATATTTGACAAATTAAACTATTCACTTAAAATGGGTGCATTTAATTGTACATAAGTTATACCTCAATAAAGTTGATTTTAAAAATGTAAAAAAAATTAATTTGCTAGTCTACTTGTGGACTAAAGTATCTGCAATAATTACATGACATTTTCCAACTTCCACCTACTGTTACAAAATTCTATGGATTGAGTTTCAGCCTGAGTACTATGATTCATATGATTTTTCTTGAAGCATTAAATTAGAATCTTGTGATTATCACACTATATTAGTGGAACATACCTCAAAAGTTTAACTTTGAAAGTATGATATTGTAGATTATTGTTTTTGTTCTCCTTGACACAAGTGTCAAACTTATTAGACTTGATTTATTTGTTTTTAATTTTTTCTTTATTTTTGTACTTCTTTCATTAACTTGAGTTTCCATAGGCCTCATTATCCGGTGGTTACAAATGGACTCATGTTAACAGGAATAACATAAATTTAATTTTTTATTGAAATTTTCTAGTTTATACATGTTTTTTGGTAGCCCTTGGGAAAAATGCTTCCCAAGTGTTCTGAGGAGTCCCAGGCAGATATTTCCTGTGTTCAAATGCAAATTCAATCAGATGACAAATCAGCTATGACTTGGCCTCCAGTAAAGCTTTCCTGATTCTAAGACTTCTGCTGGGTAATACAATGTCCACCTGACACCCTGTGGAGGCCTCTGCAACCATCAGGTTCTGCCACCTCCTGTCAGGAGTTTTCTGGGCCCAAAGTTTCCCTCCTGTCTCCTAGTTGAAACACTGGAGGCCTCTAGCTGTTACCATGGCAATTCATGGTAGCTAGATGAGAATATCTTCTCCCTGGCCCCTCTTTAATTTTTCTGTCATGCTTTTCTATACGATTGCTACTTACACTCTAAAGCCTTAGTCACTTTATTGAAACACTTCCTTCAGTTTTACTTGTAAGCTCCCTTGCAACTCTTTGTGGCTCTGTAGGACTCACATGTGAACCTGAACCCTGGGTAATTTGAGTGTCTGGTTCCACACTTCACTGATAATTTCCTTTCTTCTCCTGTGACTATAATTTTTTATTAAGTCAAGTTCAACATGTCTGCTTCCCTCTTCTCTTAGGCTATGTTCTATTCCAAAGATGTTCTCAGTACCTCTTGATAACAAAATTTCTCTAGGTCCATTTGACTTGTTTATCAGACCCACACAGACATTTCTCAATCTGTGTTTAGGTTCATGTGAGGATTCATGATCCTGACTATGCTTCCTGGCACTCAATTAGATATGATTCCAATTTTACCTAGAGTTAAAGGCCTGAGTCCTGATAACAATCCTATAAGTGAGACAAACTTACGAGACTCTTTTGGATCCAGGCCTAATAAGTCATTGGGCAAATCTCTCCTCAGTTTCGCCATCTGCAAAGTTAGAGGATTCTGCTTCATTAATTCATTCAGCAAGATCTCTTCCCTTTAAAAGGCTTATATTCTAGTGGGAGAAATCGAATAAATTTAAAATATAAATAAATAAACATAAAATATAAATAAATATAAAAATTTTAAAATATATATGATAGATATTAAGTGCTAAGAAGAGAAAAATAAAGCAATGAAGGAGGTGTAGACAGTGTTGAAGTAGGGTGTAAAATTTTAAATAGGGAGCCAGAGAGGCTTTCACTGAAAAGAAGGCATTTGAGTAAAAAGCTTATGGAATAGACAAATTTTTAAGTGCCTTCCCAATCCTTCTTTAGAAGACATCAAATGTGATAATTTCTCACATGGAAATATACTTAGAAATTCCTTGTTCAATAGCAAATTTTTAGTAATAAGCAGTGTTCCTTTACTGAGTGTATGCATTATAATTTTGAATACTCTCTCTTTAAAATCTATGGTGTTCTTCTAGCATCAATTTTACAATATGAGTTCTAATTTTATGGCTGGACCATTTATCCAGATAATTGAGATTAAAACGTGTTTTTGGTTTAATTGTTTGGACAACCATCATATGTTTGTGAGTACACCAAGCCAAAATGACCCCTTATTTAATAGTCCCTTACAGACAGTTGGTGTAGTTACTTAGTAGCATTTGTAAGATCACCATCAGGAGGAGAATCCCCACTTCCAAAATTCTTGTTTCTGTCACGAGCACCATTTTAGTCACGTACTTTGTATTTCCTTAGAAAAATCACATATTTGGAGTCTGAAAACTTTTGATTTGAATCTTGGCTCCTAAATTTAATGGCTGACCAGGTGCTGGCAAACATCTAAATTTGAGTTACTGCAACTATAAAATTGAGACCACTTAATAATTTGTTGTTGTTGAGGGTCTATTTTGAGTTGGGCACTCTGTAAGGTACTGAGGATAAATTGGAGTCTAAAAAAGTCACTGTCATGAAACTAATACTTGCCTGCCTCATAGATGAATTATCTCATTCCCTTTCTAAAACACTTTATATATAGCCTTTTATAACTTACAAAGCATTATCTCCTGTGACCTATTAAATACTTAGCACAATAAGTATTAGATTTATCTTTTGTGGGGACAACCCTTATATATTAGCTATATTTCCATCTATTAAACTAAAAATAAATATTTTTGTCAGCAAGATCTGCTTTTGTTCAATTTTGGGGTCTATCCCCTATGTTCACCTTTCCCTGAGCTCTTTCCCGTGAGCTTGTATGTTTTCCTTTGTTTATAGAGCATTTATATCTACACCTGAGCTCTCTGATCCCCTCATTAGACTGTGTGAAAGGCAGAGACCAGATTTTCAGTTTTGCATCTTGAGTACCTCCTCGTTCGGAGCTGAGAACACGGTATATATGAATGTAGTCTTTAAGTGAGGAGGTATAAACCAGCGTGGTCTCCTCTGGTGACAAGCTATGTGCTCTTGGCCATTTAGTTTCTCCAAGTCTCAATTTCTTCTTTGGAAAAAATGGATGTAAGTATGGCATGTCTATCAAAGCGTTCTTGTTAGGGCTAAATGCAATAATCTGGATCAGGAATTTTTAACCAAATCATTACATGAGCCTTCCCCAAATGTTAGCACCTCCTTTTCTCCTCCTTTTTTTCCACCTCTAACTTCTCCTCCTCCTCCTTATAATTATTATTATTATTATTATTATTACATGTTCATGTTTAGGAAGTAGATGCTGTTTGGATTGAATTGAAAATGCTACATATATCATAGATACTCATTAATTCAAGTTGATAAATAATGTTTATTGAGCCTCTACTACGTCCACAGCACTAGAATATATGTTGCATAAATACTGGTGAATGAATACAGTTTTCTCTAGAATATAATTTGGTGGAGAACATTTTAGTGTTTCCCACTTGGGGAAAAATCATCCTAAGGGAGGCAGGCCTGGAGATGCCTGAGCGGCTCTTTGCAGCTTCTTCGAGGCTGAGAGTAGGCCCTTTGCCGTCGGCTGCTCTGACTTGTTTGTACGTTATCTGTCACAATGAGTCTCTTCATGCTGCCCCCTTCACCACTTTATCGATTTAATAACACCTCAAGTGATTTGTTATTAGTGGTAAATATCACCTCAAAATTTTAAGACAGATTCTGTTTATCAGATGTTACATTTCTAGGATCTTGTTGGTGAAATAGCCTGTTTTTAATGTCTACTCTTAATTTCATAGAGAAATACAGCCAAGATATTTTCATTTAAATGCAAACAACGAGTGAGTGTTGATTTAACATTTTATAGGGTTAAACAACAAAGAAAAATCTTTGTAAACTGAGAGTAGTTACGGATCTGAAAATTTAATTATATTGACAACAAAAAAGCATTGGTTGGGGGCCAGCCGGTGGCGTAGTGGTTAAGTTCATGTGCTGCGCTTTGGTGGCCCGGGGTTCACGGGTTCGGATTCCGGGCGCAGACCTATGCGGCGTTTATCAAGCCATGGTGTGGCAGGCATCCCGCATATAAAGTAGAGGAAGATGGGCGCGGATGTCAGCCCAGGGCCAATCTTCCTCAGCAAAAAGGGGAAGATTGGCAACAGATGTTAGCTCAGGGCTCATCTTCCTCACCAAAAAAAAAAAGCATGGTTTATAAAAGTCGTGTGTGTGTGTGTACACTCACCCATAAATTTTTGAAGCATCGTTGCACAATGGACAGTACCTTGCTCTTTTCTAGGTATTAAGTAAGAGGAAATAAGGCATTCTCTGCACTTTAGTCACTGCTGCTTTTTAGTTTTCAAGAAAATTTTATGCCCACAAGCAAACCTGATGAAAGACGTAAGAAGAATGTAGCTCATGCTTTTTAGACTCTTCCTATCACTGTGGTTTGTTTCCCTTATGACTAACTGCAGAAGATTTATTCTCACGAGCTACTTTAGGTAGAATTGCCGTGTAATTTTTATGCTGCTTTTTTAAAAAGTGCTTTTTGACATCTTTTCTGAACATTTTCTTTCTCATGAATGTTCTTTTCTGTGTCACTTTTTATTGAGCTGAATATAGCAGTTTGAGGTTGGCATGATACCAGTCTATATTTAGCATTCTTTCTTGTAAAGCTCCTCTCAGCATCTTTGTGAAGGCTACAAAGATGTAAGGGTCACATTTTTTTTTGTCATATTATGCTGATCGTTCAGGCCATTTAATCTTAGATAAAAATAATTGTCTCCTTATCCAATCTGTCTACTATACCTTTCATGGCAAGTTGTGGAGAAACATTTGTCTGATAACCAAAAACAGGAATCTCAGAAAAACTTTTGATTATTTAAATCTTTTGTAATTTATTTTTATGTAAATTTTCTTACTGAGTTGTGTCTTGAAAAGCACATCTTACCTGTACAGCTTCAAATAAATATGTTAGGTATGAATCTTATACAACATTTTTAGTCATAATTTTCTACTCACATTGTATTATTTTCCATTTATCAACATTAAATTTCAGGTTCTCCTTGCTAACCTAGTTACATCACTAAATAGAATTCATTTACATATGACTTTTTCATGCATTTTTTTTTTTTAGTTTGAAATAGGTTATTTTTTATCTAAGCTGTTAAAAATATCAAAAATGGAAAATTCAGCTATAATCCTCAAAAGTCTCCAGTATTTTGATAGAGGCCCCTTTCACTACATGTGTGTGTATGTGTGTGTGTTTTGTCTGTTAATCTAATGCTCTTTTGATTGCACTCATAGAACTTAAGGACACTTTAAATTTCTTCTAACTTTTTTTACTTAAAGAAGAAAAGCAATGTATAAAACATCTCAATTTTTCAAGTTCAGTATATATGTTGCTGCAGAAGTTACCATGGTGTGATGTGAAATTTCTTCACGAAATTTCCAGCCCTGAAATTCTTTTGGGTTTAAAGTATTCATTTTCTAGAATCTTTCTGGAGAAATGTAAATATTTTTTCCCCAGATTGGATAATATGTTCATCTTTTGACTTCTAAAGATGAATTTATTTAACCAGATAAGTTATCATCTCCTAGCCAGATAAGTTTGGATGAGAGTTAGAAAGGTGTGTGAAAGGTACAGAGTAGGAGGTACTATCTAAAGATGGGCTCCAATTAGTGGGAGAATTGCACAAATCGTGATGAATGAGAGAAGGAGAAGGAGCACTAAAAAATAATAATTATTATTATAAGCCTATTTCACAGTTTATTTTAGGATGGTCAGAATTATAAAACGTGTTTCAAAGGAAGATAAAATTAGTTTCCCATTTTAGATCATCATCAGTTATTTATTGTCTGAAAGCTCAAATTTGTTAAGTTATATATCATGCTATTTTTGGCCTAAGAGTAATTTGAATGATGCTGTCAAAGGTCCAACTATAATATGAACATTCCTTTGGCAATAGGGTCAAATTTTTACTTCAAAATAGTCCAAGAGGCTTCCTCGTGTTAAACAACTAGAACCAGATACTCCTCCTTGTTCATTCATGTATTTATTCATTGAACAAACTTTTACTGGAACCAACTCTATGTCAAGTCTTTGAACAAATAAACAGACTCTGGTCCTTGCCCTCAGTGGATTATCTCTGCTAGTGTATTTCATTTGTTGGGATACGTATAATTTACTCCCACCTCTATGTTAAGAAAGAATCATAATGATTTAGTGTTCACAAAATGGAAAGAGTATTTGAATAAACATTTATACTCATTTGGGACTCAATTAAATTCATGCTGGACCAGAGATTTGAGGAATGAGGTCTGGATGAATGATGAACTATAGTTCTTAGTTTAAGCTTATGATTTTTATTTCTTGTATACTGAGACTTGTGGTTCGAATCATAGACCTACCAGAAAACATAATTGAGCAGAGTATTGGGGATATATAAACATTCTGTTTTGCTTGATGAGCTTGGGTCAGTGTTATGATACATAAATCACTCCACACTCTCATCAGTAACTTGAAGTCATTAGCATATTTTTATACTTGTAAACTTTTATAAAATCCATTGTAAAATCCCTACCATAACTACCAAGCCCATGGATGCCACCAACCCATCAGTCCTTTTGCAGTTTCTCAGTCTTTATCTTTCACTCTACACTCCTCAGGTTCCACGACCCATTATTTTGGTCACTTTCTTAGTGATACCTTGCATGCCATCATTTTCATCACTTTTTTATGCTAACCACTCCCAGACTTTATTGCCCATAAGCTATACTTGCCGAGCTAGACTTAATCGTAGATTATCTCAATATTAGTTCATTCTTTTGTCTCTGTATAAGACATTTCTCTCCTTTGCCTCCCTCCACCCCATCTTATTTCACATCTATCATTTCCTTATATGTTAACTAAAGTATTGCTTCCTATTAAGTAAACCATTCCTGTCACTGCAAACTAGGTCAAGTTACCCCATTATTGACTTTCACTGTAGCTTTGAATTCCTTCTTTACAGTATTTATCCCAAGTACAATTGTTTGTGTAATTTTTCTTTTGTTTAATGTTAGTAATTATTCTAGAAGATGTGTTTTGTTTTGTTTTTTTGTCAGAGGGCCTGTGTCTGCCTTGTTTACACAGTTATCCAGAGCAAAGGGAGCATGCAGTAAATGTATATTAAATGGATGGATACATATTACGTCTGCTCTAAAATGGAAATAACCAAGAACACATGGGTGGTAATACCAGCGATGTGGTCGAGGAGACTTCTAAGGTCTCTTCTAATTTTGAGTCTGTGCTTTTGTAGATGAAAAGGAAATAATTAATTTGTCTACACAATATGGGTAAAGTAGAAAAGCTAAGAAAACATATATTTAAGCAGTGTGAATTTGAGAAGAATTGTAGCATTAATTCTAAATTGATATTAGTATCACATGGATTTCACATTTTGTTTAAAATTTATGTTTTGGAGTGGAACCAAACACCAACAGCATAGGCAGGGCTAAAGGAGAAAGAGAAAATTAGAGGAGAGAGGTACGAAAAATTCAAGTCCGGGTGTAGAAATTGAGCTTCATTGATGAAAAATAGATAATGGTCCATACTGCTTATTGTTGACCAGCAGTTTTGCCCAGATGCCCATTAATCTAGGAGCATCTCGAGCTATATTATGACTCTGATATATGGTTAGATCACACATGACACGGCCTACTTTCTGTGAGGAATAAAGGGCAAGACTTCCAAGAAACACTTGACCAAATCTCTAGAAAAAACTGTTTAATTTTTCACTTCTGCCAAAAGGCTGCTGTACTTTTCCAAACATTTTCAATTCTAGAATTCAGGCATCCTTGAGTGGAAGGAATTTTAAATCCCAGGTTCTTGGTTTGAATTTTTTATTTGTAGTAGTGCTAGAGGATTCCACTTCCTTCTCAATGCTATAGCCTGATGATTATCTTGTGAGAAATATTAATAATAATAATAATATAAGAACCTGTATTTTAAAGTATCTGCCTATGGGGAACTTAATATAATCAATTTTAAAAAATATCATTTCTGAGGCCAGACCTCTGGCGTAGTGGTTAAGTGCTGGCGGCCTGGGTTCAGATCCCAGGCGCGCACCAATGCACCACTTGTCAGGCCATGCTGTGGCGGTGTCCCATATAAATTGGAGGAAGATGGGCACAGATGTTAGCCCAGGGCCAGTCTTCCTCAGCAAAAAGAGGAGGATTGGCATGGATGTTAGCTCAGGGCTGATCTTCCTCTTAAAAAAAAAAAATCATTTCCCTTCTATTTAATACACTGATATCCCTCAGAAATGACTTAAACTGCTGAGACTAAACTGAAGGATAGTGAAATGAAAAAGGTGATTTACCCAATTAACACAGCAAGGGAATTGTCTCATTCCAGCATGTGGTGCGTAATTGTACACAAAATACACAAATCCTGCTAAGTGCACTGCATTAATTTGATTCCTGGTTTCTGTCCCTGAGGATAGCATCGTAGTCCTAAATTAGCTGAAATTATGAATACTTCTGCTTTGTCACTCTTTGACTATTACCTCAAAGACTCTTTGGCAGGAGTTTGCTTCTTTTACTGCCCCTGCTGTGACATTCATCATAATTTTAAAAGAGAAGGTTTAAGTTGTTTGGTTAAGTCTATGAATAAATAGATCAGCAGTCTATAAACTTGACAATCTCCTTTCAGGAGTAGAGTGATTATGAGACAAATATTTTGTCTTACACTTAATTATATATATTATTATATATATAATATATAATTTATAACAATTTATAACTATGTATACTATATATTTATAATATATAATATGCATCATGTGTGAAATATATATGTATGTGTGTGTGTATATATATATATATATATATATATATATATATATATATATATACTCTTTCTTCAGAATTTGGAATACAATTAAAATCCACTGGTTCATTTTAAGATTGACACAGCTCTTCTGAGACTTAATATTGTTTCTCATTTGTTGAACAAATATTTCTACAGTGCTTTATATGCACCAGATACTATTCTAAGTACTTTATAAATATTAACTATTAATCTTCATAATGATCCTGTTGGGTAAGGATGATTTCTATCTTCATTTTAGAAAAGAGGAAATTGAAGGACAGGGATAGCATATAACTTGCATAAATTTATCCATCTGGGAAGTGGAAGAATTAAGATGGGAACCCATGCAGTCTGGCACCTAAGTCTGTACTCTAGGCCCCTGTGTTTTGCTGCCTCTTATTGAAAGAGCAATTGCTATGGACTGAATGTTTGCTACCCCCAGAATTCATAGGTTAAAGCCTTAATGTGAGGGTATTTGGGGGTGGGACCATTGGGAGGTAATTAGGTCATGAGGGCGGAGCCCCCATGATGGGGTTTATGTCTTTATTAGAAGAGGCAGAGAGCTAGCCCTTTCTCTCTACCATGCGGGGCTACAATGAGAAGGTGGCTGTCTGTAAACCAGGAAGAGGGCCTTCACCAAGAATCCGACAACACTGGCACCCTGGTCTCCGACTTTCAGCATCCAGAACTGTGAGAAATAAGTGTTTGTTGTTTAAGCCACTCCATCTCTGGTGTTCTGTTGTAGCAGCTCAAAATGACAATGACAGCAATATTTCTCTGGCAAACATTTCCTATATTTGAGGAAAATCAGTGAACTATTTGGTTTTCGTTACACATGCATGTCTATACTATATTAAGATCCATGTGCATCTAATGATGCTTTAAATATAACAGATAAAATGATACTGTGGAAAAAAAATTGATTTAAAGATTAGATACTCCTGGGTATGTGTCCAGATACACTACCCATGTGATATAGTGCAAATCATTTTATCTCCACGAGACCTACTTTCTTCTGTGTGGGATAGGTATTATAATTCATAACTTTCAAGTATTATAATTCATAAGTTTTTAGTATAGTCAATTACTAGCAATACTACTACTGTGATTACTATTATTACTAGTAGTTCTACATCACCTTAGATTACCAAAGTTCTGACAGAATTTCTATTCAATCCTATATCTAATCATAAACTAATTGAAGTGGTCTATATCAATAAAATTTTGTCCCCTAAATATACAAGAAAATAAGAAAAAAGTGAAACAAAGGAAGCAAGAAAATTTAAGAGAATCAGAAAATGCTTTAAGCCATCATTGTATTCATAGCATATTAACACAGACTAACATTTTATTTTAAAGGGTGGATATATTGATATGGTTTTATACACTGCTGATTGAAATAAAAATACCTTATCAAGACACGATGTAATTTTTTTATTTCAAATATGACATAGTCAACATTATTTCTACAACCTAGATAAGATGGATTGAAAAGTTTATAGTGACATCAATGTTATCTCACTGAAAGGTTGTTTAACCTTATATGAGCTAAAGATTTTACTAGAATGTGTTATTGGTACTGTATGGAAAAGGAGTTAGGCTAGATTCTCCTGAGTTTCATATAAAGCACAAATAAAGTAATTCATTGTTATCATTTATCCTTAATTAAGCTAGAACAACAAAGAGTTAAACCTCTGATTCCAGTTTCTATTGATTTCAAATTTGAATAGAAAACTAGTATGAATGGAAATGACAAGGCCGCATTCTGTAACTGATTCACAATATATATTTGGGCACAGAATAGTCTCAGTTAATTATTTGCTTCTGTAGGGGAAGAAATGAAGTTCTGAATTCCCAGTTATTGATCAGTCTCATTTCTTTGTAAAAATATAAATGACTTATTTAGCAGCATAATGAGGACTAAGTAATCAACAATTCCTATTGGGCTTCTTCTGGTTTTGAAACGGTATATTCATAGATATCATTCCTATCTCTGGAAGTCTGCATTTTTGTATAAAAAAGGTGAAAAACTTGTAAGAAACCCTAAAATAAAATAAACACACTCAAACTTATTATAACTATTTGGATATAGTATAAAATTTTGTAAGTGTGAATATGCACTAGTTCTCTAGCTGTGGTAAAGTAATATGTATTATGGTATCTTCCTAAACCCAAATTGTTGTCATCTGGTTACAGAATTGTCTTTAGCTTAGAAGCTTCAAAAGGTGTTCAAGAAATACTCATTGAAATACCTTGAAACTAAAGTGGAATATTTAGTTTAACTCATTTCTGGCCCTACAGTGTAAACATGAATTATATCTTTGAAGAGTAGTTTTTTTTTTTTTTACTTTAAGGACCTCAAATTATTTTAGTGATGATATAGATATCCTCTACATATAAATTTGCTGGTTTTAATCAATAAAATATCTTAAGTTCTGTGTTGATTTCCAATATAGAGATTAAGTACTTAACCGTCTAGGCTGGCAAATCATATTTGATCAGTATATTAGTTTCCTATGGCTGCTATAACACATTGTTAGAAACAGTGACATAAAGCAACACCAATTCATTATCTTTACATTTCTGGAGGTCGTTAAGTCCAATTTGGGGCTTGAGTGAAAATCGAGATGTGGGCAGGGCTGCATTCCTTCTGGAGGCTCTAGGGGACAATCAATTTCCTTGCCTGTTCCACCTTCTAGAGGTTCCCTGTATTCCTAGGCTTGTGACTCCATTCCATCTTCAAAGCCAGCAGTTGAATCAGTCAGAACTCTGCTTCCCTCCTCATCTTTTTCTGGCTCTAATTCTCCTGACTAGCTCTTTCACTTAAAAGGACTCTTTTGATTACGTTGGGCCCATGAAATAATTCACGATAACCTCCCCATCTCAAGATCTTTGGCTTAATTACATCTGCACAGTCCTTTTGCTACATAAGGTAACATGTTCAAAGATTCCAGATTAGGACATGAATGTCTTTGGGGATGGGAAGAGGAGAGGCATGATTTTTTCTACCACAATGAGTACAGTAGACGTTTTCAGGTGAGGGTGGATAGGTAGCTGCCTAGACCAGGCCCATTTCCTTTGTTGGAAAACTATCCCTCTAGCCACAGTAATATACTCTTCTATTTCTATTATTTCCACATGCTACCATAGTCCAAATATTTCTCAAGCACACACAACACACATATACACCATTACAATCACCACCATCACCATTGTAATACAGGGATGGTTATCACATTCAAGCTGATCAAATAAATTGTCTCTCCAGAAAATTTGTAGACTCAGGGTTAAGGATGCTCATCAGTATCTTCTATGACTTGAACAGAAATGTGATAAGAAAACCAGAATGAGAAGGCCTTTTGGGTGAAATGTGTACTAATAAGAAAGGCATGTGTGCCTCTCTGCTTACAGAAAAAAAGTTGAAGCAGATGTAGAAAGATGAGTGGAGAAAAGACCCCACCTGGTCATTAAGAAACACAAAGAGTAGCCTCAGTTATTCATGGATTTCTAGTTCATGTTTTCAATTCCTGTGAGGCTGTCTCTACATCCTGCCCTTGAGTTTTATGACAAACCAATAGGGTGAGGGAACCAGCTTTTGAGAGCCACATTGTTCATATCTTCCCATCTCTGCATTCAACGGCATCATGTTCATAGCTTGAAACCTGCCATGGTGGGAGTATTTACACCATGGAAATTGGTAAGTGCTATGAATGTGGGATGGAGAGCCACTTGTTAAATACTTACTAGCACACAACTGGACATAACCCTAGATCCTTCAGTCAGTTTCTTTCCCTTTGCATAAATTGAAATGAAAAGTGCTTTAACCAAAATAAGGGTGATTGATTTAGGACATTTACATTCTTGGCCTACTCCTTACTAGAACGGATGTGTACTTTCCTATAGAAATTTTGGGTTTTTGTTTTTATGTAGTAAACTGCCATATTTTGGAGGAGACAGGCAAAAGGACAACCAGTTGAAGTAAAAGAAACAATAAATGCATCTCTTATTCATTAAGATTAGCAATTAATTCCATTTAGGAATGCTGGAAGACTTCTAGTATGGGGTGACTGTTCAGCAGAGCCTTGTACAATGGGTAGCATATTTATAAGTGTTACCACTTCGAGGGACTAATATAAACCCAAGCATAGATGGAAGAAAATGCAGAGTGTGGGTGGCTGATTAAAAGAATTGTTGCTTGGTAGGCATGTTTTTACTTATTCAGAATAAATTAATTTCTGTTTCTTAATATCAAACATTAAAAATGAAGATCGCCCTCAAATATTTTCTACTCCAAATTATCGTGTGGCCTTTGTTTACACAACTTGTAAATAAAAATGTTAAATAGATAATGAATACAAGGTGGAAATATGACATCACCCCATCAAGAGCAGTTGGAGATTTTTTTTTTGGTGAGGAAGGTTGGCCCTGAGCTGACATCTGTTGTCAATCTTCCTCTTTTTTGCCTTGAGGAAAATTGTTACTGAGCTAACATCTGTGCCAATATTCCTCTATTTTTTGTACGTGGGACACTGCCACAGCATGGCTTGATGAGCAGTGTGTAGGTCCACACCCGGGACCCGCCGGGCTGCCGAAGTGGAGTGTGTGAACTTAACGACTACGCCACCCGGCCAGCCTCTCAGTTGGAGATTTTAAAAGCCAAATCTGGTCATTAATACCACTGGCTCAGAAGTTTGCCTTGAATCTGTGATTTGATTCGTCATTTACTGTGGATGATTCTAGCTCAGCAGTGATGACAGAGAATAATGAAGGGATCATAATTAGTTGGTAGTTATAAATTCTGTCTGGTTATATTGACTAAACAAAGGACACATTAGTTTCTAAAACTAAACTAAACATTTGGAAGGCTTGTTTGATATGGAAGTGTCCATTACAAATCCATTAGATTTGTTTCAAAAAATCACACTGAGAAAGAAATGGATGTCCTTATTAAAGAATACAGACTTGATTTTCTTTATTTTTTCAATAAAAGCTACCCCAGTATGCACAGTGGTTTAAAAATTAAAATTTAGAGTTTTAAAATAGGAAAAGGATTGATTTTCTAAATTATTTTGATGACATTTTAAAGAACAATTTATTTCTTTGAAACAGATGTTCTCCATTTCTATTTCGAGCCCTTTAAATGTTAAAAAAAAGAAAAAACTGGAAACCAAATTGCATGAAAATAAGTATCAGAGACATGCCCACAATGAACACATTAAAGATAAGGGTGAGTGATAGCAATTAAGACATTTTCCATTTGGTAGCATCTACCCTTGTTAACAATTATGTATTTAACTTGGTTAATTTTTTGTTCACAAATCTCCATTTTGTACTTATAACCACCTGTAGTGTTTATGACAATGTGAAATAATAATTAAAATATTCCCTTGGAGCTATTGAACATATGGCACGTTGAATCCTGTGTTGCTTTCACTGTGACACTGGTTCTATTTTTTTATATGTTTTCTCAACATGGTTATTTTAAGTTTTGCTGAAGCTTCAGCGACGAGACAACCATTTGAAAGGAAAAGAAGAATCAGGGCTTTTTTTTTGTTTGGCGACTGGGCTGTGTGATATCTTTGATGCATGCTTTGTCCAAACTTGAAATAAAAATATAACAAACTTGATGTGTTTGAAGTAATTAGGATGAGATGTCAACCTTTACTAAAGCAATCAGGGCTGAGAGGCAAGAGCCTTACATTCTAATGTCTTTCAGTCACCTTATTTCAGCGTGGCACATTAATTTTTGACAATAACGGTCAAACCCATATCTACATATTGAATTTCTTGCCTACAATAGAATGTTTTGATTTCAAATATTGGGATTCTATTTTTTAAGGGGAGGGTTATGTATTAAACTTTATAATGTGTGAATTAAAAGCACCATCTAAGCACTAAGAGTATGAAATGTACAATATTTTTAAACAACTGCCCATCAAAAAGAGACATAGAAGATTTGTTTCAAAATCACAATATGTTTCCAAGCAGTCATCACTGGGAAATCATTCACATCCCTTTCCGCAGTACTGAAAATTCTTATGAGATATCATTAGACTGTTACAACTTATAATGGAAAAATCAATGCAGTAAGAAAATTAAATTTTACTGATAGCCTTTAGGCAAAATGCAATGTTAAAATGCATTTTAGCTTCCCATGTGGTTCATAGGCAAAGAAAGAAATGGAATCTGGGTTAGCTGTCAGTGCAAAGTATTTTTTTAGAAGCCAATAGCCCCGCCTCTGAACCAAACTCTTTCCTAATGCATTTGTTTCTTGATTACTTAATAATGTGAAAATAACCATCCTAATCTGATGATTTGAAAGGTCAGAAGTCTTTTTTATTTAAAAAAAAAAAAATTCCCTAGTCAAAATCAATGAAGAGATTCTCAATCTTCCCAGGAAGAGGAGTTAGCAGAGAGAAAATGGATTCATCTCTTATGCAATGTAGCAATGACATTTGAACCCCTAGGGAGAGAAGGGGTGGGGGAGAGAAACAGAAAAAGAATTGGGGGAGAGGGACAGACAGAGGGAGACACTGGTGCTAAAAAAGCAAATTCATCAAGCTGCCACCTGTATCTTGTGAAGGTGTGACATATAGACTACACTTGATGTATTTTGTAATCACCGAAAGCGGCCACTTTCTTTTGTTGGCAGACAGATATAGCAGACAGGGATTGACACTCATGCATTTTATGCATCTTGCATCTATAATAAAGTCATGCTTTATAAGAGTGATTTAAATGACAATGTTATTGGCTTAATTATCAAGCGGAATGTGCAGAGTTAATTTCTAGATCATAAATACACTAGTGTTTTACAACTCCTTTTCTACTTTAGACCATGACTAAAAAATTCATTTATTGCTCTCATAAAATGCAGTGACTAGGTAGAGCACATAGTTTTTTTCCCATTTGATTTCCAGAAAAAATTTTATAGTACTCCTTTTGCAATTTGCTTGTTATTTCATAGTAAGTATTAATAATTTTTCCCAACTGGGTAGTCTTCAAAAGAGTATGTTTATAGTTAGTATTAAAAAATTATTCTCAGCTTTAAATTCTTAATAATGATAATTATTAGTATTTGAAAGCACTTAGATAATTTTGTTGATGTCCACAATGTCAAATAATAGGGAAGAAAACTATTTTTCCAAGTGAAGCTAGACAGTAATTTCAGTTACCTAAATGATATTGGTCATGCTAATATCATCACAATACTATATATATTTTCCATATTTAAAAAATAATTTTTGTGTCTTTCTGAAGACTTGTTGCTTTGTTGATTTTCTGGCCCACACTGAACTTTTCTAAAGTCACTTACTGTGAGATTTATTCTCAACAACTTCTAGAAAGTTATTTTAAACTCTTTTTATAGAGAATCAAGTGAGAAAAAGTTTATTTAGGCAATGAATCATTTAAAATTGGGGGGAGAATCTAAGATATACATTTGAATCATATATAATTTATCTAAAGTAATGTGAATTTGATATAAATGAATACAGAAAGCATACTTTCTTGAACAGATCATATCACGATTCCTTTTCTCAGTTTTGCCATGAAAATTTCCTGGGTTGTATTGCTTAACCTATCCAAATTGCTTAATGAACTTTAGCTTACAAATTTATTGGAATCATAAACTTTTCATATCTTAGCCAAATCTTGGAAATGATAGAGTTCCTCTTTCTCCCTAATTGTATCCTCATTTTACTGATGAGAAAGCGAAGGCAGAGATGAAATGCGGTTTCTCCATGGTCACAGATTAAGGATTCAACCCTGACCTGCTGCCTCAGAGTACAGTAATTATTCCAATAAACTGTGCTGTGTAATTTAGAGAAAGAATTAGCATTTTGAAGTTCAGTGGTCCCTCTTCTAGATTCCTGAAAACCTGGGAAGAAAACTCTGTAATGAAAAGCTTGAAACTATCAGTTTCAAAAAATAGGATTGGGGACAGGGAAAGACCATGAAACTATAAAAGTCCTAAATTCATTTCACAGTCATTGTAAAGACAATATCCAGCATATTTAAAATGATATGCACGCTCTATCTAATCTATCTATCTATCTATCTATCTATCTATCTATCTATCTATCTATCTCTCTCTCTCTCTCTCTCTCTCTCTCTCTTTCTCTCTCTCTGTCTATCTTACTAAAATTTTCTAGGCTCTGACTTCCCACCAACTTCAATGAGGTATTTATAAAATCATTGTGTTTATTGCAGATGCTTTATATAGGATGCTTCCCTCTCCTAATTTATTCCATTATCTCTAAATAGCTATCTGAATTATACAGCACAAGTTATTCACTTCAGCATTCTGGATCCTTCTGTGGCAAACCCTGTGCATGACCTGTGCCTATCCAGCTCCATCCTGCTTCACTGTCCTGGGGTTATTCTTACTCATCTTTTTCTCCTTTCCCATGGCTTCACTGAAAACAATTTCTGTTCTCTCCTATGTGCCTTACTTCTCTCTCCTAATCTTTGAATTCTCTCATTTTCTTATTTCTTATTCTTTCTTATTTCTTATTCTCAACAAATATTTGGGATAGAAATAATATTTATTATTCCCAACAAAAATGACTTGAAATATGTGCAATATGTGTATATCTGAACCCAAATGTGGAAAATTACTGGATGTGTATACAGAAGTAAATTTGTTGAATTAAGGATTTTCAGTTAGAGAAACTTGCATTTGAGTCTGGATATATTTACTGGGATTAAATAACATTCTGTGTCTGTGTGTATGTTTTAACAGTGGAGTAAAAACCATTGAAATATGCGGATATAAAGTAAGAACATTCCTTTCAGTAAAATTAACATGTATTTCAACTTCCAGGATTTGGAATCTTGTTCTCTTATTATTATTATTATTTTTTTGACTTTTAAGTTGTCACATTTCAGTTGACAACTCAATGATCACTTTCCCACCAAAAATACAACAGTAGTTCTACACAATACCTTATCTAGAATAGATCCATTCCTTCGGTTTTCAACATAAGTTTTCTAAAACAAAGGCATTAACAACTAGGCTAGCATGTCGAAAAGAAGAGGTGAGCTCTGTGGAAGGACAATAGTTCATTCTAGTTCTCAGGAGATACCAATTTGCCCCCAGAAATGACCCTTTTATCAGTGAAAACTGTTCACCATTCTTCCTGTCTGGAGTCAATATAATATTTGCTCAACTCTTAATGCAGAGTTGAAAACATAGCATAATGTTCTATGGAAATAAGTCTTAAAGCTTATTTCTTACTCTGAGTTATAGATATATCACAGGCATGAACAACTGCTATTTTAATTTTTTTATTTGGTAAGAATAGCTCTTCCTTCCCCATCCAACTGCTGACAGCTTTATAGTTTGGATACTTGGTGGTTTGGCTTGTGATTAGCTTCTTACATCATTGTTTTGGGTCTTGGGAACATCATGCTTTCTCCCAATTTACCTCACAGGAACAAGTTTAAAGAGTTGGTTAAATCACTTTCTTCACAGTGTGATATTGAAGCCATTTGTCCGGAAAACAATTGACCGTCAGTGACTTATTTCACTATACTGTACTTTATGTTTTAAACAACTCTCCTTCTCCTCCAGGAACAATACCATTAGAAAAGAAGCTATAAATTGTGAGCCCTTGCAGACCTACGGTATTGCAATGACTTAGACATATTGGCCTGATTGTCATTTTAAGTGTTTCACAGCTTTAAAAACACTCATTTCACTGTAGTTCCCCGTAAGGTCCTTGAGTCTGGAAGAGTTAATGATTCTCTGAAAATACTGTACTTTACTGTACAGCTACATGAGTTCTTAGATCATACATACTGAGAAGATATGGTTTGTTTCATTTTCTAAAGATTGTGAAGATGGCACTAAAAATGTGAACTCCAATGTTTCCTGTCACCCTCTTATATAGGGTCCTGCACTGGAGGAAAGCACAGTAATTTTTATATGACTGGCTTTTTACGTATGCAGTTGTTTTTTTTATTTTTTTTTTGTGAGGAAGATCAACCCTGAGCTAACATCCATGCTAACCCTCCTCTTTTTGCTGAGAAAGACCGGCTCTGAGCTAACATCTATTGCCAATCCTCCTCTTTTTTTTCCCCCAAAGCCCCAGTAGATAGTTGTATGTCATAGTTGCACATCCTTCTAGTTACTGTATGTGGGACGCAGCCTCAGCATGGCAGGAGAAGCGGTGCGTCGGTGCACGCCTGGGATCCGAACCCGGGCCGCCAGCAGCAGAGCGCGAGCACTTAACCGCTAAACCACAGGGCCAGCCCTACATATGCAGTTTTAAGGTAACATTCTAGGGTAGTGGTGATAACCACTTAACAGATGAGGGAACTAGGGCTCACAGAAAACAATAAAATTCCAAGATCACTCATCCAATAAGTGACACACCCTGGATTTAAATCCAGACCTGACACATTCTGAAAGCTAGTTTTTCTTCTATATCATGGAAGCCTTTGGAAATTAATGAAACGTTTATGACAACACATAAAGTAAAGGTAGGATGCTCTCAGATTATCATAAGGAAAATACCCAAGTGTCTTGAAAGTATGAATGTGCTGCAGATAGGCTTAATGTAAATGTCAGGGGGTTGCGGCAGCAGTTTTTAATGAACTGTAGCAAAGTCTCCATGATGTAAATTTTTCTAAGTTACATTTTTATATCTACTGATAACCAAATATGATCTGTTGATGCCTTCATGAAAGAAAAATCAGATTTAAAAACTGCAATGAATCATTAATATCATATATTTTAACAATATTACATGTTCTTAAAGACAACAAAACGTGCTGCATGCTATTTACAATACCTTAAATATTAACAACATATTACACGATAATGCAGTAGTCATAAGATAGCAAGGCAGATGCATGAAAATGACACAGAAACTGTCAGCATGACTTTCTGATATATTCTGCTGCCCATTGTTATGGGTTTCAGGTAGAGTTCTGGTTCCAGAATCCTTCTCTTATTCCTCTCCCCTATAGTGTTCTGATTCTGTACATGGAGAAGAGGGTAATCATTTGGAAAAGACAATCACTTGATTAAGAATTGGGCAGGCCTCCAGGCATGTCCAGGAATGTTGACCACATAGGAGATAATAAGCAAGTAAAACACATGAAGCCTGAGCTCCAGGCTTTAAGACGTGGTGTCCTGCAACCTCCGATGAAGTGTAGCCATATGAATGCCCTGGATTTGGATCAATCGGATTTGCAAATTTTTAGATGAGAGAGAGAGGTGAATTGGCAACTAGTCCTGGCTAGGAAATGCTGGAGAAAGCTGGTCAGCAAGTAAAATAAGGTTCCTGCCCCATGGTGTGTGTGTGTGTGTGCGTTTGGGTATATGCACATGAATTTTTTTGTAGCACATGATCTAAATTCATCTTAAGATATCCAATCTTACATAAAGATTGTTCCATTCTTCCCCTCCACATCATCTCCATTTACCAATATCTTTCTTTTCAATATCTTTTTGTAGTAATTTAGTTGTAAACAATGATGTTGCCTTCTCACAGGATTGAAAGAAAGAGGGCATTTCTGAAATATTAAATTTCAGTTTAATAATCTAAGTTCACCATGATAACTTGTGACCTTTAGGCCACTTTCTTGCAGTGACCAAGGATGTTAGCGTCATAGCCTATGGAGTTCTTAATAACTTGAAGCTGATAAAGCATGCTTTCTTGAACACTGAAATGTGGCTATTCCTGGACATTCTAGTTTATCAAAATAGAGGGTAGGGGTGATGAATGCAAAAACAGGTGGCACACAGTCCAATGGTTTGTGAAGGGGAGAGAGGGATGTGAGAGAGAGCTACAGACTGTTTCTTCAAGATTCTTTTTAGAAATCCAAGAAGATGAGTTAATAATTTGACTTAGCTAGCGCCTTATACTTTAAGAAATACTATAGTGTAATATGAAAATGATCTTTTTAATATATGTAGACAATTAGACTAGTGCTGGCTTATTTTATAGATATATTCATCGTGTTAATCTTGCACAAAGGCTATTTTTATAAGTTAAATAAAAGTTGAGTTTTAGTTTTATCCATTCAGCATATTCCATTTCCCCCAGAAATTTTATATCTTTTTAATTTTCCACTTTTTTAAATATAGCATTTTTCTTCTGTCTTTTAAAGTGTGTTCCACCATTATTTCTGCCTTTAGAACTCCTGTACATTCTTCACATGACCCAAACAGGTGAAATGTCACTTCTTATAAAATCTCCCCCAATTCTCTTGGATAAACCCAGTAACTTCTCCTTCCCAAGTTTATCATTACACTTTTTACATTACTTCTTCTTTCTTCTTGGCTGTAAGCTCCTTAAGAACATAGACTCTTGTCTCTTCATCATTACTGTCTTCCTGGCATGTAGAACAACCTGGCATATAGAGTAGGTTTTCAAAAACTGTTTTATAAATTACTGAAGTGGCTTGTGGCCAAATCTATTATAGACAGCTGTTGTTTTATATAGCATTTTTAAAAAACCCAAATACACACAAGGTCCATCCATGTTGTTGCAAATGGCATGATTTCATCTTTTTTATGGTGGACTAGTATTCCATTGTGTGTGTGTATGTGTGTGTGTGTGTGTGTATATATATATATATATATATATATATATATATATATATATATATACATCTTCTGTATCCATTCATCCATTGATGGGCATTTGGGTTGATTCCAAGTCTTGGCTATTGTGAATAATCCTGCAGTGAACATACAGGTGCATATATCTTTTTGAATTAGTGTTTTCATATTCTTTGGATAAATACCTACAAGTGGAATAGCTGGATAATATGGTATTTTTATTTTTAGTTTTTTGAGAAATCTCCATACTGTTTTCCATAGTGGCTGCACCAGTTTGCATTCCCACCAGCAGTGTATGAGAGTTCCCTTTTCTCCACATCCTCTCCAATACTTGTTATTTCTTTTTAATAATAGTCATTCTGATGGGTGTGAGGTGACATCTCATTATAGTTTTGATTTGCATTCCCTTAATAATTAGTGCTGTTGAGCATCCTTTCATGTGCCTATTGGCCATCTGTATATCTTCTTTGGAAAAATGTCTATTCATATCTTCTGCCCATTTTTTGATCATGTTGTTCATTTTTTTGTTGTTGAATTGTATGAGTTCTTTATATATTTTGGAAATTAACACCTTATTGGATATAGAATTTGCAAATATTTTCTCCCAAAAGATGAAATCGTGCCATTTGAGACATGGATGGACCTTGAGGGTCTTATGTTAGGTAAAATAAGTCAGACAGAGAAAGACAAATACTGTATGATTTCACTCATATATAGAAGATAAATAAACAAACACATAGATAAGGAGAATAGATTGGTGTTTAGGAGAGGGGAAGGCGGTGAGGGGAGGGCGACAGGTGTAAATGGGCACATATGTATGGTGATGGATGGAAACTAGATTTTTGGTGATGAAAACAAGGCAGTCTATACAGAAGCTAAAATGTAATGATGTACACCTGAAATTTACACAATTTTATAAACCAATGTGGCCTCAATAAAATAATTAAAAAAAAACCCAAATAGTCCATTAAGTAACTACGAGAAGATACAGTTAAATTCCCTTACACACTTAAAAAATCTTTTATTGTTTCCTTTGTTTAAATTGCACTTATTGAGTACTTACTCTGTACAGAACACAAGTGTCAAGGGTTATAGAAAGATGCATGGATTGATTGCCTGCCGTCACATCTAAAGGAGGATATAAGCCATGTACAGAAATACCCACCAGGCCAAGTTGAATGTGATAAATGTTATGGGGGAACTCTAAAGAAAGGACTATGGAAGTCCTTAGGAGAGAGAGAATTATTTCAGCATCTTTATTTTTTCTTCATTCATTCAGTAATATTTTTGGAAAGGCTATTATGTGCCAAGCACTACGGGTACAGTGGTGAATTAGATATCATCTCTACCTTAAAAAATTCATAGTTTAGGTAAAGTTGAGGTGATATTGGAAATGCAGTTAAGTGGACAAACAATTCTCATATAATGCACCAAATGCCATTATGGGAACAGAACCTAGAAAACATCTATTCAAAACAAGGCAGTAGAGATGTCAAAAGAATAACACTGATGCTACTATATCACTTTAGATTGTCAAATATGTTGAAAACATTTTCCTTCCCATGCATAAATATGCCTGAGCTTATTACTTATATGCATGGTTTTAATTCGTGTAAGATAAAACAGTCCAAAAATATAATTTACCTACTGAATAGTTGTTGCATGATCAAATATAGCACAATTTCATAATTTTCTCACTTTGAAGAAAGAAACATGTTTGTGATTGAACCTGACAGAGTTAGAAAATTAAGAAAAAGTAGGTTGTAGAGAGAATGTTGTAATGAATTACATGGCTATGAAAACAATCATAATAATTTATCAACCCAGAGGCTGGATAAATTTGCAGTATATTTATATTGCATCTACTCAATGGAAGTAAAGGCTGTGTATATATACAGTTATATATACACACAAATGTACAAGATGAATTTTTAATAACACAGATCAAACAGCATATATGCAAATAGGTTAATAAAATTATAATTAAAAATCAGAAAACCAGGGCATGGAAGAGGAGAGGGAGCAGACATGTTAAGCATGAATATTGGTATAGTTGTTAAATGTAGTACCATTTTGGCTCTGAGCCTCCCGGAAATGAGAGCAAAGACTTATTCTTATAACAGTACAAAGAGCATGTCAATTGGTTCTAAGAGTTTAATGATGGAAACTATTGCATTGATTTAAATTGTGACAGCTGCATACATATATAATTAGAAAGTTAAATATCAAATACCAAAATATATAGATTAAAATTCAGAGATTATGATTTTTTGGCTAGTTGAGGAAGCAAGGATTTTTAAAAAGCTAATTTATTTAGAGTCTGTATCCTCTTAAGCAAGCTATACTATTTGCCTAAATAATACCAAAAAGTGAAAATTTGTGTAATTATGAATATGCAATAGATTTTTCTTTGAAAATTATTAAAAGGTATTTTATTTTGACTTTGTGACCAAGGTAAATTAAGATTTAGAAAATTATGGATAGTTGTGTCATTCATTCTAAAATAGTTCTAAGGCATATGAAATATAAAGATAATTTAGAATATCTTTGCTCTTAAAGGCACTCATGGTCTGTTGGGAGAGAGACAATATGCAGACTCTTGCAGTACTCCTTAATGAATACCAGGAGAGAGGAAGGCAAACATACTGTGGAAATCCATGGAAGGGGCATGTAACACAGGATTGCTCAGGAAGGAAAGAGAGGATTTCACAGAATTCTTCCTGCAGTAAATACAAGTTCTTACTTTGAGTCTTAAATGTTAAGTGAGAGTCAACCATGTGAAAATGGAAAGAAACTTTAAAAAAATATACTTTTCTATATGTTTGCTTAACCAGGAAAAATGATGAAATAAATGTGTACCGGAGGTGAGAAATGGAATATGCAAAGGCTCAGATGTGTAAAGGAGTATAAGGAATTCTGAAAAATGATAGGGCTATAGTGCACTAGGTTGCTAGGTTAGGTATAAGTTAGGGATTGATGGGAGAGGAAGCCAGGTTACTGAAGTTTTTACACATTATCTTAAGGATTTTTTTAAAAATTTCATACATTTCCATAATACCTTAAAAATTTTTTTGTAATACTTAGAATTACACAATTTCCTAAATTATTTGGTGGGCTGTTTTGAATGTCTATCTCCTTTACCAGACCATAAGCTCCATGTAGGCAGAATGGTGTCTAATTCACCCTTCTTAACACATTATGCCTGGTGCATAATCATTGCTACAAAAATGTTTGTTTAATTATGTGAATAAATCTTGGAGACAGTGAAGAACCAATAAGGGATTTTAATACAGTACGAAGAATGTATTAGAAGGGTGAAGTTGGGCGTCAAGGGGATAAGTTAAAATTCTATTTCAGTAATTTAAGAAGTGAATAAATTCTAAGATTTAGGCAATTAGGTAGATGACAAGGCCTTTTGATAAACTAAGTCTTTATATAGGAATCTGTGCCGACTTTATGTATAAATTTCTATAATTCCAAGTTTGATCTTTTAGAAATCACGTTATTATATATAGCATAACACCTGTAGGCAAGTAGTGAGCAATATATGGCCTATGAGAAATATGCTATATGCTTTGCAGGAAGCCCCTCATCTAATAGATGAGAAAAATCCAGGCCTAGAAAGGGTCAAATTTGGCCAAGTCTTCTCTGTTGGACTTTACCTCTTGTACAGTCAACTGGTTATTTCTGGCAGACAAGATGAAGTTAGGTGGGTTATTTATTAAATAACATTTAAGTCTTTCTCATGACTATAACGAAAAATAAAGTGAAAAAGAATGCTGTATTTGTATTTGTCAAGGTCTAGTCATTGAAATGGAAACCACTCTACATATTTTAAATGGTGTGGAGCAATACAGGGAACACACACACAAGAATTTGAAAGGTTTGAATAGCAAAAGGGAGGTAGGAGTGTCAAGTCTGACAACAAAAGGTAATATCGGGGACCCCATGAGTCTACACCTGTGTCATTGCCAGGAACTGCCATATGCTGGTACCAGAGGCAGAAAACTTCCCTCTTTTTTTCTGCTTCTTATTTCCTTCCAGTGCCTCTTGTTAGCAAAATTTAAAGGAAATCAGCTGTCAAGGAAGCCTGGAAAATATAATTCACTGGAAACCAGCTCCATCAGTTTAGAGCAGAGTTTGAAAGGGTGGGTATGGGTCTGGGAAATGACACATAAGCAGCTGGTACAGATGATATTTTGAAGTAAGTGGATTGCGGAGTGTGTCTTCTTGGTTAAAGGTAGCCTTACAGAAATTACTTTTAAAGGGCATATCCCTTACAAATACCACAGACCAATGCGATTTTATAATTAAGTAAATAATCACGTTACTCTAGGAATTACATAATGCATTCACTTCAAACATTGTTTTACTTAACAGCAAAATTTTTTCCAAAGGAAAACATCTTTTTTTTTTTTTTTTGGTGAGGAAGATTAGCCCTGAGCTAACATCTGTTCCAATACTCCTCTTTTTGCTGAGGAAGATCAGCCCTAGGCTAATATTCATCTTCCTCTACTTTATATGTGGGATGCCTGCCACAGCGTGGCTTGATAAGCGGTGTGTATGTCTGCACCCAGGATCCGAACCTGCGAACCCGGGGCCGCGGAAGCGGAGCATGCGAACTTAACCATTACGCCAAGGGGCCGGCCCACCATCATGTTTTTATAATCTTTTGGAAGTGTAAAGCAAAAGTCTATACACCTCCTCCCAAATTTAAAAGATAAAGAAATGAAAGAGAACAACCACATATGACAAGAACAGCCTTTCAATGACACTTAGAGGATTTAAGCGTAATATTTGAAATTTAATTTTTATATTAAAATAAATATATATTTAAAAAATTGAATGCAATTCCTTTATTTGTTAGGAAACTTTATGTTGAAAGTTAGAAACTCAGCTAGAATTAGCTATATAAAGGGAAAAACACTGGTTTGCATAATCAAACCATAAGAAATATATAGCCTCACACTGATAAGACACACATTTGTGCCTGTGTCTTGTGTGTATGCACGGGTGGGTATTTTTCTCAGTTTCTGTTTTTCTCATCTCTTCTTTGTCTACCTGCTGTCTTCCTTCTTTTTGTATGACTATTCCCATAACCTTGGATCCGTGATGAATGACAAATTGGGGCTTATTTCTTTATAACTTCAAAATCAAGGGGAAGAAATTCCTTTCTCTCAGCAGAGTTTAACAGACCCTAGGGAAGAGTTCTGATTGTCCCAGTTTGATCCATGTGACCAACTCTAGGAAAAATATGATTGAGAGTCAGGAATACTATACTTGTCCTAACATGGTTCATTCTTTGTCTATTACAGGAGGGAGCAATTTTCCATTAGTGGGAAATTACACAGACATGGCCCCTAGAGAATCTTTGAAGCATAGGCATTAACCCCAAATTATATGTAGCCTGTGTAATAGCCTCACCCTCTTATATGGCCCCCATGGTAAAACGTTTTCTCTCCACTCCTATGATTTTTTAAAAAATTGTTAACTTTATGTTAACTATATGTGTTAAATACAGTTCACAACAATTGTAGCTGGGTATTTATATATTACTTTTAATTTTACAAACCATTTTATGACACGATATAAATTAAGTTCTCTAAGCAAAGCCCCACTATAATTCTATTAATGTGCTTTGGGTCTCAGGGCTTAAAGGTGCCCCCACATTGGAACCGCACTGCAAGATTTCTAACTTGGTGCAGTGTGCCTTTTGCACTGCTCTGCACATGCAAAAAATTTGAGTCAGTGAAATAATACTTGTTTGAGTGGCACATTACAATTAAAATCAGAGTTGTATATAAATTTAAGGGAAATACATTTAATGACACTTACAGTTGTATTAACTTTCTGAAGCATATTATCGATATACTCTTATTTACATGTTATATAGTAAAACAATTGTTCAGGATTCTAAAATGTTTCTATTGAATTATTTACATTTTGTTCCTTTATATTTCAAGTGTATGCATAAATTAAATTTCTTCACTGACTTTTGAATTTTATTATTACATCTCTGTCCTTTCCTTAACAAAACAAACACATGGAACACTTTCCCCAAAGAGCTTTTGTTATTTCTGATTGTGGACTACAGCAATAGACATTGTAAAACAACAAGAACAACTAATAAACATTTGCAGAGTTTTCTTAAGTGAAAGGGAAGTTAGATAATGTTGAACACTTTTGATGAATTAATTTTTGTTGCTTGCTTATGCAGTAGTTCCTCACAGACCTAATTACTTGTGCATTTTTCTGAGGTTGTGAACACTATCACATTGTCACAATATAAGTGATCCTCGATTATTTTAATTCAAGGAGGATGGAATTCTGAGAAGCAGCTTTGTAGTACATAGGCAGGAAGAACTCTGGCAGAGTTTCTTCTCTCTAAAGACAGACCATCCTCTTCAGAGTTCCTGAATATGGATGACTGACCATATAGTGTGAAAGGATTCATAATGAAATAAAATGTTAAATAAAGAAGACACAACAATAAGAAAACAATCTAATGGAAAAATGGACCAAAGACCTTAACAGACACCTCACCAAAGAAGATTTACAGGTGGCAAATAAGCATATGAAAAGATGATCTACATCATATATCATCAGGGAAATGCAAATTAAAACAACGAGATACCACTATGTACTTGTTAGAATGGCCAAAATCTGGAACACTGACACCACCAAATGCTCTGGAGGACGTGGAGCAACAGGAACTCTAATTCATTGCTGGTGGGAATGCAAAATGGTACAGCCATTTTGAGAGATAGTTTGGAGATTTCTTACAAAACTAAACTAAGTCTTACCGTAAGATCCAGCCATCATGCTTCTTGGTATTTACCCAAATGAGTTAAAAATTTTGTCCATGCAAAAACTGAACACGGTTGTTTATAGCAGCTTTATTCATAATTGCCAAAACTTGGAAGCAACCAAGGTATCTTTCAGTGGGTGAATATATAAATAAACTGTGGTACATCCAGACAATGGAATGTTGTTGAGAGCTAAAAAGAAATGAGCTATCAAGCAATGAAAAGGCATGGACTAACCATAAATGCATATTACTAAGTGAAAAAGCCAATCTGAGAAGGCTACGTGCTATATGATTCCAACTATATAACGTCCTGGTAAAGACCAAACTGTGGAGACAATAAAAAGATCAATGGTTGCCAGGGGTTGGGAGAGGCACAGATGGATAAGTGGAACATGGAGGAATTTTAGGGCAGTGAAAATGCTTTGTATGGTATCATAATGATGGATTTATGTCATTATACATTTGTGCCAACCTATTGAGCGTATAACACCAAGAATGAACCCTTAGGTAAACTCTGGCCTTTAAGTGATTATAATGTGTCAAAGTAGGTTCATCCTTGTTAAAAAAATGACTGATTCTTGTGAGTGATATTGATAATAGTGGAGGCTATGCATGTGTGTGAGCAGGGGGTATATGGGAAATCTCTGTACTTTCCTCTCAGTTTTATTGTAAACCACTAAAACTGGTCTAAAAAAAGTCTTACGAAATAGAGGATTATATTTCACTTCTCAATGTTATCAGTTCATGTTTTTCAAGTATTATACTTTTTTCCCACTTAACTATAAATATAAGTATAACCTTCATGATTCCTCCTTCAAACAAAAATAAATAAAAACTAATAAAATTGAGGCATTCTGTGTCATAAATTGATCTCTGAAATACTTAAAAATATGTTTTTTGATATGTCAGAGGCCTTTATGGCCAAAAATATGTTTTTTGATATGTCAGTGTCTTATGGGACCTGCTGTAATGTTTTATAAACGGAGGACACTTTAAAGCTGCAGTCCAGAGAATCAGCTGGAGAAGAGTTTATAGATCATGTAATTTCAGTTCTTTATTTCACAGAGGAGAAAACTGAGGACAGAAAGGTTAGATGATTGCTCAAGGTCACAAAACAAAAAGTGGAACCATATTTTATTTTCCTTTCTCTCTATCCATTGCTCTTTGCACTGAATCACACAGATTCAGGAGTCCTGAGATATATTCTTTGCTCTGAACTTAACTCAATCTGTAGCCTTGAGCACATATTTATTCAACAAATATTTATTGAATGACTGCTGTGAGCTATGCAGTATTCCAGGAAATAGGAATATAAAGATGATAGATGCAAATAATCATGTTCAGTATGAACAATGTGCGGTTGAAAAAGAACACAAATTAAATTCTCCAGTGCTGATAATTAAAATTAATTAGACATACTAATTATGATGGAATCTAAGACTCCTCTTGGTCCAAAGTGTTATTACATTTGCCACCATATCTTAAATGTATTAAACCAGTGCTTCAGATCTTTTGTTTCTAATTTATAGAACAACCCTGATAGATAAGTGCTACCATCCCCACTTTACGGATGATAAAGTCATTAACTTGCCCAATATTACCACTAGGTTAAAACAGAAAACCTGGACTTCAACTCTGGGTCTGTTTAAATCCAAAATCTGACACTATTCAAAATACCAAGCTACTAATGGTTGTCATTTTTGTCTTGAAGGAAAAGTTTACATATCCATGGAACTAGTAATTGGGAGAAATTGAAAAAAAAAAGTCAACTTTAGATTCACTAGGAAATACTTATATTTATGCTTTCTTTGAAAGGAATCTTTCCCCACCCATATCTACCACATGCACCAATTACATACTCTTTCCACTGGGACAGGAGTTCTCTAGGGTCTGTTTCAGTGCTGGCCAATAGAACTTTCTGTAATGATGGACATGTTCTATGTTTGCCCTGTCCAGTATGATAGCCAATGTCCTCCTGTAGCTACTGAACACTTAAAATATGGCTAATGTGACAGTGGAACTGAATGTTTAATTTGAATTGATTTAAATGTAATTTAAATTTAAATAACTACGTGGCTATTGAGCACTTGGAACTTGGCTGGTGACACTAAAGAAGTGAATTTTTAATTTTGATTAAATTTAAATTTAAATGGCCCCATTTGGTTAGTGGCTAGCAAAGTGGCTAATTGATATTGTAGGTCTGTACACACTCAAATGTGCATGAATGGATTTTAGAGAACCAGTGGAACCCCTACAACTGAATACCATGTGTGCAAGTGAAATTTTCTTAAGGCAGTTTTTCTATCAGATCCTCAAGGGATTCATAAAAGTATTAAGAAACATTCTTCTCCAGGAGGCATGTGTAAGGTCTTCATGTTTTAATATTTAGTAACTCCTGTACTTAACCCATCTTGCATTTGTCTTTACTCTAATGGAGTGGATTCTTACTAAACCTTGCCTCCTGCTGTTTCAGTATATAAAAAGGAAATAGGATTTTCGATAATTTTGATAAAATGTGATCAGATTCTCCTTTCATGTACATACGTTTTAAAATACCATTCCAAACAAGGTATTAAAAAATGGTCTAATGCCAAAACCATGTTTTTATGTGGTTGCTCACATTCTTAAGCAAGTATTTTGCTCTGGATTTCCGTAAATTAGGGAATATTGTTTTTACATGCTTATGGTCATCTTCCAAAATTTTCATTAAGTGAGTCCATTAATTCACCCATTCTTCAAACACTTGTAAAGACAGTACTATGTACTGGTCATGTATTCAACATTAAAGATACAAAAATAACCAAGAAGTGGTCCTCTTTAGCAAAGACCTAGCCAACAGTCTGGTAGGTAGACAAAAAAGTGACACAAATTGTAAAACATCATGATAAGTACTCTAATAAAATAAAAGTGAAGAGTTATTGAATGCCTATTTATTACCAGGTATAGTGCTGCGTGATTATATGCATTATCTCCTGTAATTGCCATAGCCATGTCTTTCTGGTTAGTTACTATTATTTTTTACATTTTACAGATGATAAGAAACAAGGCTGAGAACTGTGAAGTAACTTTCCCTAGGCATAGCCGCAAGTAGCTACACCCACTGTATTCTCAGGCTGGAGATGTTGGAGAGAAAGTTCAAAGGAGATTGAGAGAAGGCAATGAAATGTGTATAAAGGTATATTTCTATTATATCTCCTTGATGGATTTCCTAAGCACTGAGGATTCAGGAATAGTATCAAGACTCTTCAAGTCAAATTACTTTCACTTGGACTCTGCAAGTTTTATTATTTTTTCCTCTATCATCTACTTTTAAATAATATCCCATCTAAATTGATCTATATCAAAGATGATTGGATTTTAATATAATGTGAGATAAATGGTGATACTTCATTATGTTAAACATATTATCATGGTCTTAGATTACTGTTTGAGAATGTCAGTGACTACTTTTGTCCTCTGTTCTTCAGTGCACTGAATCTGAAAGAGACAAAAAGGGCACTCTTTCAGGAGAATAGCCTTATCCAGTATAGGATCTTGCATATCTCAGGAGCAAGGACTCTAGACAGATCCAGCTCTAGAGTTTGCAAGGCCCAATGTGAAATGCAAATGCAGGGTCCACTTGTTCAAATATTGTTAAGAATTTCAACAATGCTACAAAACAGCATTAAACCAAACACAGGGTTCTTCTCTGTGCAGGAAGCTGTGCAACTGCACATGTCAGAACTCATGAAGCCAGCCCTGATCATATTTTTCTATTAAACTTGTATATCCTTCTTAGAATGTGACATAAATACATATGCTGCAGAGTAGAGAAATTTGAAGTACCCATTCTTCAAACTTTATGCCTCCTCTTTGGAAATGACCTCTCTTTGGAAATGAAGGAGCTGGCCCAGCTGCCTATATTTGTATGAAGTAACTCCACATCGGCTGCAAGTGATTGGTCCAGGAGCAAACATCTAATCCAAGCTGAGCCAATCAGATTTCTCTCTTGAGGATCTGAACCAGGAACACAGGAACATATTCAAAGGTTCTGAAGCACTGAAGCTGTAAGCTCCGGAAATTTTAGGATAATGAGAGCAAGGCAGCATTCAAAGCTTTGTGGACAAAAATAGTTATGGGAAAGCTGGTTCTAAAACATTTGCATCAGCCATGGGTTGTAGAGCCCAGCATAAACCAGAGGTAGCAATAAGAGAAAGAATGAAGGAGGGAGGATAGATATATATAGACACAGATAGCGATAGAGAAAATGCTATATGGGGATGGGTGTTCGTTCTCTGCTAGGCTTTTAACAATTAATACTAGGTCATGTTGCCATTTTACTTCTTGATATCCTCATAAAGGATGGGATATCCTGTTAAATGGGAAAGAGAAATGGAGAACAGATGCTGATTAGTTTATAATTTCCACAAACTTCCTTCAGTCCCGTATGTCGTTTCCTTCATATAAATCCCATTAGTCCTGCTAATTTGACTGGGTTGCCATTTCTTTCAATCAAATGACCCTTGATAATGAAAGCTATGTGTGATTCCAATTAAGTGTTTGGAAAACTGAATTAAAAGTAAATTCAGCCTGTCTTTCACAAGTCATGACACTTTCTACTGTGAAAATTATGAATGTTTCTAATAGTATTAGAATAACAGGCCTAATAGTGTTATTAGTGCCATGAATGGATTCTGACTCCTAGCGACCTTGTGTTCAGAAGAATGGAACCCTGCCCGTTCTTTTTGTGCCATCCTCTCACCTTCCAGTGCTATATCAAACAATACTCTACTGCTGTTCATAGGGTTTTCATGGCCAATTTTTTTTTTCAGTCCTTTTTCATAGTTTGCCTTAGTCTGAAAGCTCCGCTGAAACCTGTCCACCATGGGTGACCCTGCTGGTATTTGAAATACTGGTGGCATAGGTTTCAGCATCACAGCAACACCCAGCTGCCACAGCATGACAACCAACAGACGGCAGATGGATGATGTGTTTCCCTGACTGGAAATGAACCCGGGCCACAGGTAGCGAGAGCACCGAATCTTAACCACCAGACCGCCAGGGCTGGCAGTGAATGTAGTAAAACATTAGTATTATTACTCATTTGAAAGTAATGGAAAAAATAAACCAGCACTCAAAGCCCTGTTGATTGGCAAAGCACAAGAGCTGTAGTTAGGACAGAGGTACTTGTAGCTGTTGTAACCATGCAGGAATATCACCTTCTGGTACCTCCTCAATTCCAAAGGATGCCCACTATTTAACAGGAATAGTAATTGTACTTTTCCATTTCCTTTATATTATTTTCTCAACATTTCTAACCAAATTAGCAATTTTTCACTTTTTTTGATTATATTGAAGAGCAAATTGCTTGTTCTGTTGCTTAAAATTAGCTGATATATTTTTACTATTTTGTATCAGTCAGTCTTACTAAAGGAAATTTCTAAAACATCACTAGGCTCATACGTTTGTTTTAATCCATTTATCTGCCCACATATGTTGTCAAAATGTGTTTTATTTGACAATTATTTCTATGAGATTTTGAGTTTTAATGGAAATTTTAAAATGGAAGAGAATTGAGGGAAATACATTAATTGGAGTGTGGAAATGTCCTTATTTTTCCCTTAAATGACCTCTTTTAAATGGTCTAGTGAGATTCACAGATCATGTTGAATGTTTTTAATAATCTAAAATCATGAAGAATTTTTAAGAAAAGAGACAATAACTTTTTCTCTATAATTGTGGAGCATTTTAAAATTCTGTTTTTTCAAGGAGGTAGTGTGATTTCAGGGTGTTGTTAAAGTCAACAAGAGTTAACAAAGAATTAGTCAGGACTTGTGAACTTTTTTGGGCCTTAACTAGAAAGTATCACTCTATGAATCTAGTTATTGTCTATATTTTTATTATCATTTTAAACAGGCATATATGTAATATATGTATATATAGAAATATAGAATGTACATAAAACTATACAGGGTCATGGAAAAAAAAAACCTTTTGATAATATCCCCTTTCATAACCAGTTTTAGCATATCTCTTTCCATGTTTTTTTCTAAACATTTTGTACTCTATCAAGATTACATCCTATATAGAATTTTTAATTCTGTTTAAAATTTTGTATGGCCATTATATATATATGAAATAATTTACCTAGTAATTTCTCCAATGTTTGACATTTAGATCAGTCCAATTTTTGGCTACCAGAAATACTCTTTGGTAGCAAATATTGTTTCAAGTTTCAGATAACTTTTTAGGAGAGAGTCTCAGAAGTATAAAAAACAGTTGCAAAGGCTATTTATATTTTGAAGACTATTTTATTAGTTACCAAAAGTTGTTAGATTCCAAAGGTTTGTAACTAACATGTATTCCCACCAATAATGCTATTTCATTGTTGAGTCACTAGAATAAATTATTTTTTCTCCCTATTCTCTGCATCCTTTGCTCTCTTTCTTCCTCTCTGTCTTACTATGTCCTGTTTATTTTATTTTATCTACTAATTTGATATTTTCTTAATATTCAGTCCTCTTCACAATCTCTTTTTAGTGACGGAAACTTATAGGTGGCTAGTTTCTTATGTCTTACCCATATTTATCCTAAGCCTTGAATTTATGTTTTTTCTAGTGCTTGTCAATAAAACATTCATTTAAAATGTCTTAAATTGTCTGAATATTCCAAATGTTAGGGCCCACTTGTTCTCAATTAATAAAAAGGATCCTTTTGTATTAAGAAAAGAACAATTTTTCAGGGCCAGTATTTATAATAATGAGTATTCTTGCCTTTTGCTAGAGACTGGGTTACTCTAATCCTATTTGTTTGGATGTATTTTTGGAGGTGGTGAAAGGGATGCTAAGGCTGCAAAAAGCAAAGTCCTCCTAATAGCTTGGCTTTCAGCCCAGAACTGCAAGGGAATACCCCCAATTAAGTTTCAAACACATCTGATAGCTAGCTGCTATTGTATAATAGGTGACGTTTGCCTGCCTATTTATACAATTCAAAGTAGGATAAACCGTTCCTCGGTTATATGATAAAATGTTTTGCTGATTTTATTTCCTGTACCTATCACTGACAAGTTTGTCTTTTTTTTCTTCTGAAAACACTACAAAACCTTCTTATTTGACAAATATGTTGGACTTGATTTTACCTATGTAAAATTGGATAAAATATTATGACTTGGACTCAGGAGTTTTTAGACGTTTAAGTTTGCAGTGGAAAGGTTTTTTGCTGCAGCTTAAAGTGTTTTCATTGACCTTTTATAAAGACTGTAGTTGAAACAGCCAAAGAAATTATATCAATTTTATAGTTTAGGACAATAGGAATGGGTAGCAATTTAATAACTAGTTTAGCACAATCTTTAATAAGTAGTAGATGCGATAGTCTTTAGAAATGTATAAACTGTTAATAGCAACTGTCAAGTAATATATTATCCTGGGAAACTGGAATCCTCAAATACTGGATGTGATTATGAGTATAGAAGGTGAAGGCAGAAACGGTGGATAATATTCAGTGATCAGAAAATTGAACTGAAATATTGAAATCAACAAGGACAGAGAGTAAAACATTACTCTGAAACTTCTTAAGTATATTTTACAGCCACACAGAGATGAAAAAGTGTAAAGCTAAGAAGTTTACAACTGGAAAAGACCCTGGAAATTTTATATAGTTTCCATCCCCTATCTTTTCCAGATGAAGAAACTACAGGTCCTAAGATTATCAAATAACTTTTCCAGAGAGGGAAGATCCATTGGAGAAAAAATAATGTCCTGAGAAAAAAGCCAGTTTAAGTGAGGAAGCATATTGCCATTTAAGGGTGAAGTATAGGAGAGTTCAAAGGTATGTGGAGAGGGTTCAACTAGATACTAAAAGACTTGCTCATTAAAGCTCTTAGTCAAATGTATATGAGATGTGCATTTGTATGGGACTAGGAGATTACGAAATTGAGCCCTATGACTGCTCTTATATGGAAGTCAGATCAGCAAGCCATGTCAAACAGATGTTTCCCACACTACCGCTCCAGCTGATAATAAAGCAAATATTAAGAGAACAACATCGGTAGGAAGAAAATAATAGCAGTCTCCCAGAGATTTGCAAATAATTAACAAAATATAAAACTTATCCTCTATCCCAGCAGTTCCACTTCTATGAATCTAATCAACAGATATACCTGTATAAGTAGGCAAAAACCTATTTTAATAGCATTCACTGACTAATTTGTATAACTGTGATATTAAAAACACCATAAACATCCACAGAGAGGATCAGTAGTTAGATAATTATTACACATATGCACACTCCTTAAACAAGATGAGTTGAATTTATGCACGCCATATTAAAAGTCCTAAAATATATTGACGAGTAAATAAAGCCAGGTGAAACTCACGGCATATGATATGATCTTATTTGTTTTTTAAAAAGGAAGTGTGCATGTCAATGTCTATCCTTGTAGGAGAGATTTTTGTACATGCCTGTATATTTGGAGACAATCTCTAGAATTGCACATAACAAGTGAGATACAGTTATTTCTTTTAGGGATGAAATGTGAGGATGAGAAGATTAATTCTTAATATGAACGATTTTATGCTGTTTGAATTTTTTTATGTCCATGCATTACCTTTTAACTTAAAACAATTAAAGATAAAATAATCTTACAGTCTGTGACTTGATCCATCTCAGCATGATCACAGAAATTTCAGCCTCTCTCCTGACAGGGTCCTGGACAGGCTCATAAATGATGTTTCACCTCCAACTATTACATCTCTAAGTACTGCCTTCTGCCTTGTTAGGGTCTGTCCTGTCTCCTACTACATTCTCGCCTCCCTGGGCAGGATGGACAGGAATGGGACAACTCCCGGATGTGCTCCTGTGATTCTCTGCTTAGAGGAGTTGCTAGAGATCACTATGTTAGGCTCAGGGCACTGTCAAAGGGAGGCACAGATGCTGCCTCAGCCCAATTCTTATGTCCTACCTTGAGCATAATTAAATCTATTATGGGACAAATAATTATCATAAACTCTATCATCAAGGATGACTATAGGAAACAACTTGAGGTCCCAGAAACTGGATTGCATCCGTTGAGATAGTCACAAGGTCCAATCCAGGGCAAGGGTGGGTTTCCTTTTCTCCATACAGAGAAGGTAGGAATGCCTCACCCTGTGGCTAGCTTGGACTTGTGTTATTGTCACCTTGCTGTGTGAGGATACTGCTATTTCTTCAAGGTGAGGGTCTTTTTCCTTCCATGGGGATGCAGAATTGCCACTTCTCCCTCTCTTTTCACTAGAGGACTGAAAGAAAATAGAAATCTCCTGCCATAAATCTGTAGTGGCCCGCTTCCACTCAGATCTGTTATTTTTGCCAGAAGAATAGAAGTTGGAGAGAGGAAAGATGAATTGACTGATCTAGAATTGATAGTGGTGGGGATTTAAATGTGATGCATTATGGGATGCTTGGATGGTTAGAGACAGGATGAAAAGACTGAAAAACTTGACAGAGACAGAGGAGTCAAGAGACTATTAAACAAGATCAAGTAGAAAAAAAGATAACGGAAGAATGAGGGTATCATTGTCAAAATATGGGGTTTGGGTCAGTAGGATAATGGAGTTTAAAGTTTCAACATTCGAGCAGTTCTTATTTGTGGTAAGGTTGAGAATATGGGACCAAAATAGGTGTTCAAAGGAGTGATGTGAGAGATCATTGATGTTTAGGGAGTTTAGAAACTTTTGGACTGAGATGTTGAGATCCCCCGAATTCATAATAAGGAGGAAAAAGCTTGGTTTCATTTTCCTGGACCATATAAGTAAGTGACCGATAATTCAATAGAAAACAGAACAAAAAAGGTTAGGTTAGGCATAATACTTGCTGAAGACATTAGTGTGAAATGGCCTACATGCACCAGTGTGGAGTTACACAAGTTATACCACCATCTCAAAACACCACTGACAATGTGAATGTGAGAGTGAGCCTCTTGGAGTTACTGCAAGACTGTACTCAGGAAAAGAGCCAGTCATGAATTTCAGAGAGACTGATATAGGATCAATCCTTGAAGAAGCAAAATATAGAGGTGGTGTTTGCTTGAAGACACCAAAGGACCCGATAGAGAAGCTTGATGGTACTGGCATGATGATGAAAACGTGCATGCAAGGTAGGAAATTGAGATTGGGAGGATATGTGGCAAGAGAGTACTTAAAGTAGTAATTAAGGATGGTAGAGAGGAGAGGCAGCATGTTCCCAGTCTCAGGATTCCGAATCTAAGTCAATAAAGTCATTTTTGACAACTTCTTCTTCTGGGGGTATGTTGTTAACTTTTTCAGCTTGGCTTATGCCAAAGCCCAAAGTGAATGGTCTAGAAGCAATAATGAGAAGCAAGGGAAATGAATCATAGTGGAAAATGTGCAATTTTAATTACAGAGGTATATCAAATGTTCTATGATATCAGAAATCTAGTTTTTTGGTTTATGAAAGGCAAGTTTAGAAATGTTTGGATAGCAATTGGAGAATGAAAGAAGGTTAGTATCAAAATGAATAAGGCTATAAAAAGCCAGACAAAATCGCCAATGGCGTTGTGCAATAAATAACCTTTAGAGGGATAGGGAGAGGTGGAGAAGGAACTCATGTTTGGTCACTTGTGGCAGATGCACTTCCCCTTTCTATGATCGATTTCACAACAGCTGTGATGGACAGTTCTATGCATGTTGCCAGCATCCCACCTGAAGTACACACCATGGGTATTTCTGTTTTCTGCTTCAGGCTTTCTGCAAGTCACCGAATCTCTCAGCCCAGAAATGTGTATGTGTGGGGAGAAGGGGTTGGTGGAGGTTAATGCTCCCAAAGACCATCTTTAATGAATGGGGGAAATGGTCTGTAGATAATTTCACCAGCCTCCCTGTCTTTAAGTGTGACAATTCTGAGGTGGGTTCTACAGGACCCCTCAGAGACTCTTCAAAGAGATTGATTTCCAGTTGCCCAGATCAGCAACCAGCTCAGTGAGGCACACTTTATTGGCTTTCAACTTCCCCATTCCGTCATTTCTGCTTCCTGGAATTAACTCCTAAATTATCTGACTATGCTACCAAATTCTCATGTTAGCCTCTGATTTAAAAAATCCAAATTAAGAGGGGCCGGCCCTGTGGCTTAGCAGTTAAGTGCGCGCGCTCTGCTGCCGGTGGCCCGGGTTCGGATCCCGGGCGCGCACCGACACACCGCTTCTCTGGCCATGCTGAGGCCGCGTCCCACATACAGCAACTAGAAGGATGTGCAGCTATGACATACAACTATCTACTGGGGCTTTGGGGGAAAAAATAAATAAATAAAATTAAAAAAAAATCCAAATTAAGAGAGTACTTTATTTTCTCTTTAAATAGCTTAGCAATGGGAATTTGTGGATAATGAAGAATGTTTGGAATAGAAAACTGTAGTGAATGTTCTAGGGAAATTGATTAGCAATGGATTATAATGTGGAGCAGCTTTGTATTTGCATTTATAATTAGACAATCCCCTGGGTCAGTTTTCTCTTCTTTCGGTGTGATGCACTTAGATTTCACTGTGCTGAAATTGTTACCTATGGAATCCCACCTATCCATCCTCATCATTCTCTCCAGAGGAATGAAATTCTTGGAAACGTTCAAAGCCCTAAGAATAAAGAGAAGATGAAGGTGAGTAACTTGATAAGGCAGAGAAAACAGTTTTGAAAAATAACAGAAGGTAGTCTGGGAGGGAGCAGGAGACTGTTCTATGAACCATTATCTCTTTTTTGTCATTTATCCTAACATTTTTATGAGTTAATTTACTTTTTTTTTTCTTTTTAAAATTTCTTGTTAAAAAGCTAGTCTGTTACTCTCTCCAAGTGAAGTGGAGAACTTCCAAGAGTTATCAGATAGTTTCTATGAAGAACACAAAGAACATACGGGTAGAGACGGCTGTACCTTGATCTAAGGATTTACGCCCTCCATAAGGCAGAGACATAATCGTCTGGAATGGCATAAACTGAGGATTAGGGTCATAGCCCTCAGAGGGCTAAACCTATCTAATGATCTGCGGCCAATTCTCTTTGTGTTCTGAGTCACACTATTATCTGGCTTCATGCTTCAAGGTGCACCTAATTTCTATTGGAATCAGTCCTGTCACCTTCTTCCTACAGCCCCTTTCTCTTGTGGGGGAAGAGAAAGTGGGTGAGTAATTTGAGCTCAACAGAAAATAAAATCTCTCGCCATTTTCCTAACTCTCTCCTTCCCCCTTTCCATTCAGCTAATATCTAAGCCTTTCTGAGAATCAACTAGAACCTAACCAGGGAGTAGAGGTGTTAGCTCTATATGTGGAGGTCCACCAGGTTACCTGACACAAAACTGCGTATATTCAACTATTATTAAAAAAATTCTTACATTAATTAACTGTACATGGTTAAGAATTAGAAACTCCAGGAGAGAGAGAGTTTTTATGTGCTGTATAGTACTGCTATTCTATAATTCTGAGTACTGTAGAACATATATTGATAAGACCAAATGGCTATAAATTGATATAATTAGTAAGATATTGTTTTTCTTTCTGAATTAATGAAGACCACAAAATTTAAATTTGCCATAATTGTGTCATACATGAAGATGCTTGTAGAAAATATTCAGAAGCAGACACAGGCAAATTTTTTTTCTTATTTTCCTGTGTGATTTATTGGTTATATGTTCACAACTGGTTGCTACCCAAAACTTGATGCACATTAATACTGTCCTAAAGATCATTTGCATATCTCCAGTGAGATATTGTACGTCTTTCCTCCCATGGAGTCTGTAATTATGCTGAAACCTTTTGTCTGTGACATTGGCAGTTCTCCTGGAGTGCACACATCTCCCAGCATCCTACAGATGTTGTTCAAAGTTAATCTAGTGGCAAAGGATGCCTGGTTTTGTTCACATTCTGGAAATCACTAGTGAGAATCTCAGTGCCACCACTTTTATTTTTGTCTTTAGAATTTGCACAAGTTATTCAAATCCTCTGTGTGATGCCTAGAGCCAGGGACACCACATGGTCAGTGGCTTATGATGAAACTCTAAGCTGTATTTTTAGGTCTGTCCGATGTTTCACTCTTCAAGGCTTTCACAGAACAGCTGAGCCCTCATTGATGGTGGCTGAGCCCCATGGGTTCCCATTTTCAAATACTTAAGGTCCTATAGTGATTGATGCTGTAGATGAAAATACATCAGTAGACCTGATAGATGAAGTAGAAAATGTACATTTCTCCATTTAATAGCTGTGTGGCAGAGAGTATCTACTTCTGTGTATGATTGATAGTCAAGGTCTCCTTATACTTAGGAAGAAAAAAAAAGCAACAACTTCTGTATGGAGAGTAAAGGAGTCCTTAAATTTAAAAGGAAACCTCATTTTACGTATGTACTTCATTTTCATTTCACATATGTGCTTCTGTCAGCTAATGGATGAGTTTTTATCACCTCCCAGGCCTATGCCCAACATTAAACATGGTGAAATATTCTAATTTAAATTTTGTTTACCTCTTTTTACAAGCTTTGCAAATATTGAAGTTCATTGTCTGAGATCTCTGAGAAGGCTCACGAAAAGTTTCGCCATCCACAGTCACTGCTATAGCTCTGCCTTTCTGGTCCGTTAATATCCCTTCAGATTAATTTGAATTATCATGATTGTAAATGTATCTTTATCTCATGATTGATTGCAATCTTGCAGAAATCCATTACTAAAATTAACATGCAATGACATCTCTATTAAAGCACTATTACAACCAAATAGCATATTGTTCCTCATATAATACCAAGGGATAAAAATAAATTGCCAGTATTCATGTCTTGATAAAAAATAAAACAATCTGTTATTGTTCCTTCCTCTATTGTTTTGTATCTTCCTCCTCTTCTATATTTTTAAATTTGCCAAGTGTTGACAAATCTACAAATGTTGGTTAACAATTATTTGAAAAAAAAAGTCTGGATGTTACAAAATACTGCTTGTTAGAAAATATACTAGAAAGAGACATGCACTATAAATATATTATTAGTATGTAGATTTCTTATTTGCAATGAATGTGTAAGGTAAGAGGGGATGAGGTGTTTTTTAGCTTACTAGTCAAAGTTGCTCTAAAGAAAAGTAGGTATTACATAATACTATAGCATCTCAGAAGGTACCAAAAGAGGATGTGGTTTTTTTTACTCCAGGAGGCCCCAGAGCAGAGTAGTATCTTCATGTCTCTACTTTATCCCGAGATCTGGTGCTAAAATTTTGCAGTTCTGGAAGTGGGACTTTAGCACCATATCCAGAGGTAATTAACAAAAAACAAACAAATCATTGGTAACAACCATTAATCAAAACTATATGCTATAAATCAATCAAGCCTGATATCAATTTGTAAAACCATAAATGAGAAAATATTTCCAATAGTAGAAACAGTATAATTCTCTATCAACTCCTGCCCCAACTCTTCTACTGATACTGATGTATGTTACAAACTAAATAAGAAAGTTGATTTGTTAGGCTATACTGACAGAAAGTCTTAAATGACCTGTAAGACTATTATGTTGAAGTCTTGGTGAGGCTCAATGAAATCTATAGCAGATAATCTGCCTCCAATGACAACTTGACCCCTCGCTCAGATGATTCAGAAACTCTTACCTGAACAGTGGTGGACTCCCATGGCCAAATTTTGCTTCTAGAGCTGTGGTTAACAGCCTTAATATTACTAATTAGATAGTCAATTGTAATGGGAAACTTTCTATTTTTCTCTATTTTGCCATGTATCTATTTGTCCACTGAAGCTTTTGTACAGTGTACAAAACATGAAGTTATCCACATGTACCTCTTGCATACCATATTTAAAGATGTTGCTAGAATCTTTTCTTTAGGGCTCAGTTCAATATGGTATTTACTAACTACCTACCTATGCTCATTCACTGGGTTTCATCTACAAGGAAGCAATGTTTGATATAAGTGAATCACAGAGACATATAATTCTTTCCAAATTTTGATCCATGGAATTGTGTTAGATAATATTAGTTGTTTGCACAATAGCCATCATTCCTTATTTTTAACTAACAAATCCCAATTTGTTCTAGGTGTCAGTGTTCCCAGTTAAAAAATCTATTTCATGCAGTAAGTGTGTCCATGTGACTCAGCTCTGGTCAATGAGCAACAACTAGAATTTGCTGAGATTTGTAATAAAGTTTTGTTTCTTCCTTATCGGTTCCTTCTCTCTTTTGCGTGGAAAACTGATTTTATGGCTAGAGATACTCCTTCTATCATGCAAATATGAGGAAAAAATTAAGAGAATGTCATGTATGAAGGCTTTAATATATATGAGTCACTGATCCAAAACTAAGAGAACCTCTTTCCAGAATTTTTGTTACATGGAAAAAAATAAATATGTACACACATAATTTGCTTATATGTCTGTGTTTTCATTTACTAATGGGCCAAACTATCCTTCACTGATATAAAAGCTTTGGTCCCAAGAGATATTTGTAGTTATTATCAGGATAAAGCGAATTGTGTAGTGTCCCATTGCTACAGGAGAGTTGATGACAATATGCTGGGCTAAAAAAATAAAAATTAATTTGTCTACATGACTCTTTAGATGTTCTAATATATTAAGATGTATTTTTATTTTTTAAGAGGGGACTCTAGTATAATGTTCCAAACTAATTTGATCAGGGAATTCATTTTCAAAGAGTTTCTGCTGTGACTAGTGTCCCATGGAATAATGGTACTAATGTAGGGAAACTCACATATAAACATAATTATAATAGAAGAAATAAAGAGATAGATGTGAATAATTCTATTGTCAAACAATGAAAGAGAACTTTGCTCAGCATGGGGTTCATAGCAACCTTCTGGAAGAGATGACTACTGACTGAGTTATTTTTCATTTATTTTTCCACATTCAATGATCTATTTACACTAATTTGTGCAAGTCTTTCTTGGTTTGTATGTATTTTATAACTTGTTTTTGAATAATTGGCCAATTAAAAACTGTATCCCTTGAACGGAAGAGCCACTGTACCTGGATCAAAGTAAATAAATAAACTGGGAATTAAAATAAGCTTTCATTTTACAAGCTCTGTGCTAGAACCAGCTGAACTAATTGGCCATAAACCAGATTTTATTAAGGCCTATGTGTATAGTGTAAATAGCCCTTTTCAAAATCATGCTAAAAATATCTAAAAGAAATGACCACTAAAGCTTGAGAACTGTGTAATCTAGCAAAATGTTCTGCGCTTTTCATCTTCAGAGTAGGCTGCTGGCAGGCAGGGGAAGACATCCCTCTTCCAACCCTTCATCCCTGAGTCAAGACCCTTCAGAGTGGAGTCTCTTGACATTCAGCTCCGGGTCAGGCACCACGTGCAGGCTTTGTATGAAGACGCAAGCTATGGAAAACGCACAGGTGTGGCAGTTCCGTCTGCCTAATTGTCCTGGAAGTCTGTCCGTATTTAAAGTGGGACAGAAAACTATGCCTCTACTGCAGTTCAGTTTCTTAGCATTTCTCCTTTTTACTGGTCTAAACGGTAAAGAAGAGTTGCAGCCATTCCCTGAACCAGAAAAAAAAAAATTCATCTTATTTGGTTTGTTTATGTGTTTGTTTTCCTAGGTAGACACAGGATAGAATTTGAGTTCTGAAATATGATTATATATCTGAAGAATGTTTTTCTACGTTTATAAAGCAATGTACAAAAAAAATAAAAATTTTGTGGTTGAAATGTGGGAAGTTTAGATATTTTGCTTTTAGCCCTAAAGCCAACTCATGATGTTTGCTGTTACTTCCTGTATCCAGGCTGCATTTTGGTCAGTAGGAAGGAAACATGCTTTTCAAAAAGAGGTGCTGTCAGACTACACATCTGGTATCAATGAATCTTTTAAAATGATTGTCTGACCTGATGAGTATTCAAAAGGGGAAGGTGGTTGTAGTCCTAGAGTCTTTAAATACTGGTTGCTTGTTAGCAAATGATGGGTGATAATTCTCTTTACTTCAGATGAGGGACCAATCAACTAAAGAGAAATTGCTGTATCCTATTATTTAGAGACATTTAAGTCATGTCATCGTTTAGACTATTGAAGACAAAAAGAAAAAATGAAAAGGCATTCTATTATATTAGTATACTGGTTAAGCTCTTATATCATTTTTGCTTCTGTTTAGATGGTACATTTTTTGGTGTTTTCATTTATATAAACCTCTTCTAAAAGAGTAACATATTTTAGACCATTTTATGAAACTTTATCCCTGTCACAATTTCATCTTCACATTTTATTTCCAAGGACAGCCATAAATAATAATATTTTAAAGATATGTTTATGCTATGCTAAAGATGTTTATCTCAGTTTTACCTTATACATATAAAGGTATATAAATATGTGGAAAAAGCATAACGGTAAAGTGGGGGGACAATTATTGTTCCTTATAAACAGTAGTTTTATTTGATTGCTTCTCAAAGTTAAGACTATGATGAAATATCCTTGGAGAAAGCAGTTTGAAAAATATGATTGAAATAATGGTCAGATCTTGAGACATGCATTTATAAGATGGAACTTTTCTTTATGATTGAAGAATCACCTTCAGTCAGACCCCGTTTTGGCTCTATCTCAAGTTGATTCTCCCACTTCTAAGAGCCTGGACATACCTCTGGGCTATGGTTCAAAGACTACCGTATATTTCTGTTGAGATGGTTACCTTATGGTTGTACACAACCATCATTTATGCCAACAGTGCAAGGTTGCTTGACAGAAATGCATTAGTGGCTCTTGGCCCCAGAACCAGCCTTCCTCTTCTCCTGGCAAGTAATTTTTTTTTATTTTTTAATTTTTTTGAGGAAGATTGGCCCTACACTACATCTGTCACCAATATCCCTCTTTTTCTTTTTTCTCCCCAAAGCCCCAGTACATAGTTGTATATCATAGTTGTAGAGTTGTAACTCTTCTATGTAGGACGCCACTTCAGCATGGCTTGTGGATCGGTGAGTAGGTCTGCGCCCGTGATCCGAACCGGCAAACTCTGGTCAGCCAAAGAAGAATGCACGACTTTAACTGCTAAGCCACAGGGCCAGCTCCCTGGCAAATTATTTTGCTAAAACTTGGAACTCACCATAGTTCTGATATCCTTCTTCTAAGGAACTTGCCCATCTTGTACTTAAGCATAATTCCTTAAGAAAACATAGTATCTGAGCTTATTTTCCAATAATGCTGATAGATGAGAAACATATTTGTGGTCGTGGAAATATATATACATTTTTTTGTGTGTGAGGAAGATTAGTCCTGAGCTAACATCTATTGCCACTCCTCCTCTTTTTGCTGAGAAGATTGGCCCTGGGCTAACATACGTGCCCATCTTCCTCTACTTTATGTGGGATGCCGCCACGGCATGGCTTGATAAGTTGTGCGCATGTCCGCGCCCGGGATTTGAACCTGCGAACCCTGGGCCACCAAAGCGGAGTGTGCAACCTTAACCGCTACTCCACCAGGCCGGGCCCCCTGGAAATATTTTTTTGACACCTCAAACTTCTAGAGTTAAGAAAATCAGGATTCTAGTCTTTTCCGACACCCAAAATCTTTGACAAAATTTTTCAACTCTGGAAAGTTCTCTTATCAACCAGAAAATCTGGTAGCTTGATTAGATGGTCATGAGACTCCTTTCCAAGTCCAGTTCCATAAATAAATTACATAATAGGACATCAAATTACTTTAGCCACCTTGCCTAAATATAAAGATAGACAAACTGATTTTTAACCTTATGCCTTCCATTTTATTATGTAAAAATGAAAATTTATGGCAAATAATCATCAGTTATATTTCACTATAAAAATACATATTATTATAAAGACAAGTAATTAGTACTTATTATAGCTCTGACCAAAAGATGAATAAAGAATGCTTGTACATTGAAATTATCTTAATTAACTGATTCTGGTAATAAAGCAACATTTCCAGGTATTTAAATAGTAAAATTATTTGATATGAGCATGTTTCAAAAATTCGACAAAATAGCATTTATAACTATATAAATTATTAGATGACTTAGTTGAGAATAACAAAATTTTAATATAGAGTACCCTGACATTAACTAAAATCTTTTAGATTTATGTTGTTACATTTCCTTAAATCCTTACATAGCAATTAAAACCAAGCAATGACTGGAAAGTAAGTGGAAAACCATATTTCAAATCCTTTCAGTGAACTAATAAAAAATTCATGCTGTTTTATAATACAGTATGGGCTGATGCAGAATTACCCAGGATTGGCAGGAGGAGGCTATTCTTAGTACAAAGCAGCTGTGTTTATTAAGTAAAATTTGTCATTATAACTGCAAGTAGATTTTGATCAACTTTATTATATTAGAAGTTATTTTTTATTAATCTTTCAAGAGGAGAAGGAATTACAAAGTGCTCCAGTGTAAGACCTTAGTTCTCATTTAAGAAGTAATTGGCCATGTGCATTAATTTCTCAATTGGTATGTTTAGAAAAAAGGTTGGAACGTATTCGGAAAAAAGCTAAACAGTATAATAATTATGTCAATTAATGGAACTTCAGTTTGATCTGCACAGGGGAAAATATAAAATAAAATAATTAGTTACAGTTGTCAACTGTTTTACATTTTTATTGGTATAAATCTTATTTTATTTTTTTATTACTTATATTTTGTCCATTTTAGAAGGGTCTTCAGTCATATGTGATGGGCTACATATTATAAATATCTCATATATTTTATAGAAGCTAAACAACTATGAAATCCTCTGATTAAAATATTAGACATATTATTGCCTTTTTTAAATCTGTGGTGATATACTTATTCATACAAAATTTTAGTTGTCAAGACAAAAAATAAATTAAGTATGAAGAATTCCTGAGACATCAATCTAAAGTGTAGTAATGGTATTTTAAACTATCACTTTATTGATGCAATTCATTATTTATATATTGTATCAAAATGTATAAATAGATAAGAATCAGAAAAAACACTCCTCACATAGACTCATGATTATAATACTTTAACAATCAACAGATGTTCATTAAAAATGCATTTACCTTAAGAATTTGACACATTAAATGAGATAATACACACGGAAATCCTTTGTGACCATACGGTACTCAAAATTGCTAACATTTAACATATATCAGCCAGATAAGCTTTTCTGTAGAAATGGCAGGAATTGACTTCCTCCCTTTTGGTTGGTCTGTTCTTTTATAACATCTTTAACCAATAGACAGCTTTGAATGATATTACAGTTCTCTTCTCATATCAGCATTTAAAGAATAAGTACATTTTCCAACTCTTACAGAGCGTTGTCTTTGGGAATAAAATAGTATCGTTAGATCCTGTTTCATGATATATATCATACAAGTGAAGGAAGAATATGGAAAATAGTCTCTCATCCTTGGGTCTCTGTGCACAACACATTAATGTTTAATGGTTTCCATTTTTACTTGGTTCAGTTTTATTGCTCATGAACATGAGCGAGTGATTGCAGGAACTAGAGCCAGGCAAGCTTTCTCATACACCTTTGCCAGTGCACTGACCTGCAACAACCCTAGTAGTTCATTCCTTGGCCTCTGCTAAGTGGAGCCTGCCAGTCATTTTAAATTGTGCCAAACTGCATAGTGGTTTTGTGATGTGAAAAACATCCATTAAGTTCTACTTTGAGTCTACACACCACTTCATATTCCTTGTAAACAAAGCCAAATCTCAACCTCAGCCTCGAGAGTTGTATACTTAAAAAAAAAAAAAAAAAAAAGAATTATAGAATTTCTTTTTTTTTCTGCAGAGAAATATAATATCTTAAATAGTGTATCTGGAACATTCTACAAGTTTTAGCTTTCGGGGGTCACTTGTATTTTATTTTATTTTTTACTATAATGCAACTGGATTAACTCTGCATCTCCTGCCTCATGGCAAGTTCAGAGTAGGAGGAGGTTGAGGGGAGGGACTTGCTCATACTTGATGTTGGTCCTTTGCCTTCATGCCCTCTAACACCCCACAAAGGCTTACAGCAAAGGGTTGTCCTCAGACAAAAAAACCTGGAGATGATTAAAAGTCTCCTCCATCCTCATTCGCTCTTATTTTCCTTCAATAACATTGATATTTTCTTTCTACATTAAAAGAATAAAGAAAATTAAATCAAGTGGGTTTTCATTTAATTAAAAGGCATTGGATGTATATTTAGGACAAAGCCACTCAAATTTATCCATAAACACCTCTAAAGGTAGAAGAAAATCAATATGTTGTTAAAGAATTTAGGATCAGCCACAGAAGCTAAAGGCCAAGATAATACTTCACAGAGTTGTTTTTGAGGCTTAAAAATATTAATGTAAGTCCTTTGTAAACTATTAATTAAGGTAAATGTATAAAATGAATATTTCTTAATACATAAAAATAATCAAGAAAAAATAGGATACTTGCAGGAGTGTTGGTAAAAATTCTGAAACTAGAATTTATCAAAGTATCCATAGAAAAAGGGATAATAAAAGGTAACAGGATTTTTTCCCTTTCTTCACACAAGATTCAGAAGGATGTTAGGTGTTCTTTGCAGGCACATTTAAACTAATTGAGGGAAACAGACTTGGGAAGAGAAGACTCAGAAATACTGACTTTCACACTGAACGAGATTTAAAAGAACAATGTATGTTTTCATCTAGTTTGCTAAATTATGCTGAATTAGTTTATCTGAACGTGAAGAAGAGTTCTAGAGAGGGAAAAAAGTAATTGTTGCTTTATTGACATACAATAATGATGATGATTGTTGTGGACATCCTACAGAAGCGAGATGAACCCTTCACCCAAAATTTGGTTGAATGTCAAGACTGATGATGCCACACACACACCAAGAGGTGATGCAAACCTTTATAACTCACATAATGAGGCTTTCTGGGAAAAGCAGGACCGGCTCCAAAACAGGTCTGAAAACGGCTTGAGAGAGAGCAGGAAGGAGTGACTGCCATGGTGTATTATGGTGGTTAGTAGGTGGGACCAAGATGAAGGGGATTGTGTGCATACAGACCAGGGCTTTTGCACAGTTCTAACTTCAAGTTGGCACCGGAGGAGGAAGCACCTAGGCTTTCTTATCAACTTACCCACATGTGGGGCAGAGGGGAAAGCAGTGGTGGGATCTGAAAGCTATCAGCAGTCAAACATAAAAAATGGAGCTAACTCTATTACAATGATAAACAATAATGATAAATTCAAATGGTGTTTTCCCTTGAAAGGATTGTCCCTAATTCCACCTTTAGAAATAGATACAAGATCGAGATAGAGAGGAAGGGAATTTTCCACTTCTCAGGAATAGTTGCATTATCTAGAAGAGAATGACACTTCTGATCTAGGGAACAACCAACACCAAAACCCTACTCCTTGGAGAATGGCCTGCAGGCACAGGCTGGTGCTCCAGGAATGACTGTATAACTGAGTGTGGTGCCTTGGGTGGGGGTGGGGGAAATGTAAATGATAACAATGAAGATAATAATAAATGACTTCTTTTTGGGAATTTATCCTGTGCCAAGCATTGTGCTAAGCACTCTAGGAATAATAGCTCATCTTATCCTCAAATACTCTGATGAGGTGGCCCCATTTTCCAGATCCAGAGGGTATTAGCAAGCCAGTGAACTGAAGAGTCAGGATTTGGACTTGTTATATGACTGTCATACTCAGATTCTGAGTTCTTAGTTACTACTTCAAAAACAGCTATATAATTTCTACTTACTTTATGTAGAAACATTTGAAAGCATACATCTCTTGTTACTGTCTCAGTCAATTCCTAAGAAAATTTACTGTTTTCTTCTATATTTATATCATGATTACACTAACAAAAAAAGGGAAATGATTTTTCTTTGTTATCAAGAAATATGGAACTATTGGGGGTCATTTAGGAATGGACTTAATTAGGGCTTACATGACTTGCCCTTTCTATTCTGAATCACAGTCTGATTGTATCACTACCTTATTCAAAATCTTTCACTGGTTTATCACTACCGATAGAGTCAAGTGTAAATTAGTATCTCTCTAAATTCACATAATAGTCGTATTGTCAAAATAAAAAATCATCACTCAATATATTAAGTACTACTTCATTGGAAGTTTTGCATTAATAAAAAACTTAAGCTTCTGAGAAAAGTAGAAAAAAAAGTAGAGGGAGCTCATTTAATATAGACTGTTGGAATGTACATAAAGATTCAAAATAATAATCAGGACATTCCATTATAAGAACTATATCCTTAAAACATAATTAAAAATATGTTTGTTAAGCGCTTAAAGAAAAAAAATCATATCTGATATCTTTTGTGTGATTTAGATTAGAATCTAAAAGATGAACAGGATTAATAACTGAAGCATATTTATTAAATGTGTCTTTTGTATGGAGCACTTCACACAACACAGGAGAGAACAGAGGAGGAGATCAATGTTCCTGTCTAGAAGAATTTATAATCTAGTCAAGAAACCAATCACATAGGAGAGCTGGCATGAGAATGGTCACAAAGGAATTGTGTGAAATAAAGTAAAAATTGTATTTTCAAATGTGGTAAAATTGTGTTTAGAGAGGGATAAATTAACCAAGGAAAGCTTCCTGAAAATAATTGATTTTGAACCAAATCTGGAAAGAAGTAAATGGTGACAGATGCTTAGAAGAAGAATAGGGAGAGTGGAAAAATATGAACATCATCACTTGAGATGAACAGAAAATGTTTGTCCCCCCAGCATCCTCCTCTTAGAGGAAGCATCCCTCACCTTTTCCTTGTGATCAAGATGGGGCTCTCCCACCTCTCTATCCACAATAACAGGCTCATGATCAAGGATAGGCCAATCAGGTCACTTCATTTATCTGACCACTGCAATTGGCCAAGGATGAGCACTAGGGTTCAAGCTGGGCCAATCAGAAGTTAAACAATTTAGCTAAATGTTTAGGGAAAAGGAGGTAAAGAAAAACATAAATTGATGGATAGGAGAAAGAACAGACAATGAGTTGACAGACAATGAAATGACAATTGGAAGAAAGTTGAAATAGAGACCAAAAATCATTGGAGTTTCATTTTTTCACAATTTTTAGTTTAGATTATCGCCCGACTTTTTTATATAGCCATCTCTTTTCCAGCCAATTATGATTTACATACTCAATGTCATATTATAAAAATAAATACAACAGCACAATTTAACAGCAAAAACAAGTTCAAGAACAAAAATAGGAAACAAACAGAATATGGTGTTGAGATCCTTAACAAAATTCAGAATTAGAGCTGACACTAACAAATTGGTGTGTGAAGAAGGCTGAGTTGTGAGAGATATCATGTCAGCTCTAGAATAAACTGTTTTAAACCACTTACATTTTAAAAACTTTATCTTTCACATAAAAATGTGTTGTTTAAACTGCGTGACCTAACTTAGTAATTATAATCTGATAGATTTTTCCATGTATATTTGTTTGGTGTCAATGGTCTTCTTATCCTCTTTAGAATTCTTTCTCTCTAAAAAGGAACTGATGCTGTCCATCCCACAGAAGGCTATTCCAGGGCTGGAAGAGAAATGCCCAACTCAATTATGACATAGTTTAAAATAGTCCAAAAGGAAAAGAAGCTTTGAAGCCCTCATTTGAAATACTTCACTGCTTTGCTATCAGTTGCTGATTTAGGTGAAATTCAAATAGCTGGAAATAAAGCATTGTCTCTTACTAATTAGATTGAAAAGAAAATTGGTTGAATCATGAAATAAGGCCTGTTCAGATGGTAATATTCGAACTTCAGATATAAGAAGAAAGGTTCTGAGGTATTAAGTACACATCTAATGAGACAGCTGACTTTTTGCTTATGTTTTCTATTCTCTGCAGTATACCCTGGGCCCATATTTATGCAAGCAATGCCTTCTGCTTTGAGCAGGAAAAGACTATGTTTACTGAGTATGGAGTGTACATTCTTTACATCAGACCTGGGCAGCTCCAAAAAAACGTGGCCAGAAAGCAACCACTGATTGAACTTGCTAACTCCACTTACATCGCTTGTATCGGATGCTATTTGAGCGGACAGATCCAAATGCTAGTAGGATAGGGAAGTTTTTTCAAGTTTTTCTTTTTAATATTGTTATCCAATTGCACATGCACATGAAAATAATGCAATTCATGTATTAGTTTAGCTTTTCATTTAAAACAAGTTATTTTCTCATGATTAAGGGACAACAGTTGTAGAACATAAGAAATCTCAAAAGGACAAGGAGGAAAGGGAAAATCTAGGGAGCCAATTAAGTTCTATAACTTGCAGGAGAATTTCTCTGAATGTTCCAACTCTTTAAATGGTCAATATCTATGCAACAGATGATGTTACACCTATATTTAGGTTCTTTCCTATCTCATTGCTTCAATAATTCTCCTGTATGTGTATATAGTAGTAATAGGAGGAGGCTGGTAAACAGACCTACTCCCTGGACTCACCCCTGGAGAATTCTGATTGGATAGATTAGAGTTTGGCCCAGGAATCTAGACTTTAATCTAACACCACAACCCGCCCACTCACAAGGAATATGTTGTAGGAGAATTCCTAAACACTGTCTGAAAAACTCTGTTATATTCTCAACACTGTTAGTATTCCCAGAAATCCTTGTATTTGATTTTTGGAGCCAAAAACCAACTGTTTGAGTACTAAGACAAACACACCTGTGTGAAACTTATGTTGTTTTTCTCACCATGTGACAACCCAGGCCATAAAAAGATAAAAGGGTATCATAGGACAGATTATACCATATGCTTGGATTCACCTACAGCATGGAGACTTGCTGGCATCATGCAAGATGTCAATTTTCAACTTGCATTGTGTAGTTCCTTAAGATGGAGAGGAGCTGCTGTTTTCTCTTACACTGAAGTTTTATATGTAAGGAAGAAAGTCAAGTATATTATTTTTATTTAATGGTTACCACCCATGACACCTCTGTAAAATATCTCTGTGGCTTTAGTTATTGGCTTTTTTTTTAAACAAGGCTATAAAAATCCTTGCTGTGGTGGTTTGATCATTCAAATGGGAAACAAGGTGCATTTTTCTGTGCCATTAGCAAAGCATATCTTTGTTAGATACTTTTTCTTTTTTAAAGAGGTTGGCATACAGCGAGCTTACCAGATTGCAAATAAATGGCCTTGAAATAGCTCACAACAGTAAGTAGATGTAAATTTTCTAATGAATTAGCCTCAAGTCATAAAATATTTAGTTTGTTTAAGGGAGAGAATAAGTAGTTAAAATGGATTTCCTATGGTGAAATTTGAGAATCATCAAGATAAAGCAAACAGAAACAAAATAGCATTTGATTTTTTTTTCCTCAATTTTTTTTCTTGAGGGCCTGACTGAATTCCGGCATTCAACATTAAAGCAGCAATCTGCTGCAGAGTGGATGAATTTGTGATAAATGGTCCCTTGAGGTTTATAAAACATATTCTCCATAAAACAAGCCACAATATGTTTCTTCACATTAGTCAGTGCCTGACACTCAGGCTGCTGAAGCTCCAGTCCAGTGTTGGTACCTGTCATCCCCAAGCTGTAAACAACTCTTTGTTTATTGCAGCAAAGCTCATACATCCATTTCAAGGTTTTACAGCGATAAAAGGCTGACTGCCTACATAAACTGAAGTGGGCTGCAATGTTGTTATTTTGTTTATTGCTCTTTTACTGCAGTGGTCAAATAGTTCCTTTGAGACCAGATACCAGTTTTCTGCCATCTGTACAGTCGGTGTCAGAAAACTTGTGTCAACTGAATCACTGTGGAAAATATTTATAATGAGAGGACTAATTAAATGAAATGTTGCCTCTCAAAATTGAATAGTAAATGCAGATGATTACTAGCAGATTAAAAATAATCTGCCATCTTTTTTCTCTTAGTAGACGGTGGCGTTTGCCTTGGAGACCTTAAAGAGCATAAATCATGCCTGCCTACCTAGCAAGGATAAGTTAAACAGAACTTTGATCCTGTTGTATTAAGGTTTTATGTTTACACTTGTGAAATTCATATCCAAATACCTCTGAACAATTTTAACCACATATTTAGGTTTATGGGCTATAAACACCTACCCAGATAGCTCATTTCAAAACACTTGTTTTTGTCTTCGAGTATGTTGTCTGAATCAGCTAGTTCAAAAACAAAATTATAACTTCAAGCAAAAAGTAAAATTTGGTCACACAAAATTTTATTCAAGTAAAAGAAAATCATGAAAGTTAGTAATGGGTAGAGATAATCTGTTTTCTTCCAGACAAAAATCATTGCATTTTAATTTGAAATGACAAAGGAATTTCTCTACTAAAAGTCTAAATATGCTGTATTTTAAATATTGAACTCTGGAGGGTGGTCCCATGGGGTGATTTTTGACATCTTTTTGGAACTTCGATATTAAAATTTAAAAGACCTACCTCAATAAGGAAAGAATATTGCCTTCTTTGAATCTCATCACAATACAGAGCTGACATAAGCCTTGAACAATTTGATGATGACAGTAAGGGTTTACTTTAATAAAATGTGTTGTAGAGGAGTTCCTGAGACTTTAAACTTTCAATGGAATTGGTTTTGAATAAAAATAAATTTCACTATGTATATTAAAGTGAGGACAAAACATTTTTCATATTTATTATTAAAAAAATGTTCACTTAGAAAAATATTTAAGTACAAACTTCTAATTGAACAATTTTAATGAGAAAAGACTTATTGAAAAATCATGAAATTATCTTGAAATGCACTCTGAAATGCTTACAAAATTGTTTTCAAGATAAGAGAGGAAACTAGTGTTCAGATGAAATTATGTTTAAAATATGGCTTTGAAACCATAGATAATAATGAAAATACTTTTATTTAATATTACATTCACACAAGCCTGTCAATTCTAGGAAAAAGCTCTTGATCCCCTGATATTTATATAATTATCTGCATAGTAAGTCAGCTGGAGGGGTTAGTGTGCATCATTTTCTGATGTTATGTAATATTATTTATAAGTACGTGCTATAAACCTTATGCATACCTTAATCTTTAATACATTACTGATTAAAAAACAAAATATGCTACCTGTCAAAATAGACTGTGTTCAATACAACGGGATTAAATGAACAAAGTAAGATCCAGTGAGACAGTTGTGTATTTTCCCACTCCATGACTATGAATTCCACCCCAGAGGGGTCTTCTCATCTACATGTAAGGATACAATATGAGGATATTTTTCACGTCAGCATCTAATGAGTTGCTTAATAAATGAATGATGTATGGACGGATGGGTGGATTTCTGAAAATTTACGTGAGGAACCATAAATCTGCAGGAGCAGGTAAATAAATGAAAACCACTGCCTGTGAGATTTATAGTTATGAAGCATTACATTTTGTTCTGAGAGACCTCACAAAGTAAAAAATGAAAATATTATATATTATATAATTCTCATTGTCTGAAGGAATAAAATATGTTGTTTAGGAGAGATTTTTTCAGGTACAAGATTATTAAAGAAAGGTGTAGTAGTCTTTATATAAGGGATTTTACATAGCAACAATGGATTTCAACAGAGGTCTTAATAAAAAGTGCACCAATATTGTTTATGTGCTTATGGGGGGGGCTATTTTTTAAATCAACTATTAAACAAATAAAATGGCATGTAATACGATTTGTCCCATTATTAGCAATGTTATCTCTGATCACTTGGTTAAGGTGGCATCTGTCAGATTTCTCTGCTGTGAAATTCCATTTTCCAGTTTACAATTAATGAGTACAGTTAGTTCTGCTATAACACTTCTTTTGAAAATGCAAATTTGTCCCAATGTGATTGACACATCAGGGAACTAATGGAGCATAACAATGATGAATTTGTTTATGTGTAGTTTTGTCCTGGAGAAACAGTAGGTGAACACAGAAAACTGCACCCAGTTGCACTAAGCCATGTAGGAATACAGAAGATGCACACACCTCAAACATCTGCCCACGACCTCCGTTGGCCATGTGTGTTATGAGACAAACCCGTCCACATTTGGTGTTACAACTTCCTACCCAAGTTACAACATCCTACCCGGATGACCTTTATCTTCTATACTTCACAATAACCCACAAGCTGCAACTTATCCAACACCCATAACTAGAAGCAAATTTCAAGTCTGTCTCGAAGTAAAGTACCATATTTATTATAGTATTATATATTTCTTAACCACTTAATATGGTACCATTTTTATTAAGTTCCTATGTTTTTTTTATATCTCACTGATGATGCCTTTATCTTTGCTCATAGGCCCTATGGTTTTTCTTGTGCAATTTTGCTTGGTGATTTTTAGGAACACATATCCCATAATAGTAGAACTTGTAATCTGCTGTAGATGCTTTAAGGCTATGTAAATATCCTATTCTCCATCAAGATTTTACCCATGGATTTTAGCATTCATTGATGATCATTGCCTGGTAGTAGAAAGGCAATTTTCTAGCTCTCTCCTTCTATGTTTAAGTAGTTGATATTCTGCTGTATGGATTCACTTTTGCTGCTCTCCTTTTTTTTTATATCAGTGTTAACTTATGAATCACTTTTTGTAATTCAGTGCATTATAGTCCATTAATGTCATTATGTATTTTGATAATCAAATTTTTCTAATTAGGCTAGTGGAAATTCTTTTAATCTGACTCTTGGCTTTTTGCCGCATTCCCATGATTTCTTGAGCTCTGTCTTACTTTCTGGCATGGCCAGGCATTCCAGGGCTCGCTGTGTGCTTTCCCTGAATCATTCACTTCCTTTTGTTAGTTCCTTTTATTTGTCATTGATACTTAGAAACCAAGACCTGTAACGTATGCTCATTGCTATGAGGGGCTATAGAACATTCTGGACACTTGTTCTGAAAAACTTACTTTGTGAAGCACAAAGGTGAGTTTGTAGCAAAAATGCATTTCATGTGGATGGGATTTGAAATTTTTGCATTTCTCAATTTTCCATAAATAATAATCATTTTTTTCCATGTGAAAAGGACAATGGGGTATACTCCTATTTTTATCACCTGGACACTTTTAAATAATGGGCGTAGAATAAAACCAATTCTGTAACCCATGGATGTGTAGAATGATTTGGGGTCTAATGTCAGGCCAAAGGAAATTGAGGTCACAAGAAAAAGAGAATTTCACCACAGATTTTATTTTAGGTTTATTATCTAAATAGTTTTCTAAGCATTCTTGAATATTAGTGAAAACTATCAAAGTCAACTTTTAATTGCTGTTAGAATAGTTGAGTTTGTGTAGAGAAAAGGGATATCTGAATACATCAGCCAAAAGAAATCAAGAAGGTAAAAGTTCTCTTCTGTTATCATTGGCATGAAAAGAAATGCATTGTAAAACATGGACAATTAAATTAAAAAATTAAACTAGAGGCTTCAATTTACCTGTTAACCAAAATTTTCAGGATCATTTATGGTTCTTAATTTAAAAGAAAGATATTTCTCAATATTTACCCCTCTCTCTCCCCTCCCCATACACATACACAAAACTAGCCCTATTCACACAAACACAGAGATATAAATCTGCTTTAATTACATTTAATATGTTTTAAAAACTTGAACAACAAATGTAAAAGTATATTTATAAAAGCATCATTTGATGTTCTTGAAATATGGAGGAGCAAATAATTACAAAATATTTAAAGACAGTTACTGTGAATTCTCAATTGCCTTCAGGCAAAGTCACCATTATACACGCAAAATATATGCCGATGTTATTTAACTCCTAAATTATGGGATAAATTGTATGTCAACATATTTTTATGTACATGCCAATTAGGTGACCAAGGTAATGGATTCAAGCATCTATTTATACTGTGTTGATTGTCAATATGTACTGGCCTTTGGGCTAGGCTCTGAGGATACAAATTATATAAATTTTATATTTTTATACTATATTTTATATATATTTTAAGACAATATATATATATTTATTTTTATTAATATGCTGACATTCTTATGGTGGCAACAGATGTTATAATATATTGTAGTAAGTTCTATAATAGAGACAGCCCCACATTAATAATAGTAGTTAACAGTATATAGCATTGTTGTATCAGGTACTGTTTGAAGCACTTACATATCTGATCTCAGTTGATCCTTTCATTTGACAACTCTAGGAAGTATGTTGACTGGTATGGAAACTGAGGCCCAGAGAGTCTGAATAAGTCATGCATGGATGCACAGCTGGTGAATGACAGAACTGGGAATCAGACCCAGGAAGTCTGGCTGCAGAGTCCGTATTCTTAATGGCTTCTCTCTTAAAACAAGAAGAAGAAAGAAACACTCCTGCTGGGGGGATTTAGGATTCACTGTACAGATTTGCACCAGATGCCTGTCCTCATGGAGTTTTCACTTCCCTGTATATATGTGTGGGGTGTGATCTGAAGGAATTCCGGTCAAGGTTTTTTGGAGAAGAACAATGATTCAATGGAAGTTTGGGGTTGTAATTAGTTTTAATTTTTCTTGCCCCTAATTATTATGGATAATTTAAGATATGGTATATAACAAAAGTAAGGTAACTATAACCAATGTTAATTCACTTGGGAACCACATTAATTCTCTGTCTCATAATGCTGTGCATATTGAATATCCAAGTATTATCTTGAACCAGGCAGAATGAATCATATGCACAAGTCATTATTGTTAAATAAAATCCTATCCCCTGATATTGTTGATCTACATTTAACATGAACTTAAAAAGCAAATCATTCTAGTTGGTGTTAATAAAATTATCAGTGTGAATCTTCTTATGTTGATTATATTTGTAAGTCCTTAAACTTGATTGAATTTTAGGCAAAATTCTTTAATTAACCTCCTGTTGTTCCATTTCCCAGTGGCTTACATATGCAGTGTGGTCTATGTTTTTAAATTATTCTAAATTTATTAATCCTGATGCTTGTTTAATTGTATGAGAATATACAAGCCATTTATGGCTTTTCTTTGGAGTTATGTCTTCTTCCAGTCCACCTAATGCATATAGAATTAGCTTATGCTCCTATACTTAATTTCTGTTTATGAATGGATGCGTAATCTGCATACAGTAGTTCATATGTTTTGAAAATAGACTCCCCATCTGGGAGTTTACAGTTTACTGTTACTTTGTCTCTTGTCTCTCAGCTCTTTGGGATTCTGTTCTTTTTGGCATCAGTAGTACACTGTGTCATGAATCCCCATGCCTCTTTGTTGGAAGGCATGAGCAGACTTTGGAGCATATTTACCTGACTTAAAGACAGGAGGAGAAATGGCACAGCCTCCAATCAATTGAATTGTTTATTCTTAGTTTCTGTCTATTCACACCATAGCCTGGTGATAAATAACATCTGTTCCAATTGTATTTATCTTTAGTCTAATTTATTATTCTGAAGTCCATGAGAGCTGTGTTAAGTAAATAAAGTTGCTTTTCAGTTGTGCATTTATATTGAGTAAGACTTTCCCTGAAGCAGGCTAAGACGAACAAGAATAATAGAGGAACTGAGGAACTGGGTAAAAGATGGAAGGTAAAGCATGGATTTCCTGACCCAAGATCCTCAATTTGTTGCTGACTTGCAATCAAGAGGAACACATAGATCAGGAAACTTTGTTTGAGTGTCTTTCTCAAAAGAAACTCTCTTGCTGAGGTTTGCTTGGCAATTCTATCATTGAGTGTCTACAACCAGTAAAAGCACCTCCTCCTCTACTGGGATACTGTGAATATAAGGAACCTCAATCCTCATTGCCAATCAATAAGCAAGGAAGAAATTGGTTGTCTTAAAATTTGAGAGACTCTTTTATGTAGAGAGTAGTGAAAGAGAATTGAGTTAAAGAACAGGGGACAAGGGTTAGGAGGTCAGCTAGTGGAAACTAACCTAGAATGACCAGGAATAAGATTGTATATAAGGAATTTCTGGTGTGAAACCGAAGAAGAGAGTTTTGGATAGCACCCTCCAAAATTTCTAGAATTCCTTAACCCTAGAATTCCTTAAAATAATTTTTTAAATTATGTACCTCCTTGTACTTATTTAGTTTGAAATTTTCCTCATAAGATGAAATAGTGGCAGTGAATATAATTTATAACACTTATAAAATATTTATTAAAAAACCATTATATCTCTATTTAAATGTATCCAATGATATATTCACACTTTATCGGTATGATACTCATGGTCATTCATCTTCAAAATATGTGACCAAGCTATGATTGTCAGAATTGTGAATCATTTTCTCCTTTAATCTGTATTTCCTTTTATTTCCCAACAGAATTTTATCTGAATAAAATAGAATATTTTATTCTTGGAGCCGGCCCAGTGGGGTGGTGGTTAAGTTCGCACGCTCCACCTCAATCGCCCGGGGTTTGCAGGTTCGAAGCTGGGGCATGGACCTATGCACCGCTCATCAAGCCATGCTATAGTGGCATCCCACATACAAAATAGAGGAAGATGGGCACAGATGTTAGCCCAGGGCCAATCTCCCTCACCAAAAGAAAAAAAAAATTTATTCTTCAATATCTTAGTCATTATTGACCTATAGACAGTAATGTCCTGTTATTTTGCCCTCGGGTCTTCGTATCGTAGAACAGTCTTTTCCAAAGGAACATTCTGTGACAATGGGAATTTTCTAATCTGTACTGTCCAATATAGTAGCAACTAGCCCCACATGTGTCTAGTGAGCACTTGAAATGTGGGCAGTGGGACTGAAGAACTGAATTTTTAACCTTATTTAATTGCTGCCTCCACCTTTCTGTGACATGTGGGGAGATATTTTTATCCGTAACTTGGTCTTATGATTTCTAGAATGGAGTTTGTTTCCTCAAGAATCTTCAGTAGGATAATAAAGAGTCTGCCTAAAGCAAGAAGTAAATAACATCACACTAGAAGTATGTGATTAAGAAAGTGTAAATCAATTATGGACTTGCAGGTTTTGACCTGAAATCTTCTACGTTATTGGTAGCTTAATATCACATAGAGAGCAGTTTGTACTGAGTGTACAATAATTGGATGGCTCGGTTTAGAAGTTTCTGAGCAAGACTAGGATCTTAAAACTAAGCAGGAGGAAATTCTTTGTCATCCTTTGCATTGTGGCATCAGATTAAACCAACAGCTATCGTAGAAACCTATCCAGATACTTTTAATGTTATTATTACAGGCCTTCTTTTGAAATTTGTGAAGAGATATTTAGAAATTCAGTATTTTATATGGTTTGACAAATCTGATAGCTAGAATGCTGGGGAGTTAAATAATCCTTTGGATTTATGTACTGCCTTTGTTCTGTTGGAATCAACTGTCAAAACTAATACATCTTCTTCCTGACAGTATCCTTTGAGAGAAAGTAGAGACTGTTACCCTGGAAGTAGAAGCATTTGCCTGCACAGAAGAGACTTAGGATATATCTTAAGTCTTGGTATTCCAGTCTATCATATTGTGTGCCCAGCAAGAATACATTACACTAACTTTGCTTATTTTACTATCATATTCTAGTTTGCCCTTCCAATTTACCTCTATATTTTAATTCATCTGTGGTTAAAAGATTTAAAAATAGTAACAGGAAAACTTTAATGCAAAAAGGAAAGTAGCCAATATTATACTGTGGATTTAATTGAAAATTGCTTGTTAGTAGTTGTCCATGAACTGGATTCTAACTTCTCAAAGTGAGATTACAGGAAACTAAGGCATAGAAAAATGTCTCTTAACAGGAAAATAGTTGACTGCCTCAGTTTATGTTGAACTCAAATGCTAAAGAGAACACGTGCTTTCAAAGGTAACACATCCCCTCTTCAAAAATTTATTTCTTAGAAAGATCTTTGGGGCCGGACCTGAGGCCTAGTGGTTGAGTTTGCCATGCTCCGCTTCGGCGGCTCAGGTTTGATTCCCAGGTGCTGACCTACACCACTTGTCTGTGGCCATTCTGTGGTGGCAACCCACATACAAAATAGAGGAAGATTGGCACAGATGTTATCTCAGGGACAATCTTCCTCAGCAAAAAAATAAATAAAATGTTTTTGACAAATCAGATAGTGACTTCACAGAGGATCTAGGTTGTTAATAAAATGATGTTTCCATTAAAAAGTTTTGATTGTATGTATTATCATATTAGTACAGTTTCATTTTTCTATTTTACTGTTTTATATAGATGATAGACAGATAGATAGATAGATAGATAGATAGATAGATAGATAGATAGATAGATAATGTATGTGTGTATGCTTCAGATGTAGTTCCCTAAATTTAAATAATAAAAAAAATAGTAATAGCTGATTTTATTGTATACTGAACTACATGTCAGACCTTATGCATTTAGGTTCACAACATCCTATATGGTAAATATTACTATTGGTGTCATTTTATAGCTGAGGACAGAGAATTTTATTGATAAAGCACTTATCAATGTCCACACAAGGAGTAAGAGGTATAGCCAGGTCTCAGGCCCAGGTCTTTAGGCTCCAAAATCCAGGCCGTTAATCTACAACCTCCCTGGATTTAGGAGCCAATTTAAGTGAAAATATATCTTAAAACTCAGTTGCAATGCCTAATATTTTTGATAATAATATTAGAAATGTATCTAGTGGTAAGAGTAACTAATATTTCTAAATAATATTTTCCACTTACTTCACAGAAAGTGAGGGTAGTTAGTAAGCACAGAAAAAGTATATGCGTAGTATGAAACTTGTTACCGTTAATTGAAAAAGTTGTTCAGTAATGCATCAAAATGTTCATCATATTATTTGCATAAATAAATACATTATCTACTTATATGTAAGTTTGATAAAGGCAATGATTCTTGCTTGTTTTGTTCGTTAATATATCCCAGATTCCTAGAACAGGATATGCCACACAGTAAGCATTCATTAAATATTTCTGAATAAATAAATATTTTATTTTTCCATACATGAGGATGTTTTTCATAAGTTTTTACTTATCCCAACCAGATATCTGTGTAACCACTTTGTTATATAAACAAATTAATGGAATTTGGAACCAACAGAAATCTGCTTAAATCAAGTGAAATTGGAATTTGCACTTGATAATTTTTATTTACAGAAAAAGTTCGACGTAGAATTCAGTTTAGAGTAGATGTTGTTGCACTGGTATTTATGTCTTGTAAACAAGATGTATCTTCCATACACTGCAAGCATTATTCCAGATCCCCCACATTTTGCTTTGCTTCCAAACAAATGTAAATTTGGTAGATATGGGAATGACACCTGCTCCCGAGTTCCTAGTTGCTTCAGGACATGCGATGGACTGAATTTTGCCTCCTGTTAAATTCATATGTTGAGGCCCTGAACCCAATGTGACTGTATTAGCAGATAACACCTTTAGGCGGTAATTAAGGTTAAATGAAGTCATAAGGGTGAGGTTCTAATCGAATAGGATCAGTGGCCTTATAAGAAGAGGAAGAGAGAGATTTTTTTTCTCTCTCCCTCTGCCTGCACACACCAAGGAAAGGCCATCTGAGGACACAGTAAGAAGGCAGCTCTCTGCAAGTCAGGAAGAGAGTCCTCACCAGAAACTTATCGCTCTGGCACTGTGATCTTGGACTTCTAGTCTCCAGAACTGTGAGAAAATACGTTTCTGTTGTTTAAGCCACTCAGCCTGTGGTATTTTGTTATTGCAGCCCAAGCACACTGAGAGGACATTTTACATTTTATTGGTCAAATGGCAGAATTTATTGCTATCCATAGTGTATAGTTAGCCTCATATGAAATCAAAATTACTGGCATAATGTTTGACTTTTTGTTTCTAACAGTGGACACATTATTTTTTTTTACAGCAATCATAAAGAGAATCAATGGTCATGTAAAATTTTACCTGTAAGCAAATATTTTGGAGCCACCAACTCTTTTTATTTTTTTGTACAAATGAGTATACTTGAAAAATATTAGAAGGGTTGTATGAAGTGTTTTTTTCTTATAATTCTGTCCACTTGTTTATATTAAAGAGTTAAAGACTGGCTTGTTGTCAGGAGGATGAATGCCTTCATTATGATTGCAGAGCATGACTGAGAAGAGAAAAGACTGAAGGGGGAACAGTGGGCGAGTTGCTGAGCTAGGAGGAGAAGTGTTGCTTGGGATTTGTCATTGATACCTAATATATCAAGGAAGGCAGGAAATGTGCATGCCTTCAGGAGAATCTAGGCTGGCAACACAAGTGTTGATGAAATGAGCCTCTGAGTGTAGTAATATGTGGTAGTAAATCATAGCAGTTATTACATGATTCTTTAGAGGACTTTGTCAATCCAGGCCTACTGTCTTTTGAACTAAAATGCCATGAGACATACTTTTAAAATATTACTGTATATTTCTGAAATGTTATAATTTGTAAGACCTACCACTCTGATTTTATTATTAAAGCACAGAGAGATTTTGATGAAGCATATTCATTAGGCTGCATTAATTATACATGAAACAACCATGAAACAGGTGTTTGGCTGTAAGAGGGGTATTTAATCAAAAAAATTGATCCTAAACTAGTATTTCATCTTCTATCTTTATTTATGGGCTCCCTGACAGAACATTAATAAAAATTATGGTTAAACACCTAGATCCTCCTTGGGGAAATATTCTTTTTAGATGAAGGCTAGTGTATTTACACTATAAAACAATATTTTTATTCAGTATTTTTGAAAAAATTCAATTTTGTTCAATTTCACTATATGTAAAATAATCCAAATTGAGCGTTCTTAGACTGAAAAACCTGAAAATTATCTGAAATTCATTTGAACATATGTATACCATCCTGTAGAGAATAAATCTAAACTAAAACGTTATATGATTGTTCAGGTTGAGTCTGCACTTCTCTACTGGTCATGGTGCCTTCACAGGTATAAGAGTCTCTCCCTAAATCAATACTTTCTGTAGGATTTGGAGTCACCTTTCTTGCTATTACTTTTAAGAGGCACAGGTTTCAAATGTTCTGGCATAGGGTATTTTTATTTCTCCAGAAAGTTCAAGGTTTTGCAAATTACACCAGGTGGTGAGAGGTCTTTAAAAAACAAGCAAACAGCTTTTCTCAGGCTGCTATGTAAAAGGCCCTCTCATAAGCTTTGTGTAAATATTTTGAATGATCACATCTAAGCTCAACTGAGGAGGATCCTTGTGAATGTCCAGAGCCACAGAGCTGATGACTTTGTATTTGGAGCCCTGAATTCTACAGCCCAGAGATTTTGCAGATATTGGCCCTGGCAGTGGTTTACGAAGAATAATTGTTTTAGGGATCCCTTTTGAGTTACAAGATGGCACTCTTCCTCTAACGTCCGCAGCACATGGAGACGCAATGGGAGGAGATGGTATTGTTGTAAGTCAGGAACAGAAGGTCTTTAGCTGGTTGAAGCCATGTACCAGCTGTACCTTCACATCTAATCGTTTTGTGTTCCTTAAAAATTACATCTATGAGTGCACACACATACACACCCACCCCTGCTCTACCAGTTCATATAATATATTTATGGATCAAAAAGATGATATATGCTAAGACCAATTTTACTAAGCTTTGACAGGCTATTTACTATGGAACTGGCTTTATTTATATCTTTCTAAAATTTTACTAAACGCTTTGTTTGGCATATATTAGTTAAGTGCTAGATACTTGAAACTCTTGGTTTTATTTTGTCATCCTAACAGATTTTGAATCATCAGATTTTTGTAATCTTAGCAATAGTGCGCATACACATAATGGAATGTCTAGAGCATGCTACCGTCCCAAAAGAAAATTCACAAGTCAGCCAATTTTGTGGGGTTGCTTTTCTTGTGGAGGGAATAAGAGAGGAGTTCTTCTAATAACTTTTCCTGCGAATAGACTGACCTAGATTTGTTGTATACTGGCAAAGCTGCTAGAGGATATTTTTACATTGCCATTTTGTCCTCAAGAGTTATCTAACTGATTTCACCATGTGAAATCCCTTTAAAATTTCTCGTCTGACAAGTGGATATGCTGTTGGATTTATAGTATCAGAAAGCTGGAAGGCAAGAGGTAAGAGTTAGCTAAAAATAGGAGATAAGAGTTCATATTTCTTCTGACCAGTAAAAAAAAACTACCCAGAAAAGGAAAACTAGCAAGACCTCCTCTTGCCCCACTCATTATCTTGTAGAAACTAAAAGGATTTATTTTAATTATTATGAAAAGTCTTTTTCTTAGTCTTGAACTGCCATGACAGTCCCCAATTTGAGAGAAGACAAAACAATGTGAATGATCTAAATTTTAACCTTGTCCAATCTGTACACACTTGCCTTCTAATTTCGTACTCTAACTTGATGAAATGAAACATCTTTATTTCACACTTCATTTCCAATGGACTGATTGTCATACATGATGCTTAATTTGTCCCTACTTTACCTAATTAATAGACATGATAAGTGAGTTTGCCAATCTTTGCAAGTGAGTTGTACAAGAACATATGTCAGGCTCCTCAGCGTCCCTGGTAAATTATTATTCATGATTTGTATATCTGGTTGGTAATTGAAAGACATTGAATCTTTCTTTTAAAGCATAAAATTCTTGCCCTTAATTTTCTCACTATAAACATCAAATGTGAGTTATTTGTCAGGCAAGCAGCACATAGTTACTCAATTACAGTGCTATAGTGTTCTGTTTACTGGAATAAAACAATGGATTTCGGTTTGAGGTCATTGAGTCCAATCACTTGTCTGAAATTTCTGTCACCTCCTCACTAAGTGGTTATGGAATTAATACCTGTGTGTTTTACTAGTAGAGAACTCTATAAATTCCAACTATCTCCAAAACTCTGTACCTTAGAACAAGTTGAGCTCAGCATAGAAGAGGAAACCTATTCTCTCTTCTTGACCTATATAGCATCTCTAAATACACATTTTAAATTCAAAGTATAAACACTTAGAAATGGAGAAATACATTCCTAAGCGAAGAGATTACTGGCGTTAACATTTCCAACGTGGACAACAAAGACTCTCACCTCAGTCCCTCTTTGCTTTACCCACATCACAACGTAATGCCATCATACATAAAAGAGAAGTATGTATAAATGTATAGATAGATAGCTATAGCTCTAGTTATAACTGTAACTATTGATATTGATATGTTTACATATATTACACTGAACATTAATGGAGTCCTGACAATTATGTCACACAAAATATTTTGTTCTATTTTATTGATTTGAAAGTTAGTAAGAATGAAAGAAAATAAAATGGGCTTAAAACATTGTTCACGAGTCCATGGCACCTACATTATACTTTTCCCTGTTCTTGTAGCTAACAATAGTCAATATCACCAAATCCATTACCTTTTTATGGTAATAAAAGACCCAGTAATGCATAGTTTTGTTTGTGGACCACAAGAGCTTTAACATTAGATACCCAGTAACTTTAATATTTAGCACTTTTCAAAGACATGGGGCATAAAGAAGTCATGATTTTCTTCTTCTCTCAAAGTTCATGGGAATTGGTATGTGAGAAGACATTTCATGAGCAGCAGGCATCTGTTGAGATTCTACTTTCTATTGTGTACTTGTTGCTGGGATAAAAGTGGTGTAAGACAATGATTTTTATCTCGAAAGGCCTATAATTGGAGATAGAGTTTGAGAAATATGGGCTGAGATAAAATTTTAAGTCTGAAAGCTCTATTCTCTCTTGGTTTGGTCATTTTCAAGTGATTTCACTGTATTACCTTCCGTGTACCAATAATGTCCTACTCTCTCATCTTCAGAAGAAAGTTGATCTGATAAATCATCAACGATTTCTTTTCTTTTTTTTTTTTGTGAGGAAGATCGACCCTGAGCTAACATCTGCCAATCTTCCTCTTTGTTTTTTTTTTTTTTTTTTTTGCTGAGGAAAACAGGCCCTGGGCTAACATCCATGCCCATCTTCCTCCACTTTATATGAGATGCCACCACAGCATGGCTTGCCAAGTGGTGCATCGGTGCGCACCCGGGATCTGAACCGGCGAACCCCAGACTACCGCAGCAGAGCGTGCACACTTAACTGCTTGCGCCACGGGGCTGGCTCCAACAATTTTTTGTGAATTCATTTAGTCCTTCCCTCTATGCCTAGTACCCAGAAACATTTGCATTTTAAAAAGCGAATGTGTTCTGAATGATGAACCTAAACAAATGTATCTATAGTAGTAAAAGTTTCAGACTCTTTAAGAACCAAGTAGATGTATCTTGGTGCCTATTATTTCTGAACACAAAGATGGCAACCTATCTTGCCTAAAAGTAAATTTACCTAATTGGTATAATACAATAGAGAATGCATTTGTTTTGTAATGCTTTTTCACATTTAAATATTCAAGAGATAAAAAATCATTTGGTTAACTAATCTATTCTAATAGTTTTTGAAAATTTCCTGAAATCCAAAAACCATGAAACTTACAGAAAAAAATGCTTTATCTGTGGACTTCATAAATATTTTTAAAATTTATTGCAGTAATTAATATATGAAATGTTAATTTCATAAGGAAAATCAAATCACCTTTTTATTATAAAAACATTTATTTTTAATATAGTTATGTATATAATTATGTTGTGTAATATGTATATGTAATGAAATGTTCATAAATTATGACTGTTAAAGACTACTAATGAATATATCATATTTTTAATAACCTGAAAGTTCTAAACATAATTATAATTCTTAAAATTGTGATTTTATTTACCAAAGAAGAGCTTATCAAAAAAAAAGAAAGAAAAAGAAAGGAAAAAATAAAACATAAACTGAGTGTAGAATTATTTATTGTTGTACAAGCATGAACAAATACATCATGTGTCACTTAACAGCAGGGATATGTTCTGAGAAATACATCGTTAGACGATTTTGTTAGGCAATTTCATTATTGTGCGAACATCATAGAGTGTGCTTACACAAACCTATATGGTATAGCCTACTACACACCTAGGCTGTGTGGTACTAATCTTATGGGACCACCATCATATATGCAGTCTGTCGTTGACAGAAACATTGTTATGCGGCACATGACTGTAAAATCTACATATATATAAAGTTTTATTGATTAATTGATTTCATAAATATATGTTTTAAAAGTTATATACTTACCTTTACTCTTTTGTTTTACACAAATTTATCCAAAACATAGATTGGCTTTGTTAGAAGATAAGAATTGACATTAAACCTAGTGCTATACTAATCTGCAGATTTTACAAACCAGACTACTGTAAGCATTGTTGGATCATTGTTATTTGATTCTTTGTCTGTGCCTCCTTTGATGTAGCTATATTAACGTGGTTCTGCACTGTTTAGAACTCAGAACATCATAGCTCATCCTGGTATCCTTGCTCACGGTTCAGCCAGGAGGACTAGTTTCTGCTGAATTAAGAATCTCCAAATATCGATGATTTAACACAAGATTTTAAAATTTCTTTTGCACACGAAATCCAATGTGGGTTTTCGAGGAGGCCCTAATCATTGACCCCTGCCACAGTGACATAAGGATGTGGTAAATCATACACTGACTCTCAAAGTATTCACCAGGAAGTGACACACATCACCTTCCCTCATGTTACATAACCAAGTCAAATCACTTGAAGAGGCCCAACTTCAAAGGACTTGAAAACCACAATCCTACCATGTGCCCAGAAAAGCAAAGCTGAATTGATTTGGTAACCAGCTGTAATGACTGACTTGTCCACCTATCCCTTAACAGATTGCACTCTTGCAAATGCTATTCTCCAATGCCTGTTCTTTGATGATCCCTCCCAGCCCTGTTTTCTTGTCTCTCTTCAACATATTTCCACTGTGTTCTTAGAACTCTATTCCATAGCAACCAATTTTAACCTCATCCCAAATTCTTCTACCTCCTTCTTAACTAAAGTCTGAGTCACTCACAAGAAAATTTCTTGTCCTGTTGCCATCATAGCTAGTCACTGTTGTTTTCCCCATAATGACAACAAGAAATACGTTTGACATTATCCTCATGTAACTTCCAAACAATAGTTTTATTAAAATTATAGGCTTTATTAAAACATGCACGCACAAACTTACAAAATCAAACCAAAAATAATAACAATGACAAAACAATAGCACTACCACAACAGCAAAAACCCAATTCTATACATGTGAGTCTTTTGCCACTTTCTGTCCTTCACTAATATCAATCAAAGATCTTCTATCACCTGGGTCAGTCTTTTTCCCCAACTATTTTTCTACCAGGTTGACTTCAGTGGCTCTGATGACACGCCATTCAACACAATTATGTCCATTTTCTCCCCAACTGTTAGTTCCCTCATCTGTTCAATTCATATTCTATCTATCCTAGATCATTTCAACTCTCTTGATAGTACCTTCAAATTATTTCTTTCTTTTCTTCTACCATATGGAATATTTCAACCCCAGTATAATACACAATGCCTTCTCTACTCATACTTCAAGACTCTAAACCCTGGTTTCCAACATTAGATTGCTCCTTCAGGTGTCTACCAATCTTTTTGTATGATCTTTATCAGCTATCTTGCTTTTTTTCCAATTAGCTATTTCAAGCCTTACCTAAGTTCTCTAGTCCCTACTCCACTAAGTTTTTCCCGGTTCTCCTTTCCCTCTCATCAAATTGCCCTACTTTCTCTTCAAAGATAAAATGAGGCCTGACTCACCATTACAAATGAAGGCACTTCTGCATTCATCTTTGATTCCTGCCCTCTGTTAAAGTAGAAATTAAATGGAAGTCGTTCATCTAAGGTTAATTTTTCTACATGTAACTGTGGATTATATAAGCATTTTTCTCCCTGAATAACATCTTCAAACTTTTCCTGAGGCCCTTTCACTTAGCATTTACCCATGGTTAAGAGCCTTTGTTCTGTAAAAACCTACCTTTCTTGGCACTACGCCTTCTATCAACTATCATTGCTTCTCTTTCCTTCATTTCATGGTGTCTTAGAGTCATCTACACACACACACACACACACACACACACACACACACACTCTTTCTCTCTTTCTAATTTCTGACTTTACATTAGTTACTTTATTCATGTAACCTGTCCTTCAGTCCTTCAACTTTATTTTTGTCAAAGTAGGCAGAGTCCTGTTTTTTTACTAAATCGAATAGTCTTCATTGTTCACTACCTCCTTATTACCATGCCGTCCCTTGCCTTCTCTGGCAACATCTTCCCTGGTGGTCTTCCTGTGTCTCTGACTCCTATTCCTAGTTTTTTCTTCATGAAATGTGCTTTCTTTACATACCATTAAATATGTTCAACTCCAGCGTTGCATTCTGTTTCCTCTTCTATTCTTACTCCACACTCATTGCAGCAATATTTACTCTTGTGCCTTCACATATTCATACACCAATTTGTTTTAAATCTACGTTTCCCATTCTGACCTCTCTTCTGAAATCCAAATTTATTCAAAAGTTTTCTGGAAAGTTCTACCTGTACTTTCCATCATCTCCTCTGACTAACATAAACATAACTGAACTCACGCTTTTCTCCCAAAATGTTTTCCCATGTCTCCCCTCTTTTGATGTACGAAACCACCATCCTCCAAGCTTGACTCCTTGATTCTCTTTTACCTTGTATATTCAATCAGTACCAGATATATTAAAATCTTTAATGTATCATGTCTTCAGTTCACTTCCCTTCTTCCTTATAGCCACTAGCTCAGTTCAGGACCTTATAATTCCCATGTAGGTTTTCATATTTGCTTTGTTATTGGTTTTTCTTCCCCTATTTTGCCCCCGTTTACAAGTTGTTCTCCACACTGCTGCCTTTGTAAAGGCAAATCGAATAACATCATCCTATGCCTAAAATCCTTGGGCATCCCCTGACCTTCAGGATAAAGTTCCAATTCTTTAGCAAAGCATAAAGGTCCTTTGTGATCTGGTTTCTGCCGAACTCTTCAACATCATCTTTTATAATTCTTCCCTTTGAAATGCATGCTCCAGCCACACAGAATCGCTTTTTATTTCTGAGCAGGGACACTTTCTCAGTGTCCTTCCTTTGTGTGCTATATCTGTTGCCTGGAATACATTTCCCATTGCTCCTTCACTCCTGTTCTATCTCCATTTAAATTCTTGTTCATCCTTCAGGAAGCCTGCCCCGATATTCCTAATTGGGTTAGTTGTCATTCCTCTTTGCTCTACTTATATCCAGTTCAAGCTTTGTACTCATTCCAGTTGTAAGCTTCCAGAAGACATGACTAGCGTCTAATTCATGCTGTATTCTGGCACCTAGCACAGTGTCTACTGGTACACAATAACCACTGCTAGTTGGTCAACAAACAAGTGAGGAAACTCAGTCCTTCTAATATAACTTGTTTTCTTTTTTTCAAGAACAGAACCTTTAGTAACTATTTCCTTTGGAGAAGGTTTTATATTTAGCCATGTTAACAAGACATAAATATAAAACTTCAGAAAGCCTATTATTAAACAAAATGTATAAAAAGCCCAACAACTAGACAATATTTTCTTAAATAGGTAAGTTATTCTAAAGTGACAGCGTACTTGAACTTTCTCAAATAGACAGAAAAAAACTTAATGTAAGAGATAGGAAACAACAGAGTTAAAATTCTCTAGTCACTTATGCCTTTTCCTCTCTGTTTTATCTGGTGTGATATCTCTACATTAAGTGTACACACATAACTTTCCTGAATGTTTGTCAGTTCATTAAATTCTCTAATCCTACATTCCCTTTCAATGGTAAACTTTACCCTGTATACTGACATAAAACTTTCGCCAGCCTGGACATTTACAGAGATTAGTTAAGACTGTAAGAATGTTGAACTCCCTGTAAAAGCCCATATCCTCACTTCCTTTAAGGAAACTTTCTACTCATCAGAATAGCCGAATACTTTTGATGTTTGCTACCTACAGAAATCAGGCACACATTGCACTGGGGTATAGGGTGCAGATACCGAGAAACCAGTGCCTTCTCTTGAGGAGCTCAAGATCTGTTAGGGGAGCAAGTCTCTTAAATAAAGCACCGTGGTTACTAAAGTGAAATTCCATATTTTACTCCTCTCTCCATACTGCCTAACAGGGTGTTTGGCACATTATGTGTCCCCAATCAATTGTTGTATCTTAGTGGAAAAATAAAAGTAGAAACTGGTAAGTGCTAGAGATTTGCATAATGTGCTAAACGACTGCAATTCATGACCAATTAATTCTTTTTAGGGGGATATAGAAGAGTTAGGAAAAGCTATGGCAGAAGGAATTTTAGTCTGTTCACTTCTTTGTAGAATCTGGAATTTAAGAAAAATATGCATGCGCTCTCTCTCTCTGTCGCTCTCTCCCTCTCCATCTCTCTCTCTCTGTCTCTTTTTCTCTCCCTCCATGTATCTGAAAATCAAATGCCGTATAACATGATAAATTGTCTTCATTTCAAAACCATATGTTAGAAATTTATTATAAAGCTTGAATTGTCATAATAAAATATTCGAGAAAGTACTAACTATATAAATTATTATTTTTGATAAGAATAAAAGTAGAGTAGAAAAATAGCATTAACTGTATTCTTTCTAAGCACCAGGTATGGACTATCTTATATGCCTTATCTGTTTTAGCATTAGCTCCATTTACAGATGAGCAAACAAAAGATAAAATAAATAAGTAACTTCTTGGAGGTTACAAAGATAGTAAGTATGAAACCTGGATTCATAACTAAGTTTGACTCTAAAACCCATACTCTGGGTTTTATTCTGGAATTTAGATCTGCAGGTCTTTGAGTGTGACTATGTCAAGGAGTTCTCAGGTCACTTAAATGAACAGAGGGTTATCTCTCTGAAGTTGGAGTACTTGAAGCAAGCCTTTAAATTTTTGCAGATTTTTCAATAAATGGTGCTGGAAGAGTTGGATATTAATACGTCAAAAAAACAAAATGAACCTCAACCTCTACTTCATACCTTATACTAAAATTACCTCAAAATTTATCATAGACCTAATTTCCAGAAGAAAACATAGGAGAAAACCTGTGTAACCTTTGGTTAGGTAAAGAATTTTATATTTGACACCCAAAGCACAATCCATAAAAGGAAAATATGGTAAATTGGACCTTATTAAAATTAAAAATTTCTCTTTGTGAAAGACACTGTTAAGGGAAAGAAAAGACAAATCACAATATGGGTGAAAATATTTGAAAATCATATTCCTTACACAAGACTTGTCTCCAGGATATGTGAAGAGCTGCCAAAACCCAACAATAAGAGAACAAATAACCCCCCAAAAATGGGCAAAAGATTGAATAGACACTTCCCTCAAGAAGATATATGGAGAGCAAAAAAGCATATGAAAATATGCTCAACAAAATTAATCATGGAAATGCAAACCAAATCCACAGTGAGATACCAGTACTCATCTATTAGCATGTCTAAAATTAAAAAAAAAAAAAAAAGAAAAGAAACGAAAAGAAAGAAAGAAATGGCCACAGCAAATGCTGGTGAGCATGTGGAGCTACTGAAACTCTCATATGTTGCTGGTAGGAATACAAAATGGTACAGCCACTTTGGAAGACAGTTTGGCAGTTTCTTATAAAGTTAAAGATTCACCTACTATATGACCCCGCAATCCCACTCCTAGGTGTCTGCCTAAGTGAAGTAGAAATTTATATTCAATCAAAATAACTTGTCCATGAATGTTTATGGCAACTTACTTCATAATTGCCCAAAACTGTAAATAACTCACATATGCTTCTCACCATGGAATGGGTAAATAAACCTGTGATACATACATACAATGGAATTCTCCTCAATAATAAAAAGGACAAACTATTAATTTACACAATAACATGAGTGAGTCGTAAGTACATTTTGCTAAGTGAAAGAAGCAAGATATTGAGGGCTACCTATTGCATAATTCCACTCATGTGACACTCTTAAAAAGGCAAAATTATAGGGAGGAAAACAGATTAGTGGTTGCCAGCAGGTAGGGGTAGGGGTTGCTTATGAAGGTGTGTACAGTGGATGTTCTGAAGAGATGGAACTGTTCTCTATGGAACAGTAGTGGTAGACTCTGTTCTTTTGTCAAACCTATATAACTGTACAGCATAAAAAGTGAGATTTATACATGTAAATTAAAAAAAAAATCAAAATGTGGAGGGAAAGATGGAATGCAGTTGTGACAAATGACTCTAACTGTATTAAAAATGAATCATATAGCCACACTGAATGGGATGGGGAAGAAAGGAGCTGACCTAAGCAACTTTGGAAAAATGATGTTTGACTAACTATTCTAAGGCTAAATATAAAAAACAGTACATAAACACTGTACTGTAGTTGATAAATTTATTTATTAAAGAGGTATAGGTTGGAAATTATGAAACTAATTTATATGTATACTAGAGGTGAACAAATTAATAGATATATTATAGATAATGAGAACAAGGATTCTCTCTGCTGTAGAAAGAAGTTACAAATAAAGAAATGGGGGAGGCTAGAATGAACTCAGTCATGCTAGGTTGGTATTAAAGAGTTAAAGTATTAAGTTTTAAAATGGATTCATATTTTTAAATTTTATATACAGATAAATAGATAGAGAAATAAATATAACCGTGCATGGAGCCATGAGTTGGTATACATGCATATGTATCCTAGCTCTCTACAATGACAGATACTAGAAGCAGTGACATTCCAGTAGCAAGGAGCACACCTAGCACCCAGATCTTGGATTCTAAATACTATTCTCCATAAAAAAAGAATCAGAACTTCTTGGAACTCTGGTTAATTTCAGACTAAAGCAAAGGAAATGCAAGATGAGCCAGATCAGAAAAAATGTAAACTGAGCTTCCAGAACTTTGTGATTCCAGAAAGAGGTGGAAAAAATATATATATATATGATGCATGCATATCAAAAGGACACAAGAGCCAACATGAAAGAACATCCAATGGTTAAACTTGGAGCAACTTGAGCAGTAAAATAAATAACCATATCATTGGATTAAAATCCAAAGAATAAAATAAATATCTATATCCAAAATGACATAAGTAAATAATTGAATAAATAAATAAATGGGAAAGAAGTGACAACTCTTCCTCACAGAAGAACTCCAATTAATAACTATAGAATGAATGAGGAAAATAAAAAATCAACATTATGACACTGTATTAGAAATTGTTGCAGGAAAAATTCTCTCATGGATCCTGAAATGAGTGGCTGGAAATTTACATGAAAACAGATGATTTACCTATTTTTACATTCTCTCCCCCTAAATATTTCATAATTACAAAGGAAAAAAAAATAGTAAGTTTACAGTGGAGAATTCTAGCAGATACCACCTTTACCTTGAAATCAAAGTTAGTTTTACCAGAAACACATTATGTAATGCATTGAGAAAGGTACATCGCCTCTGTGGAATCCTTCCCAATAATACATAATTTCAACTTAATTGTGAGGAAATATCACACATAACCAAATTAAAGTACATTCTAAAAATTTATTGACTGGTGCTCTTTAACAGAATCATAGTCATGAAAGACAAGGAAAGATTGAGGAAATGTCACAGATTGGTGGAAACTGGAGACATGCCTGGATTGGATCCTGATATAACAACAACAAACCACAGTACGTTAATGGAAAAACTGGTGAAATCCAAATATGTTCTCTACTGTGGCTAATAGTGTTGTGCCAAGGTTATTTTCTTAGTTTTGATAAATGTGCTGTGGTTATATAAGATGTATATGGGAAGCTGGGTGAAGAGTATATGCAACTTCTCTGTGTTATTTTTGCAACTCTTATATAAAGCTAAAATTATCTCAAAATTAAAAAAAAAAAGCTTGAAGCTTTAAAAGTACCTACTCCCCCTTGCTATTCCACTCTCCTGGATTCATAGAGAATCTTCACATTCTTCTGTGAAATGTTTATGGAACAAATGTTGCTACTAGCAATCAATTACCTTTGTGCTGTATATTTGTCTTTTTTTATGTCATTTGATTTGATGTCATTTATTTACGCCACCTTGGAAGTCATGTGACTAAAATTATCATTGTAAGTGACTTACCTCAAGGCTGTGATCACTGAGTTACTGACACCCTCATATTTTTTTACGTACCTTATTCTTGTTGATACTATTGTGTTTATCTATTGATACTTCTAATTATAGCATTATCTAATTTTAAAGTATTTTATAAAACATAATTTCCTTATAAATCTTTTCCTGATGAATTTATACTAGAGGAACTCATTCCCTTCCTCAGGATAGCAATGCCATGATATATAGCTCAATTAAAATAATATTTGTTTGATAACATGGAACTCTAAGTTGGTAGAATCTGCAACTACAATTTTTTCAACTTTCTGCTGTTATGTTAGAGAAAGATGCAGCTTTAGAGTGTGTTTGCTGCAATTCATGGCATGCTAGCGAGGCCTACAAAAAGTGTACGTTTTATAGCAACCCAATGCTTCCCTATACACTTTATTCTGGCTTTCTGAAGGTATATCTTTCAGTTGTTTCTTGATTACCCACTGGTGGCAGGTGGGAACTTCACAGCTGTTTGATTCAGTGGCTGATATGTCTATTCTTTGAGAACAGAATTGGCAGCTTGGCAGTCAGCATTCGTAACTGATCAGTAGAGCTCGAACAGGATCCCTTGTTTTATGCAACTCTTTCATGAAGACTTCAATATGTGGCAGCTGAAAAATATATACAATGAGCCCTAAACTTTAAATCTAGTGAAGTCTAATTGCCTCTCTTTGGAATGCGGTTGCCACGACTGCAACAGCACTTTTGCGGATACCTGACATAAGCTGAATGAATTTGAATTAGACTACCTTCATCACACTGAGAAATCAGAGTTGGGGACATTTATATTCTTCTAGCAGACATATTACTTGCTACTGAAATTTGAATGCCTGTTCCTTTTAAGGTTTTGCTTTTTTTTCTTTGGCAAGACCACAATTTCTGCCAGTATCCTAGCATCTCTAGCTATGACAGCTCTTGCATTAAGATTGACATGGTGTCTGAACAATTCAGAATTGCTTGATGTGCATGTAGAGCCAATGTTGCAGCGTATACGCCCGTGTTACAACTCGGCTTGATAAGCACTCAGCAGCCCCCCTCTCTCAGCAGCCCCCCCCTTTAACACTAAGAGCAGGGCTCAAGTCCAGCTCCTGACACAGACGCAAGAGAGTAGTTCCTTTTGGGGTGGAAAGAGGTTATGAGGGTGGCAGTAAAATGGACGTGCAAAAAGCCGTGAATTAGGAATAAGAACACAGATTTTAGCACACGGTTCCCCAGTACTTAGCTTTATGTCTGTGGGGAAGTCATTTTACTGTTCTCAATCTCATTTTCTTTCTTTGTAAAATGCTAATAAAAGGAACTGTCCTCTTTACCTTATAGGATTGTGTATTAACGAATTTGGAAGAGCCGGTGTATAAAATGCAAAGTTCCAAACCTGTTTAAGTTGATGTTGCTGTTATTTTTCTCTGAATTCATATGGCTCTGGCTTCTACTTCTAAGTTCTTGTCTTTGGCAATTTTCTCCAAAGGTTCCTGAATGTTCAAAGTTTCTGAGGCGATAATACCAAATAGCAATCAAATAAAATTACTCTTATGTATTACTTCAATTAAATTTATGCAGAAGCCTACTGAGCAGAAGAAACCTGAGTTTTCCATCATTGAGAGCTGGATTTTCTCTAGATTTTTTTAAATAAAAAGGCTAAGATTCAATTTGAATATTAAACTTAACACCAGCTTGCAAGGACATTCATTTTAATATTGTTCGTTTACATGTAGAAAGGAGAGTTCAACAGATATATCATCCTTGTTTTAGCAATAGTCTCCTCCTTGGGTTCTGGACTTAAAAATCAGCATTTCAATGAGACTTTCCCTGTGTATCCTTTCTAAAATTACAGTCCTTTTCCTCACCCCAGACATTTATTTTTCCCTTCCTGGCTTTATTTTCTCCCTAATGCCTATAATTATCTCACTTACTATATGGTGTATTCATTTCTCTTCTTTAACGTCTGTCTGGCCTACTAATGTGTAAATGCCAGGAGGTGAGATAGTTTTGTATATCTTCTTTACTGCTATACCTTCAGCACCTACAACAGTGCCTGGCATAGTAGCCTCTCAAAAATACTTGTTAAATAAATTATAAAGTCCTAAAAAGAACTAAATTAAATATCTTTTTCTTTTTTCATTTATTCGCCCTAACTAAACTAAACTAAACTAAACTAAACATTTTAAATCTCATTACTGCTTTCAGGAATCTTAATTTTAAAAATCACCAAATTTGAATCGATCCTTTTGGTCTCATTTTGTATTTTTGGTAAGGAGGATTAACATATTTATTACCTTTGAAAGTGCAATCACTTTGAATGTTGCATTAATTTACAAACAAACTCATGAAGCTATCTTTGCTACACAGGGCTGAGTTAGTCGTGCTGATGGTCAGTCACAATGTAGAGACCCGGATTTATCCACTTAGTTTACTAGGCTTTTCAAACCTACCTAGGAAGAAAGCCTTCTTCGTACTACTCCTGGGTCCCAATGATCTCTGCACCCTTTGGTCTCCAGATAAGCCATTCTTTTCATTCTGTGCATCATCATAGATTGGTCAGACCAAACTGGGATTATTGGTTGCAGTTGTTGTCATCATAGTTCAAAAAGAAAGTTAATATTTTGAAGGAAAACGAAGACTGTTAATGATTAAAGTTTTCAAAGCAAAACAAATAAACAAAACAAACCAATAAAAACTAATGGACTGCCCAAAGCCGTGATGAGAATACAAATACTGAATCCTTTACCATCTGCTATGGATATTTTAGAAGGAATGCTATGCTATGTATGTTTTAGAAGGAATGTCTTAAGAAAGGATTACCTATATTACTTGTAAATCCTCTTCAAACTGTAAGAGTCTATGATTTTATTACTCTATTATGTTCTTCTCTAAAGTATACTCGAATGGATCTTTTATGAATCAAGTGCATTCTCTGCTAAATGACTATGATCAACAGTGTTAGATAAATATCTATCAGGTCTGAAATGATTTCATGAATGGATTTTTTGAGTATAAGAGCATTTCAGTCCTAATTAAGAAAAAATACTTACATATATTGTAATATCCTTGTTTGTGTGCGGGTGTGCACATGCGTACTATTTCTTTTTGGCCTGCTTTACATAATAGAATAATTGAATTTGAGAGATTGTCTCTTTCTTCTAGATTTTTCCACTGACTTCTTTGCAAAAAATATTTGAAGTGACAGGACCTTTGAGAACATCAAATAGTTGGGTGAAAATCATGCCTGATGGAGTTAACTTTTGCTACCTTCTTGGGTACTGAAGATCAAATACTATAAAACCTTAAATTTTCAAATAGCTAAATTAATTATAATAAAATAATGTAATGCTTAGTTTTTATATAGGTTTCCCCTTTGTAATTTGTGTATACTGCTTAAATCTGCATTTGTCAAGTTTATTTTCTTTCTCCTTATCATTTTCTATCATATTTTGATTATTTATATAGCTACAGTTTTTGTAGACAGTCTTAATTCTGTTTAATATTCTGGCCATTGAATGTTTCTTTTTCCTCTTTCAGGTTTTAAATAGGTTTTGACTATTTGGCAATATTTGTTTGAAGACACCTCTCCTTGCTAATTTGAACTTCAATATGAAATACTGATTTTTTTTAGGTTGTGATTAATTTCACAACAGCATACTGATTATTCATTAAAATTAAGCCCGAAGTCTCCTCTTATTGGTTCTTGCATAGCAGTGGTTCTCAACTCTGCACATTAGAATCTACTGGGGAGCTTTAGAAACATAGTGATGTCAAAACTCTGTATTGGACCAATTAAATCAGGATCTCTCAGGAGCTGGGACCCTAGGCAAGGGTCCTTTTTTTGTTTTTAACTCCCTGGGTGATTCTAATGTGCTTCCAGGATTGATAAGTATTAGTCTTCATCCTCCATGATGAATTTTTCAACAAAATAATTAGAGGATATTTCTTTTGTAATTTCAATCTGAAAGATGTCCAACACTTAAAAAGTCCCAGGCCATTCATATATCCTGCCATATGTTGTTTCCTAATCAGCATTAGGAAAACATTAATATCTCATCTCATTAGGGTGGAGAATAAATAATACACTATTCTCAAAGATAACTTCTCTTTACTTTTACTTCTCCAAATTGTTTTCTTATGTGCTGTCATATAATTTTCAGTATTGTTAACAAGTGATATGAATGGTAAGGTTAGTTAACTCCGCTGGGTATGAGTGATTAGGTAGATCAGACTTTCTCAATGTGACAGTTCAGATTGTCCATGAATCCTCTGGAATTATAAATTTGTATGCAATTTTATATGCATTTATTTTTCCTGGGTAAAGGAACTATATATTTTATTAGGTGCTGAATGAAGTCTGTAACATTCAAAGGAGTGAACAATCTTGGGGCTAAGTGATTTCATTCTAGAAAGTTTGTTGTCTGACTCACAGAATGCTTGCAAGGATCAAATGAGATAAATGTGCATGAAAGGAAGTATGAACTATAAATACTATACAAATAGTCATGAAAACCATGGTTTCATATGGGAGAGATCACTTATTAGAAATGTATAAATTTGGTGACTTAGAATAACACTCTAGTCTTGGAAAATAAAGGTTGTGGTCTGGAAAAGAGCAGATTTGCTTAGGGGATGCAGGCAGAAGATGAGTGTGATGGGCAATACTCTAAAGCTAATGATGAGACTATTCATTTGTCCTCAGGGAGCTCTCCCGCTAAAAGTAGGTTGCAGACTTTTAAAAGTAACAGTTTATATTTTAAGATATGTTTACAATCTGTTTGATGGCAATTTAAAAAAAAAAAAAAGTCCACCCTTTGCCATGTAAGAGAAAATATTACAAAAACGTTCTTCGATAATGGAAAATAAAGACAAGAGAAGTGAAATAAAACATGCAGTCTTAAATAAAGGAATGAAGAGAAAGCTTCAAGCATGTTTGAAAATCAGACCTCAAATTGAATTTACAACTGGGTTTACATTGCACTTCTAACCACGGTGGCTGATGCATGAACTTAGAACCAAGTTCATTTCTATTTAGCAGTTACAGAGTGGTCATATAGGATTTGATCAATTGTATGCATTTTTAAAATCGTTTTCAAGCATTTTTATTAGTCATTCTTAACAGCCCCATAAAAAATGAATAATCTAGACATTTTTCAGAAAAAAGTGGAAGGCGTATCTCCTTAACTTGGCCACTATGTTTGATAGTAACTGAGATTTTTAAAAGATTTTGTGCATATCCAAAGAAAGGTGGAGATAGGCTGAGTATATAATCTTTGGTTATCCCTAGTGATCATAAGTTAGTTCATTAAAATGCCTTGAGTCTGTCTGAATTTTCTTTGGTAATAGCTTGTAATATTAATTGAGATACGCAGTTGACCTGCCTTTTTGTTGGGGGAATGGAGGTCATAGATGATTATGTCTTTTTTGTGTGTGTGTTTATTGTTGTGGAAATTTTATTTTAATTGCTTTTTCTAAGATAATACTAAATTTTCTTCCCACACTTTTTCATGTGTCTCAAGCTATAAAATATCTATAATAGTCAAATAATTTAAAATTTTGGTTCATTCAAAAATACATATGCTTAAAAAGTAATCTTTCTTTTCTTTCTGTTTATGGATTTAAGAAGATATTTGAAATAAAAGACAAAGATAATGTGACCTGTTTTGACCCAGGTGCAGGGAAGCCTTCCCTTAATGTTGTAGAACAAATTGGCAGGAAACACGTGATAGAATTATTATTAGGATCTATAAGGCTAATGGCTGATGTTTTTTCATGTGCAGACAAAATTACTGTGCTTCATATTGCTCATTATCAATTATATTTGTATTTTTTTAATTAAAATATTCTCTCATATGCCTTGCTTAATTTTGTTCACCTGCTATGCCATTATGAGGAAGTAATAACTTTATTTTAATGTCTTAAAATAAATAAATATATTTTAATTGAGCCTCTTTTCTATTGAAAGCTAAACATTAGAATCTGGGGTGGCATGTTAGGTACCCAAGAAAATGGTATCTTGCTATTCATTACAAACAGTATTCCTAAAGGGAGTTAAGTCAAATCCATGGAACAGCTGAATGTTAATTGTAATATTGCTCTGCAGCTCATTTGGTTCAAATGGATTATAAATTATGCATGAAGCAAGCAACACACTAGCAATATTTCTGTTAACGGAGGTCATGACCCTTCTTTTAGCTAATCTTTTAATGTAAAGCTAATAATAAAATGTCCAGTTATTAACTAACAGACTAAGTAAGCAATCCAGTGCATGGTACATAAAGATTCCCACATTACTTTTTTCTTTTTCTTTTAACATTTTCCACTATTAATACTAGGATGTTTTTTATGGCCGGTTATAAGAATGTGGATATTTTTATAAAGCAGTGCATATCTGCCATTACATTCATTATAAAAATAAGATGAATGATCTTTGCACTTTAAAATATTAATTTTCTGCAAACCAACTTTAATCATACAGTTTTAAAATACGCAAATAAAAATATACTTGAACTACGTTTATATTTACCCAAAAATTGGGTGACTAAATTCATTATTCATTCACTCAATTAAGATTTCTTAAGCACATACTGTGTGTCAGACAATGTATCAAAGGCTGAGAGTACAAGGTTAAAAGAAATAGGCTTGGCCCTTGATTGTGATGCTTAGAGTATACATGTATATGTTATGTGGTAAGATATATGGAAAATAATATAGGTATTGAAGATATTAGTGCTTCATATGCCAATTCTTAACGCTAAACAAATGGACTGAATAAATTGGTTGTGTCAACTTAAAAAGAAAATTTACCTGTTATTTTATTTCAAAATGAGTTTATTCAGGAATAGCTAAAAGAATTGCATTGTGAGATATGCATGCTATGACAAACCATAAGCAAATCCAGAAGACAAAGGATGGGAGCTGCCTTTATAAAGAAGGAGGAGGTATAGGGAGTGGGTGTTCTAAATGAAAGTCCTTTGAGGGAAAATAGCAGTTCAGGGCAGCACCGGCTTCTCATTGGCTGAGCTGTGGCATTTCTCACGGACTGGGCTGTTGCTGGATGGGGAGAGAAATCTTCAGTAGTAAAGTAGTTGTACTTCCTGTTGAAGGTGCAAGCCTCCATCTCTTCCTGTTTGGTGTAATCTATGATGTGTGATAGGGCATGAGCGTTCCCCCTACAGGCCTACCCGACTCCAATTTAGTTAAGGTTTCTTTTATTAATTTCCATATTTTCCCCTTTTGATCAAGATCTTTCTCTGAAAGTATCACTGATCAACAAGTCAGGTTCTCTACACATAGTGGTGTTGTCCCTCGGTGCCAGGAAGGGCCTTGGTTGTCGTATCCCACATTGGAGGGAAAGCGCATAGTGGTTGGAAACCATTTAGGCCACATTTGAGTAATAAAGAAGGTTAGGAAGGAGAACTCTCAGGCATTTTGCATCTAAAGTCTATAGTTTTCCATGATTGTAGGCATTGGAGATCCTCTCGAAGTGCTGAGCCAGCATCACCTTATTGGGCACATCATTTTTACAGAGGTTCACCAGGCAATAGGTACAGAACTTCAAAACAAGTATACACAGTGTGAGTAGTAAGATAATTAAATGAGACTCTGTATCATTGAGTATACAGAGTAAAATTAAGAGCAATACTATAAGCCGAGTCTGTAGGATGGTTCTAAACCAGGAGCCCAGACCTGAAGGTAACTAGATGAACAAATCAAAAGACAGTGGATTGTTAGGTGAAATTTGTTGTAGCCAATGTGCTTGCTCTCTGGTCTTATGTAATTGAGATTCTATTTCCCCAGAGGCATTTATTCACGTGGAACAGGAGGTGTTTGCCAGACTGCACACACCTCCTTCCTCAGCAAGTAGATAAGCAAGTGCTATACAATTACCCAAAACTACTTTAGCCAATGAGTTAAATGACTGTTGCTGAGCTGAAATTGCTTTGGTTGTGGAGTCGGCCAACTCTTTTAGAGTCAGGGAGAGATTCCCGATCATTTGTTCATTGGTACTCACTCTGATCCGTGGGAAGCAAGCTCTTCCCTTCCCATGTAGGCAAACCCAGAGTCATGTACCTCTCCTGGAAATTCTTGTTTAGAGTCATGATGGAGATTCAATGAGGGAGACCAATGAGAGGTCTCTGTTTGGTTATGTGGAGAGAATAGGACAGTGAAGATAGCAAGGGCACACTCTCCTTGTATTCTCCAGCTGTCAAGGCAATGAGTTGCCCAAGCATAAAGGCCGTTACTGAAACCTCCACAGATGAAGACATAACCAGAGGGTGTACATAAGGCCCCTGCGTAAGTGATATAGTCTTTAGACTCATTCATTGGTATAGAGACATTAGCATTATGTCACCAAAGCTTACATACTATGTTGTTACATACCAAGAGATTGCCTAAAATTTACAGACAGCTTGGGTTACATTGGCCGCCCCACAGAATTTTTCATACAAATATTCAAAAAATCTTGTTTTTTCCCTGACAAGCCTGGGTCAAATTAAAGCAAGGAATGAGTTTAGCACTGTGACTCCATAAAATGAGCCAGCAGGGCAATTTAGACAAACAACAGTATCTGGAATCCCATTGAAATTACTTATAGGGTAAACTAAGGGGTCATTACTGTCTTGGATAGACTGAGGTTTCCAATGGCAAATCTAGCAATCAGAGAGGTTTCCCCTTTTTGCCAGGGATTGGGAAATGCAGACTAGGGCGTTGTCCTTCCAGAAAAGAGAGGGAGAAAATACAGTAAGAAACAACAGTGGGAAGAGGGTATACAGGCCTGGTCCAGTCATCTTGGGAAAGCCGTCTGCCTCAGGTATCAGCTACTTCTCCTCCTTCTCAATTTGATTTGGAGGACTCCAGTGTTTGTACGGGACTAGATGTGAGGTGGAGCCTTCTTTAGCTGTGAGACGTGCACCCAAGGCTCAAGTCCCTGAAGTTTGGCTGCCATCTGGTTAGTGAGGAGGGCCTCGTATAGTCCCTTCTGAGGAGATTCAAGGGCAGTGAAATTGGAAATGTCAGTTTGGAGTATAGTAGCCAGACATTTAAGAAAACTGGAAGAATTTAGGATCCAGTCCAGCTTACAGGTATATAACAAGACCTTAGAGACAAAAAGACTAGAATTTAGTATCTACAAAGGTGCAGGCATAATTTCTCTCTCTACAATAACCCCAATTTTTAAAATAAAGATAATCATAGTAAAACTAATTTGTTTATATTAAACATTGCCTGATTGTTTATATAAATGTAGCAAGAATAGTGATTGACCATATAACCTCTTTTTTAAGATTGCTTTGCTGCAACCTTGTAAGCAAGGTACTAGGCTGATTTTTCAAGCAGTTTCTTAAAGTTGTCTGTTCACATCTGAGTCTATGTATATATCTCTCAAATATGACATTCTAGTCAAAGCCTGGGTTATATTAGCTGCTATTTCTGATTGTGTCCTGTTGTAAGGAGAACAGATCTTCATTGAACCTGTGCAAATACATACGTAGTCATGAATGTAATACGTAAGGGATCAGGTAGAGAGAAAAACATAAATGTTTCAACGTTGTTGCAAAGGTACACTTTACCAAATTTCTCTAAGTTATAGATAGCCTAAAACAGAAAAGAAGAAAAGGAGTCCTTTACATCTGGAAAACAAAATATCAAAGCAATCAGTTTTCCATAAGAGTTTTAGAAATTCTTACCTAGTTCAGTGTTATGATCTTAAAGTTATCAAAACCTGTATTTCAGCATATTTGTCAAAGTCTTTTCCATAAATCTCTTTGAAAATAAAATATATGTATAAAAATATCAAAGTAAAACAATAACTGTAACTGACAAAAGACTTTTTTTTTAAAGGCAACGATTAAATGGAATTGACAAGGAAATTTGGATATTTTTGTGACACATTTTAGATAGTAACTAGAATTACAGGTAACAACATCACATTAGGACATATCAGATTTTTCAGAATTTTATACAAGTTCTCAAGCACTTTTTAGTAACATTCACCCATACAATATAATCTAAAAAGATTTATTATTGCTTATTCAATCATGCTTCTCATGTAATTTCACATACCAGAGAGCCTAATTAGTGTAATCTCTTTTTCTAGGGAGAGGGAATAAATCTTTTGAGATGTCCCAAGTGCCCTCTGGAAAATCCCAAAGTTACATTCTGGTAAAAAAAAAACAAAGATGTTATTTAGAATTTGAATATGTTGGGAAGCTTGTCAGAAATATCAAAAGGTTTGAATACTTGACCAAATAGGATCACAGGTCATTATGAAATAATACTTAAGTATCTATTTGACTAAAGTAATAACAACAGCTTTCAAAGGCAAATACAAAAGCTTACATAGTCGTAAGCAAAACTCAACTCCTTCAATACTAAGAAAACTCAGTTTTCTTAAGTAATTAAAGCTCTGATAGAAACAACACAGGAAATTATTTTGACAAAACACAAAATCTCTTTTCTAGGCATATTGCTTAAAGGTAAAGAAGTTTTCACAATCTGTTATCAAGAGCGGACCAATAGCCCAAGAAAATCTTGTCCTTTCCACAGAATAGAAAACCAGTTTTTAATTTTGCATCAGTTTATTTTGATGTTAAAATTTTTCATTCTGATCTTAGCCAGTCCTGACCACTCATAAAATTCTTTTCCCTCAACAGAATGCCTTTCCATTCCTCATACTTTCTTTTACCGAAACACATATTCTACTTTTCTTACATACAGAGATGTTTCCCTCTTATTTCTAGTAGCTTTAGTTACATATATTAGAATTCTTAACCCTTAGAATCTCCAAATCCTAGTGAAAACTAAGAAATAAGCAATCATGGACTGGCAGACTTATTAATACATTTCATAAATTCTAGGAGTTTATACCTTTTTGAATAGTACAGTGTTTCAATGTGGCACCAGACATTTTTACCAACAGACCCAATTTTATCTTTAGTTTCTTTGCAGTAGGAAGCCAAATGCAGATAAACCAATGTTCAGTAAATAGTGTTTTAGTATTTTATTTTGTTTGGAAAATGATTTAGATACTCAGTGACTATCATTTATTTAGTTTAACTTGGTATAAACTTTGATCTTATTTACATTTATTTTAATTACTTGCTTTTAACAATCATGCTTGGATTAGACGTTAAATAGACAACCATCAGCCTAAGTTAGTTTCTTGCTGACAAATTTTAAAACAGACAGCATGATCCCACTTGACTAGTAATCGCAGGCAGAAAAAAAAGTTGCACATTTATGTTACACCCAATACTAACAACTCTGAAGACATTCCTGTTTTTTTATTTGTTCTTTCTTTTTACACCAACAACCTTAAGCTAGCTTTTATTTACTAAAGATTAATCCTAGGTCACACAAACTGGAAAAGCATTTGAGTTAGTTTCTATTATATTTTTGAGATTTAGGAATACTTCATATATAAGCACTTAATTTCAAGCCATTAAGTAGAGGTTTTTACAAATCAATTCTAGCAATACCATCTAGAGGTAGAAAAATATCACGTCTCTGTAACATACATACATAGACGCATAGACAGACATAAAGAGAAATCTCATAGCTTTCATTTAAAAAATTTTAGCCATGTGTCAGGTACAAAACTCAAAACAATAGTTGGATCCAAATTATATTTCTGGCAGATGGACTAAGGTAAGATTAATTGTTCAGATGGCCAAAGTCTTTTACTAACGATTTTTATTTGTGTGAGGTAAGGATTCTTTTAGAGCTGTTTTTGGAGTCATTTTGTCTACTATCAAAAATCTAGGGTAATTGCTATTTAAATTTTTCCTTCTAGTTGCTTATTTGCTTCAGTTAGCTTAGAAATAGTAATTAGGGATTTAGCATTTGAATCCTCAGAGGGTATGATTTTAGAAGGGGGCAGGTTTTCTCAGAGGGGAAGAGAAGAAGACGGCATCAAGGGCAGAGCCTGAGCACAAGACGGCTGCCAGGGCAGAGTCTGAGACAAAGGAGTCTGGGAAGAGGAACAAGATGGTGCCTGAGACAAAGAAGAAGGGAGAGGGAACATGAGGCTTCAGGAGCCATTTTGTTCTTCCTCAGTTTTTTAGTTGTTTCAGCTAATTTAGATAAGGTATCTTATAATGAGGTGATTTTAGAGCTTTGTGTGTATCCAGAAACCTCCAGCTTCCAATGAAAATATATATACCATTTGTTTTGCTTAATTTTTAGAGCTATAGTCTTCCAATTTGGTTTTAAGAAAAGCTAGTTTGCGGAGATCAAAAGTTTCCCATAAAGGCCATTGCAATTCTGGACTGCTGTTAGTCTGTTTGGCCCACTTAGTTAAAAATGCACATGTAGGGGGCCCAAAGTTCTTAAACATAAACCCAGCCAGGGTCTCTGAAGGAGAGTTTCCCTCAGAACGTTTAGGTGGCTGGGATTCCATATCTGAAATTTCCTCTGAAAACCCCTGAAGACAGTTTTCTTCTGAAAAAAGTTGCTAGAGTCCTAGCTCTGATCCCCGAAGGACTCTAAAAACAAAAGAAAAGTTGCTGGATTCCCTGCTCTGATTCCAAAAGGAATCTGAAAACCAAAGAAAAACTGGATTTTCAGTAATCCTCATCCCCAAGAGGAACCATGCTACCATAAGAAAATAACTGAATACTCACCAAAGACGACACCTTAAACCCAAGGACAGAGCCTTGAACCTGAAGGACAAAGTCCTTCCCCACAAGAGGACAAAGACTCTCCTGATCCCTAATAAAGTCTGAGAGCTCAGAACACAAAGAGAGTGGAGCTGGAAATCCAAGAGGAGACTCACCAAACCTAAAGCAGTCAGCAACTCACAGAAGTGATGAGCACAAGGGGCTTGGTACAGGTACTTTGCTTAATTCTGGGGATCCCTGCCTCCTGGGGTCACCTCCTTTGGATCCCGCCCTTCTGACACCATATATGTCAACTAAAAAAGCAAATTGGCCTGTTATTTTATCTCAAAATGAGTTTATTCGGGAATGGCCAAAAGAATTACAATTTGGGATGTGCATGCGATGGCAACCCATAGACAAATCCAGAAAACGAAAAAAAGGGAAGCTGCCTTTATAGAGACAATGGGAGTATAGGGAGGGGCTGTTCTAAACAAAAGTTCTTTGGGGAAAAGTAGTAGTTCAGGGCAGCAACAGCTTCTCATTGGCTGAGCTGTGGCGTTTCTCATTGGCTGGGCTGTTGCTGGGTGCGGGGAGAAATCTCCCTTCAAAGTAAGGTAGTTTTACTTCCTGTGGAAGATGTAAGCCTCCATCTCTTTCTGTTTAGTGTAATTACAATGTGTGATGGGGCATGAGAGCTCCCCATACAGGCCTTCCCAGCTCCAATTTAGTTAAGGTGTTTATTTATTTATTTTTTTAATTAATTTCCATAGTTGCTAAATAATGTTAACACATTTTTTTACTCTGATTTGTTCTCTAAAGCAAGGGTCATCTATCTTTGCCTGATGTCTCAAAAATGCAACCAAATTTGAATAGTGTAGGGCGTATTCAGGAAATTTTCTTTCTCTCTACCTAATTTTCTCTCTTTGTACCTAAATGTGTTTTTGTCTTAATTGGAAGTTTCTGACAATAGCTTGAAGTGCTCCTAGAAAAATTTAAAGATAAAAATACCCTAAATTTCATCTTCATTAAGTAAAATTTGTTTATTGTATCATAGCTATTGCTAAAAGTAAACTATGATTCTGAGAGAATCAGTGGAAATTATGAATTTGTTACTCAATGTTAAAGTATTAATATATATTACACACTAAGAACAGTTACTCTACATTAAGAATGTAATAATTTTAAATATTTTAATAAATCTTAAACTTTTGTTAGAAAATAGATATTATTGATAGAGGCAAACATACACAATACTAAAAGAAAAACTTGATAAGTTGAAAACTCACCTAGCTGATCTGTCTTCTTTCTATGGGGTATCAAAAACACAAGTTAACTATTTTTCCTAATCAAGGAATTTAACTGACTAAATATTCTGGCTTTAAATAGACACAGCTTATGCATGACATTATATATTACTAAATTATAATTTTTCACATTTTAAATGTTTCACACATTAAATACTCCATAACAGAAATCAAGTTATTTTTTTGCATTCATTATTTAATTGTATATTTATAGCTTACAGAATTACTTGCAGTTGTTATCTCTCTACTTAGGAATTACACGTATTTCTAAGTATGTGAGAAGCTTTTTATCTTTACTGAAATTTTTACCTCAATTATATAACTTTCTGAATATAACGTGCTAATAAATACAAAGCACTTACAATAGTGCCTGGTTCATAGCCAAGGCTGTTAGAGTTATCAGACATTATCAGAGAGGATAATTCTAGACAGACCCAACTCCTATAGGAGAATAATAAAAGGTGGATGGGGATTCATTTTAGGTGAGAAATTCTCTTATCATCATAAACCCAACATCTGGAAGCCCAGATTACTCCCTTAACAACAGAACAGTTGTGAAATTAGTATTGAAGTCAAATGGATTTTCCATATAAACTCTAGTCTTTCTTCATATCTCTCAACTCTGGCTGATTTTTGACTTGGCTTTGCAGAAGAGACACATTTCATTGGTAGAGTACCCAGGTGCACTTCTTTAATTGTAAGAAACTCTTGCTGGTTCCTGGTAACTCTACTCCACTTCTCTCTCTTAATCCTCTTTGTGTTTGTACAACATTAAGAAACTGAGATAAAGCTATCAAAGAAACTTCTTTCCTACCAAAGGATTATAAATTATTTTTCTTCTGAAAAATTTATTCTGGTCTTTAAAAAATATTTTAATAGTTAATTCATCGGAGTCATTAAAAAGTTTGCTAATGAAGAGATAATTTTAGTCCAATTTTCTTAAGAAAAAAGGGATAGGCAAACAAGAATAAGGCAAAAACAATGTTAATGTAAGTATTTTCCACATATGCAAAATTTAGTTCACATTTTATCAATTATTTACATAGAAGCAGAACATAAAAGCATTGGCAATATTCTTTTCTTTTTAAAGGCAGACTTTTTGTGATTATGTAGGTATTAATTCCAATAATATTCGACAACTAAACATGCGTACTAACAATATGTCAAATGTGCCTTCTAGATTTTTTACAATGATACATTATATGCTATGATTTGCCTAACCTAGAATCTTCTTGAAATGAAATTATATAAAGAACGATTTTACTATTCTAATGTATAGTATCTGAAACTGGCATTATATATACTGTGATTAAAATAATCTTAGTAAAAATCAGATTTATCCATAAAATTTTTTGATTAAATGACATCTTGTATTTGTATTATAATTTGAAAATATTTCCAAGTTTTATAATTACATGTGTTTAATGACAGTGTGTTAGAGTGGAAAAATCCCTGGATTGAGAGAAAAGACCTGGAATCTGCCCTTACATATAGCTGGAAGACAGAACAAAAAACTAATGATACTGGAAGTTCAGCCCTCCTAAACAAGTCATCTAACTTCTTTGAATCTCAATTTCCTTAGTGGTTAAATGGGAAGACTAGCATCTAAGCATGCTCCAAAAGAATGCCGTTAAGGCCAAATTCTATGAACTAGTTAAAAATATATTAAAAATTTAAATCTATGCACATATAAGTTATCTGATCATGTTGATAGTAATTAGAGTAAAGTATTCCTGTTATGGTCTTATATACTATTTATCAGAATAAAAGCACATATTTTTTCTTTTAAAATAAATGCATGTAATCAGAGAATTTGATTATATGTTCATGATAAGTGTTTTGATTAGGAAAAAAAGTAGAAAGAATTAAACTTCACCTTGATTTACTTTTTAACTATCTTTAGGGGATACTGCTTATAAAAATGTAAGAATGTATAATCTGGGCTTAAATTGAAATGATTATGTAAATATATTGAAAGTGAGTTGGAGGTATAAATCACAGATGTCGACTTGATGGAAAGTTTGTTACCAGCAAAATCTACTGCTCCCAAATCCCAACGTGTTAATTACAAGAAGGCATCTGGTATACAAATTTATGCTAAGCTAAGAAACATACAGATTAGTGTTGAATACGGTGTGTCACATAGATATGGTACTGTCTCCTTTTACTTGCGAGATGATTTAAGCCATAATTTTTGCATTAGAGTACATGACTGAAACAGATTGTGATTACTAAGTACAGTTACTAGTATTATAGGTAAGAAAGGTGTATTTGTGTGTATGTTGCACACTTAAAAAATATACGTAAAGAGTTGATAGTCTGGGGGAAGAAAAAAATGTTACATGTGAATCATTATACTCTGGGGAAAAAGAAGAAATGTATTTTTAATTTTTAAAATAATAATATAAGGATGGAGGAATTTAAACAATAATAATATATGAATAGAGGGGGTTGAGGTTTGTAATATTAGCCAAGCACAGTCCTCAACAAATGATCAAAAATTATTAAAAGAAACCCAATGATTATTTTGTTGTCTTCATCAGAAGCACTACTTCTCTCTAAAAGTAAGCCTCGATGTCTTTTTATGGGGCCTAAAATATTTTGTTCCTCTATTTATAGATCACCTATGTGGATATGTTATTATTCACCTGACTTTTCGGAATTTTAGCCATTTCAGTCGTTTCTTGAGTTGGTCATTTACACTTGCAATAAAAAGTCATAGCGTACTTAAAGTTTCCATGTTAACTTTTATTTCCTAATTCTTTACAATTGCTATTACAAATTAAAAGTGACTTTTTAAAATACAGCAAAGTTTGTGTCTTCAGAGATCTAATTGTTATGTCTTAATTGATGTAAAAATGCAAGATAATTAGAAACATTCCTCAATGGAAACAAAGGAGGTATGGTCTATGAATTTTACGAAATCAAAGCTAATTGTTTGAGATTATATGCAGTAATCTCAAGTGTGAACATGAATCTTGTCAATATACAGCCTTTGAGAATTATTTATGACTGCTCATTTTTATGTACTCATTTATCAATCACTTATTGAACACAATATATGCAGCACCCAGTGTATGCTTATAGGTGTTGGGTATGTAATAGTGAATAAGATGATTAAGCTCCTTGCATTCAGGGAGCTTATAGTCTACTGGGGATATCAAGACAATAAAAAATTTTCAAAAATCAGTAAATATATATAAAGCTAATGGCTAGTTCTATGCAGGGTACTAGTATAGGGAAATTTGAAAGTGATACTAGGTAAGACACACCACTTATAATCTACCTCTACCAGAATTTACACACTAGGAGCAGTAGATATTGAAAAGCAAAATATGTTAAATGACAGATGATTCATAAACAAAAGTTCCCTGGGAGATCAAATCAAGCACAAGAGTGTCTGCCTGAAATGTATGAGGAAATGTGATAGATGTAACAGGTCTTTGGTGGGGCCTTTTGCATGGACAAAAACTAGGGTGTCAGATATAATTTAAAGACAAGAGGGAAACCATAATTTATATAAGAAGATCATAGAGAAAAATTGAAAAGCAAATTAAGGCCATTTTGTAGAATGATTTGAATCCCATTCCAAAAAAAAAAATCCAAGGAGCATCAAAATGCTTTAGGCCGATTAATCCAATGACTTTATGCCAGATTGATTTGAGATGGGAAGGAGAGAGGTATCTATATAAGCAGGGAGCTTATTGAAATATTAATGAATAATTCAAGCACAATATAATAACAGCTTACATTAGGATGATGGCAATGCATGTTTTTATGAAAAATCTTTTTTTAAAAGGTGAGATTTTTTTCTATTCCATCGTATATTAATACATATTGGCTGTCAAATATTTAAATAATTCGTTAATATAAAATAAAAATTTAAATGTCATCACATACTGCTTTTACAATTTTATCTAAAGAGTATCCATAGTTTCCTAATATTCATTTTTCTTGTCCACCATTTAAATTTCTTTGTAGAGAAAGCAACTGATATAAAAAGAAAAAAAAAGATTTGTCACTTAAACAATTATGTCCTCTTTAAATGTACACCCTTACTTAACACTAACATCTATTACATCACATAGATATTATCCATATATATTTGGTTAGATAAGAATATCTAAAATATGTAGAAATGTGTAAGAAATTATATAAAATATGTAAAATTGCATATTTTGAAATAATTAATGATGGCAATGTAGGAACTGTTAATGAAGTGATACTAATCAAGTTAATCGTAGTGACACAGAAGTGCTTTACTCACACTAAAGCCATTAACAATTGAGGATCTGGCAAAGTTAGCATATGACGAAGAGAAAAATAACAGGAAAGATGGAACAACCTGTGCTAAAAATGGAATAATTTATCAAATGTATTTTCAAAAAACCCTTTAGAACACAAAAATTCTTTAGAATATTTTTGCAAAATTGAACGTGTTGTGAAAATTAAATCTGATAACTTAAAACGTGCCATCATATGCTTTTGTTAGAAAAATTGTGGCAGAAATCCACACATTATTTGTGAGGTCTGGGTTTATCATTACTACCACAAGTCCTATTACCTATTGGTGGATATACAAATTTCTTTGCTTTTTAAGGACTCTTTTAACATTTTTGTGATGTTACGTTATTTTCTCTCTAATTCAAATAGTTCCGTTTATTTATTCATATCTTGCTTGTCTCTGTGGGTAGAATTTTAAGTTTCATGAGAGCAAGAACATTTTTAGTCTTAGCCATTGCTATATCCTTAATGTCTAAAAGCATGTCTGCTTTTGGAAGGTACTCAATAAATATTTAATGCAATTTTTGTTGAAATTAGTACATAATGTAAATGAAATGTATATATATATATTTGAAAGGGTTGAAAGTAGTCAACTGTGTAAAGTGCCTTTGAGAAATGAAATACAAAGAGAACTAAAAATTTTCCACTGATTTTGTTTGCATGGGGATAGGAAGCATCATTAGTGACTGCAGCAGGAACAGCTTCCAAGAATTAATGGAGGAAGGGGAGGTGATCCTAGAGTGGGTTAAAGGTTAAAGATGAATGGAAGGGAGGAAAAGGTTGCACATATGCAGATGCCTTTCTATACAATTTTAGCTGTGAATGGGACTAAAGAGAGATATGGGTCATATATTGCAATATTTTTTGATTTTGATTATATTTCACTTGTTTTTGCTTTCTTCTTTGTCGCCATAGTGTTTTAACTTTGATCGTTGTTCTTAATATATTGTTTACTTCATTATTTGACACATGAAGGTCCATGACAGTTAAAGCTTCACTTTTTTAAAAGTATCCTTGTCATATTTAAATTTCAAAATTTAAAATTTATCATTTACATTAGCATAAATGATATCTTCTTTCTCTCTTTGTATTTGTGTCATACATAATTTCTCCCCTTTATATTCCAAATTTTCCACTTCACTATCTTATACCTGTGATTCTTGTATACATATAGGGGTTTTTTTTCTTTTTCTTTTTTTTTTTCAACTTAAGTGATAATATTGTGTTCCTCCTTGTTTATTTATTTGTTTTGGTGAATTGATTCCTTTTACATTTATTGTTACAACAGTTATCTTTTATCTTATTTTATTTTTCATTGATTTTTTCCCGTTTTTTACTTCTTTGCTCTTTCATTTTGCCCCCCTCTGGAAATCTGGAAAGTATAAAGTCTATATTTTCAGTATAATTCTGTTTCCTTTAAAACATTAAGTTTTATATGGTTACATTAATTTTCAATTGCTATACTTCAGAAGCAAGCAGAATCTGCTGGTTGCATTCTGTATCTGATGAAAGATGAGTAAAGGTGTGCAATTACACTTACAAATCCTCACTCCAACTCCACCGCTGTTCTTCCTGGGCGTTGTCTGTATGCTCTGGTATTTTTCCTAGTTTGATATCATTGACAGATATTTTCACTATATACTATACCTATGAAGAGTTTTAACATTTAATAATTATGGACTGAGTACTCACCATCAATTGATACCTGTCATGACTGACTTATTCTTTATTCATTTATTTATTCACACATTCATATTCAACAAGTAAATTGCAACTTCTTCCTCGTGTGTCAGTCACTGAGCCAAGAGATATTGATAACAGGTAAAGCAGACAAATCCTTGTCTTCTTGAAGCGTGTTCCTGAGTCCTTTTTTATGATTCATTTTATGTTGCTCAAGTTATGTCTTTCAGGAAGGATAAAGGGATGATATGCTTCCTGAGTCTGTTGTATCTATGAATATTTTTGTTACATTCAATATGAATAACAGATTAGCTGTAATTTGAGTCCTATACTTCTACCATGAAAACTCCAGTAAAATATTGTTTTCTAGCATCTAAATAAGCTGTGGAGAGTGCTGAATATAGTTTTCCTCCTGACTTTGTGCATTTGTGACACTTCGTTTCCTTGTACATTTGTAGGATTCTTTCTTGAACATTGTGATTCAACGATGTTATTACAATGTCTTGCTCTTGAATATCTCCTATTAAAATTTCTCAAAATACTGACTGGGCCTAGAGATCTTCAGATCTTTTCTCTGGATCATGAAAGCTTTTTTGCTATTGTTCTTATTACTATTATTATTATTACTCCCTGTTATAGCTTCGAACAGAAACTTTTTTGTTTCACATACATAGTCTACTGTATCAAACAGACACAGCAATTATCTATAATTTGAATTTAATTTTATACTTCAACATTGCTCAGATTTTTCCAGTATATTAACGTTTGTCCCTTCTTTTCTATGATTTCGCTCTCGCCTCTCCAAGCTCTCTTCCATGTCTTAGTTTATTGATGCGTAGACTGCAATTTAGTGTTTTAAATCTGACAAATTCTACACTTGCATTAATTTTTCTTCTAATTTATTTTCTTAAGACTGCTAGCTTTCTATCTATTTCATTCTATTTACTCATTTTTACCCTTGTTTCCCTAGAGTCCACATTTCTTTTTTTTTTTTCTTTTTGGTGAGGAAGCTTAGCCGTGAGCTAACATCTGTTGCCTAGCCTCCTCTTTTTGCCGAGGAAGATTGACCCAGGGCTAACCTCTGTGCCCATCTTCATCTACTTTACATGGGACGCCGCCAAAGCATGGCTTGATAAGCAGTGCGTAGGTCCGCACCCAGAATCCGAACCTTTGAACCCTGGGCCGCCAAAGCAGAGTGCACGAATTTAACCGCTATGCCACCAGGCTGGCCCTTTAGAGTCCACATTTTAAAAACTTTTTCCTGTAGTGTTGAAATTGTATTTATTTAATATTTTCTTCTCCTCATGGAGAGACTATTTTTCCAGTCATCTCTTGTTATTGTCTTCTGCGTATGTTCCTTTCTTCCTTCCTTATTGCTTCAGAAGTTTATAAAAGTTATTGCTGTTTTTTCTACTTATTAATCTTTGGATATGATATACAATTTGCCACCAAAATAGTGTTTGTAAGATCACATTGACTCACCCTGTCAGGTATACGAAATTTCTTATTTCATTCTCCTTTTAATACCAGCTGGAGGGTGGGGATTTGATGGTTTCTATTCTCTGCTCATCCTCTCAGCTACCTGATAGAAGATGGATAGGACTTAGGACCGTTGAAGCCACACTGGAGGAAATTCGATTATTTGTGCATGTCTTTTGAAACTTGTGTACTGTGGACAAACCAGGCTGAACTTGGAATGGGTCATCATCTGGGTGTGGCACGTTTGTCAAGAGGAGGTGGAGTTGGATTTTACGTCCTATTTTTTAACTCTACTTCTGGGAAAATAAGGCATAGAATCTTTGCATGGGGACTTTTGTTTACTGGAGTCCACTTTCATCAGGGTGAGAATAAGCATTGACATCTGTCTTCCTGCCAAGCCTTGCCTCTAGCGGATGGAAAACTCAGCTCCTCAAAAACAAAAAAACTTCAAACCGTGAATTTTCTTCAGCATCTCTGCCAAACACAGTCCCTTCAGACTGAAGATTCTTGAGAGAATCGTTAAGAATTTTCTCTACTTTTTCCCACGGCAACCTACTCTTGATTAATGGAGTGATGCGTTTAATCCTGGTGTCCTGTTCAGCATTTTTCAAAGTATACTTTATCTGCCTGTTCTTCAGAATATGTGGTATGAGGTTGAAGTCATGCCCAGTTAGAGTGCAAATTAAGCTTTGGTTTTCTTTTGGATTGCCTTTATTTTCTTCAGTGGCTTTCAACGAGTGCTTTGTTGTAAGTGTCTCCTTTGTCTCCATCTTTCCTGAAAGATGTGTTTCTATTTAAAAGCCTGAAATCTGAAAGTCAGCCAGTGCTGTCCATATGATAGACAAGTAGCTCTAGGGTTAGTTGTTCTATGCTCTGTGTAAATGCCTGGGACACAGGTTTGGGTGTGTAATTGGATGCTAATTTGGAGGCTGAAAAATCTGTACCATGGTTCCTTATCATTCCAAGGACTCTAAGATAATGAGTATTCTATTTATTCCATTTATTTTAGCCTACTCAAACATTCTGTAAACAAAATCACTACCAGGAAACTTTGTTTCTGATTTAATTACATTATGTCTTTTGTGAAGTTCATTTAATGTTTAAAAAAATCTTTATTGGTTTTGAAGGACCTTTTAAAAACTTTGTCCTGTATTTTATTTTTCTTTTAAAAAAAATAAAAAATTATGTTTGGAAAGACAAAAAGTGATTTATATATTAACTTCAGAATTTTATTTTAGGATCTCACTGGAAAATAAATGCTGATATTTTGCTGAATTTTCTTACTTATTCCATTTCAACTATCATAAGGGAAATATAGCATTTTGAAATTTTCCTCAATTTGGATGAGTGAATGTTTTTCTGAAAGATATGGAAACTTGGTCACTGGATTTTGATATATTATTTAATTAACGATGAACACCAGAAATGGTGAAATTACAGTTTAGTGTTTCTCTCAGCTAGAAAAAAAATCAGACAATCTGAATTACTTCTTTAGCTTACTAATATAATATGATTTGTATAATTTAATTCTCTGTTCCTCAACTGTCTCATCTTTACAATGGGCATCGTGCAATGGAAACATAGATCTTATAGGCAGGAATCTAAATCAACAGGTGTTTCTGGATGTTTCCTCTGGAAAGTGCTAAGCACTCTGCAGATATGGGTATTATTCACACCGTTCAGATGTGAATGCTATGGCTCAGGGCATTCAAATTGTATGCCCAAGGTTACACTGCAAGTGGCAAGATTAGATTTAGAACTTTGTATTTTATACAACATGGGGTTGTTTGTAAGTAAAGGATAAGCTTCTTGTCCATTTTCCTTGTAAGTGTGAAAATGTTTATTAGGTTTTAAATGGAAGATCATGACTAATTTATGTATTTTAGCTAGTGTAATATACTTAATTTTTAGGGGGTGTTCCAATTGAAGTCTTGGATTGTTAAAACTTTTTCTTCAAGAGTATTCTAATACTAAATAAAATAATTCACAATTAAATTCTTGATATTAAGAGAAACTATTAATTTGACTCTAATTTTGTAAAAATAACAGGAACAATAGTTTATAATGATCCCTTTTCACAACTACCAAGAATGTTTCGTCTTTGCTAATATGCCTTGAAACTTTTCAAACATTAGGATCACTGAAAATTTCTTTATTTTTTATTTATTTGTTTGTTTCCATTTGGAGAGAGTGGTGGGCTTTGGAAAATAATGAATTCATAACAAAGAAAGTATCAATCTGAAATAATGCTACTACTCAAAATAAGCAAATGTTAACATTTGGCATTTTATTTCCAAAATGAATAAATAGTGCATATGTTACAAATATCACACACAGACACGTATACACATATGTGGACTTCTACACAAGCTTCATCTTATTCATCAATTTCTGTATTAGAAAAATGATGTTAGATTATTCTTCTTCAAAGTATACTACTGTGAATTAATAATATCAAGATATCTCTAGATAAAAGTAAGGTATGCTAATAGCTAGAAGTCACACAAACACAACTAACTTGTGAACCAAGTTCACAAATCTTTAGAGAAATCAAATCTACTCTGTGTGTGAATCTGAGAGAAACGTTCCTATTTTCAAGTTGGATTTTGTTTTTCTGAATTATTCTACGTTTATTGTCTATGCTACCCTTTCTGTGTTCTGTTTTCTCTTGAATTTTTCTTTTTCTTAAAAGCAAAAATTACACAGAGCTGACTGAATTTAATATGGCCACATGTGGCAGATGACAAATGATGCCAAACTTTCATATAGGCCAATTTGAAGTGCTCTAATGCATTTCAGGTATTGTAGGCTGCTGTAACAATTTAAATTTCATATGGTCATACACATTGAAATAATCATAATGTGTTAAATGAACTAAGCACTCAATTTATTTGTAATATAGTCTCTTGCTTTATTCACATTTAATTATTTGAAAATGTTATTAAACATTTTATTTAAATATTTTTCTCCATGTGTCTTTTTGAAACAGTTTTAGATATTATTATTATTATTATTATTATTATTGTTTTCTTAATAGGAAAATGATTTAGGTTTGATATGTCAGGTATGCAGTCAATTTGAGTTTTCTAGAATGTCATAAATATTTTCTCTGTGTTTAAGAGAACTCTAGCCACCTAGGCACAGAGGAAAAAGGAAGAAAATCTGGTTCTGAACATTTTGTGTTCTTCCCAGCATTTGTAATGTTCAAAAGAAGGTTGTTACTGTACAGAGCACAGTTAGCCCGAGTGTTGTGAAGATGTCCAGCAACTCCTGCTCAGCCTTGTCAAAGCCAAAGCAGCCTATAGATGATGCTTGCTGACACTTCGCTGGCATTGCCACACATCCCTGCCAGCCCTCAGTACTCCGTCCTGCTTAAAAAATTGGTTTACCAGACATCCTATGTTAAAGAAATTCAAGGTTTATGGACCACAGTTTCGAGACATGAATTTTAGATTACTGAAAGCCAAATTCTCACTCTCTGTAATGTGAATCTTAACAAACAATTTAATAACAAACATTTAATTTTAAGATGTCATTGTACTGGATTTTACAAAATAAATAAGTTGCAACATCAGTGACTTAAGAAGTGTTGGAAAACAGGTTCATTGTGTATGAGGTGCTAACATCAAACATCATTTTTACACTTTCTTTTTTCTGAACTTATTCTAACACCTTCTAAATAAGGACTTGAGAAAACCAGTTAATTTACCCTATTCTAATTAAAGTTATCTTATGAATCCTATAATCTAAAATTTATGTAGAACATCTTGTATTCACTAGCATGCAGCAAGAATTTCCACATTTTATTATATTTCATAAACTATATAAAGTTTTTTTTGTCAAGTGTGTCTTTTTTGACACGGAGGACAAACCAAAAGAAGCACAATAAAGATCATTCTTCGAATCTGTCTGGACTTGTGACTTCTTCAATATTTAACAGCTGCTGATATTTTGTGTGCTATTTATGATCATGTTTTTTTCCAATCAAATAATCACTTTCTGGTTTTCATTTTAAAGCTAAAGTTGACCACACAAAATATCTGCAGACATTTCTTCAATTTAAAAAGTAAAACATTTTATGGTTATGCCTGTGACTAACAATGGCTTATTTATCCATGTATCACAAATGCTTTCGTAATGACTTTATGAACAAAGTAATATTCATTAAAATTGTAGGAGAACTTTGTTTTTGAGCATCTACTATGCACTGTGCTAAAATTAAGACTTTCTTATGGGTTATTTCCTTTAATTTTCACAATTACCAGATTTGGAAACCGAGGCTTAAAGAAAATAGGAAGCAGGTGTGAAATCATGAAAATACTAAAAACTAAGTCAGAGTATAAACTAGGACTATCCTAAATTACAGCCAGCACTCTTAACAATTAAGTTATAGTGCTACACTATGTTTGGTGACACTTTAAAATTTCAAAAATTCCAAACATTTATAAAAAATAACAAAAAAATAATGTGACTGACACTCATGCCTTTCCCCCCACAGATTCAATAGTTGTTGACATTTTGCTATGTTTCTAAATTCAGATCTTTCTTCTGCTCCCTTCCCCTCCAGTCTCATTTTGAGAACTAACACTAAAGATTTAGTCTAATACAGTGGTTCTCAACTGGAGGTAATTTTGCCCCCAGGGAACATTTGAGGATTTCTAGGACAGTTTTGATTGTCACTTCAGGAGGAGAGGTGTTACTGTCATCTAATGGGCGGAGACAGAGATGGTGCTAAAGGTCCTACAATGCACAGGGCAGCCTCCAGAGCAAAGACCCTGGTCTACTTCATTTCTTTCTCCTTCTCTTTCTCCCTGGAGGGCACTACTGTCAGGAAGCTGATGTACACCATCTTCCTGCAGGTTTTCGTACTTTTGTTACACGTGTTTACAGATGACGGGACCAAGATATTCCCTTGAGTATCTAGGCTGTGGTAAATTTGATTCTTGAGTTTATGCCTTGTTGAGAAAAACAGAAATCTAAAAAAACACAAAAAAACCCACATGATTTTATGCATTTCTATTTTACATAAATTGTATCATAATGATTTTGTTTAAGAAGAAGGTTTTTAACTCGATATTGAAATACATTTACTATGATAGTTTTATTTACTATAGCCGTATAATGTATTTTTTTTTTTTTTTTTTTTTTTTTTTTTTTTTTTTTTTTTTTTGTGAGGAGATCAGCCCTGAGCTAACATCCGCCAATTCTCCTCTTTTTTTGCTGAGGAAGACGGCCCTGGGCTAACATCTGTGCCCATCTTCCTCCACTTTATATGGGACGCCGCCACAGCATGGCTTACCAAGCAGTGCGTCGGTGCGCGCCCGGGATCCGAACCAGCGAACCCCGGGCCGCCGCAGCGGAGCGCGCGCACTTAACCGCTTGCGCCACCGGGCCGGCCCCCGTATAATGTATTTTGATACCTCAGAGGTGTGTTCACCTTTTCTTATTCTTATATTGCTGTCTTATTCTTTACTGTTCCCTGAGCTTTCGTATGAGCTTTTCAGGTTTCATAAAATTCCCATTGGGATTTTAACTGAAAGTGTACTGCATCCATAGTTTAATTAATTCTTTGCCATCTTGAATGGTCTTTCCAAGAAAACTGGTTTTCTCCATTTATGCACATCTTCTTTTGCCCTTGTATCATGTTTTGTAAATTTCTCCAATTATTTTGTTAAATTTCTTGCCATATATGTTACAGTTTTGTTCCTTTTGTAAATGCTACCTTTTAAAAGATTTTCTGGTATTTTGTTGCTTTTGTATAGGAAAGCAAACTTGCTGAATATTCCTATTTGCTGAATATGCTTCAGAATTGTTTAAATTTGCTATCTGGACAACCACATTATCTGAGTTGTTTCTTCCTTTTTGATTGTTATGTCTTTTTTGCCTACTTTGAAATGAAGTACACTGTTGAAGTGTGGATAGTGTAATGCCTTGTCATTTACCTGTCTTTAAAGGGGAGCTTTTTCAGTTTTACCGAAAGAGTGATAATGCTATAGTTTTCAGTAATCTTTGCTAGGTTCGGGGACTTCTCTTGTATATCCATTCCATAAATGGATATTGACTTTTGTCAAATGGGTTTTCTATATTTACTGGCAAGAACATATAGCTTTTCTTCTTTGATCTATTACTTTGAGGAATTAAATCTATACATAAGATAATGTTGAACCATTTTTGCATTCCTGTGATCAATCCTATTTGGTCATGAAGCATTATTTATATAAGCATGTATGTATGTATATACTTACTTCTGAATTTGTCATTGAAAGGCATTCTTTTAGGGATTTGGTTTTGTTTTAATAAGCCTTTCTGTATGGCTAATTTTAATGTCTGCCTTTGGTATTCTGCATTTTCACCAGGATATGTTAAGATGTATTCTTTCTTAGAACTTACCCTAAATGTTCAATTTGAGAATTCATGTCTTTCATCACCTCTGCAAATTCTCAGCCATTATGTCTTTGAATATTTCTTTTCTCTTGTTTTTTTCTAGTCCCTCTTACTATAGCTGAAATTAGATTGATTTTGGACTCTCTCGCTGATGACACTTAACCCTTACACTTGTGTTCTAGGTGACATAGCTCTGTCAATCCACAAATTCTCTTTTCAAATATAATGAATTTTATTTTAGTTATTATATTTTTAATATTGACAAGTTCTTATCATATGGGTTTATTTTATTTCATTTTTATCTTTTAACATTAGGCTTGTGTTTTACAGTCCATTTTTAGATTATTGTATTACTATCTTAGGCTTGTGGGTTCCTGTTTTTTGTGTCTACTGATACTCAAGACAAACTATTTTTCTTATTTTTTAAAAACAGCTGACTTTCAGAGAAACTTGTTTTGGTTTCTATTTGCAAATCTTATCTGGTCTGTTGTCCAATAATCCCTCTGGTGTAGATTTGTGTTTGCTTCGACGAGGTATCCTAGAAGAATTTTTAGCTCAAGATCAAGTTTTATGTTAAGTTCTTGGCATATTGATTTCCACGTCAGAAAACTAGTGTCCAAGACAAGTAGTGACTGATTTCTACACTGAGGCTTTCTTTTTTCCACCTACAGCCCAGGTAGAAAAGTTTGTTTGTTTGTTTATGGTCTCACTGAGCCAGTGAGCAGTTTTCCTAGTTCAGTTTAATGAGGGTACCATCCTAAGTAGGGTTGTATTTCAACTCCCCATCTTATATAGGCCTAATATCTTATCTCCTGTCTTTACCTAGGCACATATCTCAAGGATCCAGTCAATTACTGGTTCCACTTCCTCCTTCTCACCTACCCCAGAGCATCCACTCACCCATTAATTGCTCTTACTTTCAATTCCTTTGTTTCTGGCACCTGGGGTTTGTTTTTCTGTCTTGCACTAAGCTATGTATGTTTAAAAGTTGTTAGTTACGTTTCTTCAATATTTTTATATGCTTATAGTGAGAGGACCTCTGCATTAGTTTTGTTCATCAACTTTCTGGAACAGAAACTCTATAAAAAGCAAGCCAGAATTACTCTTTTGATCAAATATAAGCAAATAACAATATGTCATAATACATATTTTTTAAAAATATGGTTATTGAAGAGAAAATAGAATAATACCAAACATTGTTTTATGAATTATGACAGCCAAGAATCCATTAATCTAACACAATTATAGGTTACCTTATGATATGTTTCACATACTTTCTTCCACATACATACCTAATTTTATTAGAACTGCAATTGTACTGCACGTGGCACTGTGTAGTGTGCTTTTTTTTCACACATGTAAATTTTTCTCTCCTTTCCATAAGCATATTTTAAAATCTGCATCAAAATCCAGTTGTAGCAATTTACAGTAATTTATTGTATCATCACTCCCTAAGGTTGAATTTTTAGCTTGCATCCAAATTTTGACATTATAAAAACTTCTGCAAAGAGCATCTTCAAACTTATCTTTTCCTTACATTTAAATTTATTACCCTAAAATCAAGTCCTAAAAATAAAATTTCTTTGTCAAAGGACATGATGATTTTTACGGCTTTTCTTACTTATTACCTATATTATATATCTTCTAAAACATTGTGCAGATGGATACGCCACTCATGAATAGTTATTAATTTTTAATGTGCTATCTTCAGCACTGGCTTATTTTATGTTTTTTATTTTAATGATTGCAAGAAAATTAGATTTGTTTTTAATGTGCTTTCTTTGCTTTGGATAAACATTTCCTATGTGGTTTTCCTTTTATATTTCTTTGTACCCTGTCCCTCCTCCTCCTCTCTTACAATTTGTTTTTCCAGCTTTGTTTATTATATGCCCATATATGTATTATTCATTTATTTTTCAGAATATTGTTATTTTTGTCATACATTCATATATTGATGCCATTGATGATCATTTATAACCACATCTATCACTCTTTTACCTCCACATACATACACACGCATCCATACTTTTTCTGTTTTTCTTTTCGTTTTCTGTATGGGAAATAAATTTGTATGCATGTATTTTTCTCATGTTTCAAATGATAAGATGTGGATTTTATTAGAATCTGTCATCCATTTGGAGCGTTGGTAATGTGGAGAGAATGCTGAGTGTGTGTGGGAAGACTGCTGTGGAGAAGAGTAGTTTCTTGAGAGTAGAGAGAGGTGACTCATGAGAGGAGACTGACACAAAGCCCCACTCTTGGGTGTTTCCAGTAAGAAGGCAGCAGGAGGTAAGTATTTTAGGGAACAGAGTCACTGCAGGACAGGGGACTGAGAATATTTCTAGGCAGCAATTATGTTTGCTTGCTCGGTAAAAGAAGAGAAAATATGCATAAGGCTCCTTGTCAGAATTTGCTACTCTCACCACATCTTGCTGATCAGCTCTCTTTTATATTGCCACTATGGCAATATCTCTAAAAATGGTTTCTCTCTTTTTTGGAGCTTTCCAATAGTAATAGTCAATTTATAAGAAAATGACTTATTAAGTGCTGTCCCAGGAATTATGCAGGTGCTTTACATGCAAGTTGTTTCTAATTCTTAAAACAACACAGTAAATTTGGCAATGTTATTGCCTTTTTGCAGATGCTGGATCTAACATCCCACGACTACTGAGAGGAGAGCCAAGTTTTCAATCTCCCTCTGTGCTACTGAAATTGCGTGCTCTTTTCCCCACTATACACTGTTAACATTAGCGTTGTACAATAGAATGGAACCTTTACTTGGACTTCCTCATGGTACTTGGGCAGATATAAGAGCAATTGGCCATGTGTCCTGAGTGAGGACAGATGGGTAATATCTGGTCGCTGGCCAGAGTGGATAGGGCAGAAGGCACACCCCTCCTTGGTAGACTGGCACCCCATCCGTGGGGTCTCCAGGAACTATAGTGTTCTCTATCATAGTACCTGCTCTCATAGTTTTCTAGAACAAGCACATCTGCAGAACATTCAACATCTACAGTACTCACACCTGCTGGGTGGTGACTTTTGATGTTCAACATGAAATTTATTTTAAAGTGTTGTGTGAGTTCTGCTTCTAATTTTGCCCTTTCCCTGAATTGCTCTCTGGTTGCCACAATACCATCTTTTAATAATTCTCCCTTTGTTTCAAAAATCTCACTTTACCCTTTTTCAAATTTTATGTGTGGTTTTCAGATGCCCGATCTGCATTCTGTTTTACATATCTGATGTTCTGCTTTAGTGCCAGGCCCACATTGTCGTAAGTGTTGTTTTCTGATAGGATTTATTATTCACTTTCAAATAATTGAGCAGCAGCAGTGGTGTCTGCCTGCCTGCATTCAAATTTTGACTCCATCATTTTCCCCGTGTAGTTTCAGTCACGATATTAAGCTTCCTAAGCACCAATTTTCTCATATAATTAAAACAAGGACCGTAGTAATAATAATACCTTTCTCATCAGATTTTTGGAGGATTAAGACAAGTACTGCAAGGAAAAGGTCTATGATTCAACAAATAATAGGCAGGAGACATCATAGTATTTGTAGTAGTAGCAGCAATAACAACAGAACAATAATTATTGTTATTTTTATAGTTTCACTCATTTGTTTTTTCCACGTATATTTTTCAATCAGTAATCATAGTCCCAAAAACTGTATTTTTATTGTTTTTGGAATTATGCTAAACCTATGTATTTATTACATTCATGCAGTATTTAGTATTTCAAATTATGTAGCAGTTAGTCTATAGTATTTAGATTCTGTATATAATACAGAATTGTATTATATATTGGAATTGTATTAAGCCTATTTATTTACTATTTATATGGTATTTATTGAGTGATCCAGGACCCATTATATATATATCCATTTATTTGTATCTTCTTCTAAAACTCAATAAAGTTTTCTCAACTGCTCTTTCTTGGTTCTTCATAAAAACTTTGTTGCTGCTAGTGTGAGGGGTGACTAAGAATTTGCCATCTTGAAAATTTGCTTTTGTGATAGTCTCTGTTATCATTTGTGCTTTCCTGATGGTCTTTGCGGAAGTACCTAAATGTTGTTGGATTGTGTATCATTTTACCGGGATTCATTATTGACTTCATTTATTATTACTAGTGGGAATTTAGCTGATTCCTTCCAATGCCTGTAGGGTAATCTATAAATAACAGAATTCACCTTTGTACAAAATATCCCTATTTATTCTTCTTCTTGAATTAACAAGAGCCTCTCTAATTTTGAACACTATTGATAGCAGTAGATAGTTTTGTTTGTTACTGTATTGGAAGGGCTTACGACCATCATTTTGCCATTATTGTAATGTTGGTTTTAGGTTATGTGGCTATTTCTAAAAGAAATTCTTCTGTTCTTTTAAAGTATTTTATTTGGAGAGATGTTAAATTTTCTCTTCTCATTGAATTTTTTAATGATCAACAATTTAAGTTTTTGAGCCTACTGATATATTAACAGTGTCACATTGAAGTATCTTTTCATTTCTAGGTTAAAAGACACCATTAATTTGTTGTTTTTTTGGTACATTTTTAATATGCAGTCAACTAATAAGGTTTATCTTTGATTTTATTAGATTTTGAATTTAGAATCATAACTAGCTCACAAGGAATATTATGCATCCTTATTATAATTTTTTCCCCCTTCTTTCATCTTTTGGTACAGGGAGTGTAAGTCTTTCTGTATGCTTTTCTCCCCTCCAGCAGTTATTACAGTCAGAAACATTTTTCTATTTCTAGTGCTACAACTTTTAATATATTCATAGCTATACATCTACTTCATGCTAACAAAGGCTTATATTTTATTTTTTAATAAAGAGTTATTTCCCAATCTTTGTGTATAGTAACCAACTTCCACGTCCAGAAGTTCTCTGGTTTATTTATTATCTTACGTTATTTTCTAGACCTCTGCAGAATAAAAGGGGTTTGTTTGTGGTAAATTTTATGAAAGTTCACAGGTCTGAAACTGTCTTTCTCTCATCTTCTCATCTAAATGACAACTTGCTTGGGTAAAGCTGAGTTCTTGAATCACACTTCTTTTTGTGTTAGACTCTGAAGTTATCCTTCTATTACCTTCTGAAGCTGACTCTCACAGCAGAGAACCCTGAAACAATGTTTTGCTTTCTTTGAAAGATTTTTGCTTTTGTTCTCTTACAGACAGAAAAATTTTTCCCCTTTCCTTGAAATTTCAGACTATTTCCTTGGTAATTTTATTGAGGTCATTGTGAATTCAATCTCAATGCTTTTGTAGAGTTCTGGAAAGTTTAATTTTGTACTTCCACCTCAAATCCTTTTGTAAAGAGGTGTAAACAAAATGAATTGCAATAAGTAACTTAATCTTGATTTTTAATTTAATTCGACATCTTATGTGTTCTGTGTTCTACGTCATCCCCTCTTATGTTCTTTTTGTCTTTCTATTAAATTGCTTTTAATAATATATGCATTCTCAGCTTATCTTCTGGTTTACTAATACATTTTTGTTCGAGGTAAATTCTAATATATACTTCTCTGAATGAATTTTCAGGTAAATGTATTTTTAAATTATAAGAACAAAAGCTTATAAAACTAGGATTCAGAAACTATTTATGATTATTCCATATTCAGAAATATATAAGCACATAATGGTGTCACAACATAAATATAAAATATCTTAGAGTTCTGTATTCATTTTTAACTAAGCATTATGTCACAGACATTATGACATCATAAAAAATGTACAAATTTTAGAAAAGCAAGAGGAAAATATCATATGTGATAACAATATCCAAAGATAATGGCTACTATTCAATAATTGGAGGATATACAATTTATATAGAATGCCTATATTCTGTTGATTTTATTGATCCAACATATTTGAATCATTTCTGTGGCCTTAAAAAAACTTTGTACTCCTTTGAAAGGCTCTGTTAATATTAAGCAATTTTATGTACCAATGTCTCATTTTCCCTGTTCCTGTATGCATGTATAAATGTATGTGTATTTGTGTGTGTGTGTGTGTGTGTGTGCGTGCGCATTGTGTATAAAATGGATAATGCTACAAAGGATATTACTAAACAGAAATGCCTGCGGGCATTTCCGCACATTCTTTTAGGAAAGATGTTTAGAAATGACAAAGTTTACACTCTCCCTGTGGCCTTTTCCATTGCCGCAGTGTACTCCTTTACTGATCTGGGAGAGGATAACAGTTCTTTTTAATAAACTCCCCTTCATCTCCTTACTAACAGAGTGAACTATCCGTGTTTAATATCAAGTGATAATCTAGTGATACCGAGCAGGCCTGTTGCTATATAACTAAAGGGCCAATCCAACCTCCCTTGCATACTGACCACAGGGGAGACTGAGAACCCACCTCCTTGTGCCTATGAAAGTTCCAGGCCTCTACTATTCAGACATTTGGATATTAGATGGATTAGTGCAGTGCCTTCTGCATTGAGAGAGCAGGTTGGAGTGGAGCTTTTACCCTTTTATTTCTAAGATGATATCATAGTTGATCATTCTAGTAACTACCTCTACAGCGTGAATTCTAAATGACTACTTTCCTGAGCTGGTATGTGGGGCATGTATCTGTGGTTACTATCATTCCCTCTTCCCATTGGAATTGTAGTTTGCATCAATGCTTACAAGAATCTGGATTTCTGTCTTAAAGATTTATTTTTGTTTCAATATATGCTGCATGTTTCTATGTGTATGCTAGTGTACATCAATTTAGTTATATCCCGTAGGTTTCCACTGGGGATCAAGGAAGAAGGAAAATGAATGATCACAAGGAAAGAAGGAAGCTATTTTCCATGGCATGCTAGTTTTTTCACAAACTCTTAATAGGTGTTCCTTGGAAAAGTATTCTCCTTTCAAATAATTTTAGAATTGCTAGATTGCATAAATTATAGATGCCTCTATAGAGGCTTTAATATACTAAAGTACAATTTGAATTTCTATAATTCATTTTACAATATTACCCTACTTTTCTCAGCGCAGCAAAAAGTGTTTCCTGAAAGTGTTCCTTAGGACACGGTTTGTGAAATGTGGTATTTTTTACCCATATTGACTTTCTTTCTTTCCCAGAGACCTTGTGCTCACCTCAATGAGCTACTGTTGATAGCTCACTCCCACTATTCTGGAAGGGTGACTGGTGGAGATAAGGACATCTCATACTCTTATCCTAGAGAGAAATGTTTCTGATGCTTCATCTCTCCTGGACGACTTGCCATGTATCCTGGTTAAATCTTATATTATGAGCTCCACAGTGTGGGATGCTCTGAAGAATACAGGCTCTTGAATGAAGCAGACTGAATCCCATGCCTTTTCTGCCCATTACTAGATGTGTGATGTTTGGTGAATTATTTTACCTCTCAGGATCTCATTTTCACCATTATTAAAGTGGAGATGATATTACCTTTCTCAAAAGTCACTGGGGTAGATGAGACTCATTTCCAGATTATATAATATACTCCTACAAATATATATTTAAAAAATGATGCTACCTAAATAGTTAATGTTCACATAAAACCATTTTCAACATGAGTTCTTCAACAGAGAAATTCAAATTTGAGCTACAATGAGATACCACAACAACACACCCAGTAGCAGGGCTATTTACTGACAGTATAAAGTTTTGGTAAGAATATAGAGAAATTGAAACTAATATTTTTCGGGTGGGAATGAAAATTGCCACAACCATTTTGGAAACCTCTTTGGCAGTATCTGCTAAAAAGTAAACATATGCCAGCCTTATAACCCAGCTATTGTACTCCTAGAATATAAAGCATTCATAGCAATTTTAGCTATAGGAGAAAAAATCAACAAGCAAAGGGATAAAGTGTGGCATATTCTTAAAATGAAATGCTATGCTACTGATGCATGTAAGAACATTGAAGGATCTTTCAGAAAGAACCCAGATTTAATAGACCATGTGTGCATAATTTCCTTGATACGAAGTTCATGAGCAAACAAAGCTAATATATGGTAATAGAAGTCCAAATAATGGTTACCTCCGTGGAATTAGATATTGACTGAAAAGATGCAAAAAGGAACTTTCTGAGTTGATGGAAATATTTAATATCTTGATCCAGGTGGCCATTTCATAGATGTGTCCATACATAAAAATGTATCCAGCTGTGAATTTAAGATGTGCACTTTATGTACTTTCTGTAAGTATGCATTAGCTCAAGTAAAAGCAAAAAAGGTGATTAGGAAAACAATGAGATATAATATGTGTAATATGTAACATTGACATTTAGGAGATCCTCAATAAATTGAAGCTATTTTGGCTTTTGTAAGTTGGTCTGAGACCAATATATTGCACATGGAGTCATTGTGAAGAGAAAATGTGCTTCATATTCCTAACTACTGATTTAAAAAATGAGTTTTTGGACTACTACCAGTTCATAAGTTGAGATCAGCCTATATATATGTATGCAATGAACTTCCTAACAAGGAGAGTCCTCAAGACTGAAATGAGTTATATTCCATATCATTTGCAGGCTGTTTGATGAAAATTAAGGAAGAATAAAATAGAACGACTATAAATTTGTTTTTGTTATTTTACTTGCAAGAGACAGGTAGTAAGAAAAGACGGCAAACTGAAAGCAATGGATCTTTGAAGCTGGGACAAATCTGTTGCGTCTGAGTCTGCATCAAAGGCCATCTTACTGTTCTGTCAGATTTATGTCCTTTTTCCAGAGAAAAGTCATGTCTACTTGATAACTGCATCATAATAGTTGTTAAGGAAGACAAGTAAACAAATGAAAAAAAATAAAAATAAAAATTGATAGTTTCTTAAGATGTAATCTGAATCTCTAGATTTAATGTGTCTCAGGAATTAGACTTCTTTCCTTGATCTTTTAAAAAACATTAATACAAGGGGCCGGCCCGGTGGCGCAAGCGGTTAAGTGCGCGCGCTCCGCTGCGGCGGCCCGGGGTTCGCTGGTTCGGATCCCGGGCGCGCACCGACGCACTGCTTGGTAGGCCATGCTGTGGCGGCGTCCCATATAAAGTGGAGGAGGATGGGCACGGATGTTAGCCCAGGGCCGTCTTCCTCAGCAAAAAAAGAGGAGGATTGGCGGATGTTAGCTCAGGGCTGATCTCCTCACAAAAAAAAAAACAAAAAAACAAAAAAACATTAATACAAATGCATTGAAACGCTCCCACATCTAATAGTGCTAATCAAAGCTAGCATGCTCAGTGCATGGTTGGTGCAGAACACATTATGTAGAGGCTTTGATTCACTTGGTAAATGGAACTTTAAAAATTATTATCAGGTTTTTAAACAATGGTAGCTATGAAATGGTGTTTCAAAACAGCACTTTAAAACTATACCCATTTAATTTGTTCTATTTTTCTGTTATGTTTTTATAGGTTCCCATTTTTCCTGCTGCTGAAATTGCTTAGCCTTATCAAGTTTTATGAATGGAGACACAGTCTCAAGTATTTTATTTAATGAGTCCAATATATCTGTGCATTTCATCTTTACGTAATAGACAAAGACCAGAAGATTTCCTTCCACATGGTTGTAGTGAGCCTGAGGCATAAACAATTTTTAGTTGGCTTATAACAAAGCTACAAAATAAGAGTATTCAAAGAAAACAGAGGATCAGAAGATTAGAAACAAAATTCTAATGTTTTTGATAACTCTTTATTAAATCTTGTTCTGTGATATCCTAGCAGTCCAAGCAAAAAAGGAAACACAATTAATCATATATTTCTTATAATCTACCTCAAGTAATCATATTCAGTAGGAGTAATAGTTTTTTCCTTTAGTGAGTGCTGAAGAAGAATTTACATCATGGCAATGTTGAACAAATTAGTGAACAAAGCTTTACTGGCCCTCAAGAAAAGTGAATGCTCCCCATAAAGTATCTATCCCAACAATGAGGTCAAAGCCTAGGTGACTGCAGGGTTAAATTGTGAGGTTGAGTGTAAGCTGTGTCTAGGGTATCGGTGTAAAAACGTCCAGAAAGTCTTTGGACATGCGAGTATGAATTCAAAGGAGAAATCAGGAGAAGAAATGTAGAGAGATGTTTTTGCATGAGGTGAGAGTTGGGTGCATGAAATTTCCAAGGGGAGGACAGTAAAGAGATAAAACTAAACACTGAACTTAGTGATAGGAATGTTTTAAGAGTCAAAACAAGAAGAAAGACTTAGTATAAATGAAGTAGAGAAATAGGAGAACCACAAGAGTTACTTCTCCCAAGCTAAGAAGCAGAGATTTTTAAGAAAGCTGTGGTCAGCAATGCTACAGAGGTTCCAAGGGAGACAAAAAATTAGATGGTCAATTTGTTGTCAAGAAGATCATTGGTTAGCTTTGAATGAGAAGTTTTCTTACAATGTAGGGAGACAGAAAACCAATGACAAGGTGATAAAAAGATAGTTGGATGATGGGAAGGGATAGGAAATGTTAAAACATAATAAAAAAAAAAAAAACTCAGATACACTCTCTTTGCCTCTCTGGAAAAACTACTTTAAAAATATTTCTGTGTTCCTCTGAACCTTTAAACTTTTACCTCTTACTGAGTTTTGCTTTATTTAATCCTCACAACTCTCTATGCTTTCATATATATATGTGTATATATATATATGAACTAAATAATAACTAATATATATAATACAATATATATTATATATAATATATATTATATATGTATATTGGGCAGAGGGCTTGAGAAGAAAATAATATCAGTATAAAGATTTTTTTAGAATTAAAAAAAACAACAACAACAATAAACAAACACATAGAGACAGAGATTGGATTGGTGGTTACCAGAGGGGAAGGGGGGAGGGGGGAGGACAAAAGGGATAATTCGGCACATGTGTGTGGTGATGGGTTGTAATTATTATTTGGGTGGTGAACATGATGTAATCTATGCAGAAATAGAAGAATAATGATGTACACCTGAAATTTATACAATGTTATAAACCAATGTTACTGCAATAAATAAAAAATTAAAAAAAAAACTAAACAAAACAAAACAAAAAAAACACTGCATGCATGCTTTGGGTACAGAGAGGCAAGTAAATGGAAGAAGGATCCAAAGGAGAAAGTAACAAATTGAGGCAAATCCTGAATGAGACTAGAAATCAAAGCATAAAAGAAAGCCCCAGGATGAACACATATTCTAAGATAGGAACCATGGGAGAGAAGAAAATGAAAATCTGGAATACAAAGGAGATTTGCCATGTAATCATTTGTATCTTTTCAGCAAAGTAGGAAACAGTCTACTTTACATCACTGTGAGTAACAGTGATGCGGCTGGTGGAAATAGGTATTGAGAATAGTTTGTTGTAGTATAGCTGATTTTGGTGATGATAAAAGATAAGAAATCAATTTTAGATGGAAAAAAAAGTATTTTGAGGAGTTTCTATGACCAATGGAGTTTGGAGAACATGTATTTTCATGATCAGACTGTAAATTCCAGTGATTTTCTCCAAAACCATCAGTAGCTTAAGGACATGAGTGAGGAACAGAGAAGGGCAGTTATACCTAGTGTTGGGAAGAGGTGGCAGATATTCAGGAAAGTGGGGAAATACCAGACCTTTGTGACTAAATAGCTGAAATGATAAAACAGAAATCCAGGTAACTAGATTCTGGATATTGAGGAATGGATTTTTGTTTGGTAGATATAGTTTGCTAATTTTTTGTAAAAAAACAGACTCGAATGACAGGTGATTTCCCCTATTATAGGGTACTAAAGGCTGATGGGTAAGGTGCTGCCTTATGCTTGTTTTCAGAAAATATATGGTTTAGTTACTAAAGAACTTCGGGTACCAGTCTATTGTTTTAGGATAGCCTACCTTAAAAACCTAAGAGCAAAAGGTCTAAAACCAAAGAAATAACTGTGTCAGGTTACAATGGGTAATATCTGTGGGCAATGGGTAAACTCCATGGGTAGTATTTCAGGGACAAGCCTTCTTAGAAAAAGTCTACCTCATGGAGTTGATTAAAGAACTATGTACATGAGTCTATTGAAGTTTCTTGAACCACTTTGATTTTGGCTTCCAGAAGACTTCTTTCCTTGGGAATCTGAAGCAAACAATAGAAAGAATGTAAGTTGAATCAGGCAAGGTGTGAACAAGGCAGAAGGGAGGGTTTGAAGATTTGAAAATTGCAAGGAGCACAAACAGAGTTCATTGGGGGAATTCTTGCTAAATTAGGTTATGTTTACTTTATTTCTTCACTGCCCATTCATACTTTTTTTTTCCATTTGGATTTTCACCCAGTGCTGCAGGGAAATTACTCTTTTGATGTTCACTAATGACCTTTTTTTTTTTCTCCACGTGGCTAATTGGACTCTTAATAATCTGCTTTGGCTTCTATTTTGCTTTCCCTTTTTTTTTTCGCTTCCTCTTTGTGAAATGCTGCCCCTTCACTGCTGTGAAAAAGTGCTATCCCAGCAGTCTTCTTATGTCTTTGGATATGCCTCCTTTCACTTCTCTGGGGATCTATTCTCTTCATGCTTCGTAAGTGTAGCCATTGCACAAAGCCTTTTTATTGATCTTATAAACTTTCATAGTCTTTTAGTGCTTAAATATTTCTTGGTTGTGGTAAAGATTTCTGTAAGCAAAAAAAATCCATACAATAATTTTTTGTAGTAGGTATTGTCCCTTATCTAATTCTAATGTATGAAAACTTCAAGTTATTGGTAATTAGAAGCATAGAAGTTTAATAAGCATAATACTTGATGAGTTAAACAGAAAGATACCCAGGTAGTGTAAGGTTTAAAGATTGGACAGTCAATGACTAGTTGTTGATTAATGAAAAATTCACATGTAATCTACGTGCTCTATGGACTAAAGAGTTTTTATATGTATTCTCCTATTGGAATATAATAGTCTACTAATAAGGTCTTTTCCAAAGACTTTGAAAATGCTCTTAAAATAGTAGCTCCTTACACTAATCTCATTGAGGAAATAGAAATTGTTAATTAGAAAGGACATAAAAAGAGACAGAAGACATTTTGAATTCAGAACCTTATAGGAAAGGCCAGTTTCGCTCTTGGGTATGCTTTTATTTTTGTTTCTGTTTCTTCCCACGGAAGAAATAATTAAGCATTAGCTGTGAAATAGTACCTTTAACTGATACTATGAAATTTATGTAATATTCAACACACAGCTAGGGTCAAGTTCAGTTTTGTTTAATTTTGATCAGATGAATCTTCTAGTTGCCATTCAAGAACAGTCTAGAAAGACAATCCTTAAACTTTAAAGTAGAGGCATTGACACTAAGAATAAGCAATTAAAGTGCGCCTAATTCCCAATTGAAAAACACACATACATCCTTTGAAAGGTGTTATATTAGCGAAAACCTTTTGCAGACTTTACTATAACAACAATCGAAACACTTTAATAACACCTGCTTTGTGCCCCACACTGATCTAGGTGTTGAATGTATCAGATTCATTTAATCCTTTAAACAAAACGATGAGGTAGATACTGTTGTAATCATCAGTTTGCAAATAATGAATTGTGGTGGAGACATGGCCAGGGTCACACAACTGAGAAGTGGAAGAGCCAGGATTCAAACCTAGGAGGTCTGGTTAAGGCTCTCTTCTATGCTGCTAAACTCCATTTCACTATTAAAAAAGAACAGAGCCATAAAAGCTATGGGATTGACTTGATCATGTGAAATAGAATGATGACATCTGTTAATCACAGAACACAGCCATTTCATAAACTAATTCTCTAGTGAACTGAGGAAATAAGCAAATAGAGTTAATCAAGCAGAACAATGATTTATTCTTCTCCTTGGCCCCAGAGCACCTTAAAACAGTGTTTTGTTTGCAAGAGTCTCAAATTGGTATTTATTGAATTGATGCATATTTTGCTCCTTGAAGTGTTGTAAACTGCATAGTGAGTCAAATTGATCAGAAATAACAAAATAAGTATGCTTAAATACTTGTAAAACCTCTTAAATGTGGTAGATTAAAAACATAAAAAAGCCCTGACTTCTTGAATAAAGCGTCCAAATTATTTATCAGTTGTTGTTGAGTGGCACTTATAAAACGCTTTAGTGAATTAAATGTAAGTGTGAAGAATACAGGTTTTGACATCTCAGAGTACTTATAGATTTTTGTAAATTAAATGTAAGAGCAATTCAAAAATTTTAGAAACCTAAATAAATAACCATTATTTTCTTATCAAAGAATGTTAAATTCTCCGAAAACAATAACAGCCAACAAGTGAGTAAGACTTAATGGTAAGGCAGCAGTCACGTTTACGGAAATCTTTTTAAGTGTTCTGAATCAAGCATTTTCATACCAACAGATGCAAATAAAATGGTTTTAAATAGTGACTACAAACTGATCAGTGCACAGACTGAGGAAAGCGCGTTAGCCAAACGACATGACAGCAAAATATATGATCAAACTTTAATAATATAGCACTTTCCAAGGGCAATAGCTTAATTTAAACTGGAATTGGACTCCTCTCTTACTTTTTGCGTACTTAAGGATTCATAAAATATATACTACAGATTAGGGACTATAAATTCTGGAAGGCTTTGAAGAAAGCAATAAATAATTGTGATGCACATTCTTAAAATCTCTCTGAATTATTGACAAATAGCAAGACTAACTTCAAGAATACAGATTGCTCAGAGTTCCCAACAGCAAGCTAATATGGCAATTAGATGAGGAAGTTAAGCGTATATTTTCTCATGTGACATATACATGAGGCATTTTTAAATCATGTTGGTTTTCTCTTTAAGTTTAATAAGATATGAGTGAACAGTATTTTCATTAAGTAGAAAGATTACTAAGTTAATGAACTATTTAACAAAAATTCTAAATTTAAAAAAGCATGAAATATTAGTAAGAGATAATAATGTGGTAAGTGGATCCGTTCTCCTTTTACTTGGAGAGAATGAGCTCTCTTGGGTATGCAAGATGCCCTTGGGTATAATTTGGTGCCTTGAACAGAGTTTAGGATTGAGCTAGGGGCAGAGGCAAACTCTTCTCCCTACTCTGCCCGTTATTAGGATGGCTCCTTGGCCAAGTTAATTAAACTTTCTTAGCTCTAATATCCTCATATGTGAAATAGGAATAAAAGTAATTCTCATTTGAGTAGAGAGTTGTGAAGAGGAAATCCAACCATATGTGTAAAGTTTGTACCACAATGTGAGGTATATTTGAGGTGTGCATTCATAATTGCCCCCTTGCCCACTTCCTGTCACTTTTCTTCTTTATGTTCCAGATGAACCACCCTTTGCCAAATACTATATTTGGTGCTCACCTGATTTATATGACCTCATGACATATAGAGAACATGACAAGACAAGAACATGACATATAGAACATGACAGGACAAGAGTCCTTAGAACCATTGTGATATTCTCTGTTACTTTTGTCTGTGCAGAGGAAATGAAACCTGCAGCTGTCTGCATACACAGGAACACACCTGTGTCGTCTTCTGTCTGGCCAGTGTCCTAAGATCCAGGCTATCTTCAATTCTCTAATTATAGATCATATGTCATGCAAGGCCCAACAGTTTGCAAGACTCAAGACTTTAAGTCAGAACTTTCTCCATAGCATTTTGTTACAGTATGGTAATGTAGTAGAATTAATGCTGTCATAGAAGTCAAAAAGACTTGAATTTGTAGCTCTAGCTCTGATTCTATGTGTAACCCCCACCAGCCTCTGTTTCCTGATCTATGGGAAAAAATAGGATATATATATATATATATATACACACTTACATTTATATACACGCATTATGTATATATACGTGTAATACAGACACACACATACACACACACACACATGTGTATATATAAACATTCTGATTTCCTCGTAAGTTGTCGTGAGGACTATGTGTGCCAGTCTCTGAAACTGCTATACAGCGTGAGTGTTCTTACCATTCTCAGAACACAACTTGTGCTAGATCTTAAGTTTCCCTGTTAATGTGAAGTCTGAACAGCCCAACTGGCCTTTTCCATTGTCTTATATATGTCACTTATGGTACTTTACATAAAGTAACAGAACAGGAAAGGATAGTTAGAGAACATCAAGTCCAACATTCTCACTTGAAGAGTGAGGAAGTTAATTCAGGAAGGTAGGTCAAAAGCTCTGGTCACATACCTCACTGGTGTGGAACTCTCCTGGTTCCCAGTCCTGCACTCCTGCGTATACTTTTCTGTATCCCTCTCTGTCCTTAAGGGATAAAAACAAGCAACTATTTATATGTAATGTGATTAGTTCTATTGTTGTTTCTCAATGCTCTAAAACATAAAATGTGGAAGGCTGGGAAATGAGGATGGGAATGGCGCAAGATAATTTGGTACGAAGAAGGATTAGATTTCAGAAAATACTGGCAAAAACCATACCTGATGGCAGAAATACATGTTCCCCCAAAGCCCCATAGAAGCCAGAATGTTCAGAGAGAGGTGTAGGTATGTGAAAAACTAACATTAACGGTAGCATATGAGTGCCTAAAAGTACCTTCAACCAAAGTTGATGAGTGTACAGGATCTGACAGATAATATGTTGGCCGAACTTAGAGAGACTTTTCTCATTAATTTCCACAGCAGTTATTTCTTTGCATACCATGTTCTTGCGTAGAGACAGCTGAATCAGCTAACCAGAGCACTAAAGTGTGTTGCCACACAAACTCAGATGGATCTCCTCTTTCTGTCTGCCAGTGAAGATCAAACACCTTATTGGGCATCAAGAAATCTGCAAAGGAGATATTCCTAAAAGCTGCTTCCTCTGCAGGAATTGCCCTGCCAGGATACATGGGATGAAAACTGGTAAGGGTTTTCTCTCTGAACCTCTAATTCTCAGCACCTATGTAGGCAGATTATTGTATTGTTCTGAAATGCTTAGATTTACCAGAGAATAGTTGGACAAGTGTTGTGATTGTATGAAGAGTTCTATAAATGTGTCTTTGCTTGTGCATATATAGATTTCTCCCCATATTCTATATAACTGGAAATATATAATTGTAGCCAGTATGTTATGGCATAAACATTAGGCCCCATGATTTCTAAAAATCTTTTTGTGGTTCTCTTCAAAGTAATCACTCTCTTCATGGATTCCCAGAGTTTCCTTTTAAACACACATAATATTGAATCAATTTATCTCTTTGATATGCAAAAGTCTCCTGAGGTTTAAGGGTGATTAGGGCAGCAGGTTTTCTTGCAAATAAATCAAACATCAAGTGCAGTGGCTTCCTGCCATGTACACCAAATGTCTAACAACTTCTCTCAGACACACTTAGGTCATGTTTTATTTAATGATGTCTTGCTCCTCAGTTTGCAAAGAACAGTTTTATGATTTTATTTTTAATCTAGAGTATAGCATTTTTACTATACTATTTGATTTTCTTGAAGTCTTTCGGAAGTATATTGTGTCCCACTAAAAGAGGACAATTTCAAAATACTTCATCTTTTAGCTCTGTAATGGTTGTCACAGCAAAGGAATTGTTTTAATAAAAAGTTCAGCGAAACCAGCGCTACTGCTCAATAGTTCTTACATTCATCTCTTTCTGACTCCCTTGAACATTCCACAGAACTGCAGTTCCAGACCCTTTGTACTTTCATCAAAACTCTATCTCTTGTACCTCTTTCCCCTCAACATATATAAAAAATGACACAATCTGCTACATTATGAGGTCAAAACTGTCAAAAGTGACTCCTAGCTTCCTTCCCTTCCATCCCAGACTCTGCCTGTATCTTCGTATCCTTTCTCCTCCTTCTACTTCAAAGCAGGAGAAAGGACTTTTCTTTTTCTAAAGTCTTACCTTGTTGGCTTGAACCTCATTGTCTAGACATTGTGTTGTTAATAATCTTTTTTGAATCCTTGATATTACTCTCTCTATTTGGCCCTTTTCACTTTTGAATAAATGCGCTTTGGTTTACCTGCTCCTAAATCAAAACAAGAAACAAACAAGCGAATTAAGACTCTATCACCTATTCGAAGTATCTTCTTTTTGTTCTTTTCTTCTTTAGCACTAAAATTCTGGCAAGTAGATATCACTTGTTTTCACTTTCTCATACTCTGCGTCTTGTCTTGACTTTGTGCTTTTGCTTCTGGTATACTCATCTTTAGTCATGATGTTTTTGTTTGACCGTTGTGTTAGTACTTCTCAAATTGTGTTTCATCTGTTCAACTCCTGCTCTCAAGCCAGCCCTTGCCCCTGACTTACTCTCTCTATCTTAAGGGTACCATTTTTCTCCCGTCACAAACCAAATTCTAAATATACTTCAACTGTTCTCTCCTACTCTGCTTTTATTTTTTTTTTTTGCTGAGGAAGTTTCACCCTGAGCTAACGTCTGTTGCTAATCTTCCTCCTTTTGCTTGAGGAAGATTCTCCCTGAGCTAACATCCGTGCCAGTCTTCCTCTATTTTGTATGTGGGTCACCACCATAGCATGACCACCACCTAGAGGTATGGGTCCGCGCCTAGGAGCCAAACCCAGGCCGCCAAAGCAGTGTGTGCGAAACTTAACCACTAGCCCATGGGGCCAGCCCCTCTCCTACTCCACTTTAATTGGTTACTAAGTTCAGTATGGATAGATCTTCTATGTATTTTTCAAATGTATTCCTTTCTTTTCATTTCAGTTGGCACAGCACTAGTTTGGGTCTTCATTTACTCATTGCTCCTACTGCAGACGTCTCCTTACTAGTTTCCTTGTGCACCTGCCTAGAAAAGTAACTTCTCTCTGCACCACCTAAAAAAGTAACTCCAGGGCCGGCCCTGTGGCTTAGCGGTTGGGTGCGCGCGCTCCGATGCAGGCGGCCGGGGTTCGGATCAGGGCGTTCACCGACGCACCGCTTCTCTGGCCATGCTGAGGCCGCGTCCCACATACAGCAACTAGAAGGATGTGCAGCTATGACATACAACTATCTACTGGAGCTTTCGGGGGAAAAATAAATAAATAAAATCTTTAAAAAAAAAAAAAGTAACTCCAGTAATGTCCCTCTTCTGCTCAATTTCTTCAAAATAAACAATTGCGACTCAAAGATGTTCTAACTCCTTCTTAGATGACAAGACCCTCTGTCATCTGGCTGTAATTTATCTTTGTGGGCTTAGCCAATACTGCTTCCCTATAATTAATCCCTGCTCCAACCACATGAATATCTTGGTTTCTGATGCTTTTTCACTTTCTCTTTCTCCCTTTTGTTTCTTTTCTTTATAAGAAATACATTCTTAACAAGTCACTTAATTTATCTATAAGTTTGGAAATCTCGAATGCCTTTGTCCTTTAGAGATCTTCTCAATTGAACTCTACTTTTCACTTCTCCAGGCCAGTAGCAGCTGGTTTGTACTTCTCTGAAGGAAATTTGTACTTTCTGCTTTTTGTTTTGTTTGTCTATATACATATGCAATTTCTCCTAATATGTTATAATTTATATGAGCAAAGTGGCTTTCCCTTAGTTGATTTTTAATAGAGGGAAAAATATTTATTTAAGGGAAAATTGGTTGGTTTAAAACAAAAAATTTTTTACTTGGGAAGATTGTCTTAGCATAGTGCTTCCAAAATCACAATACAATTTTATTTTACTTCACTGTGTTGGAATCAGAAGTTTCTTTTATGTCTTTCTTTTGTTTTGTCTTTGTTGTTGTTTTTCATGGAATCATAGGGCACTTCATTACCTTCTGAAACAAAGTTTAGCATTAATCTTTCTTTATATTCCGTACAGTTGCCGTAGTTGATATGTATCTTGTCTCTAGTGAAATACTCATTCTATAGATGCTACCATGTTTCCTTGATTGCTGGATTTAAAACAATAATATGATGTGTCCTAAAATCTCTGTGTGAAGAAAGTTAACAAAAATTAATTAATCATTAATATGAGCTTGGAATAGTTGAATAGTTCTGACTATATATTTTTAACATTTATATCTATAAAGGTTTTCTTTAATCTACTTACCATTTTGGAACTATGTATGATGCAAATAGGCCATATTCTCCTTTGTGATTCATTAGATATCTTTATTATTTAAAATTTGTATCTTGTCTGTTTTGAAAACATCTAAATTGCATATAAATTAAATCTCACAGAAAATATTGTATTTCAGAATAAAACAGAACAGAGGTAATTGAACTAAGGAGTTAGAGTAGGTAATACCAGGTACCTACATGAACAAATGACTTTCATTGGTTCTTATTCGGTTTCTAAGTATTCTGGCAGCTAAGACAGAAGTATAAGCATGTTGGGTTAATTGGTCACTGGATAATTATTGACCCTTAACTTCAATTTGTATAGTATGAACTTGGCAGGAATGTGAATTTTCAGCAACTAGTTTAAAGAAAGCCACAATCAGGGCTCAGTGTTGTCCATCAATATAAATGGAGTAAAGCAATGTATAGGAGATACCAACAAGTGAATTGATGAAAAGCAAACTCTAGGTCTTCTCATAAGAGGCTGTAGAAATATTATGCATGTGAGCTTGTGGTAAATAGCTCTATGTAGTTCTAACTTCTAAGCTTTTTTTTTCTTAATTTGCATCTTCTGAAGTCAGGCACTTTATGAAATAGCACTGTATTTAGCAGCTAATGGACGCTGATATTGAGGAGAAATCCTAAGGGAAAGGCAAGTACACTTCACTGAAAAGCTCTTTAGTAGTAAATATTATTTGATTTTGGGAAATCTATCTGCATTCCAAGCAAAGGAAAAAAATACATGAAACATCATGTAATATAACTTAAAGGTATAAATGGATATATACTGAGGTAAGGAAATATGTTTGAAAGGGAATTTCGATTACCTTACTCAGAATATTTCTCTTCTCAGTATTATTGTGAACTCTTTGTGACCTCATATAAAAGAAAATTTTACAGGGGGATACTAGTATGTCAAATTGGGTTTGATTCAAGGGACAGTTGATGAACACCATATTGAGTCTGGCTTGCGGGCTAAGAGAAGTTAGTTTAGAAGATTTACTACCATAAATTGAATCTAGCATCTCACCATAAACTCAATTTATCATCAGACATTACTTTATCAGATAGTTCCACAAGGTAGAAAAATTATGCTGCAGGTTTCATTAATTTTTTGGCATATGTTACTGGATTCTAAGAATATATAGCCTCGACAGGAACATTTTATTGTGGACTGACTTTCTTTCCATCGGTCCACATGAACACAAGACTATCTCTCTAATAAAAAACATAAACATCATCCAGGACAGGTTTTATTTTTCCCTTCTTAAACTGCTCACATTGGAAGGCACACTTCTATTTCTCTGTCCGTTTTTCTAGTTATCTTAAATGTAGAATTGTGTGCCAAAGGAGAAAATTCTACCTGATGTTTGTTTCTTTTTATTTGTATGCCAATAAATTTAGAGCCAAGATACAATTTCTCCTCATAGAGATGGAATACTTACTTTGACTTTATAGCAAACACAAAAACATCTATATAGTGGAACTAATATCACAAAATTTAGCTGAATGGACACCTGAAGTAATAAGTTTCAGTCTCTTGCTTCCACATGAGACAATTCTTTTTTTTTTTTTGACACGAAGAAGTAAACATTTACTAAGCGCATATTGTTGCTAAACATTGTTTTAAGTACATTACATACATTAAATTACTTAATCCTCACAATAACCCTATGGTGAAAGTACCATTATTATTCTCATTCTTTTCATGTTGTTAAAACAAATCCATCACCTTTCATAGTTATCATGTTCTTCTTCTTTTTTTCACCCGATGCTTCTTATAAGAACATTACGACAGATCTGCGTATATACATTCATTTCTAGCACATACGGCAATCGCATAATGCATATTGAGATAGGCTAATTTATCAGTTGTATAAAAACTAAAATAAAAAATTTGGATGTCACTCTCTGTACTATATTCTAATAATTAGTATGTCTCTTTTTCTCAGCAAGTAAAATTAAGACCATAAAACTACCAATTTTAACTGCTTATTGTTGTAAACAATATTTAATAATTGTTTTACAAGTAGAAGCAAAGGCTTATTTATATTCACCTTGTTTTTTCCCTTTTAAATTTCCTTTTCATCTACAAAGTTTAAAGTAAATTGATATTTTTTATAAGAATTCAGCAATGATGGATCCCATTTCTCTGACTATTTGCTACCAACTTCCCTTCTCTATTAACTCTTGCTATGCTATTTTACCTATTTGGGGGGGAAAACATGAGCAAATCTGAGATGCTTTGCTAACCTTCCTATGTTTTTAGAGTCATGTTTCAGTATCTGTTGGATTACCCCTTCCCTATGCCTTCTTGAAAACCAAGACCAGACTAAATATATCGTTATAGGTCAAACCACTAGTAACATTACCTTACCCTTCAGTCTTATATAATTCTGTAGCTTTGGAACTAATCAAATTAAATTAGCAAGCACAGATCAAATTTTACAAAACTAGAGCAAATCTCTTTGACTCTGTTTAATGCCCTTTCTCCTTGATCTTAGGTTTAGTCTCATAACAAAAGACTTTGCCAAAGAATAATTAAATCTTGATAGAAAATGGTGATTGAAGAAACATTTCTGGTTGCATTTACTCAATAATCAATAAGTGACTCTGCAATCAAGGTATTTTAGCTGAGGACACTAACTCAAATTAACTGGATTTGACCAAACTCAAGAACTGGGTTTTTTAGAATTCTATCAGAGAATCAGCTATACTTGGTGATTGCATTGGTTCCTCAAACATGTATGTTTAGTCTGTACTAAAATAAAAAATTGACTTTTTTCAATTTTTTAACTTTTTTCTCCACTTCTTTTTTCAGTCGTCAGATACAATTTGTCTTGTGTCAGCAGACAGACTTACCCTTGACAACTGATAGCCAATGTTTGGAATTAGCTAATAGATATGGCAATGCATATGCAAACATTAAACAAATAAACTAGAGAATACCTCTTTGTATAATAAAGACTTATGTTACTAATGTATTTACTTGCCTTGCATTTATTTGACTCAAACCGCTCATATAGTTATACATTCTGATTTATTAACTACCTGTTGTATGTGGCAGATATGGACTGGCATTGGAAAGATTTTTAGAATATTGTCACTGCCACTCAATGACTAGTAGTTAAGTGGAAGTATGAACTCACGAACTGATGATTATAGCAAAGTGATGAGCCTGATAATAAGGATAAGTCAAAGTGTGATGGGAACACAAAGCAAGGAATCCTTCTTTGGAAAGGATTGGAAAGTCTCCAGAGAAATTATGACATTTAAACTGGGGCTTGAAATATAAGTGTAATAAGTCTGTTGGATGGCAAAGGGAAGAAAAGCATTCTCAACAGAAGACACTTCATTTGAAAAGTAACCCAAGAGAACCTGGCACTCCTAAGAAAATTCACAATATTAAAGATGGTTAGAATGCCTGATGCATATGAGAGAAAAGAGCGAGATTATGCTGGTCTCACAGTACCAGTATAGACGTGATCAGAGATCAAATAAGAAGGGCCTTTCACCCTATGTTCCAGATATGTACTTTTATGAGTAGAAAACAATAGAATGATAGTAAGGTAACTGATATGGAACACTTTCATTTAAATCCATCACTCTAGTAGCGTTGTGGATGATGAACTACAGGGGAGCAAAATTGAAGGACAGGAAAACAAATATCTGGGTTGGAAATGATGAAGTCCTGAACTAGATTATGGTTTTAAAAAGTTGAGGACACATGCATATTTTCCATTCTTTGAGATATTTTTGTTCTTTCTTTGAAGTTAAGCATAAAAAAAGATTTTTATCAAAATAGAGGTACTAGATGTATGAACATGGTGATTCAGGACTCAGTGGTTTCATCTCTAGGAACCTAGATTCCATCTCTCAGGATCCTTCTAGTTCTAAATTAGTACATTTGGAGCAACTCATGGCACTGGGGATTGGGGTTAAGGCAAATGGATCCAGACAGGATTTCTGTTCTTATGAAACCTTAATATTTGTTTTTATTTCAGAAACTGTCCCCTCCTCATAAAGATAATCTATTAAAATTGGCTATATTTTCATATTCTTGGTGTTTGACGTGAAAAAGCCTACCCAACCTTGATTTCTCATTGCCTATTGCTCTGGAGTTAGTTCTGCAACCATCATTAATGAATTTACTCTGAACTTTAGCCCTTTCTCATTAACTCCTCTGCTACTATCTTGCCCTACCTTTCTCTACAACTCTTCTCCAGTTTTTTCTCCTTTTTTCTTATCTATTTCTTTTCATTCAGGTCTCCAAACCAGTGTGTCTCTACACATGAATTACCAGCAAGTTTCCAGCTGTTGCTTAAAATTTTTCTCTAGAGTTTTCATATCTATACTGACATGATTTATATGGCCATACTCTATATTTTATAACAAATTATATTTTGAAGAAGTTCTCTTTAAAAATTCATAGCAGTAACTTTAAAACCTAACTCAATTGACAACAAAAATAAAGCTTGTGCAGTCTTGGGAAATATTGTTTTTTTTTGTTTTCTTTTGTTTTGTTTTGTTTTGTTTTTGTGAGGAAGATCAGCCCTGAGCTAACATCCACGCCAATCCTCCTCTTTTTGCTAAGGAAGACTGGCCCTAGGCTAACATCCATGCCCATCTTCCTCCACTTTATATGGGACACCGCCACTGCATGGCCTGACCAGCGGTGCATTGGTGCGGACCTGGGGTCCGAACCGGGCCACCAGCAGCGGAACATGCACACTTAGCCGCTATGCCATGGGGCCGGCCCCTTGGGAAATATTGTTTTAACTTACTATTTAAGGAAACACTTGATGCTATAAACTAGAAATATGTGTTTGTTATAATTTTCTGTAGTTATTAGTTATTCAAGTTTAGCTTAATAAAGATTAGTTATTCTAGTTAAAAAAATATTTATGTCACCAAAGGGTAGTTATTTTTATTATTCTTCATAGTAATAGCAGTAGATTTTCCACCATTTGTGTAAAAAGCTTGATTAGAGTATTTCACTTAGTAGACCTAAAATTTATATTTGAAACTGTTATATTATCTTTCTAACTTTATGCTGAAGCTATTTATACACACACACACAATAACAGATGAGTACTTGGAAATATTCAACCTAATTTATAGATTAAGATAAATTAAATATTACAGAGCCATCCCTGATGGTCTACTGGTTACAGTTCGGTGGTCTCATCACTTTGGCGGCCCGGGTTCACCTCCCAATCGTGGAACTATACCACCCATGTGTCAGTTGCCATGCTGTGGTGCTGGCTCACATAGAAGAACTAGAAGGACTTACAACTATGATATACAGCCATGCACTGGGGCTTTGGGAGGAAGAAGAAAAAAAAGAGGAAGACTGGCAACAGATGTTAGCTCAGGGTGAATCTTTCCCTGCAAAAATAAAATAAAATAAAATAAATAAACAGTACAGTGTAAATACATGTACCAAGCAAGAAACATTATTTGTGGGGAAAAAAAAAATGTGGAGGGCCGGCCCCGTGGCTTAGCGGTTAAGTGCATGCGCTCTGCTACTGGCAGCCCTGGTTCAGATCCCGGGCGCACACCAAGGCACCGCTTGTCCAGCCATGCTGAGGCGGCGTCCCACATACAGCAAATAGCAGGATGTGCAGCTATGACATACAGCTATCTAATGGGGCATTGGGGAGAAAAAGGGAAAAAAAGGAGGAGGATTGGCAATAGGTGTTAGCTCAGGGCCGGTCTTCCTCAGCAAAAAGAGGAAGATTGGCATGGATGTTAGCTCAGGGCTGATCTTCCTCACCAAAAAAAAAAAAAGTGGATGTCCACTACCACCCCCTTTATCTGCTCTCTGTGTCACTTCCACACCATCACAGAGAAAATAAAAGGAGAGGGAGAAAGGAAAGGAGAACAGAGGAGAGAAGAGAAAATAATTGTAGAAAATATTTTTCTAAGAATCTGTCTCTTTCTTATTTTTCTTTTTGTTTTGTTATTTTGCTATTCTTTTTTCAAATTCAGTTTATAGTGTGCAGAAAAATATCGCAGATTTGATTTTGCTCCTAGTCGTAGTTTCTGTCTAACTAGACAGTGAAAACACTGACTTTAGGGAGTTTCTCATTCTATTCTTCACCCTTAAATATATGTCCAAGCCCACTTCATTGTTAATAAATATTTCAGTGTGACTTTAATATTGACAATTCTGTGTTTAATCTTTGTCATGCTAGTACTTCTTCCTTCAATGAAATGTAATTTAATAAAAGTAATCTAGATGTAGGATTTTCTGTTTGTTCATTTGTTCATAGCTTACCATAACCAAAATACCAGTTGCTAGTTGCTCTACACTTAGTGAGCATTGATGACGCTTGGGGCATGCTGTTTCTCCCTAGCTGGGTCATGAAAAATGCTCCCAGGGGAAGCACTCAAACATATTACTGCCCAAAAACATGCTGAGCTTGGATCAAAGCCTCTGTATCAGTTGTCTGTTGCTGTGAAATAAACAGAATGACTTAAAACATGCTGTGAGTTGACAATTTGAGTTGGGTAGCAGAGGTGTCTCCAGCATCAAGAGAGGGTGTGCTCCAACAGGCAAGCACTTTTCAAAACTGTGCTTGTGTCATATTTGTTAATGTCTCATTTAGTAACCAAGTCACTTGGTCTCTTTAGTCAAACCCAGAGTCTATGACGGAAGGGATTACAAAAGTCATGGATACAGAGAGCTGTGTCTCATTGGGGCCATCATTCTCACGTTTTTCCATGGCCTCTCTCATACCCTCTCTTCTAGCTCAGTTAGAGAGACTGTGGCCATGCAGTAGTTGACAACTATCCACCAAATACTCAGAGGGTAGGTAAAACCTTTCCTACACATTATGACAATCTCTGTTCTCTATTATAAGGAGACTATGAATTAATAAGCTTTATAGTAGAAAGATTCCAAAAGCATTTATTTGTATCCCCCAATATGCCAATCACTCTGCTAAACTGTGAATATAGAGATCTTCAAATAGATCCACATATATTGCTGAAATAGGAATTAGTAAAGAAATAGAAATAATAACTGGTAAACAAAGAAAAACAGGTAAGAACTGTTGTCTTAATGGAATGTGAAATCAACCAGTTGCCAGAAAACCTGGAAAAGACATTGACTTGGGGTCCAAAGACCCATAAATTCCTTGAGGTTGGGGTCCACTTCTGAGTCGCTTTAGTTTTCTCAATGCCTAGAGTGGTGTCTACCACAATATAGGCACTTGGTAATTGTTAAATGAATTACAAATGAACATAAAAGAAAACGAAAAAGGAAAAGAATGACAAAGAATGAAATCACTTTGCTGAATCTTGGCCCTAGCACTTAATAAATATGCCACTTTGGATAAACCACATTTGTCTAAATCTTGGTTTTGTCTTTAATAAAATAGGAATAACATCATTTACATATATCTATTTACCTGGTAAAATAAAAATTGAATAATCTATTTAATAGATGGAGTTTTTTGAGGATAGAAGCCGTGCCACTTTCTTTGACTGTAACTACTGCTCAACACAATGTCTTCTTGCACTGTAGATGTGCTCAATAATACGTAAAGTAGATCTAAACAGACATACGCATATTTACAACATTCAGTGAAATAACCCTCAAACCTTAGAGGAAAATCTCAAACCCTGAAGAATAATCAAACATCATTCGCATGTAATCTAGTATCTTTGACGTAACTTCTGATACCCGGCTGTGTTAATTTTTGGATTAGAAGTTCCGTGCTGATTTTGTGCTATATGGTCTGAAAATCAGACTGGAAATACTACATTAGTGCTGATCAGGTTTAATTAGCTACACCTTAAATAGTATCTGGAAATTCAAAAGAAGAGCTATCAATTTGGAATACTTTGAATATATTTATTTATTCAATCTAATTTATGCAAAATCTTTGAATCTGATCCATTGCTGATTTTTTGGCTCCTGTTGTTTTTTGTTTTGTTTTGTTTTGTTTTCAGAGTAACAGACTTTTCCTTTTTTCTTTAGTTTTTTAGAGTGGTTTTAGATTCACAGCAAAACTGAAGGAGAGGCACAGAGACTTCCCATATAGGTATCCCCGTGTGTAGCTACATCACACTCAAAGCCTCCCCCATTATTAACATCTCTCACCAGAGTGGTACATTTGTTACAACTGATGAACCTACATTGACGCGTCATTATAACCCAGAGTCCCTAGTTTACCTAAGAGTTCACTCGTGGTGTTGTACATTCTATGGTTTTTAACTTATGTATAATGACATGTATCCACCATTATAGTATCACATAGAGTAGTTTCACTGCCCCAAAAATCTTCTGTGCTCTGCTTATTCATCTCTCTCTCCCCACTAACCCTGACTATCACTGATATTTTTACTGTTTCCATAATTTTGCCTTTTCTGGAATGTCGTATAGTTGGACTCATACAGCATACAGCCTTTTCAGATTGGCTTCTATCATTTAGTAATATGCATTTAAGTTTCCTCGATGCTCTTTCGTGGCTTGATAGTTCATTTCTTTTTTTTTTGTTTTTTATTTCTTTTTTGTGTACATGTGAGGATGTTCAGCCCTGAGCTAACATCCGATGCCAATCCTCCTCTTTCATTTGCTGAGGAAGATTGGCCCTGGGCTAACATCTGTGCCCATCTTCCTCTACTTTATATGGGACACCACCACAGCATGGTTTGACAAGCGGTACGTCGATGCACACCTGGGATCCAAACCTGCGAACCCTGTGCCACCAAAGCGGAGCGCACACTTAACTGCTATGCCACTGGGCTGCCCCTGATAGTTCATTTCTTTTTAGTACTAAATAACATTCCGTTGTCTGCATGTACCACAGTGTATTTATCCATTCACCTACTAGAGGACACTTGGTTGCTTCCAAGTTTTGGCAATTGTGAATAAAGCTGCCATAAACATCCGAGTGCAGGTTTTTTTGCTTAAACATAAATTTTCCAATCATTTGAGTTCACATTGTTTTTTTAAATGAACTTACTTCTAAAAATGCTCCCTCTAAAAAGAGATTGGCTACCTATGATTGAAATGTGGATTTCAAAGAGTATTTCAAATTTCAGAAAGTCCCATAATGATCACTGATGATGAAAGAAAACAAGTCTATAAGGATGGTGAGTCCTGGAAATCTATCAGTTTTCAGGGAAATACAGGAGATTGCAAAATTAGGTCAAGTTGCTATAATAAGGGAGTGGTTCTTGCACATAAACTTATCTCAGTTAAGAAACTGCTTCCAAAATGACTACCCAGTTAGGCTCAGCCTACACATTGGAACTTAACTGACAAGTTGGCACATGTAAGTGGACATCTTGCACCCACATTTAGTACATGTTTAGTTCCCTGAGTATATTGGCTCTTAAACTTTATTTTTAAGACCTTCCTGAACTAAGCCTCAGGCGATTGTTCTCCATTCCTACATGGCATTCTTCAGTATTCGACAAGCTCCTGTCGAGTATTCTTGAATACTTGAAAACCTCTGTGTCAGTATTTTTGACAGAGATTCAGCCAAAGAAAACAGAAAACACTAGAGATAGATGAGGAATAAAGTTTTTAAGCAATTTGGTTATTTTAAAAAATTGATTAGACCTATTTCAGGCAGTAGAAGAGATTTTAGTAAGAGTCAATTCATTCTTGATAATGTAGAGGACAAAATGTGTTGAAGATTAATTCCTAATGATTTAGTCTGTTTCCAAAATTATGCATATTAATTCCTGTCTTGTTCATTGAGGCTCAAAGAGTGGTATGAATTTTGAATGAAAGGCCCTTGATAGTGAAGGGTGGGAGCAGAGCACCCTTTGCCTTTCTGTTAATTTTTAATTTAAGTAACAACGCTGAAAACAATTTATGTATGCCCTTTACATATGTGTGTATACACACGCATATACACATTCATATATATATTCATATATAGGTGTGTATGTATATATGTAGAGAGAGACAGAAAAGCAGAGAATTAATTCTGCATCTTGATCATAGCTCTGTCTTTTCAAGAAAAACATTACATTTATTCTTTTGACATAATATCATCTTCAGATGTGTCCTAAAAGAGCAGTTTACTGAAAGTGTTTTTTTTGTCAGAAACCTGGCAAATGGTCGCAGTTAAACTAAGTGACTTTTCAAGCCTGTTTTATTCTACACTATATCCCTTTAATTATCTTAGAAGGTAGGTAATCCAGAAATTGTTTATTCTCCCTGTATTGTATATTTGTGTGTATATACATTTAAGAAACAAAATGCAGGTAATTTTAAAGTTCTGAACAAATGGAAAAGAAAGGCAACAGTATATACTATTCCTGTATGGACTTTAAGCCACAAAAAAGCAAAGTCACTCTGAACACTTGATTTGTTTTAGTAGTCTGAATTTTAGAACTCTTCTTTTTTTCTCTTTGTTTTAAGTATTAAGTGTGTGAGAACCAAAATATATATCCCTGGTCAAATAATTATAAAAGATAATAAAACGTATTATATGTATGAATATTAATCCATTTATGTTCATGCAGCATCCTTTTTTTTTTCCTACTGTACTGTAGGCATTTCTTTAAGCATCTTCAAATATTTTTTGGAATAAACAAAGTGGAATATAAATAAATAAGAATAATTTAAAGGAATGATTTTAATAGACTTCTAATGCAATGATGAGCAACTTGATATAGCAAAAAGAACAAAGCAGCAAGAGTAAGGCAAATTTGGATTGAAAACTTGACTCTGTCCATCATTAATCATAAGACCATGGGCAAGTCACTTCACTTGTCTGTCCTCCTTTTCTTTCTGGAAAATTAAAGATACTAGGTAATTTTGAAAATGAGTGTGAGTAGGCTTTGAGAAACTCAACATGCTGTATGAGTTGTGTAAAGTGCTATTAGGATGCCTTATTACAATGTTTTAAAGACAGCGCTTTATGGAAGATATGGATTTCCTGCTGGATCCTGTTCATTTGCATCATTAGCATTGGCTACAATTGAGGGAACAATCACTCTCCTTGTTCAGTTTCCATAGATTGTACTTTTGAAGTTTAGCTTCAAATATTGCCAGCTTGCGTTGGCTTCCTTGGATCCTTGAAGCACGAATGCCTCTTCTGCAGAAAATAATGAGCAAAACTCCCCTTCAAAAATATCCTCATTCTAGATTTCAATAAAATTGAAAAATAAACACTTTCCAGTTTTATATTTGCTCTCTGATTTTTCCCTACTCAAACCCCTACTCCCTGTCCAGTAGTTAGGGAAGCAGAGGGTTTGTGCATCCCTCAAAGACTCAAAGATGGGGTCAGATATTAAGGTGCACTAAAGAAAAGCAAGGACCAGCACCATGCTTATGATTCCCATTGCAATCTTGCATTGCAAAATTGACAAATGTGGAAAAAAACAAGAGACTACAACAGTATGCAATGAAGTTCAGGTTGTGCAGAACAAAAAATATATTCTTTCAAAATAAATTACATGCAAAGAAAAAAATCTTCTCCACCAACAGCAACCATGGGGAAAAGTGTTGTTTCTATTTGAAATTAGTTATTTACCTCCTGCAGTTTCAAACAAGGATTTTAAGCATAGGCTTTGTTATGATTCTGTTACAGTTTACTCTGAATGAGGATGTGTTATAATAGATAATGCTAAGCAGCACATACAAATAAAAAGGGTCATCCTTTTCTAAGAGGAAGAATGTCTGACACCTTTCTCTTAAGTCCTTAAATATTTAAATTGTGCAAATAAGTATAAAATAGACAGTTAAAAAAACCAATGATCATTATTCTCCAACTTAGATCATTTAACTTATGGTCTAAAAGTTGACTATTAATTTTAGTTATTAATTGACGAGCAGAACTGAGTTTCTGTGGTCTAGAGGGTGTCATCTAATATATTTTCACCATGCTTTCTAGTTTAAAAATTGCCTTGAGGTACATTTTCATTTTGAAATAGTATGAATTTTTGTTACCTTTATATGGAAGATTGAGAGATGCATAAGTTTATTTAAACATATTTTAGATATATTGAAGACTAGCTACTAAGAGATCTTTATGAAAATATCTTATCGATTTACTATGTAACATAATAGAGAATCACAATAGCTGGAGTACACGATTTTTATTCATGAAATTTATACATTTTGAAATGAACATGCAAAAAGCTATCTATTTAATGACATTTCAAAACAATTTTCCTTAATATTACATCCAAACCCTACATTAGATGTTTAATTAAGTACAGAAACAGTCAATTAAATTTGAAATAAAATAAGTAATTGCAGTCTCGCATCATTGCAAATGTATTTTTGTGGGCTATGTGATGTAGTTAAGGGCTTTAAGATGTCTCTTCTCTATCTTGACATTTAAAATGTATTCTTGAGATTAAAAGTTGCATATTAATTGTTCTTAATTTTCTGAACAACCACAGCTGTCTATGGAATTAAGAACACAATTTTGGGGAGATTTAATTAATTTATGACATTGCCAATGGCACTCCAAATGAGTATGTAATGGATTAAAATATAGTATTCTGATCAATTGCGAGTTTAAAATAACCCATAGATCATTTTATTTATTCTGAAAATAGTTTTTCTTAAACTTCCTGAAAGGAGTTTGAAATATCTATGATGTTAAAGGCATTCCTTAACATAAATATTGTGACTAACATTGCCTGTCATCTCCTAATCATAGACCTTGGAGGTCAACTTTTAGTTTTGCAGATTAAAATAATTATAAAATTATCACCTTTTCCTTTATAATGTTTTATGCCCTTCTATCGCTTTTATCTATTTCCAAATAGTCAAGCAATCAGATTCCACTTTCATGTGCTTTCCTTCTGATCTCTCCTCCCTCTCCATTAATTTCAAATACTCCATATGGCTTTTAAATCTGAGGAACACGCCCTCCAAATTAGGTGACAAGCATTTTTTATGTGGTAACATCCAACAGACAGATATGTGATATTATTAGATAGGTGACATGAGAGCATATTCCTTCCTAGGTGAAAAAATCACAATAATAATGTTGTGATCTCCATAGTTGAAATGTGAAGAATAGTCCTACATGGAATTGAAAGATGAGGTGTAGGGGAGAAAAACTAATTTTCCCTCTACCCTTCTAGGTTCTTGGCTGAACCATTCTCTGTAATAAAAGACAGATTAACAGTAGAAAAACAAGTTTAATAACATGTATACCTCCTGTATACATAGGAGATACCAGGAAAACTGAGTAACGCCCCAAAATGGCTCAAGCCACCATCTTAAGTACCATCTCCAGCTAAAGACAAAAGATGTTGGATGGAGCAGGCCAGTTATGGGAGGTTATCAGGAAAATCACAGTAAGCAAGGGTGTGGTTGTTATGCAGATTTAAGTCCATGCCTTCTCCACTCATAAGAGTTTCTAGATATATAGTCATTCTCCTCTTCCTGGTACAGAGAGGGAGACACCCTCACAAATGGAGATTTCTCTTATAAATATAAATGTCTCTTACAAAAGAGTAACTTCTACTACTCCTTTGCAGAGCTTTTCCTATGTCTGTTGTTTCTTAAAAATAATCAACTCAGGGGGCCAGAACCGTGGCGTAGTGGTTAAGGGGCGTACTTCACTGCTGGCAGCCCAGATTCGGATCCGGGCGCGCACCCACGCACCGCTTGTCAGACCACGCTGTGGCAGAGTCCCATATAAAGTGAAGGAAGATGGGCACAGATGTTAGCCTAGGGCCAGTCTTCCTCAGCAAAAAGAAGAGGATTGGCATGGATGTTAGCTCAGGGCTGATCTTCCTCACAAAAAAATATTAATAATAACAATCAGCTCAGAATAATCCTTATGCCAAAGAGGCATATTTTGGTGTGACATATTCAGCTCTCTTTCAGAGGTCAGGACTGGCTTTACAGTGAATGACATTTGAGCTATGTCTTTAGACTAATAGGTGTTTGTTTTATATACCTGAGTGCAGAACCAGAAAGAATCTGTAACAAGATACACCATAGACACTTGCGCGTGGTAACCGCCAGCATATGTCTTAAAAGATATTTTTATATTAATGAAACCACAGCAAATGACATGAAAGGCTGTGTATATAAACTTATATGTACAGAAGTAGACAAAAGTAAAAGAAGATAAACGGGTCTTTTTCTATATGGGCCTTCAGATGAGTTTGCCTAATGGCTACTTTTGAGCAAGCAACGTCTTCTCTGAGGAAAGAAACAAAAACATATAAAAAACATCTGCACGCCTTGAAATATCATAATACTTAATACAATGTCCAAAGATGGACTTATGCACGGACCTGACAAGAAAGGCAAATAAATGTTCTCCATGGAAGGCTGATCTGATGGTACACGAAAAGGAGGAGGAGTCAGTCTTAGTAAAGAAGAAACATCAGGCACCAAGAGCAAAAATAAAGAGGTATGAAATCAGGTTGGCATCTCAGGAAATATGAATAATTTGTTTAATTTCATTATTCATATAAAAAGGAGACACGTGTGAGAGGAGGGTGATCCTGCAGCAGAGAAGGCAAATGAAAGATCAACAGAGCCTCTTATACCATTATAAAACATTTTAACATCATTCTTTAGATAACAGTGGGTGGAGAGGGACACTGGTGTTTTATCAGGGTAATAAAATTATCAGCTTTGTAGTAAAGAAGTCGTTTGAGTAGCATTATGGAGAATGGATTGGAAAATTGAAAGACTAAGGTCAGTCATGGTTTTATGAGTCCAGTTCTGATCTAAGAAGTGGTGGGGATAGAGAGGAAAAAAAGAATATGAAAGGAGCTAGAGATGACAGCTCCTTTGGTGAAGTACTGAGGGGAAAGGAAGAAGAGTTGGATAACTTAGCTGAGAAATTGAAGTTGGAAAGAAACGTTTCAAACAGTGATTGTGAACTGATGAAATTTAGGATACTAAAGAAAACGAGAGAAGAGAATCAATAAAAGGAGATTTTTAGAGCTCCCTTGGGAGGCTTGTATCAATGGAATTGAGAAACTCCTGCGTTGTCTACTATTTTAAACGTTATTCACTTGTAGTTTTGTATATACTTATAGTTAGTTTAATCTATGATGAGCACCCGGACGGCAGGTTTGGTTCTTTCATCGTTCTCTTACGATACTTTCTCTATAGTGCCAATTAAAATTTCTATCTTCTATACTTTAAAAAATTTGGCGGTAAATATTTTATTTGAGTTATTTTTTAGGTTCTTATTTATGTATTTATAGAAACATATATGTATATATATATATTAAATTTTGGTAGCCAATATTATTTTAAATTTTCAAAAGTTTAAAATATTCCCACATAATCAAAACTTTTTCAACTTTTCTTCACCATCAAGTTTTGTCAACTTCCAATTACTATCAGGGATAAGGAGGGGATATGGTAGCTTCTTGAAAGCCGGCCTAGTTTCTCCTACCATGTACTAATAATTATGAAAATAATTAAAAAATGAAAATTACATTATAAGGAGTTTACGTTTTTCACCTTTTACTAATACTAATGTGTATTAATACTAAAGTTCTATAAACACATTTCAATTGTTTAGTTTTATATCACTCTAATAGTTATTAGCATTATGATGGGTGTAATCATTCTTTCGTACAGTTTTGTTTCAGTGACATGTTTTATTAATATAAAAGACTAAATCAAATATTATATTAAATATCTTAATTTTAAATATGATGCTATGTACCTTCTAAAAAGTAAAAATGCTTTCTGAATTGTAGGCATTTGCAGCTTATATTTTAAATAAAATTTGTTCACTTGTTTTCTGGTATAATGAAGTTTTACATGTTATAGTGTTGTATATACTTATATATGTATATACTTATATATATAGAGAGAGAGGTTATATATATGTATAGAGACAGAAAGAGAGAGAGAAAGAGAAGCATACACACACGTATATATGACATAATTTAAGCTTGAAAAGCTCTGTGAATTTAGGCAAGTTTTTTCACCACTTTGAGCCTGAATTTCCTCATTTGAGAAAGAGGAACAATGCTCTACTTACTGCCTAAAGGTTTGAGGACAGCTTAATAAACTGTATTAAAAAGAAATTTATAAACTGTAAAGTACTATATCAAATTTAGGCATTATTTTTATTAATGCAAATTGTATAAAATTAAATAGAAGCATTCTATTTCCAGAAAAATTTAAACCCTAGATGATCTAGGTGGTTATGTTGATAATTAATTTGGTGATACTATCTAGCAGTTATTAAAGACTTATTATGTCCAGGCATTCTTCAACCCTGTGAGATAGCTACAATTATCATCCTTATTTTATAACTAAGGACTTAGGGATTTTGAGGAAGTCGTCTAATGCCACACCTAGGACATGGCAAGGCTAAGTGTCTCTGACTCCAGACCCTGTACTGTTACATATGTACCAAGCTGCATTTCCTCAAATCAAGAGGAATGCAGTTATCTAAGCACCCTAGTATTTTCATACATTTCGTTCCTGCTCAAATACTACCATTCATTCTTTACTATGCCAAAAGGTATGATGTCTCATAGTCCTAGTAAAATGTCCCATAGATTTTAGTAAACAATGTTCGGCGACACAGACTTTTGCTCCTGACTTATTTTGACCCTCTATGTTGACCATTTAATGTTAGTTTGTTAAAAATAAATTCCTCTCTGAGCCTATGTTTGGCATGACAAGATTGGGATCTTAAGAAGGTTGAATCTTCAAGGCTTCTTCCATATGAGGTTTTCTTACTCTCGAATACTCTCTAAAACATAAAAGTAAACACAGCTATCAACAGCATTGAAATTAAAAAAGTAAAATTAGCTGGTAGCAATATTTGACACTTTTAGAAAATATTTTATCCTGAAATTGTAGCTTGCTAATTTAAAAAAAAAGTTGGCTTTTAAAGATTTATCTGTTAAGAGCTAGCTATGCTACTAAGGCATTAAAAAGAAATTCCTCAATATAAAATCTTAAATGAAGCTTAAATTTGTATTTATTTAATCTTATTATTTAACTAAAATATTTTAAAACACTTTCACAACCATTATTGTAATTGTGGAAAACTGATGTGAGGGTATTGAAAGAATATGCCTAAGTTAAAATACGCTCCTATACTCCCTTTTTTCATAACAATTATGCCACTTAAATAGCCTGAAAAAACTTTTAAAAGGAATAGAATAATGCATATGGAGGTTGGCAGTATTTTTAGTGGTCAGTCACTCCCCCCAAAATATTTTAGCAAACTTTTTCCACCCAAGTGGGGTTTTGTTTTGCTATATCCAAGGGGAGCTTTCCAGTAAAAGTGACTAATTATTTAGGATCTAATCAAGACAGGCGGTACATGTCAGCTCAGGCTTTGATCCCCTTTTTTAGTGAGTGTTTTATGATTGGCATGTAGCTCTAGTGACTTTGGTCTGAATGACAGTTGTCAGCCATCAGTGGACCATATGCTGTGATGGGTAGAGTTGCTGTCAGCTGCCAATTGGCCATCTGGAATAATGCTTACTCAGTAGACTAAAGATTGCTCAGAAGTGTGGGAGGGAGCCAACAGCCAGTGGAATAGCTCTTGACTCCTCCACACCAAAACCTGGGTGTGACCTTAGCAATTAAGTCTCTTAGAGGCATAATAAAGGGTTCTTTTTCTTGACAATACATGTTGTAATCATATTTAGCAAGGCATAAGTTTCATAGTGATGAAGTTATACATTCTATTTATTTGGAAGAAATCTAGACATTTTATCAGGAAGATGTTCATAGCTAAAATGGTAATATGAATGCTAGCCAAAATCGTGGCCACTGGTTTTTATATACCATTCCTGCTGTCAAAAGAGAGGCTGTTATTTAAAACATAGATTTACTTACTGATTCGATTTTTCTAAATGCTTCACAAACGAGTGATGTGTAACAATGTGATTAGTAAATTAAAGGAAAAATGAGACCCAAAAATGTCTCTTTTCAGCAATAATACAAGCTTTGTGTAGACTTCTCTGTTAGAATCACTTCATTTTCTCAGTATTGATAAGGAATGGTCAGTTTTCAGGATGTCTTTGACATCTTTGCGATCTAAAAAAGGCTTGAGAAATATATTTGGCTCTGAAATTTATGACACTCGAAATTGTCAGGAACACCGACAGGCCTCCTTTGCTAATGTGCATCCTATGGACATGTAAGCAGAATAGAAGTTTGAGTGATGCTTATCACCATAGCATTGTTCATGCCCATATCCCAAAACCAAGAGTCATTTTAAATTTTCTTCCCTGCCTCTGAGTAAACCAAAATCTGCTTGGGTAGGTGCAGAGATAGCATTGTTAGCATATGAAAAGCCGGCCCTTGCTTTGATTGATGCACATTACCTTTGTTTTTTGCAGTAGAGGAGACATCCCATTGTCGGTATCAAGCTACACTGCTGTCTCATCCAGCCTTATTCTTTTTTTTTGTGAGGAAGATCAGCCCTGAGCTAACATCCATGCCAATCCTCCTCTTTTTGCTGAAGAAGACTGGCCCTGAGCTAACATCTATTGCCAATCTTCCTCCTTTCCTTCTCTTTTACTCCCCAAAGCCCCAGTAGATAGTTGTATGTCATAGTTGCACATCCTTCTTGTTGCTCTATGTGGGACTCCACCTCAGCATGGCCCAACAAGCCGTGCGTAAGTGTGCACCCAGGATCCGAACCCGGGCTGCCAGTAGTGGAGCGCACACACTTAACCACTAAGCCACAGGGCCGGCCCCAGCCTCCTTCTTTTTTTAGGCCCTTCTTACTGATTTTCTGTGTTTATTTACATTTTTTAAGAAAATTATTTTATTGAACTCACATTGGTTTATAACATTGTGTAAATTTCCAGTGTTCGTTATTATATTTCAGCTTCTGCATAGACTGCATCGTGTTCACCACCAAAAGACTAGTTTCCATCTGTCACCACCACCATATGTGCTCGTTTACTCCTTTTGTCCTCCCCCTACCTCCTTCCCCTCTGGTAACACATCAATCTGTTCTCCTTATCTATGTGTTTATCTTCCACATATGAGTGAAATCATATGGTATTTATCTTTGTCTGACTTCATTTAGCATAATACCCTCAAAGTCTATCCATGTTGTTGCAAATGTCATGATTGCATCTTTTTTATGGCCAAGTAGTATTCCATTGTATATGTATACCACATCTTCTTTATCCATTCATCCATTGATGGGCACTTGGGTTGCTCCAAGTCTTAGCTGTTGTGAATAATGCTGAGTGAACATAGGGGTACATATATCTTTTCAAATTAGTGTTTTCATATTCTTTGCATTATTAAAAAGATAAGAAATAACAAGTGTTGAAGAGGATGTGGACAAAAAGGAACCCTCGTATGCTGCTGTTGAGAATGCAAACTAGTGCAATCACTATGAAAAACAGTATGGAGATTTCTCAAAAAATTAAAAATAGAACTACCATATGATCCAGCTATTCCACTGCTGGGTATTTATCTAGCCTCCTTGCTAACTAAGAATGGACCTCTGTGACCTATCTGGAAAAAAGGTGGATATAAATTGATGCTTTAAAACCAAGCAATGCTGACCAGTTTTGATAGGAAAACTCCTAATACTTCACCTTTTGGTGAAAACTACAGTTTTCATAGTAAAATTATACAGAATTATACATACAAGTCCTTTGAAGACTTAGGCTTTTGAAGAAAATAAGTGCAAGCAAGACAATGATAGAGAAAGAAAGAGTACGGGCTTCGTAAAGGAAAAATAAAATATCTCTTGGCAATGAGGTTTCTCATGAAATAAGAATTGATTACCTTAAACTTGGAGTTTTATTCAATGCCCTTTGGTAAAGATGAATTTTACCGTTTAAAAGAAAAATAAGAGTAGCTTATTTTAGCAGTAATGCCAAGCTAAAATATGGAAAGCAATATGCACTTGAAAGGCAAGGTATATGCAGTGATTTCTTAAATATTGGCTTTAGTGTTGCATTATTTTCTGTTATAAAAAGGCAAACAGTGGAATGTTTCATATCCAAAATGTTTATATTTTGTATATAGTGGTATTTATAATCATGTGTGTATATATATATTTATATATATATAGACATTTATGCATGCATGGTGTATGTGTATATATATATTATTGAATATGTATGTACTATATATCTGCAAAGAAAGAGCACGACTTAATAAGATGAGCAAAAAAGTAAATAAAAATTGTATATGAATTATGATTATAATCACATGTACAGCATGTGTTTTAATATATTTTAGAATAATTTTGTCAGCCTGCTATTAGTTTAATTAAATTTTTTACACCTTCTTGATTAGACAGCTAGTTTAATGACATCTTCCACACTTTGGGCTGTGAAGTGTGGCTCATTTTAAAGTTCTGTAATGAGAAGGAAAATGTAAATGATGAACATCTCAACAGAATAAAAAAAAAATGAGTTTTCGCTTGTGGAAAAACAACAGAATCCGGAGATGATTAGCATTTTGCTTAAAACAAGTTTAGTATGAGCATGATGTAATTGGCCATTAAATGGTTGAAAACTTCTATAAGGAATTGTACTCTACGGGACATACCTCAATACTTAGACAGCAAAGTAGCACGTTATAGATGAGATTGTGTGTGTTTGTGTTTTGCTGTATATTTAGGCAAATAATATTATTGTAAACTTGAACAAAGAAAGAATGTTCTGGTGAGTTTGATAGGTAATACAAGAAGAAAATATTCTTCTAATGTGTTATGAAGTATGTACAAAACTGGACATAAAACAAGATTGGATTTTCCTTTATTTAGCACTTTAATATCTGTAGTTCTTTTATAAAGCAAACATATGGATAACTCTAATGAGCTGACTACAAGCTGCCAGCAAACTCAGCAGCCATTTTATATTTACTGATATTAAAATTGGTAGAAAATTATCGTTGGTCCCTGGGGCTGGTTATTTGTAGCATGAGCCCTGAGACACTTATCAAAGTGGTTTTTTTAATATTATTTTAAATTATATGGAGCTTCACGTAAAAATAAGAACCCTGTATATAGATGTTCTATTTTGACCTTTATTAAGCTAAAGAAAGTGAAGAAATCACTTTGTCTTTGCATTTTAACTTGGAATGCAAAGTTAAAGAACTGTAATACAAGAATCCCTACTATTTTGGATGGGTTAAGACTGTTCTTATAATTATTCACATTATGTTAAAAAGTAATTATTAGGAAAGCAGAACCAGCACGTTACTAAGTAATACTGCAAAAATAGTAGTATCTCTTACACTTTTATTTGTTTCCAACAGAGTGTTTGTTTTAATTTTTAAAAGGAAATATGGCAATGAATATTTAGCACATAAATCCTTCCAGCAGTGGCCACTTACCACTTGTGAACATAAGACACTCAGTGACGATAGGTGTCCAAAGGCTTTTGCTTGTTCTTAGTTGCAGTACATAGGCCTGTGTCCTGTTTTTTATCACTTTGTGATCCACCTATCCTTTGTAAGAGAGGCCACGGAGGGAGAGCATCAGGAGAGCATCCACATTGAGACTCTCCCCTGTCTGATTACTGATGGCTTATTTTTTTGACAAATTTAGTTTTCAATCCTTCCTGTTCAAATGGTGAATGAAGATTTCTACGATGGATCATTGCCACAGAGACTCATTTATGGACAGTATTGCTGTTGTGGGAATAATAGTTCTGAACAGTAACTAAAAATATAATAACGGCTCTCATAATGCCTAAGAGAGAGGAAAAAAGGAAAACGATACTATTAAGCTTTATTTATGGCTATTTTGATTTAGATACCCTATTTTACCTGCCCTTAATATTTAATTACAATACATGATGGCCTCATAACTTAATAAGTGTAGTACATACTGTTTTCATCTTGTGTTAATCCATTATTCTTCATAAAGTCCCTGGGTAAGACCATGATGTTGCCATCAATTCTTCATTTTGAACTCTCCAATGTAGGCCTTTAACGCAAACATTTTTGAAATATAATCTATTTTTATGCTTCTAAAACAAATAATACTTCAGTCACTGGAGCAGCTCTATACAGTTAATTTATCAGATTCTGAAAAAGAACACACCCTCTATTGGAAAATTGTAATGAGAGGTCCAGATTTCTCGAGAATTCAACTTTTCATCAATATTTAAAAGGAAAAAGAAAAGGACAAAAGTACTGCAAAGAAATGTAGATTTCAACTCCTTTCTGAAATCAAAAGGGTGCATTCCAAACCTGAAAACATACACTGGAACTCACCATGTGTATATACTTATCACGGACTCAAAACTCTGATTTTAAGTATGTTTTCTAAGTATGAGTACACTTACTTTCACATTCTTTAACATTTAGATTCCATTCCCTTTCTCTTTTGCCATAACATATCACTCTAAACAATTGTCGTGACTCTACATTCAAAGGAGAATCTTTGAAAAATGTCTCCTTACAACCACATGAAATGTTGCTACTTATAACTTGTGCAATTATAATTTGTTTTGAATGCTACTGGAGACTGTCTTGAAGAAATCTACTCATAAAGTGAAACAAAAGAAAGATGACATTAGTATCTCTTTATGTAGGGAATGTGACCGTGATCATCTTTAGAACAGGGACTGAGTCATATTCATCTTTCCATCTCAGTGCCTGGAGCATAGTAGGTACTCCATGAATATCTCTGTGATGAATAAATATTTTGTACTTCTTAAATAATTCTCCACACTAAACTATCATATTGTGTCTGGATCAGCCTTTCTGAGTTTCCACTGAGTTTTTTGAATAATAATAAAGGATTTGTGATATTGGCAAGATGGACATAGTTAGCCAAAGTAAGAAAAATTAAAGTGGAAGTACGCTAAGCAAGATTATAGCTAAAAGGGAGCACCAACTGGGAAGGAAAACAGAAATTAAGTGAAAGAAAATAGCAGGACTCTACAAAAGGGATGGTTGCTGAAGGGTGGTTCAGCGACTAAATCTGTGAATATTGACAGTTCAAATGGTCCAGCTCTGATGCATGATATAAAATGCATTTTGGAGCTAGCGTATAGAAACTGAAGTGGACAGCATGAATCAAGTTGGACAGTAAACTCTGTTGTTATAATTTACCATCATCTTCTTAAAATGGCTCAGTGAAAATGGAAGTGGTATTTTCTCATCTTTATTAGTTGTTGTAGTCAATCAGAAATGGCGAAGAATTTACAAAGAAATGTAGTTCATAACTCTTCTATCTGGATAAGGTTGTCATCACAATAAAATCTTGCTCTTTATAATTTAAATTTACTAATATTGTATGTAGATATTAGAATAGATGCAAGATAAACATAAAGAGGAAGATGAGGGAGGAAAAGGGAAGAAAAACGTAGTTCAGTTTGAGGTCTAAATGGCATGGATGCCTAGCTAAGGAACTCCTCCACTAATCTGTGGTGCAGAACTTACTTCACGAAGTAGTGAATTTTGTTGTAGGTGGTAAATGCAAGTTGGCCTCCTAGATGAAGAAGAGATGAAACAACTCCTGTAACAGTAAAGAAAATGTGGAAATCTTAGAGAGGTAGGGCTAAATCAAAGAATATCCATTCATTATCATAACTGATAAAACAATGAAGTGAGAGAGGCATTTAGTGCTGACAGTACAGGAAGCACCCTGAGAACTTTTGTGTGTGTGTGTGTGAGAGAGGAAGATCAGCCCTGAGCTAACATCTGTTGCCAATCCTCCTCTTTTTTGCTGTGGAAGATTGGCCCTGGGCTAACGTCCATGCCCGTCTTCCTCTACTTTATATGGGATGCTGCCACAGCATAGCTTGACAAGCGCTGCGTAGGTGCGTGCCTGGGATCTGAACCTGCGAAACCCGGGCCACCAATGCGGAATGCGCACACCTTACTGCTGTGCCACCAGGCCGGCCCCCCTGAGAACTTTTTAAAGCATATTTAAGTGATAGGGAACATATAATTTATCGTGCATAAGAAAGTGTAGCTCAAAACTACAAGTGCTGTTTGATGAACTTTAAAATATGTAATGAGAAAAGACATTTGAATCCATTGGGGCTAAGGACTATGAGTTCAATTATTTCTTTAGAATAGGAAAATGACCAGAGAATGTGCCCACTTCTTGGAGAAGAATACAATGCTTTTCTCCTGGCCATTTATCTGGCCCAGCCTACCTATCACTTATACCTTGAATGACCAATGAAAACAAGAAATAAAACAAAACAGAGTAAATTGCTCAGCAAGGGTTTGTTTCTGATTCACAATCACTCTCATCCTTAGCCAAGGATTTCGATGTCTTTCCTAATTTACTTCTAGTCTCTATGTCTAGATGAATTACATCCCATGATCATGAAAGAATTTGCAGAATTCTTGAACCACTATCAGTATTTCCTGAGAAATCGTAAAGATTTTCAGAGATGTCGAATAACAAGAGATGACCTGTTTCTCATCTGAATATTAAAAGAGCACAAATTCTGCCTGAGAGTAAACTCAATGTTAATTCCTGAAAAAAGTGTAGAATCAATTATGAACTGGATTGTTAAAATTAGAAAACTTATTGGTGATCTGTAGAAGCTAATATATGTTGATTAAAAATGGCATGCAAATTATTAATATCATTATTTCCATTATTCAGAACTTCATTTTACAATTACATTCAGGGCTTGGATATTATATAATGACAAACCTAATTGTTCTTAAATTGTAATGTTGTTGTAAACTGTTGATTCTTGTAATGTGAATTATAACACGATGCTGAATTTTCCTGTTTGTTAAGCCTCAGGAATTGACGAGATCCCTACAAGTGTTCTCAAATTTAGTGCACATGAAAAGAACTAGACTTTTGTTTAAAATGTAGATTCTCATTTCCTCCTCTAGAGATCCTAATTCAGTACCATTGGAAGTACAGTCCAGAGATCTTTATTTTTTATAAACATTTCATGTTATTAGGATGCACATGGTCTTTGAAGCTTATTCTGAGAACTGCTGAAACTAGCCTGACTCAGGAAAGAGGTCAAAGATGTAAACTTTGAAGAATGTTATAATTAGAGGAATAGTCTCTTAAGTTGGGGAGCCAAGAATTGAGGAAATGTACAGTGCTATCCATTGGGATTCAGGAAAAATAGATTAGAACTTATATTTGCTACTACCTTAGCAAATACGGAAATAAACTTTCATAGTAATTACTATACAGACCATCACTAGCACCCTCGCTGAGTCTCATGTTAGAGATTCCACCTCAAATACAGTCGGAAAAGTGTCAGAGACACTCTATATGGTGGTTAGAGGTGTGGGCTCTGTAGCCTGGTCTCCTGCATTTGAATCCTGGCTCCACCGACAATCATGGGAAAGTTCTTTCAGATCCCAGTCCTCATTTTTCTCATGTGTCAACTGAGAATTGTAATATCACCTACTCCATGGGGTCACTGTGAAGACTAAATGGGTTAATACGTGTAAATTGTTTAGAATGATTCCTGGCACATAGTAAACACCTTCAAAAACTAGCAGCTTCTGGGGTGCTGGCCTGGTGGCGAAGTGGTTAAGTGTGCGCGCTCCGCTGCCGCGGGCCCGGGGTTCTCAGGTTCGAATCCCGGGTGTGCACCAACACACCGCTTGGCAGGCCATGCTGTGGCGGTGTCCCATATGAAGTGGAGGAAGATGGGCACAGATGTTAGCCCAGGACCGGTCTTCCTCAGCAAAAAGAGGAGGATTGGCAGATGTTAGCTCAGGGCTGATCTTCCTCACACACACACACACACAAAATATCAGTAGCTTCTGATATTTTTGTCCTCTCTTCTTCCTCCTCTTTTTAATCATTTTATTATTATTATTACCATTATTTTTATGATCATTTTCATCTTAAAGGGAGAATGGAAATTAAACAGCTTAAAGGTGTTGAGAGCAGTACTCTTTATCTTTTGTTCACAATCATTATTTGCAATACAAATCAGATTACCCATGCCTGGTTAAGTTAAGCAATTATGGAACTGAACATTCTAGTGTGTGAGAAAACCTTAACCAAATAAATAAAAACAATTAAAAGTAGGTTTAAATATTGAATTATGTAGTTTTAACTAAAATAGCCCTCAAAAATGGACAGATTGCTTTAAAATATTAATGCAAAGAAATTTCAATTTGTACATAATAATAATAATGCATGCTTAGAAAATAACAAGAAAAAGCCACAGTAGAACCTTTTCTGAATCCTAATTAATCCTCTTTGTTGGCAGTTCATGAGATGAAAACAATCAAGAGATCAGTCTAAAGTTGTTTTTTAAAAAATTTATCAAGAAGGCTATTTGAAGTGCAGTCATTTTCATTATCATTAACAATATCTTGCCCAGATTATATATTCTGTCCTTCTCTGTTTGCTAATGATTAATATAAAGCCATTACAACTAGACATCATTAAAAATATTGTAATTTTATCTTTATGTCAATATTTTGCATTTTATTCTTGCATAGTGTTTATAATGTCCATAATTTGTTATAAATCACTGTGAATCACTAATGGCTAGAGTTTTAGATATTTTCTAAAAAGTGTGTCTTCCACTGATTTACAGCCCTGCTAGATTAATAAACATCAGCAAAGGTCAGAGAAAAGGGGAGACCAGTGGGCCAGGAACAAAACAGCAGAATATGGTGTCATGAAAGTCAAGATAACAGAAGGCTTAAAAGGAAACAAGGTCGTTTTTGTTCAGTATTGATGAGATATCGCATGATTTGAGCCCTGAAATTTTTCTACTGGATTTTGCAGCATGGAAGTCACTGGTGCTTTTTACACAAGTAGTTTCTTTATTGCTACGAAGATTAGACCCTACGTTGGACCATCTTTTTCGTAGACGGGGCTGAGAAAAGTAAAGCTCAGCACTAAAGCCAGACTTAGTGGTGTCCCAGACCTCTTATCTCCCAAGACTTGTGTTAGACTGGCTTCTCCAGAAAAATAGGACCACTAGGCAATGCACATAGATAGATAGATGATAGATAGATAGATAGATAGATAGATAGATAGATAGATAGATAGATGATAGATGGATGGATGGATGGATGGATAGATAGATAGATAGATAGATAGATAGATAGATAGGTAGGTAGATGATAGATGGACAGATAGATAGATAGATAGATAGATAGATGATAGATAGATAGATAGATAGATGGACAGATCGAAGATAGATAGATAGATAGGGATTTATTATAAGGAATTGGCTCACAAGGTTACAGAAGCTGAGAAGTTCCAGGATCTGCAGTTGACAAGCTGGAGACCCAGGAGAGCTGGTGGTGTAAGTTCCAGTCTGAGTCCAAAGGCAGAAGACCCCTGTCCCAGCTAGAAGACAGTCAGGCAGAGAGAGTGAATTCTCTCTTACTTCACCTTTTTGTTCCATTCAGGCCTTCAATGGATTGGATGAGGCCCACCCACACTGGAGAGGGCAATCTGCTTTTCTCAGTCTACCAATACAAACGTTAATCTTATCCAGAAACGCCTCACAGACACACCCAGAATAACGTTTAACCAAATATCTGGGCAGCCTGTGCCCAGTCAAGCTGACACATAAAATTAACCATCACAGTCCTCACATAAATCATCCTAGGGTAATGAGAGTACAGGGAAAACATGCCTGGGAAAAGCAAGAGAGAGCAGAGGCTACTTCCAGAAGGAATCCAGTCCTAGGTCCTCTTTCCTTGTCAGCATGTTGGGGCAAAAGTAAAACAGGAAGTCACTTCCAGGAGGGCTTAGAAATCTAACGGTGCCCTTCTATCATGTAGCTCTGTTGTCCAATTAATGGCTCATCCTTAGTAGTAATTTCCTTCCTTCTTTCTACCAGCCCTTTCTTCCTTCTCCCTCCTTTCCTACGACTAATAATAATGATTACCTGCTATGTGCTAGACACTGTCCTGGGCCCTGGGAATAAAACAATGTTCCTGTGATTATGTTATGGAGCTGAACACTCTATGGTGGGAGTGGGAGGGAGTAAACCTTAACCAAATAAATAATAACAAATATTTAAAACTAACAGATATATCAGATGGTGATGAATGCTCTGGAGACAAATAAAACAGAAAAGAAGGATAAGAAATGCGTGTGCGTGTGTGTGTGTGTGTGTGTGTGTGTGCGCGTAGAAGGGAAGGCTGTATTTTAAACAACGTGGTCAGGGAAAGCCCCACTGTGTTGCGAGAACCCTCACAACTGAATCCTACTTTCTGTTTAATTAACCAAGGGCAAAAGGACACAAAAAATTAACCAAGGGCAAAGCATACATTTTTCATTTATAGTGTTTTAAATTATACCATTGTGAAACGTATAATGCTAATATATTTGTCTTGAGCTAGAGATGAGAACAATCTTGCTGCATTAATAGATTTAATGCTTTTAGACACTGAAGAACCTCAAAGATTTATAATTATACCATTATTATGCTTTCTTCGTTTCCACTGTCTTTTAAAACAATAGCAAGCACCGTATATTTTATCCTGCCTTGTAGTTTTAATAGAAAACAATCTACATTACTTAATCATTTGTCTTTCATGATTTCTTTCCCATTTCTTCTCCCTTTTCTCTGCTCTAGGAGATGTCATTAGCTAATCTCTATAACTCCATAAAATATAAAATGATATACCCACAGTGTAAATATTTTAAAACTTGAAAAAAAAACCATCTAGAGTCATTTAATGAAGTCTTGAAAATATGTTAAAACTGAAGTGCTGCTGGCAAACTAATGGAGGATTTGAATTTTCAAACAGTGAAGACTAGAATGCTTCTCTAATTGAGATTCAGTTCATGTTTGCTATTCTCAGAACTGCTTGTCTTAGGTCCCAGCAATCCCCCTGTTTCATCATGGGGGAGGATCTTCCTTGATACTATTGTTTTCCAATTTTAATTTGAATTCTCATTTTTTTTCTAATATTAACTAATAGCATGTATTACCAAATGCTTCAGAATCCAAATTAATTCTTTCATGTATCATTCTTGATATATAGTTGTTGTAAGGTGCATAAATATCACCCTGTTTATTAACTATAATAGTTGCTTTTCAACTAAAATGTTCAAATCATAATGACTTAGCAAAAGCATATCATAATTACTATTCTTATTAGTTATACCCACAAACTAAAGGTATTAAGACTAAAGAAAGAGCACAGGAGGAGTGATCAGCCAAGACAAGGGATCCTTCAGGGGTCACTTTGAGATCTCAAGGATGAGGAAAATATCAAAATCCAAATAAAATAACAAGCAATTCTTAAAATCATTAAAAATGAATACTCATAATTTTTATAGGAAGATGACTACGCTGATGGATCATTAGAATGTAAGGTGTTTTGAAGATTTCTATTACTTTTCTTACTAGAACTTGATTGATTAGGGCTGAACTATCTGTGTTCTGTCAACATTGTTCATTCCTAGGAAAGGAATTATTGCTGTGTGTGTGAAAAATTTCTAGCTCTATGTAGAAAAAGAAGTGAATGGAGCATAGAAACATCTACACTCACACAGTTAACTGTCTTTACTAACACACAAGTTCATAATTCTACTGTCTTCAACAATATGACTTCACTATTCAAGGAAACACTTGCCCAGGAAGATAAAAGGTGTGAAAAAGTTGTTTATTTCAAGGATTTCGTGCAAAACTCATTTAAATGAACATCAGGCTGAGCAACTTTTTAATAGCATCAAACAGTTTATTTTCTTAGACTCTTTGAACCCTCACCTCAAAAGCTTCCCTTTGCTTTGTCCATCAATCCTAAACTGTTATATCACAATCTTGGCCCAGTCCGAATTTAGGCCCTGCATGGAAAGACCCACCTAAACCAGATCCCCAAACCTCGTACATATCCTGACATTGCCCTCCCTGCTGAGACATTCCCATCTCTGTCAAGGTAGTGATCTGCTTTAGTAAGTAAGAATAAACTCATCTTTGCCATATCCACAGTTGTTTTGTGGTAATTTCTGGGAGCTTATGATTGACAGGGATGAATTTGAACTCTTTGTTTACTCATTAGCATTGCTTTAACTTAAGCTGTTATTTTTCTCATCACTTTCTCCCCCTGCCCCAATTTTATTGAAATATACTTGACATATAACATTGTACAAGTTTAAGGTGTACAACATAATGCTTTGACATATGTATATGTTGTGAAATGATTACCACAACAAATTTAGTTAACACCCATCACCTAGCATAGTTACAACTTTTTTTTTTTCTTGTCATGAGAACTTTTAAAACCTGCTTTCTTAGTCTCATCACTTTCTTTTTCCTAACAGGGCATATGCTTTAAATTAATTTTCCAGTGAAAGTGATATGCTTACATTCTCTACACATTTCTTTAACACTGAATCCCTTCCCCTTCTTTCAAATTCTTTGGCCTTAATATTGCTCATCTTGAATATTTGTATCTCAAAAGCGTTATGTATTTTTCAACATACTCTCCTTTTCTTGTCTCTGAGAAAGAAAGGTTTCTGTTGTCTTTCAAGATTAATCTTGGAATTGTCCCTTAATAAAGCTGTTAAAAAAATTAATCTTGGACTTGGGCTGCCCATATTCTCCTGTAAATGTTGTCTCCTTCACCCTTTCTTTCCCTGAGTTCTTCCTTCTCACTCCATGCATTATCTCTGTCACTGACTCTTTGGTTTTCATAACATCGTTCTTGACGAAATCCTGTTTTCCTGTAAAAATAACCATCTATCTCCTCTCTAAACACTCCTCTTTCCCAGATCCTTTTTCTAGTTGAAATTACTGTTGCTCACTCTTCTTTGATTAGACACCAAAGAATTGAGGGGAAAAAAAGACCTACATATTTTGTTTCAATGTCTTCACCAATGATTAATTTTTTAATACTTTGCAGTTTGGTTTTGTTACCGATTTCACCTCATTCTGGTGTGACTCTGACCCACATTTGGAGGACCTTCAAGGAGGGGCCTATGGGTGGGCCTCATACCCACAATCCGTCCTTTCCCCAGAGGGTTCTTTTCTGTTCGCTGTCGTGAATTTGAAAAAGAATGAAAGCTGAGCGTTCAAGGGCACAAGGTTTTATTCAATGGCCAAAAAATGAAGTGGGAACTATGTTCACAAATCAACTTCTCAGCTCTTGGGGCGAGTAAGCAGCTGTCATAAGGGGTCCAGGCAATGAAGGGGAGGAATATTCATAGTTACTCAGAGAAATGGGCTGGCTTTTCTGGGGAGCAAGGATGCCACCTCTTTTCTTTCCTTATTTAGTCATATCCTGTCTTTGCCGTGACAATTGTAAACTGTCGTCGTGGTGGTGGGTGTGTTATGTAGCATGGTAATGTATTACGATGAGCAAATAATCAGCTTCGGGGTCTATGTCAGGTCAAGTCAGACCGCCATGTTGCCTTCAACCAGTGTTAACTGGTTTCCACTCTATGTCTCAGCCATCTCCTCCTTCCTCTTGTTGTGGTTTCCTGTAAGGGAACATGTTAGGCTTGTTCTGAGCAGGGTTGTGGTTAATGTCTTATGGGGCCAGGGCCCAGAGTAACAGTTTGAAATCATGTCACACAACCATGACCACCTTCAAAGATAACTGATGGGTTTCTAATTGCCTAAATCTAGCAGTGTTTTCTTAATATTATTTCTTTAAAACAGCAACAAATAATTGGACAAAAGCACAAAAATGCTCTTGACCAGCATTTCCTTAATGAATCTCTCCCTTAATTGGCATTCTTAATACTGGTTTAATTTTAGGAAATATTAACCTAATGACCATTCCAATGGTCAAATGTAAAAGAGTCAGCAACATTTTCTGACTAATCAAACAACCCATTTTTCCTGGGCACATACAATAGAATATTGCCAAAAAATTTAGCAGAAAGAAGATTGTATGTGTATATGTATGTACATGTGTGTGTATGACACATTCTTGTTTCCTTAGGAATACTGTGCGTACATACAGTACCTTAGAGTAAAAGTTCACTGATATGTGTAACTCTGTTTACTCCTCACAACACTGAGGTGTATTCATTCTTAATCACTGGTTTACAATAGGTGTAGCTAAATTACAGAGAAGTTATTTGATTTGTCCATGTTATGTATTATGTAGAGGAGTTAGTCTTCAAATTCTTCTCATTTGGCTTAAGTCTTTATTTAAGCTCTCTCCACTACACTGCACAGATTTACATGAATAGGATTTATCAGGGAATGGACACGTCATTAATAACCTCAAAAAATTGCAAAACTCAATTTTTATAATCACATATCTAAATGCATGCTAATCTTGATGCACAACATATTTTTTTTTAATTAAGAACAATTTAAGTACTTTTAATTCTTATGCACTCTTGATTGGCATCATGAAGATTTGACATAATTTTACCTCAGGTTTATTCAGTCATAAATATGTGACTATGTGTGATATTTAAGAGTTAATTTCAATGTTTTCCTCTAATTATCATCATGAAACATCTAATAACTCTCAGCTTTGTCATTAGGGGCCACTGGAATTACTAATACTTATATAAGGTCTTATTGAATCAATATAGGGTGTATTAAAGGATCATTAATAGCTGTAACAAAGAGAACCAAAAATCCAATTGCTGAGGCAAGATAAAATTTGTTTCTCACCTGTTTAAAAATTCAGGCACAATATAGCAGATCAGCAAGCAGCTCTAATCCAAGGGGTAATTTAGTAATTAGGATGATGTTGGTTCTGCCAACTTTAACACATTGTCTCCTAAGTCACTCTGAATATCACCATTCTGGAAATCAAAGAGCAGAAGTTTAGAGTCAAAGATTTCCTCTTAAGCAACTGAGACAAATTACACATATTTTAGTTACATTTCATTTACAAGAGCTTAAACATATGGTTGCAACATTTCAAGGTGGACTGGAAAATTCTATCCCTAACTGGGCAGCTGAATACAAGTTATAACTCCTTTACTATATAAGGAGTAAAGAATTTTCATGGCCAGCTAGCAGTATGCTTCAAAATAGGTCTCCAATACAATTGCTCTTTATTAGATGATTTGAACATCTATCAAGAATATAAAAATATTCCAATTCAGAGTGCATAAAAGTGTGCTTAAAAATCTGCATTGTCCAGTTTATCTTTGTCATGTCTGTCTACTGTTATTCTAAACAATACTGTAAGTAATAATAATAAAAAGGTATCAGGCAACATGTGTTGATCCTTTATCTTGTGCCAGGCTCTGTGCTAGTGCTTGACATATATTTTCTTGTTTATTGCTTACAACAAGCAATTTAAACTGAAAAGTTTCTGTGAGTCAGTAAATTGGGAGCTGCTTAGCTGGACAACTTGGGCTCAAGGTTTCTCCTGAGAGTGCAGTCAAAATGTTGCTGAGGTAGCAGTCATCCAAAGGCTCAAGAAAGGCCACAGAATCTGCTTCTAAGATGGTTTACACACACGGCTGCTATGCTGGTGTTGGCTGTGTGGCAAGTCTCCAGTTCCCTCTAGGCGGGCTTCCCTGGGATATACTGAAGACGTGATACTTGGCTTCTGCCAGGGTGAGCTGTACAAAAAGAAAGAGAGCCAGGAGGAAGTTATAATTTTTATGACTGCACCTTGGAAGCAATATAGCATCAGTGCTACCACTTGTATTCATTAGAAGCAAGTCTAGAAACCTGGTCCACGTGGAGGAGAATTAGGCTCCATTCTGTAAAGAGAAGAGTGTCAAAAAATTTTGTGGTCATATTTTAAAACCACAATGCATATGAATACATGTAGTATTATTAGGAGTATGGAATGGCTGGAATTGCATATATATATATACACACACTAAAGAAGAGGGAGATAAATTTCAGAAATGAAAAACAGTTTAACCTTGAATATTTGGTAAAAGGATTTGAACTTGACTCCTTATTTTAATTTGAGAAATGGAGTGATATGATAAAAATGGTGCTGTAGCGTGATTAGTGTGACCTTGATAGGAAGGATGAATTGGAGAGGGGAGAAAACAAGAAAGAATAGAAGCTTATTAAAGCTATACAAGGGATTACTAAACTTTATAAATTTTAGAAATGCACTAGTTCATACAAGAGACTCATCAAGAGAATTTCCTAAGATGTATTTTCTCAACAGATATTCCTATATTTTTAGAAGTCATATTCTACAGATTATTTATAGCAGGAGTTGGCAAACTTTTTCTGTAAAGGGCTAGATAGTAAATATTTTAGGTGTTGTGGCCCATATACAATCTCTGTCATGTAGTCTTTGTTTCTGTTTTGTTTTGTTTTGTTTATAATCCCCTACAAATGTGAAAATCATACTTAGCTTCCTGGCAGTACAAAAACAGGCAGTAGGCCAGATTTGGACCATAGGCTGAAGTTTGCCCTCCAATCTATAGTCTTACATTTAATTTAGTTTCATATTAATATTCTGCATATATGTGCTATTTAATAGCAGATTTATAGTCAGAGAACTTTCTAAATGCTAATAAGCATGATAATAACAGTACTTAAAATCTATTTAACACTAAAGTGTACCAAGCACCTTGCAAGGTATTTGACATTATTTCTGTAATTCCCACAATGGCCTAAAATGAGGAAACTCAGAAGGGTAAACTGAGTCTTAGAAAGTTTAAGTAACTTACCCAGTAGGGGAGCCAGGAATTAAACCCCAGTCTTTAGGCAATAAAATCTGTACCACCAGCATACATAGAAGAGTAAGATGTGCCACTGCCTTCAGGGGATTGATATACTCTGTAAGAGGAAGTAAATATCAACAGAACTGCTCTAATCAGGCAAAAGGCTATAAATGCAATTGTAGAGGTCACTATTATATTAAGTGGGGAGGATGAAATGCAGAAAGCCTAAAATACCAGCTGTCTCATCCTAGCCCCAGTTCCTACCTGGATAAACTCGTGGAGTCATTCAAACTCGTTGAGATTCCATTACGTCATCTTTGACATGCACTCTATTTAAGATGCTGTTTATTGCAGGTCATCAGCTCTTTGCTTTTTCCTGAACATGGTGAAAGATAATGGCCTTACATGGTGGGTTAGCTCTAAAGTTCACATGACATTCTTCTAAGAAAATAGCAGAGACTGAGACAAGCAGAATTCAACCCACAACCACATTCTTGACAGAGAGAGACGAGAAAGTGCCCAGCTTGGAAAGGCTTCGTTCCTGGTGTAAAAATCATTACCAAAATTAATTAATTCATCCAAAACCAGCCCATTTTATTGAGTGTCACTTCTCAGAGAAGTGAGAATCAGAAGAGAGGCAGAAGAAACCTGGAACAAAGTCACAAGGGCAGGGAAATGCAGTGCCTATTTGTAAAATTGCAAGTAATTTTGTGGCAAGGAATGTGGTAGTGGAAATGGAAATAGAATAGAGCTGAAGGTTCTCACTCATATTACCTGTATTCCTCCATTTTAGCTATGAACTATCAGAAAGCCATTTTTATCAAAATATTTAAATATCTTCCTAAAACCAGAGATATTTTAGAACAACAATTCCATTTAACTTGGGGCACTTCGTCAGACTAAATAGTAATCTTCTTACTCCTTCTCCTTCAGTGTGTGTGTGTGTATTATATGTGTATGCACATACATATCTGATCTGTAATATAGCACATTAGATAAAATAATCTTTCGAGAAAATATCAGCCTCTCCCATAAATTCCACCACCAAAAAGTATTACCATGAGTTGGTCATTTATATCTATTCACATTTTGCTAACACTTAAAGAATTGAATTATTCGCAAGGTATAGCTTTCTAGCATAAAATATGATTTCCTTCTCCTTTATCTAGCATTACCATTTTATAAGAAAAGTTTATGTACGTGTTACGTCATCATTATCAAAATAGGCCATGAATTTATACATACTGGTTTAGAAACCCCATCATCAATAAACTAAGTTCACTAAACAGATTACTATTGGCCGGATCACTAGGCATTTCTGACAACTTTCTAACAAGATGTAAACCTTATGAACTTACAGCTGAAAATTTTTTCTGTCTAAGGAAAACTTTGGTGAGCTGAAAGTGTATTAAAGCTGTTTGCAGCTGCCATCCATTAGGAATAGTACACATCGGTCAACTATTTTTAACTGATAGGCTGTATGCTTTAATCCATTTTTTGTTTTGTTCTCAGTTTTTGAATAAATGAAAGTTTATTCATAAGAAAATGAAATTCAGGAGCATATGAATTATGAATTATGAAAAAAATGGAGCATTCTAACAAATTTGCTTGAATCTATATGTGCGAATGACATTCCTTACACGTGCATTTACCATTCATTCAGTTATTATGCCATATGCATTTTAAATCCACAATTAAGACCTTATTGGATATAAGAACACGATCATATAAAGTGATATGTTAATTTTATGATTATAAATTAAAATTCTAAACTACTGCCAATAATGAAGCCTCCCCCTAGCTAGATATGTCTGCCATGTAACAGAGTCTTTTCTTTGCAAGGAGGGGTTGGGTGTTGAAATACTTATTTCAATGGGCGTCGTAAGTAAACACTAAGAAATATATTGATAGATAATAGTGGTTATGGTCTGATGATTTTGGTGAAAAGATAATTGGACATTGTCTATTTATTTTAACTACTGTGGTTACTGAAGGTGACCAACCACTTTTCTAGGAAATCAACAGCTGGGTGATGGCACGTGTCTTTTGGCATTCCCACTCTCCATGGGGAGCCTGTGAGACCGTGAGATCAGAATGGACTCTATGAACATCTTTAGTCTAATAATTTTCAAAATCTTTCTGCCATTCCTTTTCTTTGCTCACCCATGCTGATGTGTGAAAGCTGGCTCTCACTTATGATTTTGTGCTGATTAAACTGAAACCACCCTTAGAGAAAACTGAAGCACCCATGCTAAGAGTGAAAATTCTCCTGTCATAGATATTTACAGCTAAAGTTGCTGTATGTGTGCAGACCTCTACACACCAGCAATGTGTTTCATATCAGTTGCAGATATTTTGTTTTGTATTTCAGTTTTTTTCTTGTAATAGAATAGATAATGGTGGGAAGGGAATTTCTCCATAGGATATGGATGGATGTTTCTAGTTTCCAAAATCAAAATATTGTCAGGATTTCATACAGAATACATACAGCCCACCTTTATTGTATTTACTCAAATGAAGACTATAGAATCTTTGTAGATATGACAAATATTTTTATTATTTCTCTAATTTTCCCTTTTTACTCCACTATAGGACATTTTGTACAAATGTGAAATCATATAGTTTTATAATTAAATTGGGTTATGTGATAGCTTAAAGGGCCAAAAAAATTTGTAATAAATTTTCCTTTTATAAGATTGTTATGAAAACAGCTGAGATTATAACTCTGTTTACCATATATAAGTACTAACTATCATTCTTATTTCAACTTTTATTTTATTCAAGATTTATCAGCTAGGGAAAATTGTAACATCAGTAATTCCTGAAGAATATATATTAGAATATCTCATCTATTAGCAAGAAACATTGATCTGAGCTAATATAACATATAGTAGAGAGTTTTCAAACAAATTCCATGATTTATGCTTGTAATATTCACATTAATATAAGTTGATACAGTTTAACAGAATTAATATGCTGTGGTACACAACAGCTGATGTAGTGCAATCTTTAATTATGTATTTTATGCCCTTACTTTTTTTACATTCCTCTCCTCAAGCACTTGTTTTAAATTAATTTGAATAAAACCTTGATACTAATCAACTTAATCCTGAATTACTATAATTAAGTTTTACCAAACCATGTTATTGTTGAGTTCATTTTTATTTACTATTGAAGTTATTCTATTGGGTGAGATTAAACTATTGAGTTTCCATTTTATTGCATTTATTTGTAGATATACACCTGCTATTGGATCTTAATAAATTTTCTGTTATATGCACTCCTTTAACCTTTAAACATAGTTATATAAACTAATATAAGTGATTTAGGAGTTCTGAACCAGACAATTAGGAAAGAATAAAATTTTTACTATCAGTTGCTTGTATTTCATTTTCTTGTTTAGTGAATTAATTATATTTCCACACTTTGTGCTGTGTCAACTGTAATTTCCTCTAATTCTTGCCCTGCTTTTCTGGTTGCACTATTATTATCTGTTTCATTTTCTCCCCTCCAGGTCATGAAATTTTACTTTTCTTGTTAATAGATTTATAGAAAGTAAAAGTAAAAATCCCGAGTACCTGTCACTTAAACAAGAGGATTATTTTTAACTAACAAGTTACTTGTTATAAGACCATCATCAAACGGAGATGGATTGCAGCTTTCGAAGTCCTTAGAAGTGTGCCGAGGTCTCACGATTAAGGTAGTTATCCGACATCTTAACATGGATACCTCTAAGCACCTATCCTTGTTTCTTTTTGGAAGGTTGGTTTTCCAGTTTCTTCAGCATTTGCCTGCCAGGCGTATGCCCTTGGCCAGTTAATCATTTGTTAATCCAAGCATGGGGCACAATTGTTCTTCTGATTGTTCACAAGCAAGGAGAGGGCATGAAGTTAGGTTAGTCCCAGATTGGCTCATGCCACTGCGGCAGACTTTGTTGGATTTCACACATGGACATGGAGGATGAGATTGAAATATCATCTCAGAATTACTGTTCTCTCTTTTAGGCCAGCCCACTCTCCTCAATATGTCAGAGGGCTGAGGAAGAGAGTCATATCGTAGCTCACTATGGCAAAGGACAGGGTAGACTTCTCGTAGACACTTGGATTGGCAGATGTGTGTTTGCCAGGGCTAAGCATCTGAGATTGGCTTGGAAACTATGGAGTTTTTCCTACTTTCTGGTATGAAAATATCTTGTTATTAATATTTAATATTTCATAGTGATCCTTTTATATACATAAGTTATATATATATAACTTGATATTCCAAATGAGGAGCTAGAACATGAAATAATTTGTAGAATTTTATATTCAATAATTAATACTTGTCATTTTGTTTGTTGGTTGATTTTTGATATTTGATATATATTATAGAGACCGCTCAAGTTTAAAGTAAAGCTGCATTTATAAATAAATATCTTTTAAGTACTATGATTATCTCAACTGTTGATTAACATAACTAATTAAGAAAAAGTATATCCTTTTGAGAAAATAGATATAGACCGAAAATAAAAATAATCAAATAAGAATCTATGCAATAACTCTTGATTAACTCTCTGACAGTGGTTTTTTACCGTTTTGAAAAAAGCAGGAAAGTTTGAACTTTCTCCCCAAAAGTTAAAAATTCCACCTATTCATATATCACACAATTTCACAAAGAATATGCTGGTGCCTTGGACCTAAAAAGTGACTCTCTAGAAATCTATAACCACCCTCCCTTTTTAGCCCCTGGATGAGAACCCCAGCTCTACTTATTAAAATTATTCAAACTTTTAAATTTTAAAAAGTATTTAAAATGAGTAAACTTTAAAAATAAATTATGGTTTAACTGTTCTTTTCTGTGTGCTTAAATGTTCAGTTGATTCTTTCAACTCTCCTATTGAAAATATCAAAATTGGCCTTCTTTCAGTATATTTTTCTGATGATGTTATATATATATATATATATAAAGTAAATATGAATATATACTTACACACACACACTTTGGTTTAATTTTTATGTTTACTTTTGTTTTTCTGTTATTAAAAACTATAAGTTTATCTTTATGTCTATGGTCGTGCATATTTGCGCTGCTGGATTGAAAGTTTTTAGGTTGATGTGGGGAATTTAGGCTGAGAATTTAGTTTCAGACCGGTTTTCCTCAGTTGTTTCTAAGGATTCAGTAATTGATCTGCTGTGAGGAAGTGGGCCATTAATATAGTTAAAGAAGCACACTAATTCAAATAGATCTAATGGCTACATAGAGACATAATAAATGTCTGGAAGCGGGCTACTCAGGCTCTAAAGCAATAAAGACAGTCACAGTTTTGAAGGAAAAAGAGGCCTTGGTATTCTCCCCACATTAGTTCACTGGAAACCTTAAAAAATTCAGTTTCAATAAAATGAGATAAGTTTAAGGTAGATTGGAAACTGTCAGAGATAGACTAAATAAGGGTGGAAAAAATGATTTATATGAACTAACAAATCAGATATTTCGTTTACTTGGTTTAGTTTCTTTACTCTATGTAAATTCAGGGAAGGGAATAACTATATTCTTGTCAGGGGTATAACATTATCTACAACTTTTATGTTCATGTACCCTGCAGTTAATAAAAAGATATTTTAGTATGACTTTTACCACAAGGTGCTTTTAAAAAATCTTCAGCTACTGGAGAAATACTGTACATTGCTTTATGGATCTGTTATTTTCTCATCTTTAAAGTTAAAATTTTAATCTGATGCCCAGTAGATATGAAAACATATCTCCAAATGTGTTCATGTTGTGATCACAGAGTAAATTTGCCCTTTAAAATATACCTTAGGATTTGTGATTTGATTCCCTTTAGAGTCCCAGTGAACTCATTGGAGAAGTATAACAGTGATAAGTAATTTTTGTCAGTTTTGCAACCTCAAGATATTTTTATGCATCCCCATACAATTATTTATTGCCTGGGTTTGTCCATCAGCCAATCTGACAATACCTAAGTTATATTTAAGTATTTATTGCTTTACAAAACAATGGCTGGCCAATGATCTCCTCTGTAAGGACAGAGATACATTTGTTAAATTTTGCACTCTTTTTGTTTTGATTTTTTCTCTTTCAACCCACAATCATTTTATATCTCTGATTTTAGACTTAGTGAATATTTTTGAAATCTCACTTTAGATGGATTTCTCATAGGATAGTTCATTCCAGTGCCATATCTCTGGAATATGCTCACTTCTACATTTAAACTATATATTTAGGGCAAATAGATAAATTTGAAAATATGATTATTAGATGTAAGCATATTGAAGTGAGGGTTTGTTTCAAACTCAGGGCTCTAGGATACTTGGCGAATATCCCATACTTATATATACTCTTATTGAGGTAGGACACGTATAAAATTTCTATTTTGTAAATTACTCTGAGTATCCCTTTGTAGGTATACAAAAAAGAAATTCTAAATGATAAATTATCCAAGACCAGTGTTTCTCAATCTTTTTTTCATTTTCACCCACCTAAGGAATCTTTTTTCTTAATCCTCCCAATACCCATGAAATTTTAATACCACAGATATACTGTTATATCACAGATATACAGTATATATCTGTTTATACACTATGATCCTTTGAAGGGCCACAAGCCAGTTTCATAGCTAAGATTTTTTTTTGCCCCCAGGAACTAATTTAATCCCTTTGAGGATGATACTGCCCTCATTGGGAATGCATGTCCTCGACTATTTCTTAAGAGGTTTTTTTTTCAGTTAATGTCTGCTTGATAGATTTACCCATTTAGTGATCACCTCAGATAAATTACTGTAGGTAAAATAGAACCTAGCCTCAGTCCTTGAGAAATTTATTATTTCCAGACATGATACTGCTGTGTTAAATAAAATAAAGTGCCATAGCTGCAAGTGCAAAGTAAGATGGTTCAGAAAATTGAATAAGTGGAGAACAGATGAGGGTCATTTTTAGACAGAAAGTTAAAGCTTCCTGCAATATGAAAATCTGGAGTTGGATTTCAAAGCATGTGATAGCCCAAAATTATTGATGGTGGGAGTCATCAGAGAAGGGGGCAATGGCAAATGCAGTGCGATGATAATTAAGTCGGGTATAACATTGAACACCGTGGCAGGAGTGTAGGAGCTATGGGAAGAGAAGTTGGCATGTAGAGTAAGGTGCCTGATGGATGGTTAATCTTAAATACGAAGCAGTGTTTTATATTTAATATCTGAATTAAATATCTAGGTCTAAGAAAATGGACAATAGTGTTTACTGGGTTTTGACCTGATTGGAAATTGCTTTTGGGGAAAATAATTATGGCTGTAGTGAACTGACTTTGGATATGAATAAGTATATATACGGAGCAAAGACACGAATTGAGGGAAAGAATGGGAATACAAAGAAATAAATCTGCTTCATAGAAGAAACTGTTAGCCCCTCATTAAACTATCAGATCATTGCTTATATGGGACAAAAGATGTAAAATTCTTAAAGATAATATAAGTAAAAACCAAGAAAGAAATGGGAAAAAAACACATTTGCAATTTTCAATTATTTTAATAAGCCTAAATTTAAAATTAATTTGATTTAGGAATTCAATTGAAATTTTAGTTCAGGGGAGTTTTGACTAATCCTTTCAAACTTGCTAAATTTTCATCTCTATTCCATTTGATGTTTCTTAATCAGGCTAGAGTGATACAAACTCAAAAGCTGATTTTCACAGATTTATTTCCTTTTTTAACTTTGATCCCCTTTGAATGCATTTTGAAGTAACTTTATTACTTATGGTGTTAGCATTGGCTTACCTATTATTAATTTGCAAGAACAGGGAGTTACATTAGTAAAAAGGAAAATAAGTCAATTAAATACATGAGGAATTATGTTTCTTTTAAAATTTAAAATACCCATTGTATTGAATAGAGAAAATGATATAATAATAACCACATTAAAATTAGCATTTTTTACAAACTTTGTTCTAAGTATTTAATATGTATTATCTCACTTAATCCTTACCACTGTCCTATGAGTGAGAACTGTTTTTATACTTCTTTTAAAAATGAAGAGACTGAATCTTTAATTGACCTGCCCAAGGAGACAGCTAGTATGTAAGTGAAGGCAACAAGGATTGAACCCATTCCCTCTGGCTTCTGTGAACATATGCTTATATCAGAGTTCTGCTCTATAAAAATGGAAATAACTGAGATTTTCTTCTAAAATGTAATTTTTGAGAGAATGATATTTTTAAAATAAAAATCTGATGTCACTTTCCTACTTTTAATGATTCAGGGCATCTATTACCAACAGATAAATATAAGCTCCTTAAAATTACACACGAGACTTTAGTGTTCTAATCCTACCTATTTCTTTAGCTGTGCATCCTCCTGCTCAAATACTCTCTCTCCTCCCACCACTTGCAGGCTTCACCCTAGAAACACTGAGCTATTTTTAGTTCCTTGAACGTGGCATGCTCTTTCTTACATTCTCACTGCCTGGAATATCTTTCTCCCACATATTGTCTGTCTGAACGTTCCCAATCGGTCTTCAAAACTAGCTCAGATGTCACTTCATCTTTTAAATCTCTGAACCAGACCCACCCAGACAGTTAATTCCTTCTTCTTATTCCCCATATACCACTAACTAATGGATTATACTATTGCGAGATATTATTACCCCAGAACTATGTATATCTTCATGAATCCTCTTAAGGATGGTTTCATGCAATTCTTTCTTTATACCCTCAGCATCTACAGTACTGCCTGAGCACATTGTAGGAAATCAATAATGTTGGTTGCATTGAAGCATAATTTTGAAAATGTTTATGTTTCTTTTAAAAACAAAAAATGCACTTCAATTTTAATGTCTTATTTTTGCTTAAGATCACTACCATGTTTCCTCTGAATAACATTTAAGTTTTTGAAGCATTTGATATAAAAGTGTTTAATAGTGGAAATTTTAAAATGGAAAAAAATGTATCTAACCTTTTACCACACTGAATCCAGTTTTACCAATTATCTCGTATTTGCATGTCCTTCTCTAATTTACAAATATCAGAATCTTTCAATTTCTTATTGTACGAGTCTTATGAGTATATTTGATTTGGTGATGTCACAGTCCGTAATAACCATTCGTTATTTTAAATAAAGACATCATCTCTGCCGGAGCCAACCACTCTCAACCTCAGTAGAGATCATGTTCTGAGGGAAGCCCTGCAGAAGAGAAGAAGTCTGACATTTATGGAGCACTCTCGCTGTGCCACATACAGTGTTAGGAGATTTGTATGTGTGAGACAATACAGACAGCGCGTGAGAGCCCAGCTTTTGGCTCAGACAGCCTACGACCCAGTTCCATTATTTCTCAGCAGTGTGACCTTAGACAGTTTACTTACTCCCTTAGCCTTCAGTTTTCTCATCTCTAAAATGAGGAAGAATAATAGTATCCTCATAGAATTGTTGTGAGAATTATATGCTAACTCTTTGACAAGGTTTTCCGTAATAAAGACACAAGATGCATTAGTGGCTGCTATTGTTATCATCACTGTCATCATCATCATCATCATCACCAAATCACGAGTAAAGATTACTTTCTCTGATTCAACTGTGAATTTGGTCGGAAGCAGGCTTTTACATTGGATTATAAGAAGCATCATAGAAGAAAATGTTTTTCATTTGTCTTTATATCCATAGGGTCAAGCTCAATATCAGGCACATAGTAGGTGCTTGTGAAGACCACCTTCACTTCTGATACCAGTTGCAAGTTTGGAGGTCCCCAAGATTATCTTCATGCTTGATAATTCACTGGAAGGATTGGCAGAACTCACTGAACGCTGTTATACTTATGGTTACGGTTTATTATAGTGAAAGGTTACAGGTTAAAATCAGCCAAGGGAAGAAGTGCATGGAGCAGAGTTCAAAGGAGTTCCAAGTGTGAAACTGCCACTTGTCCTCTCCCAGTGGAGGTGTGGACAGTGCTAATTCCTCCCAGCAATGACGGGTAACAAAGTATGTGGGGTATTGCCAACCAGGGAAGCTCACTCAAGCCTTGGTGTCCAAGGCTTTTTCTGGGGCCTGGTCACATAGATGTGGTTGACTGCCTGGAGTTTCTAGTCCCTCCAGAAGCTGAATTGATATTGCATGGCCCAAAGCCACCACGATAAATCACATTGTTAGCATGGACTACCCAGTATGGTCCAAAGCCCCCAAATAAACAAAGACATTCTTCAGGCAGGACATTTCAAGGCTTAGAGATTACCTCTCAGGAGCTGAGGGCAAAAGCCAGACCTCTCTTTGGGGTGAGATTAATACTTTACTTCACAGTGTTGAAAAATACTTTTGAATTAATGACTTTGAATCCAGGTAAACAGAAAGAGAAACAGATAATCAGATTCTGTCAAGGCTTAACACTGACTTAAGGCTACACTGATCGTGATTTTAAGAGAGATTACAATGGGAGATAGAACAGGGCAGTGAATCCAAGAATTCCTATTTGTAAGTTGTATTTATAATGCTATGATAGATAAAGGACTTTTGTACTAATGAATTGAGATAGAAAAGGTTATCACAAATCAATACTTTTTTTGCCCCTCCTGGTATATGTTTGTTTTCTGTTGTAATCACCAGGCTGATGCATCTAAAATATAAGAAACAAGAACACAAGTCATGCCTGGGGCTCACTCTTCCTTATCTTCTCAGACGGCAAGAAGAAAACTGACCAGAACAAAATGGGAATTATGAATTGTGATTAACTGTACCCTATTTTTTCTAGCAGAAGGCGAAGAAAGATTTTGTGAGTGATTGCTGAAAGCTAAATCCAGCATCTCAGGGAATAGGGCTTTTAGAAACCTCTGTTTTCACCTATTGACCCAGTTTCCTTCAAAACAGCAGGAGAGAGAAGAAGTTGGGAACTATAGTCTTTAAATTTATCATTGAATAGATGCTTACTTGTGTCATGAACCCCCAATACTTATTTTGCGCAGCTGTAATATAAACATATATATCCTGGTTAATATATATGTTGCTAAGCAAGCAGAGGGAGGCCAGAAAATATTGTTTTAACTTGAGAGTTGTTAGAACAATGTACAATGTGTTCTAGTTCAGTGAATATTTAAATTTTTACATGCTGCTAATGGATACATATAAATAGTTTCGAAACTATGCCAGTTATGATTAATCCACTATTATTTTCTCTTTTTTTTTCCCCCTTGTTCCGTCTTCAATAACAAAAGGGCTAAGGTCAGAATTATAATAGGTTGACAACAGCACAAACAACGATAATAACACTAGGTAACAAGTACAGAGCTTTCATGCCCTAGTTACGTGTAGGGATATTTACATCTTGTTAGACTGGCACAACAAACGTGTGACAGATGTACTGTTACCATGCCCATTATACAGCTAAGAAGACCACAACCCAAACCGAGTAATTAACTTGACTCAAGTCACATAGGTATTAACTGATAGAACTGGGATGCAAATGCATGGCAGTTCTTGTCAATAGTTTGATTTTTTTCCATTTACTTTTGTGGCCTTGTATAGACAGATAGCAAGCTGTTAGTCCTAAAAGGGAGGGGCATGTTCTGGACTACAGTTACCCAGTGTTGGTGTTAGCGCAAGTAGTATACATTTCTAAGCTACTTTCAAGATAGACTCATACCTGCCTGTGGTTTCCCCAGGAACAGAGCTGGATGTGTGACCTGCAGTTGTCAGAGAGATTGTTTGGCTGTATGTATCAAGAGCCTAATTCCAGGGTCTCAAGTATGGGGGAGGTGCCTGCAGTGTTAGCTATGTAATTTTGTTCTCAGCTCCCTTCAATCTATGCCTGCCTCCCCACTGGGCAAATTTATACTGCAGTGTAAAGTAATGAACAGTTACAGTGTCCCTGAGGAAAATCAGCAAGTTTTACTCAGTATTGCATTACAGACAATTGTTATGTATACTTCTCCATTAGTCAGGTTGAGCAGACATAAATGAAATCTGCAGATATTTCCCAACTCTCATTAAGACATCACTTTACCCTTATTTCCACCAAATCTTTTACTAGGTAGCTAAGAGATTACCAGATACATTACTGTCTTTATCATTCTTTTCCCAGAATCTGGCAGAGGGATTAATAGAATTAAAGCTCATTTTGAAAGAATTGGCATAAGAAAAGAACTAGGGGAAAAAAAGAAAGGATGATTAATAATTTAAATAATTAGATCCTAAATAATCAACATGTTTTGCAACCTTCCCCAACAGTCTGATTACAGCAGACAGAGAGGTCTTGAAGAATTAATGGTCTATTGCCCAGCCAACTCCATCAATCTTCCCCAGCATCCTCCCACCTCAAAGCATAGCTCGTTCTTCCACATTCCTTGTGATCATAAGATTTCAGGAAAATTAAAATAGCATTTCTATTTCTGGGATAAAGTTTAGAGGCTTCTGCTCTCCTCATTAGATCACATTCGTTTTAATTGAAACTATTGTTTGTAAGTAAAAAAAAATCTACCTTCTGTTACCTAGAGTAAAAAGGAAGAAAAGTATAACAATCTGAAGGCTTTTCATAGATAAGGTGCTGTCAGGCTCATGAGAGATTGGAACCGGAGACTAGAAATTTCTAGAGAGGCCAGGAAATTATTTACTCCTCTCCCTCTCTTCATCTTCATCTCCTTTTGCCTCTCTAGGACCGCAATATTCCTGGGTCCTGCTACTCAATACACAGCCAGTTCATTGATTTCTCCTGGGCATTGCACAGTTTTTACTGTTTTGTTTGCCTTTTTCATCTGCACTTTCAATTATTTCACTTCAATCAATTCTAGAAAGAACTAGAATTTCTATGCCCAAGTATAAATTCCTAGGAATGAGAATTTATTAGGCCCCCTCTTGTCAGCTCATGTATACAACTATCGCAAATTTGGCTGTGAGAGGCTAACTGTAGTATGTGGCATGGCAGAGCAACAATTAGTGATCAGTTGTGTAACACAATTGCCTTTCAAAACGTGAATATATTTGAGGTCAATAATCACATTTTATTTTTCATTGTTTCACCTAAAACCTGATACAATGCCTTCTGTTGAAGAAGTGACTGAGTGTTTTGTTTTGTTTTAAAAGAGATTATATATATATTTTTTGGCTGGGAAAAATTCGCCCTGAGCTAACATCTGTTGCCAATCTTCCTCTTTTTTCTCCCCAAAGTAGTAGTATATTCTAGTTGTAGATCCTTCTAGTACTTCCATGTGAGCTGCCGCCACAGCATCGCTACTGACAGACGAGTGGAAGAATTCTAAGACTGGGAACCAAACAGGGGCCACTGAAGTGGGAGTGCCAAACTTTAACCTCTAGGCCATCAGGGCTGGCTCTAATTGAGTGTTTTTAAGTGATGATAGTAGTTTGAAAAAATGGAGGGCAGGGCCACTGCCCTTAGAAAGCACACAAAGTTAGAGGTTCCCAAACAGATATTTCTCAGCATTTACCAAACAGAAGAGCATATGTATGTATATTGATGATGGGCAGGCAGCAGCACTCAGTGTCCCTGACAGCTGATCAAAAAAATTGGTGGCACATAAGTGGGTTCAGTAAATGCACAGTCATGTTTATTAATACTACGTTCTATCAGCACCAGAAAAGAATTATATATTTGGAATAATCTTGATACCTAAAATATTCTATGTCACTCAATTTTTTAATTTTGTCTTTTTAAAAAGTCTGTATTGACAGTTTATTCTATTCTGCTAACCAGAAAGTCAATCAAAACTATTAAATTACTTATTTTAAATAATTATATATTTATTTTCAAAAAAGTAAATAAAATTGTGCCTTAGGTGTCATAAAAGGCTATTTTGTTAAAGGTTGTTAATCGCATGACACTGGTCACTATTAGGTTGTGCTTGTTACTCACCAGGGAACTGTTGGATAGTCTATCCGGTTTGGAAAATTTATTTGCATTGTGATAGTTCACAATGCTTATTCTGTTCTATGCAGTCTCATTTGGTTCATGTGGCAATGAGTTGTGCTTAGAGGTGTTAGATGACTTTGATAAGAGCATACAGGTACTAAATAGTGTTCGTCTTTTGTATACTCTGAACTAAGAAAGAATTACTCATTTGTTGCCCAATTATTCAGGTTAGGGTGTTGAGTCAGTTATTGAAAGCTTAAATTATAACTAATTAACTAAACTTGGCTTTCAAATTTTCAATAGAAGGTATGTTGGAAGAAGGTATGTTGGAAGAAAAGAAAATTTTATTCACATAAGACAAATTAACAAATAAACATCTATTCAAGTGTATGCTATAGCCAAGTGGAATGATCAGATTTGTGTTTATACTAAATATACTGGAAACAGTGAAGAGAATAATTGAAAATCCTAAGATTGCAATATTATTGAAAAAAGGGACTGTGGTAAAGAGTGAATTAACTAGGAAATGTGGCCAATAAAACACCCATTTTGTATGATTTTTTTAATAGGGTGTACTTTGTAGCTCAATTAATCAAATCCAAGACAATGGCTTATTTAATCTTCAGGTATGTCACCATCTTGGCCTACCTCCCTTGCCAAAGCAAATATATATGAAAAACCTGCATCTCTTTTTCTACATGTTATGTATCTTCAAATAATTTTAGTTTTGTAATTGTAGCTATGAAAAAATGAACATGAAAACATACTACTATTCAGGAAAGAAATTGACTATGTAAATAATACAAAATTATATCTAAATAAGTACAGTTTAACATCTGCCTAAATTCTTAATCTCAGAGAATTCTAGAAAATCATCAGTTCATGAACTACTTAGTAAGATAAAGCATAAGTAGGGAGAGTTACTGAATGCAACAGTATTGATTAGTCTCTCTTTATAAATCTCAACCTGCACTAGTGCTTAAACACACAGAAACAAGCAAAAAGAAAGTAGGAAACTGATGTTACTGATGTCTGCTTTACACACTTCTCTTTTCCTTTTGCACTTTCTTTGAAATCAAAGGGAAACCAATTTAATGAATACAAATCAGAACCCTGAAGGAAATGAGCCTATTTATTAACCTCATTAGGAGATAGATCATAAGAAATGTGTACACATACACAGCTTCTGCTCTCTGTGGTTCTGGCCAAAAAAAAAAAAAGACCGATTGTTATTTCTTCTTTCATATATGTTTCACTAGTGATCATATCCATTCTCTGTAATGCTTAATCGCTATAGGATTTTGTGTGAAAGATCTTCCCATTTAAATGTTTTGTAATGAGTATATTGAGCATAAAGATAGAACAACAGATTTCTAATGACTATATATGCCATATTGTAAACTATAAACCCTGTTGGGAAGGCTAAGAGGTGAGCATCAGGGGTCTAGTGTGGGAGCATTGACACAGCTGGGACATGACTCACAGGAAGGCCCAAACTCCTGAAACTCCAAGACTGCTCTGCTACTTGGAGGACTCAGAATCCAGCAGACCTCACTGTGATGGAACCTGTATTATACACCAGGTCCTGCCTACTCATCCACTGAAGGCCTTGGGAATCTTCTCCATTCTTCCTATTCCAGCAAATGTCTGTTCTTCCCAAACAAAATATGCTCTGTTACATAGCCAGGATTTGCCCTTCCATCTGAATGGCCCTCTTTCCAATCCCTTATCTGTTTCTCTGGTGAACTCCTACTCATTAATAAAGCCTTAAATTAGATATCATGTCCTGGCAGAATTCAGAGTGACTTTCTCTGGACTACCATAAAATACTTTCTGTAGCTCCACGAGGGCATTTTCATCCTGCTTTATCTTTTGCATCTATCTTCCCTCAGTGCATTCCTTGAAGGAAGAATTTGGCCTTATTCATCTTTATATTCACTGCATCTTGCAAAAGGCAGAGATTATAAACTCTAAATAAATGTTGGTTAAATGAATAAAGGCATAGCTGGAGTACATTTCATGTAGTAGAGATTTTATTGCTCAAATTGGTCTACTTCAGAGTGAGGCTGACTCCCCTTCATGCACAGTAATGGGGTGTTCTTATCTATTGAGGTGGTATGAAATGGCCAATATTTAGCCATCTTGACTTGCAGAAACAGCTATTTTAAATGGTTCCACATCATCCCACTTAATCATAGAATTAACCTGATCCTTATGTGGCTAATGACTAAACATATACTATGGATATGGACTTTATTCATGATTAAATCTTTACTAAGTGCTGGAAATGTTCTAAGCTCTAAGGATACAACGGTGGCCAAGTAACTGTAGCTCCAAGCCTCATGGAATTTGCATTTTAGAAGAGGAGACAGAAAATAAACATATTCCTGAATAAATAATTTAAATCTAGTAGTGAAAAGAGTAGGGGGAAAGAGGAGGAGAAGGAGAAGAAAACATGGTAGGGAAGAGAAGAGGCAGAAAGGATAGTGTGTAAGGAAAGTTTCCCCAACAGGTGATGATTTGAACAGAGACCTGTATGAACTGTGGGAGTGAACCTTGTGATTTCCTGGAGGGAAAGCATTCTTGATAGAGGATACAAAAAACCCAAGATGGCATGTGTGGCACTGAAAAATGTCTGAGAAATAGCCAAGAGTGAGATCACGATAAGGATTTTGGATACTGGCCTGAGGGTGATGGGAAGCCATTGGAGTTTGTGCCCGGGAGAGTTGTATGATTTGATTTATATTGGAAAAATTCACTCTGGCTGCTAAGTGATGACAAAACTTTAGGAGACAGGAAAACCCACTAGAAATAGAGATCCAGGTAGTTAATAATGTTGACTTAGATGAGAGTTGTAGCAATGAAAGGTTTGAAAAATAGTCAGATTCAGGATGTTTTTTAAAGGACTTTCTCACAGGGAGTTGCTGCTGATTGTACAGGCATTCACATATGTCTTAGCTGTGAAGAAAAGAAGCAGCTGTGACAGACGAGAATTGTGCTGGTACTGTCAGCTACGCCTTAGTGAAACTTGGGGTTTCTCTGACCTTCAAGGCCAGGCAGTGATGTTCTCATGTGGAGCATAAACAATGTAACAGAAGACCTACATCCCATTAGGGTGTGCTATGATTACGATGCATCAAGACAAAAGAAAACTGTTCTATAGTAGATCCAAATGCAGATAAATACATGAATATTATCCAGACCACAAAAATGACCAAATGTCCCTCAATTCTGCTGTGTTGCCACTTTACCAGTCACAGCTTTAGCCTTGCTTTGCTCCCTCTGTGTTCCAGATAAGAACTATTAAGATACCTAATAGTAGAATTAGCCCTGCTGTCTGACATCTAATCTGGAAAAAAAGTCTTACTTTCTTTAACCTTTCCCCAAATAATTTAGCATAAGCCCCAATACTATAATTAGTCTTTTCTAACAGTCTCTTCCTGAGACACCCCACAGTTCCCCATGGTGAATATTTTCCTCCATTGCAGAGGTAATAAACCAAACTTTGCTCAACTATATTATTCCCGATGGCCTTTGGCTGGGGGCTTTGGCTATTGATAGTAGACCAATAATTTTATAGCACCTTGGGAAATTTTGTTGTCTATTTTTAAGCCTGAAAACCTATAGCAAGATCCATATTAAATCTCATAGCAAAATATTTAATTTTAGGCTTAAGTCTAGAGCCTGCAGACATGTATCATGTGAATAAATCAGATGAAAGCAGGCCTGGGGAACAAGTCTACTCCAAGGAATTTGCTCTATTCCTACAAGTACTTAGTCCTGAGAGCCCCTCTCTTGTACTTATTTCCCTAGCCTGAATAGAAAATGCTTTCCTTATCTCCGAGATCATAGCCAAAAATGAATACTATTTAATTATTATTCCTCCAAAGAATTCCCTTAAGCTTCATAGTGAAACACTCATCATTCTGTGGAGACTACCTTAGGTTTCACAGACAGTATTTGCGTTCTCTGGAAGATATCTATTGTTTTGGCAAACCCTTAGGTAGAGATAAGCTTCCTTTTAACAGTTTTCTATCAAGGGTGTTCTTTAACTGCTTTTACCCATCTAGGGAACCAGACTTCACAGGTCAATCCAGACAAGGAGAAATGAGGCTGCTCTCATCCAGCTGAGACTAACCTGGATTTCTAATATGTGAGGATGTGGTACATTCATTAGAAGTGGAGGAGGTGTGGTGAAAGTCAAGGACTTGACAGAGTCTAAGACCACCTTCTATGATTTGGGTGTAAGTCTTTTAATCATTATAAATGTTGATTTCCTTATCTGTAATGCAGAGATAATTAAATGAAGTACAGAGCATATGAAATAATATACATGAAAGTATACTCTATTTAAGCTATGCTGTATGTAAGTGTCCTTTACAACTAGGGCTATGTTTAACTTCCATGTTTGCTCCTAAAGATTAATGTATCTAAACTTTAACTGTAATTGTGATTCACACAAAATTATCTAAAGGAAAAAAAAAGATAATTAACTCAAGCTCATTAAATATTAGCTGTGCATTGACTTCAAAATTTATGGATTCTTTAAATTAACAACAGAATCATTAGATCAAAATAGCCCATGTCAGCAATGATAAGCTCCACCTGTTTTCTTCTTCCAAAGGTGTTCTCAAAGTCAAATGGGATAAGACAAAAAAAAGGATCTGAAACAGACGACGGCCACAAATTTAAAATTAGATGGGGAAACTAAAAAACTAAGGTGAACATATGCAAAGTATTTTATGGTGTATTGATTGTAATCATGTGGAGCAAGAGACATTGTGTGATGTGGAGAAAGTCAAGGATATGGAGTCAGACCAGACTCTAAGACCACGCGTTATGATTTTGGGTGTAAGTCTTTTAACCATCTGAATGTTGACTTTATCTGTACAACAGAGATAGGTAAATACAGTGCAGAGCATATTAAATAATATATATGAAATATTTTGTCCATTATAAGACACTATGTAAGTGTTTATAGAAGAGTTCTTGGCTGTGTGACAAAGGGAACAGCTAAGGGTGATGCCAAACTGCTCTGTGTGGATTTAGCCAATGCAAATGTTTAGCTTGAATAGATTTCAGTTGAATTGGATGTTTCAAAACGTAGTTTGTAATGTTATATTAAAATAGTACTCTGATAGAAAGTAAGAGATCATCTAATTTCCAAAATGTCAGACTTATTTCTAAGGAGTAATTCACACACTGGGAGAATCTTACTGTGTCAATAATATTTAAATGAGTCACTGTTATTTGTAAACCTTTAATTGTGATAGCTAGCACAAAATAATATGTGAAAAACATGATTATATGGTTATCACTCCGTTTAATAGGGTTTGTAGACTCTATGTACACATAACAGCTGCCAGAGCAAGCCCTCAATTAATTTTACATAGCAGGAGCAATTTTACACGATTACTTGAAACTCCTTGGCCATGTTCCATTTCTCTGACATAGACATATGGGCCAAAATCACAAAAAATTATTACTCCAATGGGATTTCTTATAATAATAGTTATATTGTAGGTAATATTTTTCCAGATTAAATCTTTCAACTTTTACACAATCTCACTTGTTGTTTAAAAGTTATTTTCATGTGGATAATGCTGGTTATTAGAGTGAACATTTATCGAGTGAACATTTATTGAGTGCTTACTAAATTCTAGGCTCTCTGCTAAGCATTTCATATGCGTCACCTCCTTTAATCTTCAGATTTCCCAAAGAATACGTTCCAAAGTTATTTTGTCTGTTAGGAGGAAACAAATTGAATAAGGGTAAGTAGGCTGATCAAGGTCACTGTGGCTAATAAGTAGAACAGGCAAGACTCTAACCCAGGTTGGCTGATGTCTAAAGCCAATTTTCTTAACCACAAAGCCTCCACTTGCTTTTTCTCACTATTCAATGAGCTATTTGTTGAAGATAAATTCAGTATGACTTTTTTTATAACTATAATTATAAATTACTTAAAAAGTATGTGTTTATTAGCGGTGGCAATTAGTAACATCACTGAGGCACCATCAGCTGTTTTTTGCTAATTATCCATTTAGACATTCATTCCACAAGTATTCATTAAGCACCTACTATAGTCAAGCCTCCGTGCTTGAGTTGACATATTTAGTCGCTCCTCCTGCCAAGAAACGCAGACGTGTATTCTCTAGTCAGGAAGCTTGTTTCTTTCTAATCATTTTATCTCAGGATTTACTTCCTTCCCATTCAGGAAGAGAATAATTAGAGTTGAGTCCAGATTCTATATATAGCTAACATCTATGAGTCTTTTTCACACTTCTCTCTGTTATCTTCCTGTTCTCTTACCTTACAAATACCCATATTATAGCATCTGTCATATTGCATTGTAATTTCTGCTTATTTACCCATTTGCCCTTTTAATCCATGAACTCCTTGAAGAGAGATATGATATCTTCTTTATATTTTCAGCATCTAGATTGTAATCGTGTGCTTAATGAATTGTGTTGTCTGAAAGAGTGAATGAAGGAATGAAATCTCCAGCATATTCCAGAGGATTTAGGATCAATGCTTAAGAGAATTCCAGGAAGAAGACAAAATCCGTTTATTACTGTATTCATCAGATATCAGTAACAACTATCTCAGCTGGAAATGACAGAAATGGCCTCAAATGTGCTTAGCTGTCATGCAAGCTGAGCCCTTTTGAGGCTTCCACCTGTCATGGGCCAGGGCTCAGGGTGAACTGCACAATAACACAAAGTATGATTAAAGTAGTAGGCTTTACTAGGGAAATTTACTATTCAAGGATCAGCAAGAGGAGAAGGCCTGGTTACTCTGGTCTTCAATATCAATTCCCAAGGAGGTGCGATGAGGCCAGACCCCTCCCTGGAACACCTATTCTTACTCTCTGCCCAGCCAGCCCCAGTAAGCCTCGCACTGGGAAGTTAGTGAGAATAAGGGGACCCATGCTTTCTGCCCTGACTGACTGCTGGCATGTACATTTCCCCAGTAAAGCTTGCTCCTTACCTGGTGTTTAGCCATAGTGCCTAACTGAGTTAACTGTGATACCAACCATATATGATGTAAGAAAAAAAGTAAATTTATGGCTTATGTCACTGAAAAGATAGTAGGCATCATTGGAGACTTTATACAAAGAGTTAGAGCACTGTGTTTCCAATTGCTGCTGTAATAAATTACTACAAATGTGGTGGCTTAAAACAACACATTTTTGTCTTAGATTTCTGGAAGTCAGACTTCTGAGTGGGTCTCACCGGACTAAAATCAAAGTGTAGGCAGGGCTGCGTTCCTTTCTGGAGGCTCTCAGTAACTATCTGTTTTGCTGTCTTTTCCAGTTTCTGAAGGCCATCCACATTCCTTAGCTTGTGGCCCCCTTCCATCTTCAAAACCAGCAATGGTTGATGGAGTCTTTCTCATATTATATCATTCTGACACAGACTCCCCTGTATCCCTCTTCCATCTTTTAAGGACCCTTCCGATTACACTGAGCCCACCAGGATGATCTCTGTATTTTAAGGTCAACTGGTTAGCAACTGTAATTCAACCTGCAACCTAATTTCCTCTTACACATAACATAACATATCCAAAGGTTCCAGGGATGAAAACATGGATATCTTTGGGGATCCCTTTTTCTGCCTACTACAGAGGTGTCTCTCTCCTCTCTTCTTCTTTTGGGTCTCTTTTATTGTATTAGGGCTTTATTGTTAAGTTACAAGGCAGCAAGTTGGCTGCCATCAGCTAATAGGCTACAGCTTCCTAGGTTCAGGTTCTGTCAGGGAAGGAAAAGTTCTCCTCCTTCCAATAACGTGAACTTGGTTTCTGGGCCTATGATTTTCTGAGTTGTTTCACGTGCACAATCCCTGTGTGCAGTGAAATGAAATCTTTATCCCCAGACCTTAGTTACACCTTCACCCCAAATGATGCAGATTTATGATAGGGGGAGAGGCAGACGTAGGGAAAGGGACTTTACCCAGTATACTAGTTAGGCTAAAAAAATAAGAGAACTGGGAGACCAAAATGTCCACCATGTAGCAATGTGAGGGGGAAAAAATCGTGTTTCTACAGGAAAATATGTCTATTTATGGTAAATAGTATCTCTCTACAAGTCTGTGTTTGTGGTCCTACCACCCAGGGTAAGTCAGAAATATAGACTCACTATAAAACTTGGATCTTAGCTTGTCTCTGTATGCTTTCTCATATATAATATATTATAAATTCTGCATAATAAAAACCTCTTGCTAAATAACGATTAAATTTCATGCTTTAGGTTTTTAAATTAAAACAGATAGTTCAAAAAATTAGGTGTTTATTTTTATCTCTTTCAAAGAAAAATAAAAAAGTGTTCTAAAAATAAATAATTATGCTGACTGAAATAGATAGATAAATAATTGTCTTAAAGATACTATTTTAAGAAACTGGAATATGTGATCTCCTTGCCATTTTTCTTTCTCATGTAAAAATTTAATTTTCTGTTGTAATCATAAGATGTAGCATCCTAGGCTTTACTTTAAAGAAAACAAACTAATGTTTACATTATTGGCCATCTCTCAATTCCCCAAAAAGGACTTTCATAATTGTCATTCCTTTTATAATAACCTATGTGTCGGGCGCCAAGCTGAACATTTCTCATGTATTTGCCATTTGCCCTTTATAATAAACTATAAGTTTAGTATTATCTATATTTTATAAGTGAATGAACTGATGCTCGGAGAGATTAATTTGCTTACCACCACATAGCATCTAAGTGGAAGCCAGGTCTCTCTGACAAAATGTACCTTCCATGTTCCGTAATAATGATATCCTGTTATTTTAGGGAAAAAGATAGATTGAATGCTAGCTTGGAGCTTCTATTTTTCTAACTTACATTGTCACTGAAATGTACCCTCTTTTTTTTTGTGAGGAAGATTAGCCCTGAGCTAACATCCGTTGCCAATCCACCTCTTTTTGCTGAGGAAGACTGGCCCTGGGCTATCATCCGTGCCCATCTTCCTCTACTTGATATGGGACGCCACCACAGCATGGCTCGACAAGCAGTGTGTCGGTGTGCGCCTGGGACCTGAACCCAAGAACCCAGGGCCACTCAAGCGGAGCACGCGAACTTAACCACTATGACACTGGGCCGGCCCCTACCCTCTTTTTTATTGCTCCCTCAGCATATAGATAAATATTTGCTCAATAAATGAATGAGATATGTTATGTTTCCATTATTTACAGATTTGAGCACTGCTCGGTGAAGAACATGTGCTAGAGGCCACAGGAGGAAATAACTATTAACTAGACTAATTCTTCTTAAGGTGTTTAAAAGTTAGTGGAAAAGATAAGATATTCACACACACAGAGACACGCACACATATATTACTGGATCATGAGAGTATGTATTATATTTTCCTAGTGAGAAGCACAAAGAACTTTAAAAAAAAACGAGAGAGAGTGAATGAACCCATTTTTGGCTGGAGTGATGACGTTTTTGGAGAAAATGGTGTTTGTGGTTAATTTTGGAGGACACCTAATATTCCAGTGTGTAGACACGTGAGAAGGGACTGTGTGAGGTTGAAAATCAGCTCACAAGATTAAGACTGGTGAGCAATACAGGTGGGGGAGGAGAAATGGCGTTGTGAGCCGTCTGCATTATAAACAGAAAGAAGAAAAGCCAGGGAAGTGGCTCTTTGGGGCAAGATTGATGTTAATGCAGGGCAAGTTCGCATTTGGGATTTAGAATAAAAGTTTAAATTATGGCTTAAGAAACAAAAACAGTAGTTTAATTTAACTTCGATAAAAGAAGATGGTCCTTTGGAAATTTTTTAGAATTCTAATTTACCTCTTTCAGAAGGAGAAGCAGTCCTTTTTCTGACAAATATGGAGACTATGTCTTCATTTTTTTCAAAGCTTATAAATTTGTATCATGGATGCTTACAGGGATTTTGCTTTTAAATCTTACTTTGATAAACTTTCTTATCTCTTTGTACTATTCCTTTGCCAATTTCTCTAACTTTCGTTCTTAATTCTCAATTTTTTTCCAGCAAATTGTGTGGTTCTTTATTCTATTGACTAAGATTAGGGCCATCTTTTCCACCTTTTTAATTTCATAAGGATGTAAAGTTCTTGATATTGTCTTTAAAATTGTACTTCAGTATATATTTGAAAGACTTGATTTTACTCCAAATACGTATTCTTGGGGCTGGCCCGGTGGCGTAGTTGTTAAGTTCACGCACTCTGCTTCGGCGGCCCGGGGTTTGCAGTTTCGGATCCTGCGTGCGGACCTACACACAGCTTATCAAGCCATGCTGTGGCAGGCATCCCACATATAAAGTAGAGGAAGATGGGCACAGATGTTATCCCAGGGCCAATCTTTCTCAGCAAAAAGAGGAGGATTGGCAGCAGATGTTAGCTCAGGACTAATCTTCCTCACACACACAAAAAAATGTATGTATTCTTGATTACATTAGTGTTTTGTTTATATCTTTTTTATCGCATTAAATGAGAAAGCTGTAAAGAATCCTAGGAAATCACCTGGTCCAGAATAATAACAATGATGTCTACCCTCTTTAATGAAGGTTTTGAAATGATATTTTATAACCTTATTGGTAGGCTAAGCTTGTGGTTAATATTTTTAAGAGAGATAAAGTCTCTCTTTTCTTTATGCTATAATTATTATTTGTTGATGTTCCCATTTCAAAAATTATAACAGCTGATGCATACTCTTCTAGTACAATCCTTCCTATTATACTAATTTCTGATTGGAGCCAGACAGTTGAATGCCTACGTATCTTTTGAAGTTTATATAGGATGACTGTGTCCTCAAATCTTGTTACTAAAGATATTGTCTTGTTATTTTTGGTGAATTGTGACTCATAAATAGTGCAGATGAAACACACTCAACACTGCAACTCTGTTAATACTATGCTTTGATAGTCTGATAAGATGTCATCCATTTTCAACATATGACTAAAAAAAGAAAAGTGTGTTAAAATGAGAACAGCTGAAAATATAGATTGAATTGTGTTCCAAAAACTTCCTCCTTCTCATTTGAAGTGAAACATAAGCCTTATCAATTATATCATTTACATAGTATTTATTGCGTCAAGGAACCGTGGAGGAAAGAGGTATAGGAAGCGTCAGATGTAGTCACATCCCTTGAAATTCCTTATAAACGAGACAAGAAAATTAGGGCGTGCACATATGAACATTAACTAATAAAAGTAAGTTTAATGAAAATGTTCTCTTTCACCTAAAATTGTTTAGTTATCAGGAATATGTGGTCTTTTAGGTTTGACTAGTGTTTTAAAAATGGCACTAACAAGACGTTTTACCTGATAAGAATATCGTTAAAAATAACTGAACAAGGGCTGGCCCTGTGGCATGGTGGTTGAGTTCAGCAGCATTTGGTGGCCTGGCATTCGCACGTTCGAATCCCAGGAGTGGATCTACACCACTGTCAGCCATGCTGTGGAGGCAACCCACATGCAAAATAGAAGAAGATTGACACAGGTGTTAGCTCAGAGCTAATCTTCCTCAGTTAAAAAAAAAAAAAAAGAAAAAGAGAAAGCCCCATGATAAGTGCTTGGCATTTTGTGCAGAGACCATCATCCTTGACAAATACCATTCTATTTTTTTCATACATGCTAGTCGATAGAGAGGAATAGGTATCTTAGAGTTGCTTATTCTACCAACTTTATCAGACATGTTTGTCTCAATTTTGTTTTAATATGAGACCCTCTCCTACTATATATACTGGTATAATGGTTAAGAAGTTTATCTTGGGGCCAGCCCGGTGGCATGGCGGTTAAGTGTGCGTTCTGCTTTGGCGTTCTGCTTTGGCGGCCCAGGGTTCACAGGTTCAGATCCCAGGCATGCACTGATGCACCGCTTGTCAAGCCATGCTGTGGTGGCTTCCCATATACAGTAGAGGAAGATGGGCATGGATGTTAGCCTAGGGCCAATCTTCCTAGGCAAAAAGAGGAGGATTGGCAACAGATGTTAGCTCAGGGCTAATCTTCCTCACAAAAAAAAAAGAAATTTATCTTAAGCAAATTAAATGTTTAATATCTGTCCCATGGAATACTAGCCATGGGTTTATGGTGGTGAATAAATCATCTCTATCTTATCCTGTCTTACCACGTGAAAGCAGCAGTACCCAGTTCAGATTGTGTTTTGAGACTTCTTCATAGACCAAGTAATATTTCACTGTGGAAATAAAAATGGGTAATGGCTAGTCAGTTCTTCTGGAATCTAGAAGTTCCAGGTAGATAGTTATAATGCAGAGGCAGTGGAGTGAAAAGTAAAACACAGAATATTAAGGTAACTAGGAATAATTCAACGTAGTTAGATTGATGTGTGTATTTGTTAGTCTACAGGAGGAAGAACGCAACCAAGCTTGGGAGAGAAGGGCTTTGAATGTCATGTTAGAAATGTGAAGATTTATATGGAGTCAGTGAAATTAAATGACAGAGTCAGATTTTAGGTGTTAGCAAGATCAGTCTGGCATCATTGTAGAGAATTGAAGCAGCCCAAACTGAGCCTTAAAGACCAAATAAATATCAGTTTTGGAAATGTCAGTGACAGCAATGGAGTGGAGAGATTAAGTGACTTACTGGGTTTGAAGATGAAGAGAAGGAGAGTACAAGAAATATTTAGGTTTCTTATTTGTGAATGAGGAAGATGGTGGCGCTTATTCCCTGAGATAAGAAACATAGATGGGGTAATTTTACATAAGTTAAATATATCACAGTAGCCTTTGGATTCAGGTCTTATTTTTATCATTTTCTAGGTGGGGAAACCCGAGAGCAACAGAGATTAATTAAGTTATTCCCCCATAACTCCGCTAGCAAGATGTCTGGCTGCCATAATAAATTACTTCTGTATAACCTAAAACCTATAATTTTTCCTCCAAACCAATGCTATGCTGATATAATATGTAAAAGTTAAACAGAGCCAAAGAATCGGTGGTAGATTACTTTGTATGTGATAAGCAGTATCCTAGTTTCCTGAAAGAGTTAATGTACTTACAAAAAATGAGAAGAGAATAAAGAGATCTCTCTCAAATGTGTGCTGGTCTTTTGTAGCTGGATAATAGATTAACAGAACCGAAAATAGATACTTAGTCTCACAGACTTTAGAATCTCAGGGAAATGATACTCTGGATCATAGTGTAAGGACCATAACTCTGCTTAAACTCTCTGAAAATCTGTTTGGCCCATTTCACTATAATGAAAGTGTTATATGGTAACAAGCCAGTTGGCTGCAGTCAAGTGTCTGTTGAAGACTTCGACAATATAGAAATGATGAATCTGGCTTACAGAGAGAATTTGGTGGTTAAATGAATTCCTGCTATTGCAGCAAAACCTTTGTATGTTTCCTAGGCAACTAAAATACTTAAGAAATGGTGGCAGTTTAAGTAGAAAAATGCTCTACAACTAAAGGAAAAATACATTTTTTTAAA